>NW_026526991.1:76747658-77477658 GCF_024362965.1 Panthera pardus
CCCTGCTAATCAGGACCAAGCAGTAAGTTTGGGGAGGCATTTAATTTACTTTTGAGTATATTAAAACATACAGAAAGAGGAAAGACTAAATACTTAGGTTAATCTGTAGGCAGATTCCTAAAGAAGGTCCATACTTACCTTCTTTCTTCCTATTATTGTCTCTTACACTGTTTCTAGAGTCACATATATTTTTGGAAGACAAGGGCAACTGGGGACTATGCACTACATAACTTCTCCTGTCTCAGGATAATTATCTCTAAAAGTCACAGGTTGTTAAGAGGATTAAATGAAGAAAACTATCCTGTTGAACCAGGTCCCATTTGGCTCCACCTAAGCCATCAAGACAAGAAATCCTGATGGGTTCTGAAAACATTTCAACCTGTTTATGTGACACTGTCCATTGTACTCATTCTGAAAGCAAATTTCTCATCGGTTGTTCCTTGTGCATTATTATGCAACATCCTGTAACCAGCATCATAAATTTCATTTCCTCAATGGAAATAAAAGGGCACTAAATACACTTTAACAGATGCATCTCAGCACCACATTTCACATTTACATTTCTAGAAGAGAACCCTAATGACCTATGCCCTATTATTAACAGTCCGCTGTGTTCTAAGTATGGCAATCACTAGCCTCATTGCAGTACACAGGACTTAGGGATTTGAAAACACTCTGAAAGGCTCTCATCACCATCCAGCTTGGTTAATGCAACAGCTTGCTGCTGTTTGTGTTAACATTTCTCTCTATCTTGTACGAAGGCCATCTCAGGAGTGGATTTGGTCCAGGCTGTAAACAGTGCAGCAGGAAGGGGAGAGCCGCCGACATGCACAGGGCTCAACTTTCAAGACAGCAACAACAGCCTCATTTTCTGCAAATTGAGTGACAAATGTAATGTCATGCCATAAAATTTCTGAGTTATCTGATGCTGTACCCAGTTCACTTTATAAAGTTCAGCAAAGTCTTCTTATTTTATAGAAACACCGTCCATGAATGTGGAAATTCTTGGCATTTGGTTTTTGCAGTTAACACTCATGCAAGATGACAGACTGTTTTATGAACGATGTTTCTCTTTGTTTTACACTTGCAAGATTATGTTTCCCTTCTTATATAGTCTTCCTAATTGGGGCTTTACGTTCTCAATGGTCAATAACTGTTTTATCACCCTTCTAGAACTCATGTCACAATCTAATGCTCATCAATAAATACCTTTTTTCTTCTTTCTTACAGCTGAAAGTAAGAGCTCTTGACAGACATAAAATAGTGCTTACGAAGTAGCAGATGCCATATTATGTACAGGAATTAGGTAGTCACTCTTGTTCCCTCTGTGAACCCTGCTCCTTTGGTGAAAGCCGTTATCACCTTGCCTCTGGGTTTCTGCTGGTGCTGAAGAAGAAGTGATAGCAAGTGCAGCACCAAGTAGATTGACTTTCCCTTTCGGTGCAGGAGATCCCTTGTTATCCATGGCCACAGCTCAGAAGTCGTTATGGACATGTAATCTCTGGCTGGTGAGCAAGCTCCAGAAGTGCTAAGCTAGAAGCCAGTCTCAATTTTATTAAAAACACAGGGCGAGTCCCCCTTCTTGATCTCCAGTGTCCTCAACTACTCATATTAAGTCTCTTAAAATGTGTATTTAACTGAAACAATTCAATTTCATGTCTCGCCAGTGACAGTTTCATTCCAGTTTGTTTTAAAAGGTAAAAGAAAAAAGTACATTATTGGAGAAAATTTCCAGTGCCTGCTCTGTATTCAAAGTTTAAATAAGTCATGGAATGGCGGAGGGAAATCAAAACCTGTCCAGCTACAGGCAAATAAAGGCTAGAACTCCAAAGGGCCAAAAATAAAAACCTCCCGGGTCATTCTGTAGGATAGCTTAGTGATTTTTTTTTTAAACATTCAGATATCAGGTGTGGTTATATAATTTAGTCAACAGAATACACTGCAGTAATACAAACAAGTATGGTGTGGAGGCAAGAAAACGTGCAAACACATGAAGGTCAGCTGAATGTTGAAATCAGATTCTAAATGCAATTTGGCTTTTTTAGAGAAATGTAATAATACCACCAGAGAAGGACACAGAAAACTAGCCCTCATATTCTTTCTAGAGACAAAAATAAGAAAGGTTGCTGAGGTTACTATGTATAAAAAACCAAAATGCTCTATGCAAAGCAAAGTGTGCTGGCAAGAGGAGGGTGCGCGACAAGAACAGTGCAGGGGATGGAGGTGGGTGGGCGTGCTGGGATCAAGAGAACGGACCTACAGAGATGCTTTTAAGATGGTCTTCACAAGACGAATGCGGCTTTCCAGTAACTCTTGCTCTAGGACTCCATTCTCCGGGGAGGCAACGGCAAGAGAGGTTTGATAGCTTATAATAAGTGGAACGAGATGGGTCCTTTCTTCAAAGACACTATGGCTGTAGTTCCCCAAGGCTCCTTGCCATCTGTCCTCCAAATAGCTGCTTAATTTGGCTCTGCACCAAGATATTCAACCTAAAACTATTTCCAGGATAATTCTCAAATGTGAAGATTAAACCAAGGCAATTGGTTAGACACAGAGCTAGAAGCTTAAGTATTGAAACTGTAACAATCATGCAGAAGAAGGGAAAGGAAATTACCTAAGCACCTAAAAGAAGGGGAAAGGCAGAGGGAAGACATTGGTAGAGGGAAGACATTAACTCCCAGGCATTTTGCCCCAAATAGTATATTAAGCATGTCTTTTTAATCTGTTTTTTTTTTTTTTTTTAAGTTTATTTATTTATTTAGAGAGAGAGCAAGTGCACATGAGCAGGGTAGGGGTAGAGAGAGGGAGAGAGAGAATCCCAAGCAGGATCCGTGCTGTCAGTGCAGAGCCCGATACGGAACTCGACTGTCATGACTTGAGCCAAAATCAAGAGTCAGACACTTAACTGACTGAGCCACCTAAGCGTCCCTAATCTGTATTTTTGATGCTTTGACATCTTGGGGCTTTGCTGACAATGGAGGGATTTGTCCTTCTTCGGGTTATCCACTTGCTAGAAGTAGTAAATGAGTGACCTACATGCATGCTTTTCATATGGAAACCAACCAATCCAGAGGCCATACCCTAACCACCTCCTTTTTTGAGCTTTTACACCCTGGGCCAGTATTCCCCTGCCCTAATCACTCAGACAACAGCCAGTATATACCCCAGAGCCTGATGGAATTATGTAAACTAGCAAATCCTAAGTCTGTTTATTTTGTCTTGCCCATTCCTTCTCACTGAACCCATAATAAACACTCTTGCTCACATTTTCTGTTTGGTTCCTCTGTCTCCTTATGGACTCTGATGCTTTCTTGTGTAACCACCCCCCCCCCCCCCATGGTATGGCAAGCCTCTCCTTTGAGGAATCTCTGCGTATAATGATCTTTTTCATGGCAATTTTCTCCTGATCTAGTGGTCTCACTGTACCTAAACAACAATCATACATTTCAAAATAATTAGAGCTCAGAACCCTGACATGGCATCACAAGTCCTAGATTTACATTTTTAGCTCTCTGTATGATCTCTCAGTGGTAAAGTATTTTTGTTGATCTCAAATGAAGATTTTGGAGTTAATTTGGATAGTATCTATAAATCTTATAAAGTTATAGAGATATAATTCATATACCATAAAATTTACCCTTTTAAAATGACAATTCATGGTTTTTGGTATAGCTATAAATTGTGCAAGCATCACTGCTATCTACTCCCAGAACATTTCATGACTCCAAATGGAAACTCTGTCCATTTCCTTTTCCCCACCAGCCCTAGGCAACCTCTACTTACATCCTGCCTCTCTCCATTGCCTACTCTGGACATTGCATATAAATGAAAGCATACAGTATGGGCTTCTGGGAATGGCTTCTTTCACTTGTCAAAGTGCTTTCAAAGTTCATTCATATAGCATGTATCAGTGTTCTATTCCTTTTTACTGCCATATAACATTCCATTGCATAGATATACCACTATATCCGTATGTCCACATATTTTGGCTATTATGAATAATTCTGCATAAGCATTCACATACAAGTTTTGTGTTGACATGTTTTCAATCTTCTTGAGTTGTATACAAACTTGGAAGAGCTGCTAGGTAATAAATAGGGTGACCAAATGTTCTTTTTGAAAAATGAGAGATACTGAATACTACTATGCATGGTAATTAGTTCCTATAAGTTTTCCTATCAAAGGAGGCTGTAACCAGAGGGGAAAAAAACCCTGTAAGCTCCCAAATAAACTCATAGTATGGCTGATGAGAGGACTGTCCTGCACCAGAAAGTCAGATGTGAGTAACATCCTGAGAAGGTATCGTGGGCCATTCACTGGGCAAGCCTCATGACCAATGTGTCTGGTTTCTTGGACGATAATAACAATCACAACAATAGCTAACATTTACTAGCTATTACTCAGTGTTAGCTTATTGTTACTCCACATTAGCTATTATTCTGATTATTATCACATCATTAGATATAGAAAGGAACTGGAATTAACAGAGACTAAAAACATAATGGCCTGGATGCCCCAGGAAGTGCTCTTAACATTTGAGATAAGCCCCAGACTAAATGTCATTTCCAGGAAGTAAAGGAAAGGACAGGGACTGCCTCCAATGTAAAGGAACTATGTGGCAAACTCATGCATTTTTCAGAGATATTTTAGGCATAAGCTTCACAACCTTGAGTATATACTTCCTCAAACTGGAAAGATTAAAGTAGTGATCAGAGAGGATTCGAAAGAGAACACTTGTCAGAAAATGGTACTCATTAGCCTCTAAGAACTGAAGGAAAGAGTGAATCTGAAACTAGGAAAATTTGAGAAAACATACCCTGCCCCCACAACTGATGGCTAAGATCATCATAGACAAGTTGTCATCAACTGTAGGTTACTGAAGTAACTGACACATGGTAAGTACACAGAAAATTTATTTTTAAAATACTTTAAGATTTGAGTCCTTGAAGGAACAAGTTTCAGTTACTAAAGGACATTGTCTTATGTGGAATCCTAACAGTGTTGACTAAACCAGATTAGACAGAACTGCTTTGGTGAGCACACAAGCATCCTACTTTTCCAAGATGTACAGAACCACGTCTCTGAATTACTGTTACGTGACCAGCTCACACTAGAATACTCACTAAGAAAAGGTAGCGTTCTTGTGCTGATGTGTTCCGAGCAGCGAGTTTCAGGATCTGTCCTTCTTTTATGAGTTCGTTTGAAGGATTGACAATGTCTTCTTCCTCTCCCAACATTTCATAAATCTCTAAGAGTTTCTTTAGATTCTCCTAGGAAATGAAAACAAAATACAGCAAGACCAAATAAAGGGAGGTTTTACTTTCGTGCCTTTAATAATACAATGACCTTAGCTAAAATCCAAATAATGCAGAAGGGATTGGGACTAAGCACAAATTTGGTATAAAATGTGTCAGTTCCGAGCAAATTGAAACAGGGGGGAAAAGAGGACAGGATTATTCCACATAACACTGAACACTTTATAAATAATCTTTTTTTTGTTCACCTTTACCAATTCATTTTGGTCCAAACCTACAGATAACATTAGACTATATTATTGACAATTATCTAATTAGAAGACTTCCAACTCCTTTGAAAATTACTTACCATTTTTCTTATTGCACTATTAGAATGGCTTGCTGCCGTAGATATAATCTCAAGTGATTCTAAATGGGAAAAAAGAAAAGTAAATAAATGTATTTTGTCATTACGACGCTACTAGATAGTTGAATAACGTAACGTTATAGTAAGAAGAAACCTGAGACTGTACATCTGACACCAAAAGCAGGGGCAACTTCCATTTACAAAATGAATACTTTCAGAACTTCATTTGTGAGCAGATTATTTGGAACTTGAAGGATACTTCCTCGTAAATAGTCATAGACATTTTTATATAGGACCCAGATAACGGACCTTCAAAATTAACAATTACCATGTACACTAGATTGGCATAAGGCACTTCGCCACATGCTTTCAAATATATTACGTCACTCAACTCTTCCACAACCTTGAATGGAGAGTCTGTTAGCTCCACTCGGCAGATGAAAGGAATGGCGAGTGATGTGGCTTGGCCAAGGTCACACAACTATGATACTGTAGGGACACACTGGACCCTACATCTTCTGATTCAATGTCCTACAACATTTCAGCAGTACTATTTTATTAGTTTTATAAGCAAATTAACCACCACGCATAACCAACTTTCTTTGGTGAAACATATTCACAGTTCTATTCTTGGTCGGGCAAAGGGGAATCAGCTGATGACAATGCTGAAGGAAGGCTCTGCTGCGGAGGCAGTGGGAGAGGTGGGAACAGGAGCCATCTGGTGTGGGCAAGGTAGGAGCCCCAGTGCTGCTGGGGAAGGGCTCTGGAGGCTGAGGCCTCCTGGAGGATCAACCCCAGGGAATGCCCTCAATCCTAAATCATGTCCTGCTCTTTCTTTTTTATCTTAGGAATACCACAGCCTGCTTAATTCTGTTACCACAACAACCTCATTACTTCTGGACCCAATTCTCTTCTTTGTTCCGTGGCTGAACAGAATGCACTTTTGTTGCTTTCTCCTCTCTTTTGGGTCTCTAAAAGCACTTTTGTGATTTCCTTACGATATTAGTTTAAGGAGCAATGGGAAAGCAAAGAGAGAAATAAAATGCCCTACAGTGTTGCTAACGGTCTCATTTTTGACCCTGCCACCTTAGGGCAAGTCTAAGTCTTTGAGTTTAGAAGACACTGAATTTTTATTTAGATTTTGGAGAACTATCCTGATTGGGGAATGCTGTGCATGTCACACAGGCTCCAAGGTAGAGGGAAACAAAATAGCCTGGGATCAGCAGTTTGAGGAAGAGTAGCAGTCATCCCACCCTTAGTCCTACCACTAATTCTGTCGCCAAAACCAACCACTTAGCCCAGAGGAGTGTGAAGTGGGCATGAAGTGGAAAACAGAAGTCAAGTCAGGATAATTCTAAACCGTAAAGGGAGAAAGGGAAGAAGAGAAGTTCCTGTGGTCACTGACTCACTTGGATGGCAGGAGAAATGCATCAGAGAAAGCCTGTGTTCAAAAAAAGACCCAGGTGCCGAGACCAAAGATTGTGTTCTGTGTTCTCATCTCTTGCCAGGGTTCATTTATAATAAAGACAAGCAATTATTAGCAAAGTACCAATGTTTCAAGATTGTACAGCAGCACTGTTAGTACTTGACCCTAAGCCATCCCTATCTCTTAAATTTTCATTCTTCCCTTCAGTTACCTGATTTTTTTTTTTAATTAAAAAAATTTTTTTCAAGTAAGCTATACACCCAACGGGGGACTTGAACTCATGATCCCTAGATCGAGAGTCGCATGCTTTGATTTTTTGAAAGAACCTGAGAAAGCTAAAGTATTGAAACTCCTGAGTCTTAAAAAAAAAATCATTCATTAGGAACCAGTGAAAAAATAAAAGGCAACTGGAGGAATAGGAATAAAGTTTTCCTGAGAAAATGTTAACTGACACTAAAAAGCATCACTTTCTCTTCTCTTTCAGGGTAGGTAGAGCCAAGTTTGCTTAGGTTATTTTTACACAGTAAATGTCATGTTAGCTTTCTTGGTATGTATCAACCTATCTAATTAACCAGCAGCACCAGTAATTCTGAATGGTTGTGTTCTTTCTGTGAGAAGGTAATTGTGTATTGCTATTCCAGATGTCTCTAAGACTACTGTTTCAGATTAACATGAAATCAGCATGAGAAATGTGATTTGCCTTTCTCTAAACCTGGGATCTGGGCTCAGAAGTGCTTGCCTAATCGAGCTGTTGATGACAATTTCCGATGAGGCTATTTTTGGGCAGCAATATCTTACTAAGTTGGCTGTGAGACCTATCTCTCTCTTTAACCACAAGCCTTCCTGGCCACTTGATTACCCCAGAGCAGAAAGGGGGTGGGGGAGGAGCATTTACTTTTAGCATCGTTCCAGTCTGGAGAGTCAGGGGGCAACTTCCTTAGGTAGTCCTTGAGGAGCATCTCATACCGGGGGATCCGTTGAACAGGTTCTAGCATGTGGTGCTGCAAAGTCAAGCTCCCGCACACCTTCTGTCTCTATAATGAGAGAGGTTTTTTAAAGAAAGATTTAAAAATTAAGTTGGCCAATCTAAAAACGGTCATACGGAACTTTAATCGTGGACAGGATTTCCCTACAAAGCGTGCTCTGTGGATCACCTGCATTAGATTGATCTAAGGCACTATTAAAATGCAAATTCTGAACCCCACCCCAATAATGAAACCACAATCTTTGAGGCTCAGGCCTGGGAAGATGCATTTGAAAACATCCCAGTTTCTTACACCATGGAAGTTTGAGGCCCACCAAACTAGAGTAAGAACAGAAAGAAAAATCAAGTAGAATTTTAAGGAAGAAAATTCTCAGATTGCTGGCAACCACTTCAATCAGTCACTAGAAAGGCTTGTGTGGTCACATTATTGAATCAGACTCCAGAGATTTTTAAAAGATGCATGTATTTAATGAGGTTCACTAGGCCCAACTGCGTTAAATGACTTTGGACTCAGCAGAAACTGTTTAATATCAAGGCTACCATAAATGTCATTTCCTTTGAACTTAAAGACTCCACAGAGAAGAATGACAAGATCTGAGTGTCTTAGTATCTGTCACAAAATTTTAATTTTTCATTAGGTCACGGCAGACTTTTCCATTAGAAACTGAACTCTGTAAATAGATCTCCTTTTCTTACAGCAAAATTGAGTCTATATAGCCTTTGCTTTCAATAAGCTGTTAAGACAGGGAAAAGATTACTTGAAAAATAAGACATGTTCTTGTTCATATTAAACAAACCAGGAATCCAATTAAAATAGTTATTAGACTCTTACCATGATCAAGGCACTGCAGGGTATAAAAGTTGTCTTAAGACATGATGTTTGCATTCAAAGCAAACAAGAAACTAAAGCATTCACAGACAAGAGAGCATTCAACATGAACTCTGATAAGGACAGCTGCTGGTGCAAAGGGAAGTGAAGACCGGGGTCGAAGGGCAGGAAGAGGGACCTTGGAGAACAACAGTCAGGCATGAAACATGTTGAGTTTTGTTGGCAATAAGATATGTATGGGGAAACAGGGGCTGAGGAAGAACAGGTAATATGGGGTAATTAAGTCAAGGTGAATTATTTAGACTTGCTTCATCTAATGCAGGTTTTCGTGTAGGAGAGCAATAGCATTAGATTTGAGATGTGTTAACATTAACTTACTGCAGTGTGACTTAACTTACTGCAGTGGGGAGATGTGGGGATATTAGTTTGGAAGGGATTACTGTAGACCAGGAAAAAAGTATAGAGTCTGAAATCACCATGGAAGCTGAGGAAATCATAACTTTACTTAATAAAGTGTAGAATATTGATGTTATAAGTTTAGTCATCTCATTTGATTTTCTCCAAGCCTATAATATATAATACTATATATCCATGAAATATAGAAAATATTACCGATCCCCACATTTTTACATGAAGAAACCGTGGCTCAAAGAAGTTAAAGTCATCCAAAGTCCCATGACTAAGTGGCAAACTAGAATCCTAAATTCAGTTGATTCCCAGTCCACTACTCTTTTCAACACCTCAACAATGCCTCATAATAGGGAGAAGACTGATATTTCAGAGATAGAATTTTAAAGATTTCATAAAACAGTAATGGCCACTACCACCACCATCATTTAGTGAACACTTACTATGCAGTAAGCATACTAAACATCTTCAGTGTACTGTTTCACAGGCAAATTAATGCACAGAGAATGAGGAAAAGTGACGAAAGATAAAGTTAACTTATCAAACTCTGGTGAACGAGAAAATATTTGTTCTAATAATCACATAACCACAAGCTACTCTGTATAAGGCACAAAAAATCAAGATGGAAAAAGTACTTGGGTGCTAAAGGCAGGAATGGAACATGTTGACTTTGTTTTGATAGCAAAATGTCGATACAGAGTTGTGTAACCAGCATTCAACAAGGTGCAATGACAGTTTAGAGGCAGGAAACAGACTAGAAAAATGACCCTACAGGCATCTGTAGGACATGATGGTTAAAGCCTCAGGAACATGTGACATCACAGAGGGTGTGGAGGTTGAAAAGAATGTGAAGGGCCACATTCTTGTACTCTGTCCACATTTCAGTATAAGTAAAAGGGGCTAGTAAAAGAATCAAAGGAGCCAGTATTCAGAAAGGTAGATGAGTGCTTAATGATGAGAGAAGAAAAAGAAAGAGTAAATGGGAAGAGGCAGGACTTTTGGTTATGGCTGAGAGAGCAGACTAGCAAAATCCCCCCTGGAAAACACAACTAGAAAGGGGGATAAAACTGATAAAACGACCATTTTGGTACTTTGGAGACTGATGAAAGGCATAGAACGATCTGAAAAGTATTTATGCTTTGAAAATTGTTGACCTTTGGGTAAGAACAGTGAGAATCTGTGGCATTCTGGCCTGAGGCCGTACCCATTCCTCCCCTAACAAAGGAAGTTTCAATGACCGAAAGGTTCAGCAGGGGTGGGACTGGCAGTGTCTCTGGTAAAGTTCAAGAGGGCTCATATTATTAGATTTGGAATGGTGGGCGAGGCACACATCCAGGAACACTGTTGGTGAAAGTGAATAGTTCTGAGGTGGGCAAGTGGAGAAGACCAATGGCTTCACTGGGCTGAAGCTGTGGTTGTGTGTTGGGGAAGGGGAGCAGATAATAATTTTCTTGGCTGAGGCTCTGTAGATGATCAACAGAGACTGAAGACAGCTTGACTCAGCACAGTCTCCTGGCCACCCTGAGGCTGTGAACTCATCCTGAGGAGATGTAAAAGGGTCCAGTGGACTTGAAAATGGTCAGATCTTTAAATGTGCTCCCCTATGCATAGACAGGTCCATCAGCAGAGGACAGAAGCGTACTGGCTCTAGGTAGTTAATCATCTCTGTTCAATAACTGTTTGACCCCTAACCTACACAGACATAGGGGTAATCCCTACAAAGCTGGGATCACATACACACACATGGATATTAAACAAAAAAACTGAATAGAGACATTGGCAACAGCATACCAGAAGAGAGACAGATTTTATAGATTTAGTATAAGCAAGTTACTAAACAAACGAAAGTAACCAAAGCCACTTTCAGTGGGGGAAAGCAAAATCTGGAGTTGCTACAATAGGTTATCTAAAATGTCCAGTATTCAACAACAACAACAACAAAAAAAAAAAAAAAAAAAAAAAAAGAGACAGAGAATAGTAAACTGTTACCTATATTGAAGAAAAAAGGCAATCAAAAGAAACTGTCTCTGAACACAGATACTGGATGTGGGCGACAAAGACTTCAGCGTAGCTATTATAAAAACATTCAAAGAATTAAAGGAAATTGTATTTGAAAAACATGAAAAGTGTAACAATAATGAATGCACAAATAGCAATTTTCAAGGAGGAAACAGGTGTTATAAAAAGAACCAATGGAAATTCTGGAGTTGAACCATACAATAGCCGGGATGAAAAATGCACTGCAGGGACTCAACAGCAGATTCCAGATGGCAGAAGAAAAAATCACAGTGCCTGGGTGGCTCAGTCAGTTGAGTACCAGACTTTGGCTCAGGTCATGATCTCATGCATCAGGCTTGCTGCTGTCAGCACAGAGCCTGGTTCGGATCCTCTGCCCCTGTCTCTCTGTCCCTCCGCTGCTCACTCTCGCTGTCTCTCTCAAAAATAAATATTAAAAAAAAGAAAAAAAAGAAAAAAATGAATTCAAAGAAAGATTAATAGAAATTATACAATCCAGAGAACAGAAAAAAGACTGAAGAAAAATGAATAGTCTCAGAAACTTGTAGAATAACATCAAGAACACCAACATATGTGTACTTGGAGCAAATTATTTGAAGAAATAATGGCTGAAAACTTCTCAAATTAATTAAAAAAAACCCTACACATCCCAGAAATTCAATCCTAAGCAAGATAAATATAGAAAGATTTACATTAGATACATACTGTTGAAAGAAAAAAGCAAAGAGATAAATTTGAAAATAGCAAGAGAAAAGCAATTCAGCACATACAGGAAATAATATAATTAATAACTTCCCATATGAAACAACAGAGGACAGAGTACAGTGAATGACATTCATTTTGCTCAAAGAAAAAAAAAAACCTATTAACCCAGATTCTGTATCTAGCAACACTATCAATTCAGTAGTGAAGAAAAAAATAAAGATTTTCCCAAAAAAAGACCAAGAAAATTTGTTACTATCCAATCTCTGCCTTGTAAGAAACATTTATCACTCTTTCTTTTAAAATTTTTAAAGTTTATTTATTTTTGAGATACAGAGAGTGTGTGTGTGAGCAGTGGAGGGGCAGGGGGGGAGGGGCACAGAATCCAAAGCAGGCTCCAGGCTCTGAGTTGTCAGCACAGAGCCTGATGTGGGGCTCAAACTCACAAACCATGAGATCATGACCTGAGCCGAAGTTGGATGCTTAATTGACTGAGCCACCCAGGTAACCCAAAACATTTAACACCCTTTGTAGAAAGGAACTTACTCTAGAAATGGTAAATATATGGGTTAATAATTTTTTTTGGTACATTTTTTCTTATATCCTCTCTTCTTTCAAAGATACAAAATTATATAAAATAATATCACTGTATTATTCAATTTAAAACCTATATAAAGGTAATGTATATGATACTAAAAGCATGGAGCATGGAGGAACTGAGCTACGATGGAGCAAAATGCCTGTATTTTATTAGAATTAATATTAGCATTAACCTGAAGTAGATTGTGGTAAATTAAGATGCATATTATAATTCCTCCAACAAACAGTAGGAAAAAAACATTCAAAATTTAGAGGAATTAAAATGGTAAATAAAAAATATTTGTATAGCACAAAAGAAAGCAGAGAAAGAGCAGCAGAATCCTCACCCCAAGGACCTTATGTGATCTCAAGAATTCCTTTTCAACATTTAAACTATCAAGTTATTAACAACTTTGACTAGAGAGTCAAATAGAAATCACTATGGAGTTATCTAAAATATATTATCCAGGTTTGGCAAAACTGAAAAAAAGTCAGGACACATATGTAAAGTCACACACACACACACACACAGAATAATAATGTCTGCAAAATGTCAGGTTTACGGCAATCATTTTTTATATTCATTGCATCATCTCAACCTCTGAAAGAAAGCAAGAGAGTCACAGACCCGAATGGGAAATCACTTTGTAAATCCATGTGAATCTTTATAAAAGCTACACTCTCCTGGTCTCAAAAGCAAATGGAGAATTTACTGCTCAGCGCATGGCATGTGCTCGATAAATACATTAATTCTGCATAGATGATTTTTACATCATTCTGAATAACATGGAATTTGGTGGTCTCAGACAGATGTCTCAATCTAAACTTTAGATCTAGAAGACCTTATGATTTGTATAGGAAAATAATTCATAGCCTTGAACAAGAGTCCAATTACCTGAATTTCTTCAACTACTGATTTGAACTGGGGGATACGCTCTGTCATGTTTTTAACCAATTCCATTGCATTATCAAATCCTTTCACATATTCTCCATACATCTTAAGGAATGGTGCCAATTTCTGAAGGATGTCACCAATTCTAGGGGTAGTTTCCCTGTATAAAATATAGAAACAAGTCATTAAGATTTCTTATAGAGTAAGTGAATTAATAGGACTTCAAATGAAGTGATCACTGTGTACACACATTCTTTGCTTTATCAGATCCACCTTGCTATGAGATTGGTAGAGAATAAAGCAGCGCCTTTTTTTTTTAAGTTTATTTTTGAGAGAAAGAGCACGAGTGGGGGAGGAGGAGAGAAAGATGGAGACAGAATCTGAAGGGGGCTCCACGCTCTGAGCTGTCAGCACAGAGCTCAATGTGGGGCTTGAACTCACGAACCGTGAGATCATGACCTGAGCCAAAGTTGGACGCTTAACCGACTGAGCCACCCAGGCGTCCCTGAAGCAGGACCTTTTTAAAGGGACTTTAGGAATGAAAACCTAGCTCCAGATTACTCTGAAATCTTGTCTCCACTAATCAAAAGATAGTTTAGAGAGCAGAGATGAAATTCTTTTCAACCAAAGCTAAAAATGTACCACAACTTCTTTACCATACAAGTCTAACACAGATGTTTGGCTATAGCTCTGTGTAGCATTGTTGTTTCCATTTATAAGCAAATAACACAGCATCTAATATGACTGCCTTAGACAAATAGTTGGCCATCTATTCCTCTTACCATTCTTGCATTCGTTTTTCCAGCTCTGGCAATAGGAATTTACTATGGAAGACATTTATTGATGAAATATTAGAAAAGATTTTATTCACCATCTCTGCTGAAAATGAGCCTCGATTTGCTTCTTCCAATAATTTGCAGTAAAATACCTGAATAAGAGAATAAAGCAAACGTTACTTCAAATTTACTGGTTAACCACCTAGCACTGGGCTAGGCATAGTGGGCTCTTAGTAACTTATTGAATGAAAAAGTTCATGAATCAAGAAATCAGTCATTTTTGAAATGGATGAGTATATGCTTTGATTGAGAAGAACCAGGAGTCAGAATTAGAAAAGTTGACTCTAACTTAGGCTCTCCCTCCGTTTTGGAGATATTAACCTCTTCTACGCCAGAAAATTTCCAATTGAGGTAAAAGGATTTACTTCTATCTATAAGTAGAGTTAAGAGACATGGAAGGAAAATTTTATCTAAATTAATAATTTTTGGTGGTATTTTTCACTCTTCTTTATGTTTTGAATGACTTTGACAGTATTGCCCTTTATTGTAATTTGTGGGCCTAAATCTCACTTTCCCTATTAAAACTGTCTGCCCCCTTGGGAAGGGAGGCCATCATAATTTAGTTCCCACAGAAGAACAGGTGCTTAATATCTGGCGAGTGGATGAATAAAAGAATATTTCAGTTCACAGACGTTTACTTGCTTTTTATTAAGTAATAATGCAAGATAACTTAAACACTTATAAAAGGGTACAAAGATCTTCTCCTGTACATAACAATGGTATCTTAAAGACACTTTTTAAAAAACTGCACTCTTAGCTATTCTCCACTATGGCTACTATACCTCTTAATTGCCATTCTGTTAAATGTAGGCAGAAGGAAGTCTGTTCCTTCAAATGTCCAGATGGTTGTTAATTTTCTAAATTCACCTCCACTGCATTTTCTTGGGAGGCAAAAAGAACACAAAATCATGTCCTTAGAGACTCCAACAGATAGGATATTTTAAGTAATTAAGACTCTAAAATTCTAAAAAGGTCAGCAACAGTAGCTGACAAGCTAATATGGCTGAAATAACAAAAAAGAACAAAGACAAAAAAAACACAAAACTTGTAAGAGGAAAAGACATATCTCCACAATAGGAATACTTAACGTTTCTGGTCTGTATTCCCCTGAGGGGAAATTGTTTCAAACACATAAACACATGAATTGACTGACTTACAGTGAAATTCTTTGGAAAGTGAGTGTTTAAGACACAATCTCATTATTTCAAAGGACAGAAGCCTTAATGTGGCCCCTTAAGGCTCATCTGACAGGGCCATAGTCCACTCTAGGAACCAATGATAAGGAGGTATACCCAGGATGGCCTGTTCCCATGAAGTTCCAGTTTTCCAATGGCAGAAGTGAGATAATTCTTCTTATAGTTAGTACTCAAACATGGCAACTTTCTCTTCTAATAAGAGGGGTCTATATGAGCAATTTACCAGTTATCTTGTTCTTTTATCACTAAAACAATATTAAGAAGCCTTAATAATTTTTAAGCGATTCTTTGTAATGTGTATTTAAAATGATACTCAAGGCCCCAACATGACGAAAGTACAAAATGTGATAAAGTACTCTGAATGCCATTTCTAACAAATATTGACTGTGCAACTTTACGCCAGGCACTATATTAGATGTCTCCTACAAGCTTGAACAAGTGAACGCTCAAAATGCCTTCTGGCCCTATTACTCCATCAATTCAGATGACTCACATGGGTCTGAACAGCACATGAGACAAACAGAATCAATGACATATTCATGCAGGCATTAGAATCACCAATCTCTTATTTAGATTATAATGGGAACATGGCTCTAGGATCATAATAAATGGTCACGAAACAGACTAGTGTTTAGGGATGAAAGATAAAGGCATTTTGTGACTCATAGAGTCCTTGAATCTGCTTTTTATGAACTGAAAAACCTTTATGTCTAGTGCATTCACTGACAAAGCTAAAAATCCTAAAGATTTCCTTGAAGAAAAAGCTTTCACTGGCAAAAAACAGTTATGTCCATCCAGTAGTTTCTAAAGCCCCTTTACTAAAAATGATATATAATGCCAAAAAATAAAATAATCCTGAATGGGAAAATATTACCTTATCTAAGAGGTCAAGTCGGTTGACATAAGCTCTTTCTGTAAGCAAAAGTTCGTTGGCTATTTTGTGAAGTTTTTGTTCATTAGTTTCCTAAAAATAGAATAGATATCCACATATTAGGAAATAAGACTTAGACAAGACTTTTCAAGTAATAAACACCTTATCAAATGGTCAAAACAGTTTTCTCAAGCTTCTCAGCTACCCAATTCCTTTCAGCCATGAAGGACCACCCAACCAGAAATGAACAAAATTAAAAATAAGCATTCTGCTAGATTTAACCTATAACGACTTCTTTAGCTTCTGTCAAAATCAACAGTATCATCTATTTTGCCCTTGAAACACCTTTTATGTTTCTCAGACACTAAATTTGGCTCATTTTCTCCCTGTCTCTCTCAGGCTACTCTTCAGAAATGATTTCAACACTCTTTCAGATAATTTGTCTAATTATTAGCTCTATGCATCTAACTTTTTGCCTTTTTAAAAAAACATTAGGAAAAATTTCAATCATATATGAGTAAAGAGTAAAATGAACCAGCAAATATCCATCGATGAGATTCAGTAACTATCAACTCATTGTTAATATTGTTTCATCTATGTCCTCCTCCTCTCTCTACCCATATTATATTAAATTAAAAACAAACATTTTATTATTTCCTCAGTGTATGTTTACTTGGCCCCTAAATGTATTTGTAGAGCTTTGCTAGTTCTGTGAGAACGGGAACACCTTTTTTCTCGGTAACTTGGTAACCCTCCTGTCTAATACAGTGCTTCAATAAAATACTGGCGTTTGATAAAATATTGCTGAATAAATGAATGAGTAGCAATCACACATTCCTACTGTTGGATATTTATTACCACTCTGACATGCTGTCAATGTAAGACCAAACTCATTTTTTCAGGAAAGCCCCTATCCTATCACCTCCCAACTCCACCCCACTAGAACTTTACCAGCCTGGCAATGGTTCCATCCTTTTCCAGTCATCTGCCTTTGGTACCTTGAATCACTGTAAACGTAGCTCTCTGCCATAAAATCCAGCTGGCTACGAATGTCTACTCATACTATGTCTTTAGCAACCATCCCTTTAATTCTCATCACTGCCGCCTGGTTTTGCTCATACGGTATCTCAAACCCAGGCTAATCAAGAACTCCCATTTTGATGTGATTCTACTACTTTTTGGCTCTAACACACCTTGTATGCGGTTGTATAAGCAATCTTTCCAACTCTGCTTTGCCAAGATCATTCTACTTTCCATAGAAAGAAAACGTTTAACAGTCCTCCTTTCTTTTTTTTAAATTTTTTAAATGTTTATTTATTTTTGAGAGGGAGGAGAGAGCACACGTGTGTGAGTGGGGAGGGGCAGAGAGAGGAAGACACAGAATCTGAAGCAGGCTCCAGGCTCTGAGCTGTCAGCACAGAGCCTGATATGGGGCTCAGACCCACGAGACATGAGATCATGACCTAAGCCGAAGTCGGACACTTAACCGAATGAGTCACCCAGGTGCCCCAACAGTCCTCCTTTCACCAGTGGGATAACAGCCAGACTATGTATAATTCAGGGCTGTTCAAATCTCATCTCTACTCATTGTCTCAGACTTCTTTCCCATTGTATCTTTGCAGGCACCCTTCCCTCCAAACACATGAATCTAACCCACCATTATCCAAATGTGTCCATGGTCATTCCCAAACCTTTTTTCTTTCCATCCTCTCTGCATGGCATATATTCTTGCTTTATCTCTCTCAGCATTGAAGACATACTTTTTTTGGGGGGATGGGCTGCTGAATTTTTATTCCTTGTCCATGGAGCCTTCTTCAACTACCCAGAGCTCTTGAACTTGGTCCTATTAGAACTCATTTTCTATTTTATACATCCTTTTGTTGAGAAATTTCTACCTAGCTACTTTGCTGAAGTACCCTTTTCATTGTAGGCAAGTACGAAGCATAGTAAAGGTTTAGTAATAACTCTGGCACCAAAGGAGAACAAAGCATATTTCAAACCAGTGCCTAGTTTGTGTAAAGGCTACATTTAAAACTGTGTATAAAATGCTATTATACTGTAGAGCATGCTTCATTGTGTTCAACATATGAGGTTACCATGTTGCTTATTACAGTAGCACTGGAATGAAGTATTTTTATGTGAAGGCTTTAGGTAAAGTAACATAATACTGTTTAAATAATTTGTGGTCTCAAAAATACTGAAACAAAAACTATATTGTCATTAAATCCCGCAGCTAGCCAAGGTTTTGGTTAAACAATCAATTCAGGGTAAAGTACTAGCATTGTTGTCTGTCTGTTTGACATCCTTTCCCTCTATTTCTTAATGATATCCAGATTTGGTTAGTATATCTACCTTACTACTAGGTGGCCTTCCCTTTGGAGAAACTATCCTCATTCCCCAGATCAAAAGGTGGGCCCTAACTGGTGTAATAATCAAGAATATACAGCGATTGGTTCAAGAACCAATGAGACATGAAGGAATATGCACTAGGACTTTCTACTCTTAAGGAAGAGCCATAGAAAAAGAAATTTCTCTTCCATGCTCCATGTAAATAAGGGTACCTGTAGACTTGAGTGCTATGGGCAGCCACCCCATAACCACAGAGATGAAGTTAATAAACTTCCTTATTATTTAAGCCAGGTTGAGCGTTACTGGTGTTATTTGTGTTAGAAGCATCCTCATTAATATGGAAAACTGAAATACTATGAAACATGGGGTATATTCTGCACGACTGAAAAAGTCTCAAGTAATTTTTAAACAATTACTACTTATAGAGGAGAAAATAATGAGCTGAAAATGTGACTTCCAAACCTATAATAAGAGAACACAAATATGTAGTGAATATATAAGAAATATATCAACATTTCAGAGGAAGATAAATGTATATTCGACATACTCAAAAGAAATACTGACCTGCATCAATACTATAAGGCATTTGTGTTTTTGTAAGCCAGATTTATTGATATATGACTTACAGTAGTAAGGTTCACCCTTTTGGTGGATAGTTCTAAGTGTTTTGACAAATGATTAATATAATCATATCACTACCACAATGAAGATAAAGAACATTTCCACCAAAACTTAAGTTTCTATAGTCGGTCCCACCCCTCTCCTATTACCTGCTCCTGTTAATAATTAGATCTGTCCTTTTCCAGAAGGTTGTATAAATGGAATCACACAGTATGTGCCTTTTGTGTCTTGCTTCTTCCACTTCTCAAAATGCATTTGAGATACATCCATGATGTCATTAGTATTAGTGACTTGCTCTTTCCAAGACCTTTGTTTTATTCTAATAGTGGTACTGTATCTTTGTGACTCACTCACTTTCATATGTTCTGATTCTGGTTTTGACAAATACCTTTAAGGAAAACCATCCAGCAAAGTCTATGCCATGATAAAATAATACATCCTTTATGAGTCAGAGAATTCATTAACCAACAAGTCAAACTGTCTATCATTGCCATGCAATGAAGTCACTCCTGAGGTCTTCCACATCCTACAGGATCTTAAATCAGAAGCTTATAATAAATGATCTTTTGCTGACTCTAAATCACACTTTAGCTGAATGTGGCAAATTGTGGGTATCCTGGTCATATTTTGCAAAATCCAAGGGAGAGACCAGCAGTTATTAGCAAAAGTTGTGTCCTTCCACACAGATGGTCTTCTAATGTTAGGTCCCTGACCTTGCCAAAACCAACACAAAGTTAAGCAAAAGTAAACTCGCTGACATTCGGTTTAATCACTTGCACACAGGTTTGTGAAAAGTTACTAAGGATTTTTGTGGTAGAGGTGAGGAAATCATGGACCCAAACAACAATGTTGCCATAAGAACAGCTAATGATTATTCACTGACTGCTTGTTATGCACCAGATGCTGTTACAATTATTTTATATAAATTGACTAATCTTTACAGTAATTCTATAAAATAGGTACATTATTCCTGTTTTATTGGCAGCACACACATACAACAAAATAAAATTTCAAGGCTTGGAAAGGCCAGGTGACTTGCTCCAAGTCACACAGTTGAAAGGTAACTGAATCAGATTCCAATCATCTAAGAGAGCCTGGGCTTTTAAGTCACTGGTCAGTAAACCTTTGGCTCTCGCTCGAACTCTTCTCTGCAACAAGCAACAAGACTATAATAAGTGCCTGCAAGGGTTTTCCCTTCCCAATTTTCTTTTGACTAACAAAATACAAGCTATCCACTTAAAAATGAAATGTGGTATCTACTCTGCATTTTAATGTATATAATCTTTCTCTAATATAAATTCTATTTATGGCAGGCTTTTCAGCATTTTAGTAATAATCATCAGGTAAACGGGGCGCCTGGGTGGCTCAGTTGGTTAAGCGTCCGACTTCAGCTCAGGTCATGAGCTAGCAGTTTGTGAGTTTGAGCCCCGCGTCGGGCTCTATGCTGACAGCTTAGAGCCTGGAGCCTGCTTCAAATTCTATGTCTCCCTCTCTCTCTGCTCCTCCCCTGCTCACGCTCTGTCTCTCCTTCAAAAAATAAATAAAAACATAAAAAAAATAAAAAAAAATAATCATCAGGTATTGAAGATTCAGTCATATTTGATATAACGATATGATGGCTTCTAACTTTAAAAAAATTAGTTACTGAAACTCATCTATGAATTACATTTAAGGAGAAATACAGAATCTATCTGCATGCCAGGGGCTCTATTACTCTAGGAGATAGCTTTTTTTTTTTTAAGGTTTGTTTATTTATTTTTGAGTGGGGGGAGAAGGAGCAGAGAGAGAGGGAGGGAGAGACCGAATCCCAAGCAGGATCTATGCTATCAGCACACAGCCCGATGCAGGGCTCGAGCTCACAAACCGTGAGATCATGACCTGAGCCAAAAAGTTGGATGCTTAACTGGCTGAGCCACCTAGGTGCCCCAAGACTTATGCTTAAATAACAGACAAAGTTGTTTTACAATTGCTGGTACATTAGAGATGTAGGCTGGTATTTTTTTTTTTAAATAAAAAGTTAAATAGGTAAAGTTAATGTTGTTTCTTATTATTTGCCACTTCAAAACTATGTAACTGCTACTTTTGTGCTTAGCACTCCACTAAGTCATATATTCTTGTGATTCTTTGGAAAATAGTAATAGCTACACAATATTGATTTAATAAATAATCCTATTTGCCTCTACTGGAGCCTAATACACAGGCTTGACTCTTTAAAAACAATCATAAATATGCTATTACAAAAGCATCTTACCTTTGATGTTCCTCTATAATATAAAGATTTTTTTCACTTGTAAATGACACTATGTTCCTATGTTGAAAGCTGATTCTCAGAATATTGCCTCAAATAACGATGCAATAGAGTACATCTGAACTATTGAAACTGAAAAGATAAAATACACACTTCTTACAGTAAGAGATTACACAATTTACTTTTCTCTGCTTCTTGCGCTTGCTTAATCCACTTCCTAGGTTAGGACTGTGCACCTTCACACCCCCAGTGACCTTCCAGTAGAGAGCTGCTCCATTCTCACTAGGCTAGATTCAGCCTGGTCATTAGTCAGTGTGCCTGCTGGCTCATGAATGTGCTACACTGTCAGTTCTGCCTCCTCATTTACAGATGTCATCAGCTCCTACGGCTCTTTTCAGACCTTTTGGCACGACTCTTCCATATGGCAGGAGCCCCAGACAAAGAGCCCCCACGGCAGCTCACAGACTTCGTTTATTGGATAGGCAGAAAATGTTCATGTGGAGCCAGAGATTCATTCTTCAAAATCTTAGTACCATACGCACTGCCACATGTCTCAGAACCACCAAGCAGGGGAGCAGACATTTTGGAAAGAACTTCATAAAGGTTAATAAACAATTAGAGTTTCCTACAAGATGCTTTAAGGGCAAAAGCTTCAATTACATAAAAATGAACCAGAGACCGACATCATGCTTTATTACTCTTCAACTATGCTATTTAACTTTTCAGTACATGTTCTCATGATTTCATTTTAATCAGGAAGAATTTTTTTTCTAAAAACATGGAATCAAAACTACTAAAAGTTATTATAGTTTTTTTCATATATTCATTACAGGTTATATTTGAAGTAATATAAGTTATTGGGTTTCTTGGTCCTGGGAGTTTCTACCCATATTTGCTACCAATTAATTAAATTCTACCCTGCAGATGGAAGATATAGCTTTATATGAACACACATGTTTCTGCTTTCCCTGAAGTCCATTCTTTCATAACAAGATGAGTCAACTTAGGAAATTAACACTTGATCCTCTACCACAATTCATGAGCTGTATTAAAATTTTGATATGTCATTTTTAATGTCTTCCATGTGGCTCCAGGTGATAATTTAAAGTTAGATCACAATAATATTTGAATGTTACATAACTGTCCTATCATCTCAAAAAGCATCTTAAAATCTCTAACTTGTGTCAGACACCTTCATTCCAATAATCCATAATTCTATAGAGTTCTATAGATCCTTTCTTATTAATACTAAGGAACAGGGAAATCGAGGGAAGGTATCACAAGTGAGTGATAGTGACAGCCCTATTTATTGAGTACTTACTGTGTGCTAAGCACTAGCATGTGTTTCACATGAATTAGCTAATGGAATCCTCATAATACTCCTGGGAAGCAGGCATCATTATCCTTTCACTTTATAGATGAGGAAGTAGTGTCTTAATGAGGATGGGTAACCTGCCCCAAATCATATAGCTAAGTAAGTGACTCAGCCAGGATTCAAATCTAGGTCTGTGAAAATAAAGTTCTTGCTTTGTCACAGCCTCATAAGGAAGAGAACTCCCTGGGGATTTGCAGGACAAGAAAATGGAAAGGTAAGGGAATAAAACACAGATTTTGTGTTCAATGAAGATCATGTAATAATGCCATAATGAAGGCCATATGTTCTCAGGGAAGATTTGTAATCAGCAAGTAATTTATCACCAGGTTCACATTACAGGAAAAAGAATACCCACTATGACCCATGCACATTATTCCTTTGCCAGGGCTTCATTATAGAGTATCACAAGAATAAATAGTCTATTACCTTAGCATGATCCTTCAGGAAGCTTTGGGAGCAAAGTCCAAGCCTACTTTCTTTCTTTCTTTCTTTTTTTTTTTTTTTTTTAAGATTTTATTTTTAAGTAATCCCTATACCTAATGTGGAGCTGGAACTCACAACCCCAAGATCCAAAGTCACACGCTCTACTGCCTGAGCCAGCCAGGCACCCCCAAACCTACTTTTGACCCAGCGACAATGTTTTTCAATCCGATGTCCTCTATTCTATTTATTCAATTCTAAACAGGAGAACAGGTGACTGAGAGTTTAATCTGTAGGTTTACATTCTATCTTTTTGAGATAGGGTGGGAAAAGGGCAAAATAGAGCTCACACTGAGAAGGACAATTTAGTTACTTGTACAAGATCAGACAGGAAGTAAGTGGTAGCAAAGAGAGAACTCTGTTTTTCTTATATCCAATTCAGTATACATTAAATTGTCTTTTGCCTTTTGCAGAAATTAAAGATCATGCATCAGGAAGAATATATGCTCACAATCAATAACTGAATTAACCTATCTCAAATCTAGGCAGAGCATCAAAGTAATTAGGTCACTTATAAATATTTCTGATGATAATTCCCTGGAGTTAAAACCTTATGCAAATAAATGAGTGCATTATGTGCTAATAACCTATGGGCCTCAGAGGAGAGAAACAAACAAAATATAAGAAACCTGTGTTAAAAAGGAAGAGTCAGCCAAAATGCCCTCTGTGCCTCCCACAAAGGAGCATCTCACTTTAAAACAAACTGGTAGGTGCTGGGACACTCACTTGGCAGGATATACTAAACTCTGGATCTATTAAGGGACATTTCAGGTCATGTGTCTGTTTCCCTTGAATTACAAATGAGGAAACATGATTTTACTTTTATGCTTACTTAACATATATATAGCTCACATTACGTTTTAAGGCACTGTTCTAAATCCTCTACAACGATTTGATGATCTATATGCCTTGTAATAACCTTGTGAGGTAGGTTATTATTTCCATGTTGCAGATGAAGAAAACTAAGCTACAGAGAGCGTTAAGTGACCTGCTCGAGGTCCTACAACTGTAAGTGGCTAACCTGGGATACAAACCTAGAGACTCTGGTCCTTGAGCCTGTCTTCCTGACTGGTTATTGTATATTGCTCTTTTTATTTTATTTTTAAGCCACATATGATGACTGCTGTGTTTTTAAGATCTGACCTTTCCATTTCTCTCACACCCATGCCAAACAGCATCGTTAATATGCATCCTGACCTCCATGCACTTCACTTTCCCAAACCTCCTGGTTCATGTCAACATTCTGTTAAGCCCCACCACTGACTGTTACCTTCTTGTTCTCTTAGCACTGCTGACTCGCAGACCATGGCTCACTCCCACTGTCAGTTCCATCTTCTCTTTGTTGAGTTCCATGTCACTCAGCAACGCTGGGGAGACTGCTGATTGTGCCCACTACCCTTGACCTTGGCCCTCAGAATCTTAGTCACAAGTCACCACAAGAGCTTTCTCCACTGTCCTCAAGCTCCAAGCCCCACCCCTTGAGGCTGTACCTCTCTCACTGAGTTCCAGACTCCCTGACTTCTCAATTTATGCTAACGGGGAATTCATCCTCTTAGCCTTGCTCTGAATATTGATTTAATCTTTGAGTTCCCTTTTTCCCTTACCTCAAGATATCTTATGTAATGATCATTTATCTCAATCCTCTGTTGCAGCTGTTTCCTCTTTTATTTTCTGCAGTGCCTTGCACATAGTGTATGTGCAATATAAACGTAGTCTGTTTAATTTGATTACCCAGGTTCTCTGAGCTAGTTAGCTATGATGTCCAATCCTCATAAGCTCACCAATAATCCTATGTCCCCCTCCCCCAAACCCTGTGATTCTCATAACATTGCTCTCTTTTCTTTTTCCTCTCACACAGCTATGTTCCCCTTTTGATTCTGTTTGTGCTCTCCAGGGCTCAGTCTTTGCCCTTCTTCCTGTTCCTGCACATTCTATTTTGGCAGTATTAATCACACCCTTATGTACATCCTCTTACATTCTTACCCTCTTTCCTGAGCTCCAGACCCACATTTCTACTTGCTAATTAATAGCTGCAAATGGATGTCCTGCAGGTGTCATAAACTCAGTAGTACAAAACTAACCTAATTAGCAAGTCTACTCCTTCCCATCATTCCAAACACAATTGCTTTCCTTCCTGTCTTCCACCTCAATTATTAACATGTTAGGAAACCAAGGCCTAGCAAATTATGTTAAAATACCATGTCCGAGGTCACCTAGCTGGTATGTGATGAAGATTGGGTTTGAAGTCATCTCTTTTAATTCTAATGTCTTTATCCTTAATCAATACACCATAAAACTTCCAGAGTATTCGTTTTTTTGAGTTTTATTTGACTGGGGGAGGAGCAGAGAGAGAGAGGGAGAGAGAGCGCAAATTCCAAACAAGGGGGGCTCAAACTTATGAACCATGAGATCACGACCTGAGCCAAAGTCAGACTCTTAACCAGCTGAGCCACCCAGGCGCCTCCAGAGTATTCCATTTTTGTCTTAGACATCTTCATGAGGACAATCCACACATCTTTCAACTTCCGTATGTCTAAACCTATTTTTTTTTCCTCCAAATATGCCACTCCTTCTATTCTCTTGTAGTTCAGTAGGTGATACACCAACGGCCACTTCACCCAAGCTAGGAGTTGAACATGACTCATTCCCTACCTCCATCAGAAGGTCCTTAGAAACCTCTCTTCCTTGTCCTAACCTTCTGCTGCATCTGTCCAGGACCTCATCCTCTCACACCTGGATTATTGTAGTTGCTTGCAAACTCTGCTCCATCTGTTTTCCTTTTATCTGACTCATTTTTTCTAAAACCCACAGATGTATAATCATGTCACTTCCATGCTTTAATTAAATGCCTCTGAGGCCACACAGTATTTGGCTTATGGAAAATTTGAAATAACACAGGAAAGCACCTATGTTTAATCCTACAAAACAGGATGCAGAATGACCATACATTAGGCTACTGAAATTGTTTTCTCCCAAAAATGAGCTCAGAAAAAAATAAGTTGGAATGTTAAATATCAAAGCAGCTCTCTCTGGGTAGTAGAACTATGAGTGATTTGTATTCTGTATGCTTTGCTGCATTTTCTTTATTATCTATGGATTGTTCATTGTTTTCAGGGGAGAAAAGATACAGGTTAGGCATACAAACCGCCTGCAATTTGTCCCTAGCTTACGTTTTCTTTTTAAGCCTATCCTATTCTCACACTCAATTCTTTGGCCCTCTGGCCTCGTATTATGAGGCCAGGAGTACCCACAAATATGACATCTATCCACTTGCCACTGCTTGTTTCCTATACTCTGCCTCTGCCTAGATAGAGCCACTCCTCCCTGCCTAACCCCATTCCCATCTATTCTGAACCAACCAGCAACCTCTCCTACTTTTCTTCAAGCTAAATTCAACTGCTTCTCAGGAGCCTGCCCCTCAATCAGCCCTTCCCCAGGCTCAGGTCATTCCTCGTCTGTGTTTTTGAAGTATGTGTTTATTGCACCATATCATGGTGATTTTTCTCTTATCTCTCTCCCCTGGGTAGACCAAGGCTTTGAAGGCAGGACGTGTACTCTTCACATCCTAGGTGTTTCTGGCACTTAGGACAGTAAGCCTGGCACAATGAGTTTGCAAATGGAACAGGTGTTTTTTTCAGATACAGGCTCTCTGAGGTTCATTTTTTCTCACCTCGCTTTCTTATACCTTTCCAATAGACTAAATGGAGTCGCCACAAAATAAAGAACTTTCCAAATTCACCATTCAGTTCTAAGTGAATAAGAAAAGCGATCCTCATATGGACTATCCATATGGTTAGTGGGACACCTTTTCTGTTATTCTACACATTGTTTTAAAACTCCAACAACTTCAGTGAGAACTTTCACTGTAATACTAGCAACAACAAAGACTGATTAGTGAAGCTGGATAATTCCTTTGCTTCTGCTGTCTTTCATATTCTTGGAATGAAAGCTGAGCTGGCAAGGGAAGAAATAGCTAAGAGTAACTTACTATTTGTCTTCAGGTCTAAGATGATCTCAACAGTTGTCGCCCCCAACCTTTACTTTTTTAAAAAGTGAAAAAAAAAAAAAAAGAAATTCAAAGCCTTACAGAAAAAGGACTTATAGCCCACCACAAGAAAGTGACAGCCAAGGTAAACATTATGTTTTAACTGCCAGAAAACTGATACCTCACATTACATCCTGCAAAATCAACAGTGTTAAGAGTTACAATTAAGTGAAATTAAAGGAGAAAAAGGAAAAGTGACTTAACTTGGATTACAGCATTGACATTCTACTTGCAATACTTCTGAATTTGATTCTCTGTCATTCTTTTCCTTAAGAGATGATTATCTTAATTTCTTGTGTGAGGGGCAGATGGAGAAAGGGAGAAACAGAGAGAGAGAGACAGAGACAGGGGGAGAGAGAGAGAATCTTAAGCAGGCTCCACGCTCAGCATGGAGTTCAACTTGGGGCTCAATCCCACAACCTTGGGATCATGACCTGAGCAGAAATCAAGAGTTGGGTTGGACGCTCAACCAACTAAGCCACCCAAGTGCCCCTGTCTTCTTAATTTTTATTTGAGTATGTTCAAAGGTTATAAACTCTCAAAGATTATGTTAAAATATAAGTAAAATAGTAATTAAAAAAAAACTAGAAAGAAAATTTAAGTTTTTAAACAAAAATGTTTCTATAAATCTCTATCAATTCTCCATCAGTTCTACCAAATCTCTATCTTCATTAATTCCTCACTTTTTATACAATTTCTTTCATTTTTCATGAAATGAATGATTAACTTAAAATGTTTCTGTAATATTCTTGATAAAGCTATTACTAAATTTAAATACATTGCTTCTTTGAGTTTATGCTGCCAACAGGTATGTAATTTCTATCAACTTTAGTCTTTAAAAGGTCACATCTATGTGTTTATATTTGGTCTACAATATGAAATATAGAGGAAGGAAACACTGAATAAATCTCAGAAAGATCTATGAATACAACCTGTTAAAGTACATCTTGGATACTAACAGGCTCATGAAAACTATAAAGAGAGGTGTTTATTATGTGGCATAATCAATGACTGCATTCCACATTAGTGCATTTCAAATGAAGCTTACCCACCGAAGCACACAGATCTGAGGGAAAAAAAAATAACCATTTTCAAACGAAATTCATTCTAAAATGTACTGATTGACCCATTTACCTGAGCCTCTTAATATAGTTCAAGCTATTTTTGATAACCCAAATTCATCATGCCAAATACTATTATAATACTGTCCACACCCTGCCCACTGTGCCCTCAGGTAGGCATGCCTGCACAGGCACACATGATATTCTTCTGCCCCTACCTTCCCTGTCATGTACAGATTTTAAGGTTTCCTTATAACATATCCCCTTTAGTAGATTTCAGTTTTTTAATCTCATGTTATACATATCTAACTTTAATTTAAAGACACTGATAACACCTTGTGGGTAAGAGCTAAAGGTGTCACAAAGTACTCACAATTTTCCTTTAGTTCAGAGGTTTAAAAAAAACAACAATTTGCCTACTTTGAGGTGTCTGGCTATATTTTAGATCACTGATGCTGCAAAAGTTTAAATATTGGAAAAGTGTAGCTTTGCTCAAATATGGTAGGGACAAGAGTTTCAATGAGGTAGGTATTATCTTTTATATGGTAAATGTAACAGTATTCTATATTCACCACTGAAGTGATTCTTGATCACAATATATTAGATATCAGTGAAAGTTACACAAGCTGAGACAATTTTCAAATCAGTTTTTACTATTAATAATGCCTGTTCAAGAACTAATTTAATGTGGGGACACCTGGGTGGCTCAGTCGGTTAAGTGTCCAACTTCGGCTCATGTCATTATCTCACAGTTCGTGAGTTCAAGCCCCATGTTGGGCTCTGTGCTGACAGCTCAGAGCCTGGAGCCTCCTTCAGACTCTGTGTCTCCCTCTCTCTCTCCGCCCTTCCCCCACTCATTCATTCGTTCTCACTGTGTCTCAAAAATAAACATTAAAAAATTAAAAAAAGAGATCTAGTTTAATGTGTATCTACTTTCCTGAACTATCTTTGTGATTCTATTCTGCTCCTACCCCTCCATCCCCCAATCCCTCCTGCTCTCATTCTTGGTGGGCATTTAAGAAATACTCATTAAATTTAATACTGGTTATGGGCGCCTAGGTGGCTCTGTGGGTTAGGTGACCGACTTCAGCTCAGGTCATGATCTCACAGTTTGTGGGTTCAAGACCCACTTCGGGCTCTGTGCTGACAGCTCAGAGCCTGGATCCTGCTTCAGATTCTGGGTCTCCCCCTCACTCCGCCCCTCCCCGGCTCGCACTCTGCCTCTCTCTCTCTCTCCTTCAAAAGTAAATAATAAACATTAAAAATAATTAATACTGGCTCTAACGAAACTTATTTAAGACTTCTGATTTAAGTCTCTAGATCGAATTATATAGAGACTGAAGTAGTTTTTTTCAGTTGTCTGCAGAGTGAAATTCAAAGTATTCCATAGTATCTTAGACGTTCAAAACACCAGACAGTTCAAGAAGCAGCTGACAATATGGGGGGGATGGCTATACTAACAAAGAAATATACCTATTAAAAACAGCATAGAATTATTATTACATTATCACTGAAAAGGGCCTTAAGATCACATCCAGTTTATATCCTTTAACTAAAGGCACAAATAATTTAATTGATTTGTTTGAGGTCGTATCACTAGTTAGTGGACAAGTCAGAAGAAGCATCAAGATTTCCTGGTTCCAATGGTTCCACTATATACTATTTTTTTTTAACATTTGTTTGTTTTTAACTGTGGCAAAATATATATAACATAAAATTTACCACCTTAACATTACTAATATTTATGTTTGCATATTTGAACCAATGCAATATAACAGACACCAGAGCAGCAAAGGAGAACATATTATCACCACATATATATTAAATCTTAATGCTCCCCTTTAGATGAGAGACACATGTAGTGTTTGTAGCAATAGCTCTGCAGAGAAGATGTCATTTTTCTTCCCACACATAGCATGTGCCATCTACTATTTACATTCCCACTTAGGAGAAAGGCCAGCTGTACTATTGCGTTCTGCTAGTTTAATAAGAAAGCCCTATTAATTCTTTCCCAAACCAAATAAGACTCATCAATGAGAACGTACAGATAATAATATAGAACAGGAAAAAAAAAAGTAGTACCCAGCAACCACAGGCATTACCAATCAAAATATTAATAAGAATAGTTCTTACTGTTTTATAAATGCTTGCTGGTGGCATCATTCCAACTATAAAAGGACAAATGAGGAGTCTTGAGTTCTCGATTCTACCCTTCTCTTCTGTTCACCATGGTTCAAGCACAGAGACACTAAAATCTATGACCACATCAAGATGTAGTGAAGAGATTCATTTTGCAATGTCCTGTTTCTTTATTGTTTCAGATAATGTTACCAAGTATGACTCACTTTTCTCCCACCCACTTCCTTATTTAAACTTTCCCTGCTTGAGAGTCAGCATTTAAAATTAATTCACTAACTGGAAGAAAATAAGCCACTGGCTTTTTGTCTATTTGGGATCTTTTTCAGGGTTGGTGAAAACTATACCATACTGTGGATTTCATTTTAGTTAAAGTTCTAAAAACATCAATCAATCACTTTTTACTCTGATATTTTACTATCGGTCAGTCCTTTTGAATTTCTGCCTAATGTTAATGCCACTTAAGGCACAGCACCATAAACAATGCTAAACAGAGGGGCACCTGGGTGGCTCAGTCAGGTGAGTGTCCAGCTCTGGATTTCAGCTCGGGTCATGATCTCGCATTTCATGGGTTCAAGTCCCATGTCGGGCTCTGTGCTGACAGTGTGGAATCTGCTTGGGATTCTCTCTCCCTCTCTCTACCTCTTTCCCTGCTTGCGCATGCACTCTCTCTCTCTCTCTCAAAAATAAATAAATATTAAAAAAAAAAAAAATTTTTTTTTAATGTTTATTTTTGAGAGAGAGCACACAAGAGCACATGCGGGCAGAGGTGGGGCAGAGAGAGGGAGATACAGAATCTGAAACAGGTTCCAGGCTCCGAGCTGTCAGCAGAGAGCTGGATGCAGGGCCTGAACCCATGGACCGTGAGATCATGACCTGAGCTCAAGTTGGACACTTAACCTGAGACACCCAGGTGTCCTAAAATTAATAAACTTTAAAAAATCCTAAATATTAGATTTAGGACTTGGATTTGTCATTTACAGATTTTCCTATAATTGTCAAATTTTCAATTCTCAACTCTCCCACACAGATTGTTATTTATAATCAAAAAGAGACTGAGCAATGGGAACTTTTTTTGTCCTTGGAGACAAAACCAAACTTTCTATTCTAGGGAACTGTATTATGATGCTTATAGTGCACCTTTGACCCAAGAAATTCCAAGTACTGTGTAAAGGCCATATTTATTAATCTCTTCAAAGCACTATATTGACATGAATAAAGAATACAAATGCAATGGTCTTGTTATAAGAATTGTATCAAAGCTTCTGCTATAGCACAAGTAAATTATGAACGTATCTCACCAGCAAATCAGCTCCTTGTGAGCTTTGATTTTGCACACAGGCAGAAATGCTATTCAAGCAGTTCAATGAACTGCAGCCCTCTTTAGAAAGGATGTGAACTTCCATTTTGCCACAGCCTCACCTCTCTCTAGTACATTACTCATGGATGCCGTATTCATTGACATTTCCTGCATTCAGGCACTTAAGTTTGTGATTTCTTGCATCAGGGACACAGTACTGGCCTGTGAGTCAGAACACCAAGAGGTCCAGGCTATTGTTGTGACCCCAGAGAATCACATGAACTTTCTGGAAGTGATTTCTAGAACTGTTTCTACTTCTATAAATGAATTGCTGAACTAAGATGATCTTTAAAGAGATCATCTTTAAATCCAAGATTAAGTCAATTGTTTTAAAACCATACTAGTTAGAAAAAATTTTTAAATTAGAAGCCTGGAAAGAGTTATGGTTATAATCTGCGGAATAATTTGTGAATAATTCCATATTTGCATCCTTTTTAAAAATTTTTGTTTTTTTTTATTATTTGAGAGACGCAGAGAGAGCATGTGTGCATGCTTGGGTGGGGGAGGGGCAGAGAAAGAGTCCCAAGCAGGCTCCACACTGTCAGCACAGGGCCTGATGTTGGGCTTGAACTCTCCAACTGTGAGATCATGACCCAAGCCAAAATCAAGAATTGGATGCTTAACTGCCTGAGCCACCCGGGTACCCCGCCCCCTCCATATTTCTGTCCTTACTTGAAACATTTGCTGGTTCAAGTTACTCTTCCAGGTCTAGATTAGAAATGTCTGAAAAGCAAAGAGTATACAATTTCTTCTTGCTTATCCCGTAAATATACTAGGGATGTGTCCCTAACATCTAGAGCAACAAAGAACATTTTCTTCCTATGCAAGTAAAAACAATAAGCTTGTGGTTTTCCTACATTGAAGTCTTCAGAACGTTCTGACTCTTGAAATCACAAGAGAAAGATCAACAGAAACTACACAAGAAAAAGTGAAGTATTTTCTCATAGAGTAGAGGAAACATCCATTAGCAGCTAGAGCTTAAAACTTTTAACTGGTAGTGTGGGTGACTCATTGCTTTCACGAGTGCTATTAAGTAGAGTTTTAAGACAGTAGTGGAACAGGTGGTGCTTCCTCCTACTTCTGAGCCAGTCTCCTGCTTTACCTTCATCTCCTGGTGCTGGTCCAGCTGTTCCTGTTCCAGAGGGCTTTCTCCATCTTCCCGCTCTTGCACGTTTGCTTCCGCATCTGCCCTTCCTTCTTCTAGGGGGAGCACTTGGCTGACAGTGGAGGTCCTGCAGCTACTATCAGACGCGTTTCCATCATAGTCATTTGCCGTGGGTGATGCGGGTTCTGTGGTAGTTTTCTCCTTTCCTTCTCCATTCACTAAGTTCATAGCAAGCAAGGGTTCTGAAGTTTGAATAGGAGTATCTGGGCTAAGAGTGGCCGCTTTATCCTCCTCACACTCCATCTGGTTTTGTGCTGCCATCACACCATTAGCCACACCAGTCTGTACACCCTGAGTTGGATCTGTGTCATTTCCCTGCTTCTGTGGTGGATGCTGGGAGAGGAGCTTTTGCTGAGGGGTGGTTGTCAATTTATGCCTTCCTGGTGTCCTAGGAGCATTCAGGTGCACAGCAGAATCTTTCTTCAAATCACTGTAATTTGATAATGTGCTAGAAGATAAAATACAAAAGAAGGGTGAAAACACTGGCATGGGAAAGTTCTATAAGACAGACCAGCTTATTCCAGCTGAAAGGAGGTATTTAGTGAAGACTTTCCTCTGACGGTTTTAGAAATGTGGATTAGAATAGGCGGGTATAGTTCTCAGTCTCTTGGGATACTATACACCCTTAAATAAACATTTCAATAAAGATGATAAGACTGAGCATTAGCTACGGGGTCTGGAACATTTCCTTAGGCTGTTTATCAGTATGGCTCATTTGTAAGGACAGAGATGTGAGAAACATTTATAGTTAATAAAGCCATCTTTTTCCAAGATTTTACTTTCATAACATTTTAAAAACAAGTATAGTCAGCCCCTCAGTTTATCAACAGGTTGGAAACCAAAGGTTACTTTTGTTTGGAAAGCGGAACACATATTCTCAGAAACTTTGTCACCTGCTCTGCCATAACCTAACTTATCTCTCTGCTTCCACTCTCCACCCCTTGGAATCCATCTCTCTAGGTCAACCACGGAGGTCGAACTCTCTGAGGGCACCCTGTACACTTACAGGTAGCCTAGCATTCTGACAATGGCTCAGGATTGTGTACACACAAGCCCCGGCTAGCCCCAGCCTCGTTCATTTCCATTCTTTTCCCTTGCCATGCTCCTGCCCCTCCTGCCTCCTTGCTACTCCCACATTCCCAACAAGCCAATGTGTGCATCTAAGGATCTCTGCAGCTGTTGTTCTCTTTGCCCAGACAACTTCCCTAAGACATTGGTATGTCTTAGGTATGGGAAGGCTGACTCCTTCCCCTCATTCAGGATTCTGCTCAGACATCACCTCCTGGATTATTCTATTATAGCACACTCTACCACCAACTACACATCTCATTTTAGTCTTCCTTAAAGCCCTTGTTATTACTTGATATTATATATAACTCTTAATAGTATACAATGGAACCTAACCACCAATATATTACAATGTCCCCATAGAAATATTTGCATAACATTTTAATCTAGGATTCCAGGAAGGAAAAACATAAATCTCTGGGCTGCAGTCTTGGAGAGATTCCTATGACCTAATAAGGAGACAAAAATGAGTACAGACTAGTAGTCTGTGAGGGTGCGGAACATGCCTATCATGTTCTCTCTGTTTTACCCCCACCGTTTAGCACAGTGCTGGAAATAGGAAAGTGCTCAGTAATCAGCAATGAGTAACTGTGATTGTGATGGTGATCATGGCAGTAATTCATAACAGCAGCTAACATTTATTTTAAAGTTTTTTTTAATGTTTATTTATTTTTGAGAGAGAGAGAGAGAGAGAGACAGAGACAGAGAGACAGAGACAGAGACAGGGCATGAGAGGGGGAAGGGCAGACAGATAGAGGGAGACACAGAATCTGAAGCAGGCTCCAGGCTCTCGGCTCCAAGCTGTCAGCACAGAGCTTGATGTGGGGCTAGAACTCTGGACAGCGAGACCATGACCTGAGCCAAAGTCGGACGCCCAACTAACTGAGCCACCCAGGCACGCCCAGTGGCTAACATTTATTAAGTGCTGGAAAGTACACGGTATTCTTTACATTATTTGTTTCTACTCATAATAATTGAAAACAGGACCCCAAAATAGGGAAATTGAAGCTTGGACACTTACATAACGTGGTGGCATCACATGGCTAAGAAATGATAAAGCTAGAGTCCAAACCGTAAAGACTGACTCTAAATTCCATGGTCTTAACCCCACATTGTAACACACTAGAACATGAAAGATGGAGTGAGAAGCAAGGGATCAGGCTGCATATAAAATGTGGGAATAAAGTCCAGAGGTGGCCTCTTCCCCAGAGCAGACTGATGTTACAGGGTAGAGGACACAGCAACACGGTTCACGGACAGTGCTGAGATGTGCATTTCCTTCTCCCTTCATTCTACTCCTCCTGGACACTGCTGATCTGGACTGGAGAATGGAACAGAGAACAACAGACAGCAATAAGGTAATGAGGGAGGAAAAAAAGACAAGGTAAGCTCAGCATCACAGGAAGGGAAGGAAAAATCTGGCAGGGGAAAATGTCACATATATAAAGTTGGTCGTTGTCAATATAAATAAATATCACATACTCCACCATTAATATTTGCCTTCTGGGAGAGTATACCCTTAGCCTAGACAATTTCTCAAGCAGTCTTTGGACATTTGAATGGTATGGTCTTCCTTTTCCTGCCCACATCAGTGTCCAGAAACCCAATAGAAAAATCCTCAGCAGATCCTCTGAACCAAACTTTAGACTTGCTTGGGATTTTTGGAAAGAATAGTTAGGCATGAAAGATAAGAACTTCCTGTAATAAGTAACATGCAGGGGATATGCAGGTAGAGGTGGGATAGGGATAAGGTGGGGAGAGGTAAGTAAAAGCAGTGGTTGAGCCAATACATATATTCCTGCTGGTTTGTGGACACCAGACCGTGCGGAAAAACAGTTGGCCTTGAAGTGCCTTAGGAAATCACGGAAGATGTTATTTCTTTCTATAATCCTGAAATCTTTCATAGGTTAAAAATACCAGTTTGTCTTATACCCCAAAAAACCAAAAAACCTAATAATACATACATAAATACATAAATAAGTAAATAAAATTTACATGCTCCAACGACATCCTCCAAATCACTCATCTTAATAGTGTTACCTGCATTACTGCAGAGCAAAATTCTGATTCCTAGGTAAAGTCTTAATAGGGTGGTCTATGATCCCACTCTTCCTGTCAGTTTACTGTGGTAACTTGGCCTGATAAATCTCTATTCCACAAAATGCTAGTCTGAGTTGTAATAACTGGGGTGAAACCTGAGAGCTGCACACACTGTAGGCGCATGGACATCACTCAACAGGAAATACAACTTCCATTCAAGTCCTGTAGACTCAATGCAATGCTAACCCATTCACACACTTTTAGGGCCAGTTCCTACTAGTAATACCTCACTAAGAACAGACAATCGTTTTTTAAAACTGGCAGCAGACTCTGCTACAAGTAACACCCCTTCACCAGATTTGCCAAAATCTGCTCACGTTACATTCTATCTACACTTAAAGCCAGTTTGCTTAAAATGTCCTAAGCCACAACATCTCTCTTTAGATACAACCTTCAAACTTTGCATCAAAAAATGACTTTGAATCTGTGAGGTTTGAAAGAGTCAAAGAAAACTGGTATTAACAGGTGGAAAAACTACGTCCATTTTGTGTATGGGCAGGAATGCAAACAGTTGGGTTACCAAAATGGTGAGAATCAGAAGGCTCAACCTGTTAATACTGACCCACTCAGGGCTTTCTTTCTTCTCTTTTCTTTTTTTTTTTAATCTTTTTATTTAATGTTTATTTATTTTTGAGAGAGAGAAAGACAGAGCATGAGCGGGGGAGGGCAGAGAGAGAGGGAGACACAGAATCCAAAGCAGGCTCCAGGCTCCGAGCTGTCAGCACAGAGCCCGACGTGGGGTTCGAACTCACCGACTGCGAGCGAGATCATGACCTGAGCTGAAGTTGGACGCTCAACCGACTGAGCCACCCAGGTGCCCCATGGGCTTTCTAAAGCCACCCCCAGACCAGGTATGCACTACAGACAGGGGTCCCGGCTCCAGGCCTTCCTGATATTTCCTGATATTATGCAGTCACTGGATTTGGCCCTGGGAATCTGCACACGTTAAGGGTCATTCTCTGTGCTACTGAATCAACTTGCCCTGAGGAAAAAAAAATTTAACTGTTCTTTCCTAAATCATTCTAGTAAAGATTACTATAATTTAAGGTAGCAAAGGTATTAAAATTCCTACTTCAGAGGGAAAGATGTTGAAGTTTTAGTGTTTATGACTCAAGTGCCCACAATTGATTGGGAATGAAAAATGAAGACAAGCTTCTGGACTCCTTTTGTCAAGAACTTGTTACTATAGTCTCATTTTATTTTAAATGTTTATTCGTTTTGAGAGAGAGAGAGAGAGAGAGTGAGAGCACAAATTGGTGGAGGGGCAGAGAGAGAGGGAGACACAGAATCCAAATCACCCTCCAGGCTCTGAGTTGTTAAGCACAGAGCCCGACATGGGGCTCAAATCCACGAACCACAAGATCATGACCTGAGCCCAAGTCAGACACTTAACCGAGTGAACCACCCAGGCACCCCAGCATTTTAAATGAGGGACATTGTAGTTTTGCACTTGGTCACAATTTTCAGAAGATTTTTGAAGTATTTCCAAGCTATGATCCACTATATAAATAACAATACATCCTGCAAATAAATCATGAAATCACCCAGTGGGAAACCATTCCCAAGTATTACACCAGAATAAATGGAAACATTTAGCTTCAAGGATGAAAGGGAGGCTATATATGTTGCTTAATTAAATACAGACTTTTGGTGACAGATAAAATTAAAATCCTTCTGACAAATTTTTTTTTTTTTTTTCTGACAAATTTTTTTTTAAAAACTTCTACTTACATCAGTGATGGGCATTCCAAGAAAAAGCAACTGAGGTCATATATGAGTTTATTTTTATCTTTAAGTGAGAAATACACTTTTCACCTACTTTTTTTTGAAACATTAGGACTAAAGAATATAAAATTGTATCTAATAAATGCAAAACTGAGCATGCATTTTGCTGCTGGCAATATCTCCTCCTTACAAAGGAGGGAAGAGAGGGGACTAGGGACTGAATGGGTACTGAAGACTCCTGTTAAATAAAGTGGGTCAGAAAGAAGGCCACAGAGATGGCACAGGCCGGCAAAAACTACATGCACAAACATACAAAGTGAGAAACAAAGAGATAGAGGCAACCTCCTGCTCTTCCAACCCAGACATCTAGCCACAAACAGAAGGATGCAATGGAGTAACCCAGAGTGACACAGGCAGATACAAAGGAAATGAGAGAGTGTATCTATTGATCTATACAGCACACAGCATGATAAAAAAGCTTCTGGCACAGAGTGCTACACACCGGTCATATACAGAAAATGGTAATTCATATTAGGGCAAGTTTAAATATTTTTAAAATTTACTCTTTCCAAAAGCCTACCAAACCTAGTAGAATAAAATACTTTTGAATTACAGAATCTATTACTCTATCATCTTAAAATGAAACAAACAGCTTTTCTCTCCCCACGTCCTTTTCCCATTGTATACTAGCTCTTACCTGCCTCCTTCAAAGCGACTGATGAGATCAGATACCTTGCTGGGTTTTTCTTTTGAGACACAAGAAGCAGAGGCAGGTTTAACTTCCTCCATCCTTGGTTTTGCACTAGATAAAGCTTTATGCCTGGGAGTTTGGTGTATATTAGACGAAGGTGGATTCTGCAGATGTAATGGCTTTGGAGGCACTGTTGACAAAAAATGAAAACAATTGAATATTTCACTAAGATGTGTTCCACAACAAACATATTTCATATCTCATGCAAAAATCTTCAGCATTATCAAGCTTCTGTAAAGGGGTCTGTCAAGTCTGTATTGAGTCTTAATCAACAGACTTCCATCTATCTTAGACATTCGCTGTGTCCTGTGGAAATCCCATCTCCAAGAATCAAGCGGTTCTTTTAATTTTAGGTCATTTTAAATATGGCCTTATTAAACATCTAAGGATCTATATATTTCTATGACCTTCCCAAGCCTATTAGAGATAACACAGCAGTTATTTATCTAAACAGAGAAAAGAAAGTACTAAGTTTGAAACTAATTCCCAGGGATACACTGCTTGCTACAAAACAGATTTTCTAACAACAGAGTGTTAAGTAATATACCAGAATCCAAAACTAGTAAATTAGACATAAAAGCCAACAAAACAACATCAAACAACAGTAATTACTGTAGCATCTTCCCATTTAACAAAAACTCCTTATCTCATTTGATCTTAGAGGAAATCTTTTGCATCACAGTCCTTTGAGGTAGGTAGCGTTATTCACCTCTTATGTCTATGAAGGCTCAGAGTGGTTAAGTGATTGGCCTGGAGGAATAAGGCTGATCTGATTCCATGACTGGTACCCAGACTCTAGCTCCTTCCTCCTCCAGCACTGCTCCTCATCACACATCCAGCAAAAGGGGTGATAGGAGTTCTACTAGTATTGTCTGCTATGTTAATTGTTGCCTTGTATTAATACACCACAGATTCGTTGCTTACTACTAAGCCCTTCCCTCAGTTAACAGATCATTTCCTGAAATACTAAAATCCACAGAATTTCTCTTAACAGATGAGGAATTCTGTAGATGAGAAAATATAATATGCCATAAGTGCTTTACCAGTATAGGAATTACTTCAGTTTTGAAAATCAATATACTTTGCCTCTTAGATTAACATTCTGGGCAAAGGATTATAGAACATGTATGTATTTTTCTATAACTGGTTCTAACAAATTAAATAAAATCATCTTTTTTCTTTTTTTAAACCCTTCTAACTTCCAGAAGAAGGGAGGAGAATCATGTCTCCTAATTACATGCCCCATTTTCCCCCAGCTGGTTATCCTGGTTTTTAGTCATCTCATTTCTTCTATAAACTCGGCTAGCTGACAGTTGCCTGATGCTCACTGGCCCAGATGTCATCATTTCTATGCCAGTTATCAATTCTTTCAGAGAAGAAGAAGAAAAACATATCACAATGAACTAGAGGTAGAATAATTAATTCACCTCATTCCCTTTTGAGGCAAGAAGAAAATCCCGATTAAAAAAATGATATGCTTCTTTTATATGGAAATGGAATTATTTTCCAAGATCTGCTCAGTGGGGATGGTTAAATATAGTATCCATTGAAAAAGAAGGGACTTAAGTAAGTGTGACATTTGTCAATTTTAAGGAAAAATTTCCTGTGTAGAATATATACCAAAATAGCAAAGTAGGACAAGATCCCACCAAAAAAGCAGTTTTAATATCAGAAATAATTTCAACATTCCTAATTAGAATATTCAAAAAAGGGAGTGAATATGTTCTTTATAGCCCGGTAAAAATGGTTATATAAATATTGTTATGAAATTCTTGTAACTCATCCATCCAGAGTTTACTCAGTGAACATGACTTACTTATTACATATCAGACTCTCTTAGATGCTTAGAAAACTCAAATAAGATGATACATACCTAAATAAGTGTGACATTTGTCAATTTTAAGGAAAAATTTCCTGTGGAGATATATACATATCAGGCATTTTCCTGTCTCAACTATGCCTATCTCTTAAACTGTTTCAGAGAATAGTGTACTTTTTCTCCAAAGTGTTTATAATAAATTATTATGATTAGGTAGTCAAACAGTATTGCACCAACCAGAAATAAAACAGTAAGTATATTAGAGATATAAAGCTTTCTCTTTCACAAGATTGGCGTTCTGTGAGGGTAAGAAATAAGTTTATTTTGATCACAAATATATTCACAGTAACCGCATGCACAGTGCTTGGCAAATTTGTGGAATACACGAAGGAACAAATTAGTGTTATCAAGGAGTTCATCGTCTAGTGAGGAAACAGCTTAGCGATGTTGGGAAAGGTGGGCATTGGGGTGTTTTAGAAGCACAGAGGAGGCATCTATCTCAGCAAAGGGAGACAACCCAAATGGAAAATAAGTAAATATGCACATCTTAAATAAAAGAGTACAAATGTTACAGGTATATGACAAAAATCTCAAGATGATGCATGAATGGCTAACGCATCAGAAACACGGTCCTAGGGGGAAATAATGTGTATTTTGGTCAAAATCTGTAACTGATGTAAAAATGACTGTCTTTCCCTCCCCCACCTCCTCTCTCATCATTTCTCATCTTTCTTTTACCCAACTTCCAAATGCTTTCTGGACATCTCCTCGGTGTTCTATCAGCACCTCCAGTTCAATCCTGAAACTTAACTTACTACTTCTTCCCGCTGTAGCCCAAGGGATGTAAAGTAAGAAAAACAGTGTTCAACCTCGCTAATAATTAGGGAAATGAAAATTAAATTTAAAATACGATTCTATTTCAGCACCGTCAAGTTAACAAAAAAATTTAAATCTGACAATACCAAATGTCAGTGAGGGAATCAGACAATATGAAATCTCACACATTCTGGGAGGGAGTATAAATTTACAGAACCATTAAGAACTTGACATTTCCAGGGGCGCCTGGGTGGCTCAGTCGGTTAAGCGTCTGATTTCAGCTCAGGTCATGATCACACAGTCCGTGAGTTCGAGCCCCGCGTCGGGCTCTGTGCTGACAGCTCAGAGCCTGGAGCCCGTTTCAGATTCTGTGTCTCCCTCTCTCTCTGCCCCTCCCCTGTTCATGGTCTGTCTCTCTCTGTCTCAAAAATAAATAAACGTTAATAAAAAAAAAAAAATTAAAAAAAAAAAGAACCTGACATTTCCAAAATATATATCCTACAGCAATTCTTACATATCTATACAGAGCTTTAAAATTTTTAAATTAATTCAGTATTACTGAATACGTATTAAGTTCTATCCACTTGATATTATCAATGAGCAAAGGAAATGAAACAAAAAAGTCCAATAAGTAAACCATATATGAGAAGGTGGTGAGAGCTAAGAAAGAAGGGGGAGGGCTCAGAACAAGATTAAAGGGATCTGGAATATGGTAGGAAGTGCAGATTGCAGTATTAAGTAGGGCATTCAAAGGGGGCCTCTTGGAAAGGTGCAGATTTGAAGAAGACTGGAAGTTGGGGGAGTTACCTTGGGAAGAGCATGCCATCAAGTAGAGAACAAGCTAGAGATAATGGAAGCCAATGTGACTGAAGTCAAAGCAGCAAACAGGCAAGAGTAGGTACTGAGGTCAGAGGGAGGGCATGATAATGTAGAATCTTGGGGAACACTGTAAGAATAGTGACTTTGAGTGAAATGAGAAGTTGCCACAGACTTCTGTGAAGATAAATAACATGACAGGACTTCTGTCCAACTGTGTCACTCTGGCTGCAATGTTGACAGTGCAGAGAAACAGGGTAGAAGCAGGGAGAAGGGTCAGGAGAGTACTGTGGAAATTCAGCCAAGAGCCAAGAGTACTTAGAAGAAGGCAGTGAGGAACGTTGGTTTCCAGGTATGTTTTAAAAGCAGACTTCCTGGGACAATTGGGTGGCTCAGGCAGTTAAGCTTCGGACTCTTGACATTGGCTTAGGTCATGTTCTCACAGTTGTCAAGCCCTGTGTGGGGCTCTGTGCTGAGTGTGGAGCCTGCTTGGGATTCTCTCTCCCTCTACCTCTGCCCCTCCCTTGTTCATGCTCTCTCTCTCTCAAATAAACTTAAAAAATAAATAAATAAAAGTAGACTTCCTGGAAGAATAAATGTGAGGTATGAGAGAAAGAGAGAGGAATCAAGGATGACTCTGGAGACCTTCAGCCTGAACCACTGGAAGGATGGAATTTTCATCAAGGGACAAAACAGGTAAAGCAATTTTTGGAGGGAAGATCAGCAGTCCAGTTATGGACATGCTAAGTTTGACATTATCTAGTTGACTATAAATAAAATGGGCTTATTACAGCCAATTTTATAGACCATAAGTACAATAAAACAATTTACTTAAAAATTTCCAACCATCCAGGGGCGCCTGGGTGGCTCAGTCGGTTGAGCATCCCACTTCGGCTCAGGTCATGATCTCGTGGCTTTTGAGTTCGAGCCTCGTGTTGGGCTATGTGCTGGCAGCTCGGAGCCTGGAGCCTGGAGCCTGGAGCCTGCTTTGGATTCTGTGTCTCCCTCTCTCTGCCCCTCCCATGCTCACACTCTGTCTCTCAAAAATAAGTAAACATTAAAAAAAATCCAACCATCCAAAATAATTACTGAACATGAAAAAAACCCCCAAATTAATAGTTTAAATTTGGGGATTACCAGAAGATTTGGTTACACTTATTTTACTTACTATGAAAAACAATAGTTGGCTTTTTTTTTTTTTTTAAAGCAAACCCTACGCTTAACATGGGGCTTGAGGGGCGCCTGGGTGGCTCAGTTGGTTAAGTGTCTGACTTCAACTCAGGTCACGATCTTGTGGTTTGCGGGTTCGAGCCCTGCGTCGGGCTCTGTGCTGACAGCTCGGAGCCTGATGCCTGCTTCGGATATTGTGTCTCCTTCTCTCTATGCTCCTTCCCCATTTGTGCTCTGTCTTTCAAAAATAAATAAACATTAAAAAAAAAAAATGGGCTCAAACTCATGACCCTGAGATCAAGTGTCATATGTTCTACCAACTGAACCAGCTAGGCGTCCTATATAGCTGGCTATTATTAATGCATTATACATTTATAACATATTATACTTTAAAAATGGGACATTACACATAGAATGCTTTACTTTAAGAGCAAATGGAATAGGTTTGAGTACTTTACATTTACTTAAATTATTTAGGCAATAATGTTTCAAAGTTCATGATACTTTTTAAACATTAAGGTTTAATGATTGATAAGTGATAATATGTAGGCTCTATCAAAATAATTAACTATGGAGAATGTTGTGGATCAAAGCTCCTAAGAGAAAAAGAACTATTAGCTTTAATTGCCAAGGAAGTTATTTTGAGTTATGTCTAGCATGGCAGGAAATAGGCCAATATTAAAAGTGGTAAACAAGAATAAAGACTTATGTTGGAAGTTGCTCAGTAATTTATTTGTTTGAGTGGTAGGATCGGTATGAAGTGAATAAACCATTGTTTTCCAAGGCTTTAGGGTATTTCTGAGGCTGAGGCAAAATAAGCCCTAACTATTGAAGGAATCCACTTCAAAAGCTACAGGCTCTTACTTACATTCAAATGTAAGCTTATGTCATCTAAAATTTAGCACTTTTATTATTTTAAAAACCATAATTCTTCAAAAATACTTGTTGGTATTTAATTGATATAATGACATGCAACATTATTTTCATTTCAGGTGTATAATATGATCCAATATTTGTATATATTGCCAAAGGATCACCAAGGTCTAATTAACAACCATCACCACACAGTTAACATTTTTTTTTTACGTGGTGAGAACTTTGAAGATCTCTTCTCATAGCAATTTTCAAATATACAAAATCCAGTATTATTAACTATAATCACCAAGCTGTACACTATATCCCCATGACTTACTTACTAGTAAACACAAAAATAGAAACCTGATATTGTTCCAGACACGTTAGTATATAATCACCATGAATAAATGTATTTAATATTGTGCTTCCTTTTAAATATCACTAACATTGGGGCGCCTGGGTGGCTCAGTCAGTTGAGCGTCCCACTTCGGCTCAGGTCATGATCTCATGGCTTTTGAGTTCGAGCCCCGTGTCGGGCTCTGTGCTGGCAGCTCGGAGCATGGAGCCTGCTTCGGATTCTGTGTCTCCCTCTCTCTCTGCCCCTCCCCTGCTCACACACTCTCTCTCTCTCTCTCTCTCTCTCAAAAATAAACATTAAAAAAATTTAAAAATAAATAAATAAAATAAATATCACTAAAATAGATTGTAGCTATGATATTATTAGCACTCCACATGAGGAAAAAAAAAACACATTTATTTATGAGCTCTTTTGAGGATCCAGATCAGAGTTTCTCAAACTACTGACATTTCATAGCTGATAATTCTTTGTTTTGAGGGGGCTGGCCTGTGCATTGTAAGACGCTGAACAGCATCCCTATCCTCTGCCCACTAGCTGCCATTAGAAACTCCCACAAATGGTGTCAAGCAAAAAATTCTCTAGACAATACCAAGTATGGGCAGTGGGGTGGGGTGGGATGGAGTGGGTGGGCTGGGGTGCGGGGTGGGGCTGCAAAATTGTCTCCAGTTGAGAACACTTATCTAAAATAAGAATTTTCAGGGCCCTTGGGTGGCTCAGTCAGTTGAGTTGACTCTTGACTTCGGCTCAGGTCGTGATCTCACGGTGCTGAGAAGTCCTGAGATCGGTCCTGAGACTAAGCCTCGCTGCTTAAGATTCTCTCTCCCTCTCCCTCTGTCCCTCCCCCCACTCATGTGTGCACTCTCTCTCAAGAAAGAAATAAGCATCTTCAATTAAATTAAAATTACATAATGGAGCTTAAAGCGTCAGTAGGCTCACCATTCACGATTTGCAATTAAGTGGGAATAAAGATATCAGTGTGATAATCTCTTGATGTGTGCAGGAAGTCCCCATGATATCCCTTTGCTTTCTCCCCTTCAGTTATCCAAATATTCTTAAGAGTTTGGAGAAATTAAAAGTAAGCTTCTCTCCACTAGAGGGTGGAGAACACTTTCATTTGGTCAATAAGTAGTCCTCAATCTCTTTGGCAGCTGATCTGACAATACCAAGATGTAGCCTTCTCTCCTGAATGTTTTTCTCTATATGGCACACATTCTTCCAAGTCTTAAGCAAAGAACAGCAGAAACAAAATAGAGGAAACATGGTAATGGAGCTGGGAGCCAATTCAACAAGTGTTGCTGAAGGCATGCTCTGCTATGGAGGGACTGGCAGTACAAAGGCAGAAGAAAACTAAGATGGACGAGTGAAATATATTCTAGGTCAGACTGCAGTGAATGTGAAAACACAACATACGTTTGAGGAAACACAAAATATCAAGGGTTAGGGTGGGGTTAAAATTTTAGCTGGGGAACTAGGGAAGGGCCAAACAATGAGTGAGAGTACTTTTAAAAAGTATAATGTTCTCTAAAGTCATTTATTTAAAATCTGAAAATAGTCCCTATAGTTATATAAAATTATATTAACCCATATTCAAAACAGGAAGTAAATATGTATTTAAATATCAAAATACTGACTTCTATTAAACTTTCATTAAGCTACAAACAGCAAAAGCAAGCTCAAGTGTTGTCTCTCTAAAGAATATGATTATTTTGGCACATAGCTCAGGAAGGACACTTGTGTAATTTATCTCAATGAACTATGAAAAACAATGAAGTAATGCATCTTCCCAAAAAAGACTTTATTAAATAATGAAATTCCTGTTTGTGATCTGGGCAATTACATAAAACTGAATTGCATTCATTTTTTATAGTCTTACTTCATTTGATCTTTGTCAGCTGAGGTCTAATGAGCAAGAGGGAACCTTGTATTTTGTAAATAAAATAGCTTAAATCATGCTCAAAAAAATGTCTATGTTCATATTCATATGAATTATATAGGGAGAAATATGGCCAAAATAAAAGGCTATAAACTCATGAATGGACCATTCATCTGAAGCACCAATTATTTGACCTTACTTGACAGTCATACTTGATACGACTACAAATACAGCTACCAGTGAGAACAAAAAGGAAAACGTCCCATAATCTGGAAGATAAGCCCCTTTTAAAGGTCTCTTTCAGAAATCCTAAAAACATAAGAACTTTAAAGAGTAACAGTCACTCTTTTATGATAGGTTCTCTATAACACTTTTTTCCTTGCAAGAACAGGAAAGAGACCAAAGTTAATACAACATAAATCAAAATGCTCAGCATTTGGTATAAATAAAAATTTATTCGGCAGAAACTCTACACATTAAATCATAGTAGAGCTTAGCTTTGTGTTAACGTTTCCAAAGGCCTTACTGTGTACCATCAAAACTGTAATTTTGTGCTTCTCAGAGTTAATACCTGGTTCACCAGAAATTTATTGCTAAAAGGAAATGGTTCCTGAACAAAATATTCAAAGATTTCCACCATTATAATTGTTTCCTCCCCTTGTTGGCTGCTCAATTCCTGAATGGATGAGCCATTTATTTCAATTTCTGTGAAGCCTTTTCAAGCCCCAGTTCCTGAACAGTAGAAAATCACATTTACTAAGTATGTTAAGCACGGTTTTACAATGATCTGTTTCACAGATCCTCTGAAATCTAGCAAGGCATACTGACTTTCTGACAGCACTCATTCATTTGTCACACATTTATTATGCAAATAGTAAGTTAGGCCCTGTACGAGGTCAAGCATAATACATGAAGTGTCCCTGTAAGGGGACAGTAATTCCAGCAATGCGAAAAGAACCCTAAGAGAAAAAATGTATAAGGTGTTTTAGGAGCAGAACAAATACCCAACTCTGCCTGAGACTGATTTTTTTTCCCCTGAAAAAAATAAATGCACCCAATTCCTCCCATTGAAAGCTTAAAACTCTTTCTTAGTCATTATCATTCTTCTGGATAGCCTTCACCAATGAACAAAACACCCAATCTAATTAAAAAAGGAAAAGAAAAAGAAAAAACAACCCACCAGCATACCTTGTGGCTTTGGACTTGCAGCTGAGTGTTTTGCTGGCGTTTTTCCATTTATTCCCTGAGCCTCTTCATCAGATACATTCTGATCAACCCGTGGGGTTGTGCTGCTTTTCACACAAGGTGGAACTAGAGTGATCTTTGGACAGGTACTGATGCCTGGGAGAGTTGAAAAAGAAAGGACAGGTAAATACAGAGGTGGAGCACAGCTATGTCACATGACCTAAATTCCTTTTTATCCCGTAAAACAAAAACAATCACAGTTACAAGACTAAGCATAGAAATATTTTTCCCATGTGTACTGGCCTTGACAGAATTTCTTGGGAAAGATCTCATTCCATGTGTTGAGAAACCTCGGTAATGCACGCTGACAGAGATCGAGCCCCTTCCTCCCCCACCACACACACACTCCCTCTCTTCCTCCCTCCCTTCCTTTCAGGGCCACAGAAAGGGCAGAATGCAGCTGCTACTGGTGAAGGAGAAGACAGGAGGGCCCCAGCATTAATCTGCTGAAAGCTTTCCTTTCCAGCAGCCAGTCACCAGTCATTGAGTGACTCTAAAGAACAAAGCAGGAAAGCACCAACATGACAGCTGACCTAACGACTCTAGAAGAACGGCTCGATGAATAAAGAAAAAATACATATACCCTTCCCTCACTCACTAGTTTACCAGAGTCCAGATCTACATCTGTAAGCTAATACCCATGTTTTCAACAAAAGGATTATACCGATTATACTGTCATATTTATAGCTCAAAACTCTAAAATGTCGATACTGAAAGGCATCATGAGACCAAGATGTAGAAAAATAGATAAACTTTTTGAGTCCTGATTTAAGAAGTTAATTGTTAAGTTTCAGAGACTTTTTAAGAAATCGTGTGCCAGTGCTTTCTCTTTATACTACTCAAACTTTCCTTTCTTCTAGTTGACATAGTGATATTAACAATAGACTAGACCCTGCTTAGGAGAAAATACAATTTCTACCAGGGAGATCATGATCCATTTAAGAAACTATCATTGGTTTAAAAACAGAGTTTCATTTTTACAGAATCCAAATAACTAAAAACAAAACTAGGAGAGATAAAAAGCCTTAATTATTCAAAACAAGAAAAGCTAATAAAACCCAATCAACTTTTTACTGAGTAAAAAAATTCCCTTTTATTTCAATTGATTATTAAACAGTATTGATTAAAATCTGCACATACTACTGCTTTATTTTCTGCATTCTCCTTGAAATTTATCTTGGTAAAATAAGTTTTAGAAGATATTAACAGTTTTAAGTATTGTCAAGAAGTTTTAGAGACCCAGTGCTGAAACAAATTAAGTGGGTTTTCATCAGACACCCTTCTGCTAAAATGAGCTGCTGGCTGGATTAAACATTCTTTAGCCAAACAGAAGGCTTTGAATGCAAGATCTAGAGATTATTTGACAGCATATTACTGCAATTGTAAACAGAAGAAATAAAAGGTTGAATCTTTAAATGTGTGAGCCTATCTACTTTTTTAGAAGAACTGGGTGAAGTAGGCAAAGTCTATCTCTAAAATCTGTAGCATGACATCCAACCACTTAGTCTTTTAGGAGCATTGGGATGTTGGTTCCACAGTGATCTCAAGGATGGTTTGGTGGTTCTAAAGGCCACCTTCTGGGGTCTGGAAGTGTGGCCTTGAGACAAAAGAGTGAAAAGCCAGAGCTTAGCTCCAAATCAGAGGCAGAAACTATAACGCAATTGTAAAATGAGGCACTGAAAGAATGTGATCTATAGCAACAAATCTATAAAAAGAAGGCAGTTAATGGGTTAAATGAGAAAACGGGAGGATACTGAATCTTTGAAAAATAGATCAACACTGTTACACATTAAAAGATGACACCACTTTAAGAATTAGCCTATTTAGGGGCGCCTGGGTGGCTCAGTCGGTTCAGCGTCCGACTTCGGCTCAGGTCACGATCTCGCGGTCCGCGGGTTCGAGCCCCGCGTCAGGCTCTGGGCTGATGGCTCAGAGCCTGGAGCCTGCTTCCGATTCTGTGTTTCCCTCTCTCTCTGCCCCTCCCCCGTTCATGCTGTGTCTCTCTCTGTCTGAAAAATAAATAAACGTTAAAAAAATATATATATATTAAAAAAAAAAAGAATTAGCCTATTTAGAAACAAAAAAATGTCTTGAATAAATAATAACTTGAAATTAAAAACTAGGCAATTTCCTGAGAGCAAACTTTCAGGGCATGATGTGTTTTATGCAGGTGTCATATTTATTAGAGAAGATTTCCCACGAATGTGCCAAAATGCCTGCAGTAAGAGATCAGCAACATATTCTATTTTCTTATAAATCCATTAAAGTCATGTTTATAACATTTTTTTTTTTGCCAGTGGCAAAAAATCTACAGCCAGAAACTTGATTTTAGATCATTGCTTAATACCAGTCTACAAACTTCAGCCACTATCACAAAGTATGAAAATATGGTTAAAGACACAGAAAACACATTTTTAAAGGGTTAAGGGGGGGAAAAAGGGCAATGACAAATAGGCAACAGAGACTAGTTGTGGCTGCAAAGCCAAAAATATTTACAGTCTGGCCCCTTACAGGAAAAGTTTGCTGACCACTGCTCTAAGTCAGACACATCATGGTAAAGAAAATGTGCCATAAAAAAGGACCATTTTATTAAATGCTCATTTTCTGACACTTTGGAATAGCAATACAAAAGAAGACTTTTGAGTGTCTATGACGCACTCAGCCTACTCACATTTGGAGACAGTTCTTATTTGGGTGCCAATTACACAATACAGAACTGAAACCAAAATTGTAACCAGGTGGTCCACCCATTCAAGAAATTTTATATTAACTTTTAGATTCCAATTTACCAAGAAGGTGATTAAACAGTTAATCTTGGGCACAAATACAACTAGTTTACGTTATGTTAGTGTGGGGGAAAGTGTCCTATTTAAATAATGTCTCCTCCTGAGTATTGGTAATCCAGTTTCAACCACTGGTCCTACCCATTTTGCATTCCTCTTTGGGTTACTAATTTACGCTTGCTGGGTCATATCTTCTGTAAGGAATGTCTAGACATAGGCTAACTGCAAAAGTCTTCAGATATTCTCAATCCAGCCTCATCTTTGCATAAGGCTCCCTGTTCCAACTGGAGAGGTTGCCACTACAGCTTAAGTTTATCTGTCTTCTTTTGTATCATATTTGTGAGTGGCAGATAATGACTAGTTAGGGTGACTTTGTCTCCTATTTGCAAAATTTTGTTCTAAGCTGTTATACTTTGCCAAATCATTCTTGAGTGGCTTTTTCACATCTTACTCTTTGGCTATCCATTCCAAAGCAAAGTCCACTCAGTTCTCTGATTCTTCATGCCTGATCTCTTGCCATAGTACCACCCATGCCCCCAGGCAACATTGTTATGACCTTGATATGGCCATGTCTACACAGCCTCAACCATTCATAACATCTCTTCCAACTGCACCACATCTCTAGTCCGTAAAAGGTCGATGGACTTCACCCCTTGAGACAAGAGGATCTCTTGGATTTAAGAGGACAGAAGCAGTTTTACAGGGAAGACAAATTTTTTAGGAGTACGCTATACAGAGTAAAGAGATACCTTAAAAAAACTTAATTTGAAATATTCCTAGATTTACAGGGAGCTACACTCAGGTTCCTAAAGTTAGCATCTATTACAACACACTTATAAAACAAGTCTTATAAAGACAAATTTTTCCACTAATACCCTTTCTGTTACAGGATCTGATCCAAAATATCACACTGCATTTAGTTTTCATTGTTTCCTTACTGCACCCCAACCTGAGTTACTCAGTCTTTGCTGGTTTTGTAGGGCATTAGCACTTTTGAAGAGTAACAGTCAAGTGTTTTGTACAATGCCCCTCAAACTGAATTTCTCTAATGTTGTTTCATGATTACATTGGGTTTATGGGTTTGAGGGCAGGACATCACAGAGGCAATGTGCCCATCTGTAAACAGTATTACATCACTGCATGTTATCAATGTGACTATCACATTTGATACTAACTTTGGTCCCTGGGAAAGGTGGTGTCTGCCAGGTTTCTCCACTGGAAAATATTATAAGACTTTTTTTTAAGATTTATTTTGAGAGAAACAGAGAGAGAGCGAGATACAGAGAGACACAGAGAGCTCATGAGTGTGAGCAGGGGAGGGGCAGAGAGAGAGAGAGAATTCCAAGCAGGCTCCGAGTTCTGTCAGCACAGAGCCTGACATAGGGCTCAGACTCATGAAATGAGAGATCATGACCTGAGCCAAAATCAAGAGTCAGATGCTTAACCAACTGAGCCACCCAAGCACCCCATAAGACATTTTTCAACAGTGTTTTCCTATTATCCTTTCAAAAACTCCCCATTTGTCCCATTAGTTTGAGGAAGAGTCATTATCTCTCATGTGTTACCTAAAATGCCTAGTTTAAGAGATCAGCTAGTTTTTTGTTATTTATTTATTTATTTAAATAAAACTCATGGTTTACAACTCTTTTGCCAAGGGGAACAAATTCACTGTTAGGAAATTTATTTTAGAAAACTATTTGTTTCCCAAACTTCTGGAGCTCCATAATAAACTCTCCAGAAAAATGATAAGCAAACCACAAAGGATCTTAGAAAAGAAAATATGATCAACAGTTTCAGGAATTTCCTTGGACCTAGGAATTCTACCTCTAGGAAAATTTAATGTACGGAAATAGTCCTGAATGTGTAAAAGTATATGTACATGAATAGTCAACCCAACATTATGGAAAATATACATAGTTGTTAAAAACAGAAAAATAAGACTGGGAAGATCTCTAATTAGTATTTATTATTAAATAAAAGACAAATATTATAGAAAAATATGTATAGTAGGATCCCCATTAAAAATGAAGATACAGGGGCACCTAGGTGCTCAGTCGGTTAAGCATCTGACTCTCAGTTTCAGTTCAGGTCATGATCCCCTAAGTTCGTGAGTCTGAGCCCCACATCAGGCTCTGCACTGACAGCACAGAGCTGCTTGGGATTCTCTCTCTCCCTGTCTCTCTGCCCCTCCCCCACTCATATTCTCTCTCTCTCTCTCTCTCTCTCTAATTTTATTTTGAGAGAAAGAGAGAGAACGCAAGTGGAGAAGGGGCAGAGAGAGGGGTGGAAAGGGAGAGAGAGAATTCCAAGCAGGCTCCACACCACCAGTGCAGAGCCCAATGAGGGCCTTGAACTCGTGAACTGCGAGTTCATGACCCAAGCTGAAGTCAGAAGCTTAACCAACTGAGCCATCCAGGTGCCCCCAAAATAAATAAACTTAAACACACACACACACACACACACACACACACACACACACACACACACACACACAATGTGCCTAAATGCATTAGAGAGGGATGTCAGTAACATGGCAAACTTAATTTCGGGAAATGAGAGTAGGAAGAGAGGATGAATAGGAACTTTCATGTTTTGCTGTCTGTACAATTGAATCATTTAAACGTTTTATAATGAAACTGTGCTTATAAATTACTTACATAAAAGATAAAATCTATGAAAGTTACCAAATATGTGTATTAAAGATTGTTTAAAAACATATCCTTTATGTTTCCACACCTATGTTCACAGCAACATTATTCAAATAGCTAAAGTATGGAAGCAACTCATTGACAGATGGACAAATATACATGCAATGGAGTATTATTCACTCTTAAAAAGGAAGGAAATCCTGATACATGCCACAACATAGATATCTTGAAGCTATTATGCTAAGTGAAATAAATTAGTTTAAAAAACACAAATATTGTCTGGTTCCACATATCTGAGTTACATAGTCAAAATCAGACAGAAAGTAGTGTGGTGGTTGCCAGGGGTTGAGGAGATGGGAGAATGGAAGTTACTATTTAAATTTTTAAAAAGTATTTATTTTTGAGAGGCAGGGAGAGACAGAGTACAAGCAGGGAGGGGCAGAGATGGAGAGGGAGACAAAGAATCCGAAGCAGGCTCCAGGCTCTGAGCTGTCAGTACAGAGCCTGATGCAGGGCTCAAACTTACAAACCGCGAAATCATGACCTAAGCCGAAGTCAGACGCTTAACCTACTAAGCCACAAAGGTGCCCTGGAAAGTTACTATTTAATGAGTACAGTGTTTCATTATAAGATGAAGACTTCTGTGGCTGGAAGGTGGCCATGGCATCACTGCACTTAATGCCAACGAACTATATGCTTACAATGGTTAAGGTGGTAAATTGTATGTGTTTTTAAAAATAATTTTAAAAGCTTTTAATTTAAAAAGTTTATCACTTGCTTAACGAAGAAAAGGTGAAGAAATATTAATACATTCAAGTTGCCTACTTCACATCTCTAGTGTGTCTAAGAGCTAGCTCACACTCCACATACCCAAATCTGACATCCTCACCTCTCAACACTCACCCCAAACCACTGTCTTCACAGTCTTCTCCACATCAGCTAATGGCAGTTTCACCTTTGCTTAGGCCAAAAAGCTTGGAAGCATTCTCAAGTCCTCTTTTTCTCTCTTGTTCAACATCTTATCCATCAAGAAATTCTGCCAACTCCACCATCTACCATCACCATTCCAAGGCTACTATTCTGGCCTAACTTACCATAAACTTCAACTGGATGAGAGCAAGACCCTCCAACCTGGTCTCCCTACTCCTACCCTTTTCCCCAGTATAGTCATACTTTCAAACAGGACCAGCGAGAGATCCCTTTTAAAAACCAAATCAGATCATATCACTCCTATGCTAAAAATTCTCCAATGGCTCTATATCTCACACAGGATAAAAATGCATCTTCTTAAAAGGGCTGACAAGCACTACATGATCTGGTCTCAGTCCCTTTACCACTGACCTCATTGCTAGTATTGCCCCCTTGCTCGTTCTATGACAGTCATACTGGTTCCTTGCTGTTCTTCAAACAGGCCAAGTACACCTTTGGTCTAGCTACTCTCTGCTGCAATGCTTTCCCCGCCATGATAATTGCTGGTTAACTGCTTTGTCTTCTTCATATCTTGGCTCAAATTTTTTTTCAATATGTACTATACTGACCATTCTCTTTAGTGTAACTGCTACTCTTATTAGCTGTACAGTTTTTTATCCCCCATAGCACTTACCACCTTCTAAAAGCCCACATTACTGAGGAAGGCAGTTTAAGATGTCAGCATAGGAAGACCTGAACTCATCTCCCACACAACAAATTTACAGCCAACTGTGAAATAACTCCCCCTGAAAAAGACCTTAAAACTAGCTGAACATCTCCTCTACAGTAACGGATAATTAGGCCACATCAATACAGGTAGGAGAAGCAGAGATGGGTCTCACCAAACACCCTTCCCCTGTCGTGGCAACTCACAACTGGGAAGGATGTCACAAATACGGAGTTTCTCCTTGTGGAGCAACATGATGTGCCTCACATCAGGCACTTTAATCCTGGGGACCTACACCAGAGAGATGAGGAGCTTTCAAAGTAAGTGGCTTTGAAAAACAACAGGGCTTACATCCAGAAGAACATAGGGCTATAGGAAATGGAGATTCCACTCTTAAAGGGCTTGCCTGCAGACTCACTCACCCTGGGACCCAGCACAAAAGCAGCAGTTTGAAAAGCACCTAGACCATATATGAATGAGATTCACTTGGTAATCTTAGAGTATCTGCCAAAGGGTTGTTAGGACTCTCTCTAGGGACAGATGCACTGGTGGGTGCCATTTTTGTACTCCCCTCAAACCTGCTTAGAACAGGCAGGTACACCCCACACAGGGATGCCCCTTGAGCACCTGGCTCTGGTGCCAGAGATGATTGTGTTTCTGGTCCTAGCAGGTCTGAAACATTGGAGTGACAGTTCTTGGTGGGCTACTACCTCTAGAACACTGCAGAGATAGCAGTCCAAAACACAACCTTGTGTGAAAAAGGATTATTTACTTGTCCTGGAGCTTCAGTTGGATGGGTACTACATACCTAAAGGACATGCCATCCTCTCAGGGAATGTAGGCCAGGGAACATTACCTTTTTGTCCTCCCTTGGCCTTGCCATAGCGCACCTGTTCCTCCCAGAAATGACCACATTGCTTGGTCTGGAGGCCAGCAGGGTTTAGGATTATGGTCCCGCAGGACTGTATATATTTGCATATCTTAAAAGCTGCTGCCTGAGGGGTAAGTTTTCAATTAGCTTGAAACTGGGGCTGACTGAGATCCCACATTCTGTAAGACTCAAAAGGCTAGCGACTCCCTCAACAACTGTAGCCTATCAGGAATAAATCACATTGCTTAGGCAATCACAAAATTTTGAGAAATAACAAAGGGTAAGGTTACCAATAAAGTTCATCATCTATACAGGCCACTCATCCAAGACTGAGAGAGATAGGTGTTTCACCTAATACACAGAAATGAAAAGAGTCAAGCAAAATGGGAAGACAAAGGAATATGTTCCAAATGAAAGTACAAGATATGCCCCTCCCCCCCTAAAACCACTTAATAAAAAAGAGAGAAGTGATTTACCTGATAAAGAGTTCAAAGTAATGGCCATGGATAAACACATTAGAACTTTAAAAAAGAGTTCAAAATATAAGTAGCAAACAGAAGTCACAGATCTGAAGAATAACAAATAACAATCACAGAACTGAAAAATACACTAGAGACGTTCAACAGCAAAGTAGATGAAACAGAAGAAAGAATCAGTGATCTGGAAGACAGAGCAATGAAACCTCACCCAAACAGAGCAGCAAAAAGAAAAACTTTAAAAATTGAAGATAGCTCAAGAAACTTATGGAACAACAAGCAGATTAACATTCTCATTATAGATGTTCCAGAGGAGAGAGAAAGGGTCAGAAAACTTTCCTGAAGAAATAATGACTGAAAACTTCCCTAACCTGGGGAAGAAAATAGACATCTGGATCTAGAAAGCACAAAGAATTTCCCCCTGCCAAAAAAAAAAAAAAAAAAAAAAAAGCCCAAAGAGACCCACACAAAGACACATTATAATTAAAATGTCAAAAGTTAAATAAAGAATCTTAAAAGCAGCAAGAGAAAACATAACTTGATATATATACAGGAACACCCATAAGACTATTAGCAGATTTCTCAGCAGACAGTTTACAGGTTAGAAGGGAGTGGCATCATATATTCAAACTGCTGAAAGGAAAAAACTTCCAACCAAGAAAACTCTATTCAGGATTTAAGGAGAGATAAAGAGCTTTCAGACAAACAAAAGCTAAGAGTTCACCACCACTAAATTGGCCGTACTAAAAATGTTAAAGGAACTTTAAGCTGAAAAGAAAGTACATTAATTAGTAAGAAGAAAAGAATAAAAACCTCACCAGTATGGGTAAATATATGGTAAATGTAGTGGATTAATCATTTATAAGGCTAGTATGAATTTAAAAGGTAAAAGTAGTGAAAATAATGATAAGGGATACACAAAATAAAAAGATGTAAAATGGGACATTAGAAATATAAACATGGGGGGCAGGGACTAAAAATGTGGTTTTAGAATGCATTCACAAACCTAACTTCTTATCAATTTAAAATGGACTGTTATATGTGAGCATCATGGCAACCACAAAGCCAAAACCTACAGCAGACATACAAAAGATAATAAAAAAGGAAATCTAAGCATAATACTATAGAAAGTCATAAGAGAATAAAGTCATAAGCCAAAGAGAGAACATTCCCAAACTCATTATGAAGCCAGCATAACCCTGATACCAAAACCAGACAATGACAATACACACACACACACACACACACACACACACACACACACACACACAATTGGCTAATATCCCTGATGAACAGAGACGCAAAAATCCCCAACAAAAATGATAGCAAACTGAATTCAACAATACATTAAAAGGATCATACATCATAATCAAGTGGGATTTATCCAGGGATGCAAGGATGGTTCAACACCTGCAAAACAATCAATGTGATAATGCGATATAGCACATAACAAAATGAAAGCTAAAGTCACCGTGATAATCTTAATAGAGAAAAGGCATTTAACAAAATTCAACATCTATTTATGATAAAAACTATCAACAAAGTGGGTATAGATGGAACGTATCTCAATAGAATAAAGGCTGTATATGACAAGCCCAGAAGTAACATCATACTCAATGCAGAAAAGTTAAAAAAGTTTTTCTTTAGATCAGGTACAAGACACATATGCCCAATCTTGCCAGTTTTATTGAACATGGTATTGGAAGTCCTAGCCAGAGGAATTAGGCAGGAAAAAGAAATAAGACATCCAGATTGGAAAGGAAGAAGTAAAACTGTCACTATTTGGAAACATGATTTCATATACATAAAACCCTGACAGCTTCCCAAAAACTGTTAGAATAAACAAGTTAATACACAAAAATCTGTTATATTTTTATATAGCAACACCAAACTATCAGAAAAACTAAGAAAACAATCCCATTTACAATTGCATCAAAAAATAAAATAGTAGTAAGCTTAACCAAGGAAGTGAAAGACTTGTTCACTGAAAACTATAAAGCACTGATGAAAGAAACTGAAAAAGACACAAATAGATGGAAAGTTATTCTGTGTTTGTGGATTAAGCAAATTAATAGTTAAAATGTCCATTCTATCCCAAATAATCTATAGATTCAATGCAATTCCTATCAAAATTACAATGGTATTTCTCACAGAACAATCGGGGTGCCTGGGTGGCTCAGTTGTTAAATATCTGACTCTTGATTTCAGCTCAGGTCGTGTGCTCATGGTTTGTGAGTCTGAGTCCCTCATCTGGCTCTGTACCAATGGTGTGGAGCCTGCTTGGGATTCGCTCTCTGTCCCCTGCCTCAAAATAAATAAATGAACTTAAAAGAAAGAAAGAACAACCAATTCTAAAATTTGTATGGAACCAAAAGAGATCCTGAAGATGTCAAAGCCATCTTCAAAAAGAACAAAAATGGAGGCATCCCCTTCCCTGATTTCAAAGTATATTACAAAGCTCTAAGAATCGTAACAGGATGGTATTGGGATAGAAACAAAACACACGGATCAATTGAATGGCATGGAGAGCCCAAAAGTCAACTCATACATATACTGTCAATTAATTTATTACAATGGAACCAAGAATATACAATGAGGAAGGACAGCCTCTTCAATAAATGGTCTTGGGAAAACTAGACAGCCACTTGCAAAAGAATGAAATCGAACCACTTTCTTATACCATATGCTAAAATGAACTCAAAATGGATTAAAGACCTGAAACTATAAAACTCCTGAAAGAAAACATAGGTGGTAATAAGCTCCTTGACATAGGTCTTAGCAACATTTTGGCTTTTTTGGGTTGTATCCAGTTTTGTTTTTTGGATCTGACACCAAAGGCAATGGCAACAAAAGCTAAAATAAACAAATAGGACTACATCAAATTAAAGGCTTCTGCACAGTGAAGGAAACCATCAACAAAAATTTAAAAAGCAACCTACTTAAATGGCATACTAATTGTTATTTAAAAAAATGAAATCTTGCCATTTGTGACAACATGGATGGACCTTGAGGGTATTACACTAAATGAAATGAGTCAGACAAAGACAGATACCATATGACTTTACTTATCTGTGGAATCTAATAAACAAAATACTTGAACAAACAAAATTCAAAGATACAGAGAACAGGGTGGGATAAAAGGGTAAAGAGATTCAAGAGGTACAAACTTCAGCTCTAAAAGAAGTCATGGGAATGCAATGGTACAGCACAGTGACTACAGGCAATAATGTATTGCAAACTTGAAGATAAGAAAGTAAATCTCAAAAGTTCTCATCACAAGAAAAAAGCTGTAACTTTGGTGAGGTATGGTAACTAGACTGACTGTGGTGATCATTTTGTAATGTATACAAATGTTCAGTCCTCATGTTGTACACCTGAAACTAATATATTGTTATATATCAATTATACTTCAATTAAATTAAATTAAATCAGTACAACATTTATTTTGTTTGTTTATTGTCTGTGTCTCCTGCTTAGACTGTAAGCTGTGAGAAGGCACTGACATTTGTTCAGATGTATCCCAGGAACATCACCTGCCACACAATAGATGCTCAATAAATAGTTTTGAACAAATGAGCTCTCGAGACCTGAGGCAAGTTTCTCTTCATTTGCCTACATTCTTAGTTTCTAATTCAAGAGAGATATTTTCTAAATTCCAACAATAAGTAGATACATAGCTGTTTTAGAGCCCATGCAAAATTCGAAACATTTCCATTCTTATCTCAACTTTTAAACATTGAAGCTCATTTCTACACAAATTCTAAATACCGGGGCGCCTGAGTGGCCCAGTCGGTTAAGCATCAGACTTCAGCGCAGGTCACCATCTCATGCTTCATGAGAGCCTGCTTTGGATCCTATGTCTCCCTCTCTCTGCACCGCCCCCCTCAAAAATAAAGATAAAAATTTAAATGAAATAAAATTAACATTCTAAAAAAAAACCAACCAACAAATAAACAAAAACAACCAAATTCTAAATACCTAGGAAAAACTTTTACACAAGTAATCTTTCCACAACCCAGCAACAGACTTCTAAACATCTGGAATTGTGGAACTATCCAGATGTCTTGATAAAAACAGCAGCAGCTAAAAATCCCAGTAATCGACTCAAATGTTTCCATCCATCATAATCTGTAATTTTATTTTCATTTACTCGAGTCGCTAAAATGCACCGTAGGCTGCCAATGTTTCAGACTTATGATGATGCTACCTAAAATTATAGAATTTTGTAATTGCCAGAAAAAGCAGATTGCTTGAGGTCTTTAAAGTTCAAAAGCAGTATGAATTCAAACTAAGTCTTGAAGGTAGTAACTGCAGATATTTGATATTTTTCAAGGCCCCATAGCTGGATGTGCACAGATAAAATGTGTAATATGTGTAAAAAGGCAATTGTGATGACTGTATTTTTCTTAAGCAAATGCAACATTGCATGTATGCAATGAGATCAGAGAAATGTATAGCCTCTAAAAACACAAACATAATTTGTTTTCAAAATAGAAATACTTTATGTTTCTGAAACATGCTCCATAATTATTTACTGATTTTTTTCTCCTATGTATAAGGAAAGAAAAGGATAACTTTTTTTTGAATGTTTATTTATTTTTGAAACAGAGAGAGAGAGACAGAATGCAAGCAGGAGTGGGGCAGAGAGAGAGGGAGATACAGAATCCAAAGTAGGCTCCAGGGTCTGAGCTGTCAGCACAGAGCCTGACATGGGACTCAAACTCACGAACCGTGAGATCATAACCTGAGACAAAGTGGGACACTTAACTGACTGAGCCACCCAGGCACCCCAAAAGGATAACATTTCTAAAGAATGCTTTGTGGTCCCTTAAAAGTTAGAATTCTGTTAGATTAACTGAAACAAAACCACATAAGCTTGTCGAAATTCCAGTACTGAGTAGATCACAGCTGAGGCCCATGCCTATAGTGCCTGTTATGGAGCTGACTACATTTTATCACCCCAGTTTAAATGTTGGCCTAGGAATCTGTTTCCCTTTTCAGTGTGACCATTTGTTAGGTCCCATGAATCCCTGCACAGCAGTGCGAAAGTACACATTCCATGATGACTTCCGGATTGGAGCTGGCGCAGTTCTGCAGAGCCTTGGCATGGTATTATCTTGGAGACTAAACTTCCTCCAGCAACTTTCTGCATCAGGAAGGGAGCTGGAGGTAGCTCTTCCACCCCTAAAACCATGGTCTGATGTTCACTTTTTGATTATATTCAAATAAGAATATTGGTCAAGATTGTAGCAAGCTCTGGCTATTTAAAGCACAAAGATTATTCTGTGTCTGCAGCCATGACTAGAGCGGAAGGTGGGAGTAAAGAGAAACCACAATCAATTACATGTGGGTTTTTTTTTTTTTTTTTTTTTTTTTTTTGCCTACTTGGAGAGGGTGGTTCTAGCTGACACCATCCAGAGTTGGAAGAGGTCCCCAGCCTGCTGTGCTTCATCTGATAAACTGTTTTCAATTTACAATAACACCCATTTCTTAGCTCCTTCTTTCTACTGCAAAGGGTAAGCAGATGGATTAAAGTGGGCCCTAGATTCATCTAAACACCCTGCATTACTGTTGTGCCAAAACTTTGGCATACTGATTATTGTAAATAAAAATTACTTAACAGACAGCCTGTGCAAAGACACTCAGAGACTACTCTGTCCTCCTGAAAGCAGAAAAAAATATCTGCTATGTCGAAAGTACCAGGCTATGTCCCTGTACCAGGAGTTAGAGGTGTCTTTATTACCAGAGATAGGGAATTTAGAGCCCAGAAGGCTGCATAAATAACCCCTTTTATTTCTTTTTTTTTGTATTAAAATAGTTTTTTTAATGTTTATTTATTTTCGAGAAAGAGACAGAACATGTGTGAGGGAGGGGCAGAAAGAGGGAGACACAGAATTCAAAGCAGACTCCAGGCTCTAAGCTGTTAGCACAGAACCCGATGTGGGGCTCAAACTCCCAAACCATGAGATCATGACCTGAGCTAAAATTGGATACTCAACTGACTGAGTCACCCAGGTGCCCCACAACCCCTTTTATTTCTTACTAATCTACTACATCAGCCCAAATTCTTGGGAGCTTCAATTAGTAAGGAATTCTAAAGTTTTCTTTGTTCAGTCAATTCCTCACAGCTCTATAGTTTCTTTGTCTAAATAGTATAAAAACTGCCTGCTTTGGTCATTTCTTTAAGTCTCAATTTTATTATTGGGCCTCTGTACACATGTGTAAAAGTTGGGCCTTTTCTCCTGATAATCCATCTTATATAAATGTAATTCTTAGTCCAGCTAGACGAATCCTGGACAGAAGAAAATTTCTTCCTCCCCTTCAGTACTCCACGTGATAGGATTATCAAGGTAGTGGATCAGAGGACCAGATCCTTTATCTCTCTCCTCCCTCGAGCTTCCTAAGGCCCTTAACACTCCTTGTCTGCCTGCCTAGCCTGTCTCTGCCCTGACCACTACTTAGCTTTTGATTTACTGCCCAGCACTTTTTCATACTGGCTTACTTTCTCTGCACCTTCATGTGCTTCAGTGCCCAATCCCTCCATGCCTTTCAGGGATTCCCAATAAACTGTCTGGGATAAATTCTTGCCAAATAATGACTCTCTTGCAAATTCGTACAATAATTTGCTTATAACTATATGGCCAACTACAAACATGAATCTCTATTCAATAAAGGTAACAACAGCATTAGTAATGATAAAATGATGTCTGACATTTGATGTGGAGAATTTACGGCAGATAATTTTAATCCCCAACGATTTAATCATTATCTTTCACCTTTACCATGATTGTAAATATATGTCCTAGACTCCATAAACCTTTTCAAATTTTCCTCCATTTCCCATTAATCACAATTGCTGTTTTGACAATGAATCATTTTCTGAAGAGCATGTTTGTGTTTATGACCCCTTAAAGAAATTCGGTTTTTAATTTTAACAGGTCTCATCTTTATGCCTCCAAAATACAAGCTGTTCTGTAAGCAATGAAAATATCTAATAAGCAACTGCAAAGAGAATAACAAAACCTATCAAGTTACCACTTTATTTCATTCTTTGTTTTATCTGTCTCTATGTTAATGTACTGAGTGAAAACTCCCTAATTAAAAGGGCCCAGGAAGCTGCTAATTACTGGTGACAGGCAGACAAATAAACTGTAATCCTTACCCTCATGTAATTCAAGATGTAAAAGAGAAAAGAGAGGGGCACCTGGGTGGCTCAGTTGGTTAAGCATCCAACTCTTGATTTCAGCTCAGGTCATGATCTCACAGTTTGTGAGATCGAACCCCTCGTTGGACTCCATGCTTCAGCACATAGCCTGCTTGAGATTCTCTCTCTCCCTTTCTCTCTGTCCCTCCCCCCTGCTCATGCGCTCTCTCTCTCTCTCTCTCTCAAAATAAATAAATAAACTAAACTGAAATAATAAAATAAAATAGAGATATGCACAATTCCATAGGTGTCTGGAATGCTCACCTTCCCCTGCTTCCCCAGGGCCCTTGCTAAGGTCAACAAGAAGCGACTGCACCAGTCTGTGCACCAGCTAAGAGCCTGCACGATGGCCATGGCAGGGACCAAAGAGGAGAGGAGAGCCTATGAGACATACTGAGGAAAGCATCGGTAGGGGCTGGCCGAAGAAGGGAAGAAAAGAGAGGAGTAAAAGCTTGCTTAGGCTCCTGGCTAATGTGACAAGGAAACACTGCCTTTCCTTTTAAGTAAGAATGCAATAATACAGTTGTGTGTGTTAAGTTTCAGGAGCCTGTCAGAGTGTCCAGAATGAATAGCATGCCCTGGTATTCATTAGGTTCAGCCATCCCTAAACACTCCATCTGCCTCATTTTTCAAACTCATTGTTAACATTTTCAAATGTATTCCCTTTGATACCTTTTAAAAAATACCATTTCATTGCCTTTTAAGGTGGGGGGGCGGGGAGTCTATTTGCCTAAGGCAGAGCCAACTGTACAGAAGCTATGCCCCATTTTTTGTTGTCGTCTTTGGTCTCAGTAATTATGGGTTAAACCACTTATCCTTCTTTCTATAAGAAGGACTAATTTCTTTAATTTTATTAATAGCAGTAACAAATATCAGTCAAGTGATTAGGCTAGAGGGAGAAGAAAAAGCACTTATTGAGAGCCTGGAGAATGCTTTTGGGTATTTGCCAGTTCCTTCAGGACTCCACAGGGTTCAAGCAGTCCACTAAAGAGCCCAGGCAAAAAAACCACAGCAATCTTCATAGCACATACCACACGTCCTAGGGCAACTTTTCCCGCAATGTGTTCTGGGAAACTCCACTCTGGCAACGGGAACTCTCATCCCCCTCCCCCACCACCCCAATCCACTCCATCCCCCACTACCACCATCACAAATGGACAACGACTCTGTGTGAAATATTTGTGACCTGCCAAATTTTACAGCTTTACCTTGTATCCTCATGATGCCAGTGGGCATATTATGGGCTACAAAAAGCCCTACAGTAAAACAAAACAAAACAAAACAAAACAAAACAAAAAAACAACAAAACAAAACCAAACCCGTTTGACTTTGAACCCAGTATATGTCCAGGAAAACTCGTCATTATAGATGACAGGTCAACATCCCATGGAGCTAACGTGTCTTGGAACACGTTTTGGGAAAAGTTGTCCTAGGGACTCCTTCGTTCTGACAGCTATAGCCCTGGTGATTCCCCCCCACTTTCCCATCTCCATTACTGGCATCTCTTCCTGACGTTGCCATCATTTTGGCTGCCTTCGTGACCCTGACTCAAACTGAGCTGAAACTCCAACCTGTCCTTGGCTCTGGGAGGTGATGCTGCTGCTCCCAGCTCTGAAGGTACACTCTCCCACAATGTGCTGACCACAAAAGCAGCACTAGGGACAAGGCTCTGATTGCTTGAGTCCTGCACGTGGAGTCTCAAACTGGAGTAGCTCCTGGATGAGCCCAGGTGAGATCACAACTCTGGAATTCTGCCAGTCCATTTTCTCTGCACCCCCCATCCGCCCCTCCCCTGCAAAATCCCACATTTCAGCAGACTTGAAAGCATACAACTTAGCAAACACAGAAAACTCTGCAAAAGGACTTTTCCTCCCCTTTAAAGTGGTTATAAAATAGGATTAAAGTATTACAATAATTAACCATGCAGAGAACAGCCATGTGTAGAATACTGTGGGCATTGTACAGTATTGTACAGTGATACATTGAAAAAAGTATCCTAAGACCCCTGAATGTAAAAGCACATTACTGGCCTTTAATTCTGCTGAGTCACAAACAGATCCAACTAATCATTTGCTCTGTGACCTCCCCAGGGTCACACCCCAAGATCAGGCAAATCTTGATCAGTACATTTGACAGGAAGCTTGACTTCTTCCTCAAGACTTATAACCCATACACCAACAGGAAATTAGAAAAGGTTATGCTCCCTGGAAAGAAACTAGTTTTCAAATTGGCCTTTTCTCAACTGATTTGTTCTCTAAACACCAAGAGGCATTTGTATAAATGCAGTGCAAGGCATAGCTTCAGACAGGGATATATTGATGCTACAAGATATACTCTTCAGGAACATACATTTTGTCACAAAAATATTAACAATCATAACTTGGAATTTCGTAATGCTTTAAAACTTACACAGTATATAACAAATTTGCTTGTAAATACTACTGTTCTTTCTGTTAGCAATAGTAGTAGTAATAAAACTTAACAACGTGGTTTATTCTGAGCCAAGTATGCAGTATGTGAAGCACTTTATATGCATTATTTCATTTGCTCCTGTCAAGAATCCTGTGAGATAACGGCAGGCAGGCAGGCAGGCACTGTTGTGTTCATTATGAAGGTGGTAAATGGGGGTGGTGATACATGGCGGTGGTGGTAAGTGACTAGGCTGATGTCAGAGGTCATATCTACATGGAATTTCTCAGTATCCTCTGGACAGGCACTCCGGCTCATAATTCTTTGGCTTCACTCAGCACATAATCAAGTGATTACATCTGTTATATTATGGCTATGTGCCTTGATCCTGTGCCTCTATTTCAGCCAATACTGCAGCCAGTAGCTTCAAAGTACCCAAGGTATTAAAAAATCCTACTTAAGAAATACTAGGTAAGGGGTGCCTGGGTGGCTCAGTCAGTTAAGTGTCTGACTCTTGATTTCAGCTCAAGTCATGATCTCACAGTTCATGACATCAAGCCCAGCGTCAGGCTCCATGCTGTCAGCGTGGAACCTGCTTGGGATTCTCTCTTTCCCTCACTCTGTGTTCCTCCCTCCTTTCCTCCCTCTCTCTCTCAAATAAAAAAATAAACATTTAAAAAAAAGGAAATATGAGGTAAGAATTTTGATTTGGGGTAACTAAATAGATCAAGACACAGTTCCAGTCTTCTCTGCCTCTTCCCTGTTTGACCTCCTCACTTGCCCTTCACTTCTTGACATTTTTCATCTCCTTCCTCTGCTGACGTCAATAAAGCCTCTCCATCATATACTCTTAACCATTCTCTTTGGAGACCAGTGGGCCTATCTCTCAGGTTCCCTCCATGACAGTCCAGTGCTACGGTTCAGGGCTGCACTGTGGCTCCTGCTATACCTGACCCAGACTCTACAAGGAGAGGCCAGGAAAGACCTCATAAGGCACTTTCACATAGGTCCTACCACATTTCACTTTCATCATCAACAGAAGTATGTAGGACAGAGGTCTGCATGTTATAGTAAGGTTGGTAAATGATGATAAAGCCAAGAGTCACATCAGTGGTTTGGATTCCAAGGGCAGTGCTCTTTCCACTACAACTGGGGTCAGGCCCATTTACATTTTGCACTGCAAATGGGCTCATGATCCGGAACACTATTTCCAGTATTTGCTCTGTTTTGCCAAACACTCCACTCACCACATATAAGCGCTGTAGTGATCTTAAATCCAAATGAATTGAAATATTGTTCTGAGAAACCAAACATACTCTTTAATCACTAAACACCCTAGTTATTGCAAAAACCAAGTTTAAGAAATATTTTTTAGAAATAAAGTCTTAGAATCTGCTCTAAGGAATTAAGATAATAAATGTCCTCAGAGCAACTCAGATCTCTATTTACTTCAAGAATTCTGCCAAACCCAGCAATTATAGCCTGCCACAGACTTCAAAGAACTGAAGTGCATTTCTTCTCCATAGCTGGCATGCGTGCAACTTTTCCCCCTACTGGAAGACTGGTTATACAGGTTGGTTGAAGATGAGAGAAAACATGTTAAAAGTTGCATGTATGTGCTAATTCAATAAGCATGTACTTAGTACCTTGCAAGAGAGGGCATCAAAACAGGAACAGTAAGTGCCAGTGTAGTGATCAGTGTTTAGGATCACTAAGATCCTCATCTTGCTCTTAAGTTCAAAGGAAGTTTAAAATGCCCCTCAATCAGGAGACTGCAAGCTACAGCCCATGAGTCTCTCAGTGGGAAGGTTAAAAGATACCTGATTCAAGGTTTGCAATTTATAGCTCACAGGGCATATCTGGCCCACCATTTATTTGTGTCAATGAAGTTTCATTGGAATACAGCCACACTCATTCTTTTATATATTGTGCATGATGCTTTTCACTAAATTGGCAGAACTGAGTAGCTATGGCAGAAATCCTATGTCCCACAAAGCCCAAAATGTATTTGTGATGTGGCCCTCTGCAGGAAAGGTTTGCAGACCTTGACCTAAATAATCAAGTCAACAAACCATGGATTAATGGTGAAGTGCTATATAAACACTATTACTACTATAGCACTATGTTAATATTATAATTTTCCAGAACCAGTCTTGGCTCTGTCCCCAGCTAGCAATGTGACCTTGGACAAGTAAAAACCGCTAGGTTTCAGGAAAGTCATTAACAGCATCACGGCACAGTTGATCTTACATAGTATCTACTACATCTGGGCTTACAGATGACTCAGGAGTAAACTAACAGTGTTACAGAGTATGATCTTTACTTTCTTATCGATCTTAATCCCAGATGCCTGGTATGCTATTAATTCAGTTACCTAATTCTTTTTAGTAAAAATTATCTTCCCCTGCTATCTCATGCATATGAACCAATAAGCCAATAGGTCATGCTCTTGGTCAATAATTCTCAACCACAAATCACTGTGGAACTTTAAAAACAACAACAACAACAAAACACCTGCAATACCTGCGCAGAATTCTGGGTCAATGAAATCATAATCTCTAGGGACCTAGATTATCCAGGGACCTGGAGTACCTGGGACCCAGGTATCCGTGTTTTAAAGTGATTCCAATGTGCAGTCAAGGTTGTGTCATAACAGGCATGGATCAAATTAGTATTTGCAGTGGAAGCTGTATGAAATGAATCTTTAAATGTTAAACTGTTAAGCTGAAGTTCTACCAAAATTATATCATAAAACAGGAGTACCATAAAGACCTAGTGAAATTTTAATAGAAACAATTTAGGCTCACAACATCGATTAGCTCCTATCTAAGTCACAGCCAAAATTTATATCTCAAGAATGAGGCCCTCTTCACCATGTGGTAGATAAAGTAAGATGATCTGATTTTAGAATCCACTGCTGAAAAACAAAACAAAACAAAAACAAAAACAATGTTGTGTATGAAAAGCTATCAATTAGAAGCCTTGAGAATTCAAAAGAGGGAGATTATTCCTGGCCAAGTAAGGAAAGTTCAGCTATGAAAGGAAGCTTCTAAAACAATAAAATTTAAAAATTTTATTGACTTCATAAACTCTGAAAGAAATAAAAACAGATGTAAGAAAAGAACTTGAAGGGCAAAATAAAGTTGTTTTTTTCTAAGAGCTATAGCCAACTCATTTATTCAAGATGTCTGGTTTATAAATTAACCAGAATCTTGGCTTTTCCTCTTCCTTCAACCCAATGCCAAACTATTTTCCATTTATTCACAATAAATTTATCTGCAGATCCAGAGAGAAGAAAATCAAACTGGCCAAAGTTTTGTAAGGTTTGACAAAGATGTTGCTAAGACCGAACAGACCTGTTAATTATCTTAATCACAAGCAACAAGAACTGACTACTGCGCCTCTTGACACATACACAAAATAGATCCTTTTCATAACCAAATCCTTCCTGACTTTGCTGATTTTCATTAATTTTGCACCTGCTTTTCTGAACTTGATTTCTCTGAACCTGATTCCCAGCAGCTAAAACATTCCAGCCTGACACTCTCTACTAACCAGTGTCTGCAAGCATCTGTCTGCCTACTTCACACTAAATCACATAAAATTACTGGCAGATTTCTTCCCAGCCCACTGTCTTCTTACACTTTGTTTTGCAGTTACCGACACTGTTCATTCACTTTGCAAACCTGGGTTTAGCTTCCTGGCAGTCATGGATAAAATGAACTCTACCAAGTAGGAAAAGTTCCTCAGGGCCAGCCAGTCCTTCACCCTGAAAGCCACTTATTTAAACATAACCAATACAATCTCTATAGCCCAGCATCAGCCAAACCTACTGTGGGAAGCAAGGCTAATGTTTATCTGGAAGTGCATTTTTTTTTTCCTCAGAGAAAACAGGGTGGCTTAGTAAAAGGGCAAGGTTTTGACATTATTATTTACTTTGTGACCATGAGAAAGTTGCTTACCTTTATAATGACATTTTTTTCTCCTTTAGTGTCATTGCTTAGGTTCAGGTCACAGGTAGATAGATGTGGACCTCAGTACTTCTATTTGAAGAGTGGCAATTTTTTAAAAAACCTGACAAGGTCAGTGACCTTGGAGACAGTCTCTTATCAGTCCCAACCCACCTTTTCATTTCGATACCCTTTCTTTTAAGACAAACATTAATATAAAGCCCATTTTACTGAAAATTTAATATTTAACAGCTTACCAAGTTAGATATTTGCTTTCCTTACTCCCTGCTGTGTAATCAGACCAGCAGGCCTTGCGGCCTCGTATTTTTCCCTGGCTGGGTTCTAGACCAGGAGTACAATAGCATTGTGTGTTCAGCTTCTAACAGTGTAGGGGATTGTTTCAGTCACGCAAAACTTAAAAAGCAAATATTCCATCTAGCTTTTCTATTATTTCCTTTTTTTTTTTTTTTTGGCTCGCAGAGGAAGTTAGGAAGAAAAATAAGCCAATTCATCAAATATAACCACTTTTCTAATTCTGAATTTTAAAACTGCATTATATAATTCATGTTTAGTTATGTCTAATAGGACTGCTCCCACAAAGAAAAAGTTTCTTTTATTCATTCCATGATGAAACCAGTCTCATTACTGCTCTTGCTTAATATCCTTTAATGGGACTACAAGACCTGTAGCAAAAATTCTGATTTGCATAAAAGACTTCACCATCAGACATCGGCCTACTTGTAAAGGCTGCACATCTACTCACAGCCACACACAGCCTAATGCTGCAACCATATTCCCACCTTCTCCATTCCTGGAACATAATCACATTCTTTCATTCTACATATATGTGAAGACCCCTAGTGGATACCTGAAACCATAAGTGGTACTGAATCTTGTATTTACTCTTTTTCCCATACATACATACCTAAGATAAAGTTTATTTTATAAATTAGGCACAATAAGCGATTAGCAATATTAATAAAATAATTATAACATATTGTAATAACAGTTCTGCGAGTGTGCTCGCTCAGTCTCTCAAACTATCTTGTCCCACACTCACCTTTCTTCTTGTGATGATGTGGGATGATAAGATGCCTGTGCGAGGAGATGAAGCGAGGTGAATGACGCAGGCATTGTAACATACTGTTAGGCTACTAGTGACCTTCTGACAATACATCAGAAGAAGGATCATCTGCTTGTGAAACCATGGATGAAGGGGGACTACTGGACAGTTACATTCCTCATCTCTAAGCATGTCTCCTTATCACTATCCTGTACTTAAATAAGTTAGTGAATTTTAGACTAAAGAAATATAAAAAAATATCTTTTTGCTCAATATCTTCATTCACTATTTTGCTATTTTCTGCTCTAAATTAGCAATTCTGATAGAAATAAATCAAGAAAAAAATTTATTGGGCAATGTTAAAAGAGAAAAACTGATGATATTCTACATAAATTGGTAACTTCACCAGTTCAATAGTCATTGGGGGCTTACATTTACAAAGTAACGAAAATAATCATTTTCAAGCTTTATGTACTTCTTATTACACTCTAAGTAGATTTCCTATTTCTAAGAAGTCACGTGATCTAACAATGTATCATTATTACTCTGATAAATATATTATCATATAGCAAATCATCATTCATAGAACTTAACTGCTTGTTATAGATTTTTAAATGTGGGTCAATTTCCAATTATCCAGATGGATTTGGAAAGAAATTGTATAACGTATAAACACATAAATAGTTCACACACTTTAATCCATGAACTGGTTTTCAAGCTTTGTAAGAATTTATTTAGAGGAAACATTTCTAGATTGTTACATTTTATTCTATCTTCTTTCTTTTCCTTCTTTCCTTCTATAGGAGAGTTTCAAATTTAAATGCCTTTAAAGGCAGGAGGAAAAAACCCAAGAAAAACAAAGAGGGGAAAGTATACCCTTAATATGTAACAAAACATCTTAAACATTTTATTTTCATCTTGCCATAATTTTCTCCATGCAGACAGTTCCCCAAATTTCCTGCTCTCACACCCCAAAACCTCTCCCATCTGTTTTCTCTCCTGCAACACAGCCCTATAATTCATAATCCAAAACCATTTATTGAGCCCATCCATGACTTCAGTGCCACCCCCTTTGTTCTGTTTTTTTTTTTTTAATTTTTTTTTTTTTAACATTTATTTATTTTTGAGACTGAGAGAGACAGAACATGAACGGGGGAGGGTCAGAGAGAGAGAGGGAGACACAGAATCTGAAACAGGCTCCAGGCTCTGAGCTGTCAGCACAGAGCCTGACGCGAGGCTTGAACTCACAAACCACAAGATCATGACCTGAGCCGAAGTCAGACGCTTAACCGACTGAGCCACCCAGGCACCGCTGTTCTCAGTTCTTTATAAACTGTTATCAGCTTGGCCTCCAGTCTTCCAACAGAAAGACACTCATTACTCAGATTCTGCTCAACAAGGAAGACCAGAAACTAATTAGCACAATATTTACTCTATGAAAGAGAACTGAGGGGAATAAATGAAAAACATGACAAATATGTATAATTTATTGACTTCTCTGTATCCCTGCTCATTTAGCTCTAAATTTCCTAACAGAAAAGGTTATGAATATTAGAAAAATACTCATTCATATAACACATATTAACGAAGCACCCAGTATCTATCAGTCACTGTTCTAGGCTCTAGGGATATAGCAGTGAACCACAAAACAACAACAAAATATATTACATAAATGCTAGTTGGCATAAAGTGCTATGAGGAAAACAAAGCTGGGTAAAGGAGACAGAGAGCTGTTGGGCAAGGTAGTTCAAGGAAGGCTTCCCCAGTCGGGTGACAATGAGTGGACCCAAAGACAGTGAGGCACACAAATATTTGGGGGATTAACATTCCAAGGGAAAAGATAAAACTACAAAAGCCCTAATGTAGGAGTACAGAAGTGTTCAGGGAGAAATCAGAAAGACAACATGGATAAATAAGAATGAGCAGGGAACACGTTTAGCATCGAGGTCAGAGTTAACAGGGTAGAAGCTAGGGTCAGGAGAGGCAGGACCTTGTATATCGTCCCTGACAGAATTGGGAATCCACTGAAGGGTTGTGAGCAGAGGAGAGACCATGATCTGTTTTCCATTTTTAAAGAAGCATTCAGCCTGCTGGGTGCAGAACAAACTCTAAGTAGTCAAGGGCAGGTAGGAACCTATTGGAATAATCCAAAGAAAACTTGAGTGTGGCTTGAAGCAGGGTAGCAGCAGTGGACATATTAAGACATGGTCAGTTTGAAGTCTCTTGAAACAGGATTTGTTGACAGATTAGATGGAAGAGAAAAAGACTGAACAAAGGCTAATGTTTTTGGGGGTGCCTGGGTGGCTTAGTCAGTTACGTGTCCGACTTTGGCTCACGTCATGATCTCTCCATTCATGAGTTCAAGCCCCGCGTTGGGCTCTGTGCTGACAGCTCGGAGCCTGGAGCCTGCTTCGGATTCTGTGTTTCCCTCTCTCCGTGCCCCTCCCCTGCTATGTTCTCTTTCTCTCTCCAAAAATAAACATTAAAAAAAAATTTAAAGAAGAGCAAGGTTTTTGGCCTGAGTCTAAGAAGTAACAGATGATATACAATGATATGGAGAAGGCCACAATGACTTAGTGGTTTTTTTTTTTAATTATTAAAAAAAAAAATCTTGTCTATATTCATTCTCTAAGGGGAGAACGAGTGGTTTTCTCCAGGACAGGTCTTAATAACTACCATGTAGAACAACCAACCTCCATGGCCAACACTATGTTTCTCCTCATAGGCATTTTCCCTCTGCTGCTTCAAAATAGGACCAACCAACTACAGAACCCTGGTCAATTAGCAGAGCGGAAAAAATCATAGAAGGACCTGATCTAAACAGGGCTTAACAGGTACTGTGGTAGTGGACAAGTCAGAAAATATATTTAAATCAGGGAGAAAACCTTTCAAAATATATTTCAGACCAGTAAAAATTAGCTCCCTATTTTATAAGCAAGAAAGAACACAGAGAGTGAATATGATTATCAGAGGATAGATCAGAAAGGAGGTAGGGACCAGACACCTAAAAAAAGGCTTTGTTATTTTTTGAATGAATGGTGTTCTAGCATCTACGGAGAGGCGGCCAAATTTAAATCTCACTCTTGGATTACAATGTAAGTTACATTATTTTGGATGAAAATGAAATGAAGACCATATTATTATCCCTGCAAAGATTAAACAATACTTACTATTGAGTCATTGATCACGCTATTTTCACTTTTCAATTTCCATGTGAGAGTCTGTCTAGAGGTACACGTTTTAAAAAGGAAAATCTCTTCAAGTCATTAAACGAAGATAAAACTTTTACAAATAACATGTAACTATGTGTATGTGAAATGTTTTCTTAGACAACTTACTGGCAATAAAAGTAAACCACTGGTATGGGCAGGAAGTGCTCTATTACTGTCTTTTCAGTTTAAAAACCTTAAAAGGAACTTGTAAAGCGCACACTATGGTAGCAGCCACTCACTACAGGGAGGTGTCCATTAGAACAGAAAATTCTAGTAGTTTTCTCTCCATCTGAGAGCTGCCTTCCAGGAAGGAATATTAATTCCCTCCAATCAACCCTAACTGAAGACGGAATGAAAAGAGAGAGCAGCTATTTCAAGGAGAGAGAGAACTTCACTAATGGAGAAAGAAAAATACTTCCCTTTTGTCAGTTTGAAACAATTTTTCATATTTAGAGTATGATGGGAAACCATGGTGAGATCATACAAACCTTGAGCTTACTTACGCAAGAATAGTAGAACCCTCACAAAGGAATCAAGCCTTCCACCTACATGAGGGAGGAAGCAGGAGCAGGCAAGGACTGGGCTCCTCAATCTCTAGCAACTACTAGAACCTGGGAGCAGAGCCAGCCAAGGTTGTGGGGCTCCAGGAGGGAGCCTCAGCTTGCCTGCAGCAGTGCTAGGACCAACCCTTCCCTCGCGCTTCTACACTCCGTGCAAGCTCCACTGAGGCCAAAAGAGGAAAGAGTGACGTCAGAAAAAAAAAAGAGAACCTTGGTAATTGTGAAGACTGCCTGTCGTAAGGTGCAGCTCACCCTGTTTAGCAATGTAGGCATTCTTCGGGAGGGTTAATACCCATGCAGAAACAATGGGAAAAGAGCTACACAAAATGAACCCATTTCAGCCTTAAAAAATATTTTTAGCATAAATTTCCTGTCACATGGTTATATTTCTACCACACAGTAGAATTTCATTCCTCTTTCAAAGTCCATTTCTCATTTATATGCTCTCTAGAATACTAGAGGAAGGAAACAGTAGCTTAATACCAGTAACAATTTAAAAAAAAAGTCCAGATCTATGCCTATCTCTGCAATGTTATCTAATGTAAAACACATAACATTCCTCTGAACTTTACTAAAACAAGAAGGCTGGGATGGTGGGGTTTGTTTGAACAGAAGAGTGCTCCATGCAGTAGCACTAGAAAAGGATTAGTAGTAAACATTCCTTAGCTTTGTTCACACTAGAAACTGAAGGGAAAAAAAAAAAAAAAAAAGGAAAGAAAATTCTTGCTTTCTTTCTCTGCATTCTTCTCCTTACTGACTGAATTTTTAAACTGTCCTAATGTTACTAAGAATGAGTCAGAGAAATAGAACTTAAACCAATATGTACTTTGCTAGCCCAGAGACGCCTCCTGAAAGAGCCAAAAACCCTGAAGATACTACATATTTAATGTGAAAGTTGAAAAATACCGTGAACCCTATTCTTAACATGAAAACAAAACCAAACTCTCTGCCACTTATAAGTCCCTTGGCATGCTGTGTTACCAACTGACCACACTATTAAAAAACAAAACAAAACAAAACATAAGAAAGATACAGCAGAAAATGAAACCACTTACCTTGATCAGTGGACGTGACTTCACATATATTGATAATTAGTTTACTTTGGTTTGATAAGAAAATATCTGTCTTTACTCTTTCAGAGATCATGGGATAACATCTCACTCCTGGCTTTAAAACCTCTGCTAGACTGGAAATCACACAGAGCAGCCAGGAGCCCGCACCAGTGCCCTGTGTACCTCAGGGCATTCTCAGACCTTACTTGTCAAAGACAACCTCATGCATAATATGCCACACCCCCAGAGGAAGGGCTGCTGCAGGGTTTTCATGAGACCAAGTATCTGGTGATACAGAGACGTCTATTTATTACGGTAAAATAAACAACAACAGAGGCACATGGAAGCTTCAAGTGAACTAGAAATGCATTTGGGAATAGGATCGTTTATAAACTGCCTAATTCCTTAACTGTTAGTAATGCTCTCAAAACGCCAGTGTGAAAACAGTTTGTTTCCACTTTAACTGGGTCCATGCCCTGGACGGAAGAGGTTACAGACTCTGGCTTCACAGGCTTAAGACGTTAAAATGTCATTTTGGATGATCAAAAATGCTATTTTGCCACTTTGACGTTCCATTTTACGACAGGTCATGGAGCTTGGTGAATAAATACTACTCATAGATTTCCTAAGGAAACCAAGTTTTGTTATTTAGAACACTGTACAATTGGTATAATATTTATTACTCACTTTTCTATATCTTTTTATGTTTGTATCATTCAACAAGTACTCGAAAAATTCCTCATATCCTGAAATATTAGAAAATGTCAATTAAAATATTTATAAGATCACAATGAAGTAACAGGCTATACAGACATCCCTCTCATGGTTAGAAATAACCTCTCCAATCTCCTCCTCATTGTGTCCATAGGCAATCAGTGTCACAGTCCAGTTGCATCAAATCACTTGGATGGCATTTAAAAAAATTTTTAACATTTATTTATTTTTTGAGAGAGCGAGATGGAGCATGAGTCAGGGAGGGGCAGAGAAAGGGGGGTACACAGAATCCAAAGCAGGCTCCAGGCTCTGAGCTGTCAGCACAGAGCCTGACACAGGGCTCCAACTGACAGACCGTGAGATCATGACCTGAACTGAAGTCGGACGCTTAACCCACTGAGCCACCCAGGCGCCGCTTGGATGGCATTTTAAAACACACATTGCTGGGGGAACCTGGTGGCTCAGTCGGTTGAACATATGACTTTGGCTCAGGTCATGATCTCACGGTTGGTGAGTTTGAGCCCCATGTTGGGCTCTGTGCTGACAGCCCAGAGCCCGGAACCTACTTCAGATTCTGTATGTATGTGTCTCTCTCTGCCCCTCCCGCTTACACTGTGTCTCTGTCTCTCTCTCAAAAATAAATAAACATTAAAAAAGTTAAAAAAAAAAAAAAGTTGCCTGGGGCGCCTGGGTGGCTCAGATAGTTAAGCATCCACCTTCAGCTCAGGCCATGATCTCATGGTTTGTGAGTTTAAGCCCCATGTTAGGCTCTCTGCTGTTAGCACAGAGACTGCTTCAGATCCTCTATCCACTCTCCGCACCGCCCCCCCCCCCCGCCCCTCTTGTGCTCATGCTCTCTCTCAATAAAAAAATAACCATTAAAAAAAATAATAAAACACAGATTGTCTAGTCCCATCTCCGCAACTGAATTCAGTCTGTGGTGGACCCCAGAATTTACATTTTTAACAAGCTCCCAAGTGACAGGAACGCTACTGATCTGGCACTGCACTTCAAGGACCACCCTAGGAGAAGTACTAGGGCAAGAATTTGCCTGTTTGGAGTCTTGCCTCATTCACTGAGGGCCTAAAGCCCTGGCTCACTTGCATCTGCTTAGAACTGCTTGATGTCAATGGCAGGAGGGCAATACCCAGGATGAGGTCTGAGGGGCTGTGGAACAATAACTTCCACCTGCTCACCGGGAAGGGAGTGGTTATCAACTTAGTAATTCTGAATAAAAGAAATCTACTTACATATTAGGCCATGAATAGGTTTTAAAACTCATCTAAAAAGAAGGGATAATTTGAAACATTAAGAAAAGGAGTCCAAGAAAGAAGAAATTGGAATTGTCTTTTAGTTCCTTTGCAAACTCCACCCATGTGTTTGAATTTCACAGTGGCAGGAAAACGGTCTATATTGGATTCCAAGACCACTTAGACTTGGCAAATTTCAGTAATGTAAAAAACAGAATGTTTCCCTGTCATAAAAATGCTCCAGTTGATGTGCTTTCTGAGCTTTGATAGCAATGTTTAAATTATAAATTCAGGTTTGGTTGTCAAACAAATAAATACCTTTTCTTTCTTTTTTTTTTTTATACTTAACATTTACTTTTGTGCCAGGGGCTGCTGAGCACCTTCCATGCAGCACGTCATTAAATCCTCACTGTAAGGCAAAAATGAGTTATCACTACAGAGGAATAATTCAGGTCAGGGAGGAAATAGTAATTGCCATTTTGTAGAAGAGAAAACTAGGTTCAAGAGGTTAAAAAACTTGGCCAATAACACTAGTAAAACAACAACCTTTAAGAAGTTAAATTCACTTTTGTACAATAAATTAAGATATAATGGAATCCACTTTTGAATTTTTATAGAAACATGATTTGTAGCTAGTAAGTGATAATAAAGTATAACTTAGTGTAAACTCAAGTGATAATAAAGTATAACTACTACTATTGACTCTCACTGGCCACAAGCGGGTAATCTGCAATTATATTCAGCATCAAACCGTAAACTTGTTTTCTTTTTAATCCAGAAGAAATTTTATTTATTTTTTTTTACTTCACATTTTTGTTTTAAATTCTAGTTAACATAAATGGTAAAATTGGCTTCAGGTGTAGAATTTAGTGATCCATCACTTACATATAACACCCAGTTCTCATCCCAACAAGCATCTACCACAAACTTGTAACTAAATTCTAAGCTCCCTAATAATAGCCAGGGCAGTTTCTTACAAAGTTAAACATGCACTTCCATGTGACCCAGCAATCACACTCCTAGGTACTTGCCCAAGTGAAATGAATACTTACATTCACACAAAAACCTGCACATGAATGTTTACAGGGGCTTTACTCATAGTCACCAAAAGCTGGAAACACCCAATCATCCTTCAATTAGTGAATGGATAAACAAACTGCGATAAATCCATGCAATGGTCTAACATTCAGCGATAAGAAGGAATGAACTAAGGATGCATGTGCCTTAGAAAGAAGCCAAATATAAAAATAGAACTAGCACCACGATGTAGCAATTGCACTAGTAGGTATTTACTCAAAGGATACAAAAATACTGATTCAAAGGGGTACCTTCAAGGAGTACCTCTGATGTTTACAGCAGCATTATCAACAATAGGCAAATTATAGAAAGAGCCCAACGTCCATCAACTGATGAATGGATACAGAAGATGTGGTGTGTATGTATGTATATGCGTACACACACACACACACACACACACACACACACACACACACTGGAAAATTACCCAGCCATCAAAAGGAATGAAATCTTGCCATCTGCAATGATGTGGATGAAGCTAGAACGTATTATGCTAAGCAAAATAAGTCAGTCAGAGAAAGACAAGTAACATAGGATTTCATCATATGTGGAATTTAAGAAACAAAACAGGGGAAGGAAGGGGAAAAAAGAGAGAGGGAGGCAAACCATAAGAGACTATTAACATAGAGAGCAAACTGAGGGTTGCTCAAGGGGAGGTGGGTGAGGGATGGGCTAAGTGGGTGATGGAGACTAAGGAAGGCATTTGTGATGAGCACTGGGTGTTATATAAGTGCCGAATCACTAAATTTTACTCCTGAAACCAATATTACACTATATGTGAACTAACTAGAATTTAAACAAAAACAAAAAGAAAGAAGCTAACTTAGAGGCTACATATATATGATTCCTTATGACATTCTGGAAAAGGCAAGCCTACAGGGACAGAGTAAGTCTGAAGCAGCAGGTAGTATGGGAACAAACTGGCTGATTACAAAAGGGCATGATGGAATATTTGGAGATAGGACTGTTCTAGATCTTCATTGCAGTGCTGGTTACATAACTGTATGCATTTGTCAAAACTCATAATTATACCCTAAGGAGGGTTAATTATGTTGTGCACAAATTATCCCTTAGTTTTAAAAATTAAGGAGCAAATAAAGCAATATATTCTTTAAGAAAGCAAAAGGGTATGAAATGCATAGTCTTAGTGTAAACTCAAAACCAAATCATTTTGGTACATTCATTGCCTTTCTCATCAGTAGTAGAGATCATCACTGGTTCATTTTATTCATTTAAAAATCTTTTTTTCCCTTTTATTTCTTATTTTTTGAGACAGAGCAAGAGAGAATGAGAAAGTGAGAGCCTGCACAAGTCAGGGAGGGGCAGAGGGAGAGGTAGAGAGAGATTTAAGGCTCGATCTCAGGTCCCAGTGTGAGATCATGACCTAAGCTGAAATCAAGACTTGGACGCTTAACTGACTGGGCCACCTAGGCGCCCCTGATTTTTAAAAATCTTAAACTCAGAAGTGACCTAATTAGTTTCCCACATAGAGTCCCTCTGGGAAAATTGAAGTTTATGATAATACATTTAAAGGGAACTTTCAAATAAATGTTTAGGAAATAGGTAATTTAATAAGATTATTTGTCATATATATCATAGCCCCGAAAATACCTAAAATCAATGTTAAACAACTCACAGTTATTCACCAAATGCCTTATGCACGGAAGACTTCACGGGCCGGCATTCTGCTCCTATGCTTCTCCTCCTTACAGAGAGGTTATTCTTCACAAATTGTTGAAGAAGGACTTAGAAAGGTCTGTCAGACATTCACATAATACTGTATTTCATAACCATTTGTTGAACTTCATTTACTTTTTGTGTTAAAGGCTATCTCTACAACTTTCTATAGCTTACCATTTCTAATGGAAGTGATCTAAGACAAAAATGTTACCACACGGCTTGTGCTTTCTCAACTAAAATTTATTAATCTGCAATGTTTTTTAAAAAGGTGGTGGATTAAGTTGTCTGACCTAGCATTTGTTTTTAAAGCTACCTGGCACACCATCTGTCGTATACTTGAAAACGTCTGTGGACTAATGCCAAAAGTGACTTTAATAATTATTTACTACGTTTTGGCAATAAACACGTTTTGGCAATAAATAACAAGACAGTTATAACAAGTGAATGCTAGTATTTCACTTTGTTCAGATACAACAAGGAGTAAGAAAACGGAAGTATTTATGACTTTCAGTTATCAACTAAGGAGCAAAATCCTCACTCTCCAATGTTATTTAACTGAGAGGCAACCTCCATTTTCACAGAATAAAACTAACCTGAATCTTTTTAAATTTTTTTTTTTTCAACGTTTATTTATTTTTGAGATAGAGAGAGACAGAGCATGAATGGGGGAGGGTCAGAGAGAGAGGGAGACACAGAATCGGAAGCAGGCTCCAGGCTCTGAGCTGTCAGCCCAGAGCCCGACGCGGGGCTCGAACTCACGGACTCACAGACCGTGAGATCGTGACCTGAGCTGAAGTCGGACGCTTAACCGACTGAGCCACCCAGGCGCCCCAAAACTAACCTGAATCTTAACCCATTTTGCACTCTTTAGTTTTCTAATAACAATCTAATAAAATCAAGTAACAATTTGATACTAAAGTGATTACCTCATTGACCTAAAAAAACACACACTTTAATTTATTTATTTTTTTTTTTTTTAATTTTTTTTTTCAACGTTTTTTATTTATTTTTGGGACAGAGAGAGACAGAGCATGAACGGGGGAGGGGCAGAGAGAGAGGGAGACACAGAATCGGAAATAGGGTCCAGGCTCCGAGCCATCAGCCCAGAGCCTGACGCGGGGCTCGAACTCACGGACCGCGAGATCGTGACCTGGCTGAAGTCCGACGCTTAACCGACTGCGCCACCCAGGCGCCCCCACACACTTTAATTTAAAAAGTCAACCAACTGATGCCTAATTTCCATTCTGCACGTCTGTGAGCCTTAATGAAGTCCTAAAAATTCTTGAATACATTCCAGGTAAATGCTGTTTGTTGCTTAAATATTTTTGTACCAAATTATTTTTATACAGATCTTCAAAGCAAGACTATTATCCCTGAATTGTTATTCTTTTAAAAAATATTTAATAGAAATGTTTTATGTTAATTCTGTAGTTAGACGTTCAGTTAGAGTCCCAACCACACAGTACTAAGGACCCCTCAAACCAGAGTTTCTGGATGGATGATAGATAATATAAGCCTTGGTTACACTGCTGCCCATTCTGGCTTCTAATTCAATTCTGTTCCTCTTCCACTCTGGCTGCCCAGCGAGAGCTATACATCTTTCTTATGGTGTGTGGATAGGGACAGCTTGTATACTTTAGATATATAGGAGAGAAATCTGCAATATGTCTGCAATGTCATCCGACATTAATAATTCTCTAATAAAAAATACACAATCCTAGAGAATAAAAACACTCTTTTCTAACCTAAGTTATGGAATTGATCTGCATATCTCAAGTTATAACCTGTCTGATTTTCTTGGTATGTGTTTCCTGTGTCACAACACTCACTTTACATGTTCACACACACGATTCAGCAGTACACACACTTGAAGTTGGTGATGTGTCTCTCTTGTAGCATTTCCCCCCACTCATTATAGTCCACCTTCACATCTGGCATGCTTTTTATCTAATTCAGCCTTTGTACTAATCCCAGGTAACTGATATGATCTAAATTCAAAGGAGCAACAAAGTTAATGGATAAATACAGTGCTTCTTCTTTAATTATGACCATTATTATTCTTGCACAACTTCTCTGGATTCCACTTGAACAATGCCAGGTAACGACCCTACACTGGAAGAGCTATGTATGTGTTTCCTTTAGGAAATCACATTCACTTCAGCAAGAAGTTAATTCTGAGATTTCAAATTCCACAATCATCATCCTGTCACCACCTGGATTCCTCCTGTTCCTACTCTAAACTCTTGAATGAACCTATTCTTAGCTGTCCTAATAGCTTCATTAAAGAATATACACACAGCACTTACTATGATGCTGGACACACGATACATGTCCATTTCTCTTCTCTCCTCCTCCCTCCCCATCACAGTCCCCCTGCCTCACCCACCTCACAGAGTCACTCTTTACAAATGCTTTCTCTAGCAGTTTCTTGTCCTTCACCTGTACACACCACAACACTGTCCACCTGTAGGGCTCTGGTTCGGAGGCTGCCATTTGGTGTGAACAAAATACCACCACAACTATTTTAAAGGATATAGAATTTCTGTTAGGGAAGATGAAAAAGTTCTAGAAATGGCTTAAGTGGAGACAGTGGTAGAACAACGTGAATGTATTAATGCCACAGAACTGTACACTTAAAAACAGCAAAATGGTAAGTTTTATGTATATTTTATGACAATAAAAAATTATTGCGACTAGGACATTTTCCACCATGAATTTATGACACCCAACCTCAGCCAGCCTATTTCTGCTTTGGCCAATCTCTTTGTTGATGCTTATGAAGTCCCTTTCATAGACTCTCCACTGCCTGACTGTGCCTCTGCATTCTACTTTCTTGAGTATCTATTCGGGACAACTGACCCACTTGAAGGCTACAGCTCCTCCCCTATGCAGAAGATTATAAAACACCTTTTCCAGTACCAACCTGTCTCTCAGCTTCATGCTCTCATTCCCATATACCTGTAAGCTACCCCTTACACTGGAGAAGGGAAGACTGAACTTAACCTTGAAGGGTAAATGAGATCTTATTAGGCAGCAAAGGAGGGAAAGCACCTTATTTCAGGCTGCATAGTGAGGAGACATGTGGCAGATTTGCAAACTTCACTGCGGCGGGCAGGACTGTTCATCACTTCCCAGCTGATATCCTCAATGGCTGCTTACTGCCCTCAGAACGAATCCAAACTCCACATAATGCCTTAAGGCTCTGTCCCCTGCTTACCTTTCTAGCCTCATTCCTTGCCACGTTGCTTTCAAAATATGTTCCCAAACCATGTTCCCTCTATCAATCACCGGTTTTGAGAAGGAAGTAAAAAAAAAAATGTTTTCTTTTCATAAATTTCCACAGGAACCTAACTATTATTTTTTCCAACTTTGAAATAGTCATGCAGCTTCCAGAAAAGGCTCCTCTGAGGCTTTAAGAAAATAAAACTTAGGCTTTGCCCTTGGCAGGTCAGATAAAGGGTAAAGTACAGCCAGTTACTTGCTACTAACTTGGGAGAAAAGAGGGAGGGCTTTTGTTTCTCTCTCTTTTTCATCAGCTGCCTCGCTGCCTCATCCAGATTTCCTTTAATTACTTGTCTTCCTTTCTTCAAGACCCTTATGCATAGCGTGATGGTGTAACAGCAGCTGCCTAGTCTTTTGTGTTGGCCCAAATATTCTTACAGGACAAACTCAGAATATGGAAAGAAAAGATAACCTAAATATAACCATCACCATCCCGTCTACAAATCAGCCATTCTACTTATTTCTTCCCTTTTATCCCACAGATAATGACACACTTAAACATGCAGTTTCCTTTTTGATGCAATCACAGGGATATATTACAGAAATAAAGAAAACTCCAAAGAAAGAAAAATAGGATATTAGTCATTCCAAATTTTAGTAAGCTTTCAGATAACTTTTTCTAAGTTATTATGTTTGTGGTAGGAAATAAGATCAAGGATAAAAAGAGAACTTAAAAAAAAAACAGCCAATTTCCATCATATGGGCCTTAAACTGATGAATGGGTACATGATAAATTATAAATGTACTTGCTTGAAATTTTAAAATCATTAACCTAGCAATCTATATATTGTGAATTTTACCAATAATGCTGAAACAGATTTTCAGTATTATACTAAGGATAAAATATCCATATAAGTCTTTAAGACATAACACTTAGTTTGTACATTAATCACTAAAACTCAAATAATCTCATATTAGTAAACAGTTCACTGTCTATGGGGTATGGCATAATCTTTATCTTCTACACAGGGTAACAAAGACTAATGTATTTAGCATCTGGGCACATAACACAAATGGGTAAGGATACCAGTCTACAACAGTATGAATTATTTACTTGTGGCAAATTGGAGAATTATTGTTTTTAAATGTCAAAGCTCAAAAACATTGTGTGGATCAAATAAAACTTTGAGCCACTGATTTGAGGTTTGTTCTGAAATTGTTTTATCCATTCATTCACAAGGAATTATTAAGCCCCTACGTGGGACTCCATACAGTATACATGGCACACTGCTAAGTACTTGGGAATTTTTTAGAAAGTCCTGATGATCACTTTCAGTGGAATCTCATTTTCTTTCAACTGCACTATTCTTTTCAGTTCCTATGACCTCAAGGTCTTTCATATGGTCAGGTCTCACTTCCCCCTGCAGGTTTCCTTTGAACACTTATTTACAACCGTAATTAAATGAAAGTTCATGCAATGTCCTCCTTGTTTAGCATTTGTCTTCCCTACTATTCTCAAAGCCTCTGGAAAGCAAGGGCCATGACTGTCCCATTCATTTCTATAGGTCCTCTGCACACAGTATCAAACACTTAATACAATCTCAATTAATAATCCCTTCCAAGGAGTCAAAGAGAGAGCAGACAAGTAAAATGGTGACTGACAAGTTTGGCTGGGGGCCCTGTTACTGCAACAGGTGTAGGAAGGTCAAGGAGGGCTTGCTAGAACAATGATCTCCAAACTTTTTGATGGCACATCCCTCTCAGTATGAAAACTGGGCATTACACCTCCAAGTATGTATGGATGCATGGATGCATGTATATATGCATAAGTTAAATGCATTAAATACAAGTATTGTTGCACTAAAATACATACTGTGAAATACTAAAATAGAACTTAATATGGTGTGAGGTACAGACAAAATACTATTTTTGAGGGATCAGTGTGATTCAATCTGCTTTGTTTTTTAAAATCTTGGTTAAATAGTTCATGGTATAGCCATTTGAAAGAGCAGATCTAAGTCAGTGTACTTCCATATGTGGTTTTAATGGTTATTTCTAGCTGAGAAAAATTCATTATTTTAAAAGGAAGAACTACATCATTAGCTGCACTTACTAAATCATGATATACATTTTTAAATCCATCTACCAATTATGCAAAAGTTTTCCTTGAAATTCTTCTAGTATATTTCTATCTGCCTTGATGTCTTGGAAAGTGTTACTGTTTTTTTGTTTTTTGTTTTTAATTTGGTCTAAACCCTACTATAACTATCTCAAAGATTTTAAAATAAGGCAAAAAGGATCTTGTATTTAAGTCTGAATTGGTATGCAGAAATAGTTATTTTTTATTTTTATTTTAGAGAGGGACAGAGATAGAACGTGACCAGGGCAGAAGGGCAGCGGGAGAGAGAAAGAGAATGCCAAACAGCCCGACACAGGGCTCGATCCCACAATCGTGAGATCATGACCTGAGCCAAAACCAAGAGTTGGATACTTAACCAACTGAGCCACCCACGCACACCAGAAATAGTTTTTTTAAGTAAATAAAATAAATAAAAGACGCACTAATATCTATCTTGCTGAGGACACAATAATGGAAATATTTCCAAAGAGTCCCTCCAAAAATGCTCTGTCCATCACGTACTTTTTCCCTTTGCTGATTGCAGTTACTTTCTCACTCATTCAAATGTTACCCTTACCTCAGAAGGACAGGTTGTGCTTAGTTTTTCAAATATATCTGCTAGGTAAGAACCTGCTAAATATGTACAGACACTTCTCTTCACATGGAGGATTAGCAAATGGGGAACATTTGTGTTTTGTTTTTTTTTTTGTAAAAGAAAAGGATATAAAGGGCTTTAGTCTGCAAACTTGTTTAAGTACTGTGTCATTACATAATCTACAAATATGATGCTTATGATGATTTGTCACCCAGTATTACCAGAATTCCATTACATTATCTAACATATGTAATCATCACAATTATATAACTTAATGTAATCCCGGTCTTTTTTAACCAGCCATGCCTAAAATTCCATGGGCAGAAAGGAGACCAGTGATTCTTCCAACACTTCGAAGACTTCTGGGTAAGACTGATTCTTCTCCTCATCTCTTCCATTGGATGCTCTATTTAACACTTTCAGTATCCTGGGCTTTAAGCACCTGTGAGCATAAATTTGATCAACAAAATCCATGACCTCCAGCAGCACCCAGTTTAGCCAGGGACAGACATGAATGCATCCAGAACCATCTGAGATTTGAGGAGGATTTGCTTAGTTCTCTTTGTTGGGGTAGGGCTCTTTCCAGGAGTAGAGACATGAGAGCCAGGTGACGTAGTGACTATTCTAATCCTATGAGGGAAGACCTCTCCTTATCTTCCAGTCAATGAAATGGCAACACACAACTGTCACTGGTCACTTGGGTAAATTCCTTTACCTAACATTTTTTTTCATTAGTTTTAGCTCAGTTCAACAATCGAAGTGTAAGCATGGGTTCTGTGCTGAGCGAAAAGCTGGGGATTAAAATGAGTAAAATAATTCCTGGCCTCAGGAAATCAGTCAGTTGGGTAGAGAAGCAAGATAACAGTCAATTGCAAAATATGGTGCTGACAGATCTAACGACAAGGTGCTTCAGGAGCCCAGAGGAGAGAAATGCAGCTGGAAAGAAAAGTTTACTGGAAGACTGGTAGTTGAGTGGTGTCTTAAAGGAGCACAAGTAACACTAAAAGTATTTTTTTTCTGTTTAAAACAAAGCCTGTACAATGTATAGCCATTTCTTGCCTCAATACTCACACTGCTTCAGTATTTTATTGCTGAAATATATAACAAACTTCATGGTTGGGTAAATTTTAGACATTTTTGCATAAATATAGATATTAAAACAGCCTTTTTCAAAGCTACTGCATTTCAGGTAGTCAAACTATTGAATTAGCTAGTGGCTAGTACTCCAGATACAGACCTGGTTCTTCTGAGGAAAGACACTACTTCCTTGACAATTTTCTATGATGAAAAGGCAATGACAAACTCAAACAGGGAATGGGAATACTAATTTGGAAAAGGAGTGCCAAATGTAGCACCATCAGACACCTTAAGTCTGAAGCTAAATGAGCTCAAAGTCATAAACACTCCATTCCATAGAGCCCTCAAAGTGGCCATGACCATGAGTTGAGACTGTGCTCATCAGAATTGGCCTAGAAGTTGTCAATCATCACAGAAGAGACTCAATGTATACAATAATCAGAAAGAAGAAAAATAAATTAAGGAACAGATATACTAGTGATCATTTTACAGCAATAATTTTATACCTATTTCAATTCTTTAAAAGTTTTATTTATTTATTTTGAGAGAGAGCGTGAGCAGGGGAAGGGCAGAGAGAGAGGGAGAGAGAGAGAATCCCAAGCAGGCTCCGCACTGTCAGTGCTGAGCCCGATGTGGGGCTCAACATGAGGCTCAAACTCATGAACCTGATTTCATGACCTGAGTCCAAACCATGAGTCAGCTGTTTAACCAACTGAGCCACCCAGGTGCCTCTTCCAATTTTTTAAAGAGGGAAAACAAGGGGCGCCTGGGTGGCTCAGTCAGTTAAGTGTCCGAATCTTGATTTTGGCTCATGTCATAATCTCATGGTTCCTGAGACAGGGTTTGTGCAGTCAGCATGGAGTCGGGTTGAGATTCTCTGTCCCCCTCTCTCTCTCTGCCCCTTCCCTGTTCATGTTTTCTCTCTCTCATTCTCTCTAAAAATAAATTAATTTTTTTAAAAAAGGAGGGAAAACTAGCTTTATAGAAAATGCTACACTGCCAACCCTGAGATCAGCTTACTCTTTAAGGGAGCTACACCTTTCCTTTTTTTTTTTTTTTAATATTTATTCATTTTTGAAAGAGTGTGTGAGCAGGGGAGGGGCAGAGAGAGGGGGACAGAGAACGGAAGGGGGCTCTGTGCTGACAGCAGTGAGCCAGATATGGGGCTCGAACTCAGAAACTGTGAGATCATGACCTGAGCTGAAGTCAGATGCTCAACCAACTGACCAACCCAGATGCCTGGGAGCTACACCTTTTTCTAATGAACAGAAAGAACATATCTTCATTATTACCTTTGGCAAAAAGACGACTACACACACATACACACACCAGTAGAATTGAAGGTCCTCGTTTCCTGAGTAGTTGTGTGTCGTTTCAAAAAATTTTAATGTCGGGGCACCCGGGTGGCTCAGTCGGTTAAGCATCCAACTTTGGCTCAGGTCATGATCTCACAGTTGTGAGTTCAAGCCCCGCAGTGGGCTCTGTGCTGACAGCTCAGAACCTGGAGCCTGCCTCAGATTCTGTCTCTCTCTCTCTCTCTCTCTCTCTCTGCCCCTTCCCTGCTCATGCTCTGTCTCTCAAAAATAAACGTTAAAAAAATTTTTAAAAAAATTTAATGTTTGACAGTTAAGCAAGCAGGTTGAATTTATAGTGTAGCTGTTAATGTATTATTGCCATAATTTAACATAACTACCAAAACATAAACATCAAGGTCAATCATCCTGAAGTTTTCTTTCCAGAACATAGTTAAACCCCCAAACAAGCAGACTGGCTTGACTTTGTTCTCTTGTTCAATTTAAGTTTTGCACCACTTCACTCATCTCACTAGAAGATGAACAAGGAAAATGCCTCTACCATTCACCGAGTCAATTTGGTTACTATCCCTTATCCATAAATGGCCAAGTCCAAACTGCCTTAGAATCAATCATTAGCAGACCTTCAGATTACTTCCAACACATTATCTGATCCCTATCACATCCTTCAAGATCTGACTCAAATTCACTGCCTCCTTATTAATCCCACACTGTGACATCTCCTATAGAAGAATTTCACATCTCTTTCACAAAAGCTACTTGCCTTGTGTATCTTCCCCTAACATTATGAACTTTTTTTTAAAACAATCACTCCAAAATAAACCTGTTTCTCTAACAGAACACTGGGGTTGGAAAGGACTTTAGATGTCATCTAATTCTTACTACACAACAGACAAATCTTCTCTACATTTCTGATTACTATTTGAATACCACCATTGATAAGAAAATGGCTCTTAAATACACTATTCCACTCATAAAAAGTCAAATTATTAGGACATCCATCCTTAAGTTTTTATTGTACCATCCAAACACAAAATAATAGTTATGTTAGCTACTATTATTTTACTTAGGACAGGTTTATCTTCTCTACCAGATTATAATTTGAGTAATTTTATATTAGTTTATTTTTAATTATAAGGCCATTGTTAATTATTTAAAATCTACAGACAAGAGGTGCCTGGCTGGCTCAGTTGGTAGAGCGTGCAACTCTTGATTTCAGGTTCCACAATGGGTGTACAGATTACTTAAAAATAAAATCTTAAAAAAAAAAATTAAAAATTAAAATCTACAGACAAGTTGTAAGTAAAACAAAAGTGATTCTAAAATCTAATAGCAACAAACAAGTCTGTGTTTGGGGTTAATTCTTTAGTATTTTTTTCTATGTATTATATAAAACGCAACTCAGCACAGCATATACAACATGTATGCATACTGTGTTTCATTGTGAGCACTGTTCTACATTTTTTTGAAAACAGGCTTTTAATATTTGTACAACATACAATCTCATGACTAGGTCATAATTCATGTAGCCATTTCCCTGTTGTGGAACATACCTGTAGTTTCCCATTTCTCTCCATTCCACAGGAGCACCTGACGTGATGTGATAAATCATTCACAGAATCACTAGGTAACTTAACTACTGGTAGATTTCTAAAACTGGGACTGTGGGATCAAAGAATACGAATATTTTTAGCACTAATGATACACGTACCAGGTGTGTTCTCGCTTGCTTTACTCCCGTTTCAGAGTTTCTGCTTCACAGGACATTCTGAATAGGTTGATAAGTCAAATGACCTCTGTGTTCCACAACCACATCTGATGGGACCATGGGTAAGTGCCAACCCAGAATTTACCATCAGAGTCTCTCTCCAAGGCATCAGTAGTTGGGACTTTGTTTCTGCTGGGCACTGGGCCTAGAAAGTGGTATAATCGAGACTTGGGGTGGCCCTGCTTTCCGCCATCCAGAGATGCAGAAGAGGTCATCTGAGGGAGATAAAGTGTAAGTATGTTGGCTCCAGGCTCCTCTGAGGCCTGGATAAGTGTACTGTGCCTTGTTTCTATACAACCCTTTTTTAAGTTAGAGTGGGATTCTTCTATCCTTTGTAACAAAATGTTCCCTAAGATAATGCATATTATCAAATTATTTTCCAAAAAGTTTTATCAATTTACACTTTCATCTGAAGTGACACTGTCATCTGAAATAAATAAGGGTGCCAATCCAAAATACAACCATTCAGGAAATTTTTGCCAGTGCAATAAAGGAATATTTATTTTGTGTATTTCTTTGATTGCCAGTTATATAAAACTTTCTTTTCATGTACTAGTTATTTGTGTTTCTTTCTTTTGGAAATGTCTGTTCATGTTCTTTGACAATTACTCACTACCTATGGGCTTCTTAAAGATAGTAAAACTTAGTAATTCTCTCTCCATCTCTTTGGAATCTTATTTCTCTACCTCCTCAGCTATTGCAGTATTTAAGTCTCCTAGGTTGTTTTGTTTTTGTTTTTGCTTAGGTTAAATTTTCTAGTCAAAGAAAACTGAGCATAAAAGCTACGAATATAGGATTGAAGCCAAAATGGATTGGGGTTTTAACCCCAGTTTATCATTTAATTATTAGCAAACTTGAAAATAGTATTTATCTCATAACAAGTTTTATTTGTTCAACGGGGATAAATTCCATTTATCTCAACTGTGTGCTAAAGATTAAATGAAATGATGGGGCACCTGGATGGTTCAGTTGGTTAAGTGTCCAACTCTTGATTTTGCCTCAAGTCAAGACCTTACAGTTCATGGGTTCAAGCCCTGTATCAGGATTTGAGCTGACACATGGAGCCTGCTTGGGATTCTCTCTCTCTGCCCTTCCCCCGCTTGTGTTCTCCCTCTCTCAAAATAAATAAACTTAAAAAAGAAAAAAAAAGATTAAATGAGATGATGAATACACTTTGCATTGTTTGACACACACAGAAAAGCACTAAAAGTTGGAACAATGCAGTAACAGTAATTGTACTGTAAATGCATTTAAACTTGCTTGAACTAATGTGCTTTGCAGACATAGAAAACAGCTATGTAGAAGCAGCACAAACACAGGTTCCATAGCTTAAGTTGTTTGAGCAATTTGATCCCAATGCTCATGTGCCCTGTCGTAGGTGTGAGATAGAGATCACGAACCTGCTGAGCCCTCATATTTCATGCAGAATGGCCCTCAAATGCAAGCAAAGTAATTATTTCATCTCCTACCCAGAGCAAAGCAGTAGCAATCTCTTCCAAACCTGGGAACAAACAAAACACACACTAGGTTAAACTCAATGAAAGAGTTGATCTCCAAAGCAATGCCTTCCTAAGCAAATTCTCAAGGACTTTTTTTTTTTTTTTTTTTTTTTTTGCTCTGTGCAAGTTTTACTCTGTGCTGATTTTAGTGTCTAAATATCAAGAGTAAGATGTGACAACTATATTGTGATGACGATGATAGGAGGAGAAAAATTCTGCCCACCTCGGATGAAGAAGATGATGAAGATAAAGATGCAAAAGAACAATTTAGGCTGTCTTGGATATTATTCCTTCCAGTGTTTCCATCACTTAAACTGTCAGTTATATTTCTAGACTACAAAACTGAAGATCTACTCTCAGAATATCTAAAACTATTCAAAGTTCTTCATTCTTTACAGGATAGAGTAAAAACTTCTACGCAAGCCAAGACCTCCACTCTCAAATCCCAACCCTACCTCAGCTCACATTCTGCACTCAGCTTTCTAGGCCTATCTGCCTCCCTGCTTTTGCTGCCTCAGACCAGAATTCCCAGCCCACTCCACCTGCATGGTCAATTATCTGCTCCTCTGTCCCTGGTATACCTCCTCCATCACCAACCACAATGAATGCAATAGATTGGTTAACAGATTATTGACTGAGCACCTGTGAGCACAGACCATGTCTAATCAAGTTCTTCATCCAGAATCTAGCAAGGCCAAATAAGCACGCAAAAAGCGTTCTTTTGGAGGTAATGGGTATGTTTATGGCACAGATTGTGGCAACGATTTCACAACTGTATACTTATCTCCAAACCTCAAGTTGTATATATGTACAGCTCTATGTCAATTGTACCTCAATAAAGTCTTTTTTATTTTTTTAATTTCTGTAAATGTTTAATTTTGAGAGACAGAGACACAGACAGAGTGCAAGTGGAGGAGGGCAGAGAGAGAGAGGGAGACATAGAATCCGAAGCAGGCTCCAGGCTCTGAGCTGTCAGCACAGAGCCTAATGCAGAACTTGAACCCACAAACCGTGAGATCATGACCTGAGCCAAAGTCAGACGCTCAACTGACTGACCACCCAGGCATCACTCAGTAAAGCCTTTCTTAAACAACAAAAGTGTTTGTTGAATAAATGAATGTGAGAGATGAATGAATGAATATATGTGAGGGGTGAGAATGATGGGAGAGATCAAAGAGAAATGTACTCTATAGAGAGAAGTACTCCTGGGCTTTCACTGCTAAACAGAAGCAAATATTTCAACATTGATGGGATTATTACCAATGCCTCTTAGAGAATATCACAACTATCACCATCATCTTTAGCACTAAATGGGGTTTTCAATATTACCTCCTTTAATATTCATGATAATTCCCTAAGTTCTAACTAATGGGGGAAGGGGTTTCAAGAAGTTAAGTAACTTGCCTAGAAACTTCCACATAGCCAGTATGAGAGATGGCAGAAAATCTAGGCTGCTTGTGCTCTAAACCACTGTACTGAATGCCTTCCCATGCTAACAAAGTAAACTCTGACTTTGGAAAAGACAACATGCAGTGTGCTTTTGGAGCACTACATGACCATGATATGATCCTGATAGGCTTTCCTCAATTTTCTCCTGAATGAAGTGGGGATAACACACCCCCACTCCACTGAATTGTTCTGGATTTAAAAAAAAAATTTTTTTTAAATGTTTATTCTTGAGAGAGACAGACAGACAGAGCATGAGTGGGCGAGAGGCAGAGAGAGAGAGAGAGGGAGACACAGAATCCCAGGCAGGCTCCAGGCTCTGAGCTATCAGCACAGAGCCCGAAGTGAGGCTCGAACTCACGAACCCTGAGATCATGACCCAAGCGGAAGTCGGACATTTAAATGACTGAGTCACCCAGGCGCCCCATGCTGGCTGGCTTCTTATCATTTGTGTCTCAGCTTCATGAGACCTCCCCAGATAAACATTTCCTGATAAACCAATCTGAAGTTTGCTGCACTAAAATCCCTCAACACATCAAGGTTTTGTCTTCACATTCTCGTCACTAGTTGAAATTAACATTGTTCATTTATTATCTATCTCCCCCTCTACTATTTTCCACTAAAGTCCTTGCCCTTTGTGTTCTGTGCCCTATCCTCCACACTTGCAATACTGCCTAGCAGAGAGTAAGTGCTCAATAAATGTTTGATAACTGAATGCAAAGTTAAAAATGATGACAGTAACACAAAGAAAGAAAGAATCAATAGGCAGCAGGATGGTTCTGGGCAAGGGGAAGCAAGTGGTTGGGGTGGTGGGAAGCTGAGGAAAGGAAGACCAGGTAAGTAATCCCAGGTTCTATGGCTCCAGCAATGTTCAAAGAGGATGCATTAGCTCACATCAGAAATATACTATCCAGACGACAAGTGTGCCCTCGAGTGGAACTATATTTGTCATTCAGGCTGTCTTTCCCCACCTGCTCTGGGCTCCACAATCACTAAGCAACATTCCGATCCTTACTTTCCTTCTGCTACAGATACGGATGTGAGGAAGCGAACATGCAAACTAAAAAACACAAACATCTAGTTGGCTTGGAAGTTACAGTTCTCATTTAAATGCCTAAAGTTCTCAAAAAGCTGTATCTGTTTCTTATGACCTTGGTTACTAAGGAATCATCTTTCAAAGCTGCTCTTCCTCTGGGCATACTGAAAATTGCACCTGTGAGATGTTAGGGTGACACCCCAATGTTCTGCTCCTCATAAGGCTAACAATGTAGGAAGTCAGCTGATTTTACCCTGTATCTTTGCATTCAACATGTAACGCTCAACATTAGCTGTTTCTGCAACCGAGTTTTGTGACCCTGGATATGTGGCTTAATGTTTATGGGCCTCAGATTCTTCTCTATAAAATGAGAGCTGTAAAACAAGATGATCATGACAGATCCTCAAAATAGGTGGCAAGATGTGAAAATTATGTGAAAGTATGTGCAAATACACATCTAGCAATATATACTAGGGATCAAAAAAATCCAATATATTCCATCTGTTTGCCTTATGGAAATACACCTTGTCTCATGACTTTATTAATCTGAACACAGGACCAGAAAATTGGTATGAATGAATGAATGAATAAATAAATAAAAACACAGGATTTAAACAGAGAAGGAGGAAGCAAAGGAAGGAAGGAAAGAAAACAACTCCTTAGAAGGGAAGTCAGTAACTGAACACATTTGTTACAAAAGAACAATTAGCCTCAGAGTGGGGGTTATTTGTAAAATATGGAACTTTTCTAAGAGTAAGGTATTGCTAGACACCCTCAACACAGCTCCATCAAAGCCATTCCCAGATCTGAAGTGGTCACACAAAACCATTCCAAGGATGGGCTGCTGCCTCCATAGACCCATTCATTCCCAATTCATACAAAGTTTGCCTTTTTACTCTACAGAAGCACAGAAGCTGTTACAAGCACAGAAGAGGAAGCATCTCAGAAGCAGAGCAGCTGATAATCAAAACTATGGCACACTCAGAGAAAAATCCTGCCAAATGCAACCACTTTTGAGCCGTGGCTTTTGGGTGACCTTACATCATTCACATACCCACTTTCGAGGCTTCCCATCCTGTAGTTCTATATCTAACACAAATACAAAATTTTACTGGTGCATAAAATCAATTCATTCTATGCATTTCTTAAGACCATGACAGTATGGGAGTGTTGGAGAGGATAAAAGAGGAAAAACTTCAGTACATCTATTTTTAAATGTCATGTAACCTGCAAACAGCTTCAACACTGAAAACATGTGAACACAGCATCAGTAATGACAGCCTCTGCAGTTTCTCTTCCACTTCAAATCCCTAGTGTTCCATCAGCTGAGGCAGCTCAAGGCCCAAATGCGCCAAAACGGCCCAAAAGAATTCACTTCAAAGAATGGATTCTAAACCTGTACTTCAAAAGCAAAGAGACTCAGTTGAGAAGTTAGAAAGAATGTGGCAATAAAATAAAGGAGGAAAAAATGTAAGCATCTAAGTGCTATTTATTAGCTCTGTAGTCTACCTGTCCAAATAGAGGTGAAGTCAGGCAGCATCCCAGCATATATTATGGAAGCAGCAGAAAGACGTGCCTGCCCCTGAACCAGAAGTGAGTTGATTTGCTGTCTATTCAGACCGTTATGGGTTTGAATCAGAACAAGCACTTTATTCAGAGTTTCCGATTCGTCATCCATTTAATACTTTTATAAGAAGTAACTGCAAATGGGGGCTAACAAATCTTATAAACTTGCCATTTAGTGAAACCTTAAGCTATACTGAAGGACTGAAAAGCATCACACCATCAGAGTTTGAAAAGTTGGAAGGTAGCGCAGAAATCAGGGAAACCTCACACCTCTTCCCACCCTCAGGCAAGGACGGTGAGAACCAGAAGGCAAGGCTTGGCAGCAGACCCAAGAAGGGAGTACAGTCTGAACTCATTACCACAAGACTGTGGACACCATTTATGAATGGAAGCAAACACCTCAGCCCCGGTGATAAGAAACAGCAGGTCCAAACACCACCGCCCTGTGAGCGACCTCGCGATCTGGGGTCATGCACCCCTGCCCTTCGGGTGTGCTGGTAGGAATCTCCAAGTTCTCTGGGAGTGTCCCAGCCACCAGCCCCTCTTCAGTAATTTAGAAAGTGCAGCCCTAAGTTTCTTGTCAGTGGCTGGCAGAAGAGAATTTTCAACACATTTGAACACACTCGTGGCTTTATTAATTATTACTCAAAAAACCCAGTAAGGGGTGATAGTAACACATATGCTTATAAGTGAAAATAAATGACCCAAGTGCCTGCCAACACCCATAAAACGCTGACATGAATCCCCACTTAAAGAAAACCGGTCTTAGAACTTTAACTCAGTAACAATAAAAATGGTGAAGACGTTCACAAACACTAGAGAACTTGAGAAGTGCACAGATTTATCCAGCCCATCGCACCGGTTGAGGTAACCACACCCCAGGCACATGGAGGTTCAAACCCTTCACACTCATTTACTCAAAGCCTCTTCTAGGTTTTTAAGGTAAAGTAACTAAAACAACACGAATACCCTAAAAACAGACACTTTTATATTATTTCATCCCCCCCCAACTTACATTGCTTGTAGGTGTTTTTATGGGTGAAAATTTCACCCCAATAATACAAGATTAGCTTAAAATTTCTTGCACGTGCTCCTAACGAAAATTTCAGGCAGACAGGCATCTGTTAATTATTGAAAAAGATGCTTTTTAGAGCTAGTATGTATCTCATTTAATTTTTCATAGTAAAAACAATAATACTGTATATAGATCAGTAAATGCAAAAGAATGTAAGAATTTTAAAGTCAACGACACTTAATACCAAGAACCCATAACTAGCAGTCAGGCCTAAAATCCTGTTCTTGAAGTAAGACCAGGAGTCCTTGACCAACACAAGGTTATCTAATTTTATACTATCATTTAAAAAAGAAAACCAAACAAGATTCGGTCTAATAGCAATGACCTTTCCTAGCTCTCTGGGCAGCCAGTGACCCACTGACATGAATATCTAAGATGACAGCAAAACAGTGCAATTAAAAGGACTCATGCTGCATAAGCAAAAAGCTTTTCTTTGCAACCCTTCCTATATCAAATAAAAATGGCAGACCTAGCCAGACTCGCAGAGCCCTGGTGCTATGGTTTAAATGACAGAAAAACACAAAAGGAGTATCTAGAGTACAGACAGCACTCTTTTTGTTTCTCACTTTTATATTTTAGGGCACTGTTTTGGGGAAGGGGATACAATGCTGCTTTACAAAGGACAGAGAACTCCCTTGTTTGAGCTACCAACCTCTTATAGCCACACAGAAAAATGTCAGTCATCCATTTGTTAGCACCAAAATCTCCTTCGACTGCTTACAATATGCACCACACATTTTAAGGGGATGTTGAACCAGAAAAACAAAGGAAGCCCTTGAAAAAGAAACCGATCTCCGAGCTTTGCCCCTGCCCTTATCACAGTGCCTGCATGCCTGCCGTTAAAGCACTGTCACATTGTTTCCACATGGTCAGGCCCTTGAAACTTGTGTAAAAGCATTGCAAAATAAAACTGCATCAACATCGCATTTCAAAACATGAGCTAGTAATGGTAGGGCGGTCATGTAGGTTAGAATAATTATTAATTAAATCATAACCTACAAACGCCCCTGACCTGAGACATTTTCTCATTTGACGAACAGGCATAGAACACGTTGTAGCCATGGGCGTATTTCAAAAAGAACATCGGTGTAATTCACTCTTAGAAACCGCTAAAAATGATTGTCTCTTTGCCACTTTCAGGGGTCATAACATAATTTCACAGGCACAAAAAATTTTAACTGATTAAAAAAATAATTCATTTTCCCACCGACCGGATATTGTGTAGGCATAATTGAGCTGCTTAAATTCAATACAACAGAACACGCTGGAGATTTGTTCCAGAAGAGCTTACAGCTCCCTTTCCTTGGACCACATGGAGATACTGCCCCACACCAAACGTAGTACAAACTGGATACACAGTACTAGGCTTACTTACCTTATAAAAGCTGAATTTTTTCCTCTTGATTAGAAGTCACAAATGGTTTAAGTAAAACTCCCTTCATTTGTTCTTCCAGCGAGCCAAATCTAGCTTCCCATTAACCCAGTCCATTGCAGATAATTTCACACAGCACACGCTTCCCAGTTCCCAGCCCAGCAAGGATAATCACATTCCAGTGGGGAGTGAACAGATGGTGGATTCCATGGTAACCAGCCCTCCTAAGGCGATTGGTAGAAGTGTGTGACTACAGCTTATTGGGTAACAATCACTGTCTTTGTGCTCCAGCCTTGCAAATCCTAAAGGAAGCAACATATAGCCACTCACATGCGCAAGGGCTTGCCTAGCAGGTGTTTGGCTATTTAAACAAGGCGATGCAGGCCAATTAAAAGCTTTTCCGAGAATCTACTCCTGGTGATTCAAAGTCCTAACATTTCAGATAGTGTCCACTGCTCATTCAGGGAGAAAGGTCACAAGAGGCTTAACTTGACAAATAGAAAATAACACTTGAAACTTAACCTGAAAATTCAAGATAAAGCATTCTAGAAATCTATGCTGTGGCAGCAAATCATTTTCTGATTTGCAATCCATGTGAGAAGTAAAACTGGTTTTGTATTTAGATTTTTTAAACAAATAGGACTTTTAAAATCTGTAAAACTACCTTAGTTTGAAAATAAGTTTTCAAAACCAGTTGTTTTACAAATGTGCATGTAATCATTTTTTAAAAATTTGTATACATTCATTTTTACTATATTTGTGGATTTCAGGTTGGAGGCATGGCTGTTGAATTTAAATTTTCCATTAGAGCCTTACCAAGTTATGGGATGGAAATCTCTTCATTATGTACTCTCTACAGGTTTGTTTCTGCAGCCACAAAAGTTAAATGCTGATTCAGCAGGAAAAGAGCTTTCCGTGAACGGGTGGTACTCAACGAATTAGAGAATAAGTCCTTGAAGGAGTAAAATGGCTGAAAACCAAATACTATTTCACACCAAAACCCACTATGAGAGGTAATGCACAAATCTAAAACAGATAAACTCAAATCACCCCAAAAATCTATCAGAAATAAATTTTTAGGGGCGCCTGGGTGGCTTGGTCGGTTAAGCATCTGACTTCAGCTCAGGTCATGATCTCACGGTCCGTGAGTTCGAGCCCCGCGTCGGGCTCTGTGTTGACAGCTCAGAGCCTGGAGCCTGTTTCAGATTCTGTGTCTCCCTCTCTCTGACCCTCCCCTGTTCATGCTCTGTCTCTCTCTGTCTCAAAAATAAATAAATGTTAAAAAAAAATTTTTTTTTAAAAGAAATAAATTTTTAAAAGATCAAAAAAAATCAAATAAATAATTAGGATAAGCCTAAGGTGAAAACAAAACAAAACTTGTAAGCTGTGACTAGATGTAGATATATTAATTACCTCCACAGTTATCTCCTATCTTAAATTTACGAGTTCTCTTCCAGGCATGAATATAAACGACACCAATATTGAAAGGAACCAGACAAAATTATTTGCAGATGATATGATTCTACCTGGAGAAAAATCAGAGAAATCAAGTAGGGTATTATTTATAGTACCAGAAGTTCAGTGAAATAGCCAAATATATCAATATAATACCTTTATAAGAGCAAAAAACTATCAGAATACCAATGAAAGGGGATTTCCTAACAATGGCAATGAATATACAATTCTCGGGAATATTATCAAGAAGTATGTGAGAACTACTTGGGTGGGGGGAAGAATGAACTCTTATCAGAAGGAGTAAAGGAAAACCTAGTATGTTGCTGAATACAAAGATCTATTTTAAAGATGCCAAGCTTTCCCAAATTACCACATAACCTAGTAGTAAAATTTCCAACGTACTTTAGAAAATAAATTTAACAAAGTAACTCTGATGTTTACTTGGATTTAAAAAGATGAAAATACCAAAGAAAATTCTATATGAGAAGAGTAATAATGGGCAAAATAACTATACCAAGTTTTAAAACATGTTATGAATATAATCTACTGATATGGCCCATATGTATAACTTCAGGAAAAACCTCTTTCCCATGGAGTTTCCTACTGAACATCTCTGCTTTGATGTTTAACAACTATCTCAAACATAAGCTCCCAAAACTCAACTTTTGATCGTCTCCCCAGACCTGCTCCTCTTGCATCATTCCTTGTTTTTGGAAATGGCAACTCCACTATTCCAAACTCAGGCTAAATGTCTGGGAGCCCATCTCTGACCCTTTTCTGACAACTTCACATCCAACCTGACAGCTCATGCCATGGGCTATTTCTTCCAATCTGGCCACTTCTTACCACCTGGTCTCTTTAATAACTTCCTAATTAAACTCTGCTTCCATCTCACCTCCTACAGGGCTATAAAACCTAAATGGATAATGTCAACTCTCTTCTCAAAACTGACTTTCCTGTTGCACTAAAAACGTCCCTTTCTAGAGGCACCTGGGTGGCTCAGTCAGTTAAGCGTCCAACTTCAGCTCAGGTCATAATCTCATGGTTCGTGGGTCCAAGCCCTGCTTCGGGCTCTGTGCTGACAGCTCAGATCCTGGAGCCTGCTTTGGATTCTGTGTCTCCATCGCTCTCTGCCTCTCCCCTGCTCATTCTCTGTCTCTCTCTCTCTCTCAAATATAAACAAACATTAAAAAAAAAAAAAGGTCCCATTCTATGCGATGGCTTAAAAAGCCTTAATAACCTGGGACCCAACCCCTTTACTCACCGAAATCCTCTCTCCTACAACCCTTTCCTGCCTTCCCCAAGCTCTTCAGGCAGTCTCACAGTTTGTCCTCTCCTCTGCACTTTCTCAGTAAGTGGGACTGTGATGGTGTTTACCACAGGCCAGTTATCTGTATGCATCTCCCCTGCCACCAGACTGTGAGCCAGCCCCTCAAAGCCAGGGACTGCCACTCTGGACTCTATGCTCCTAATGCCAGGCAAAGGTCCTTGTGTATAGTGAGCACTTATTAAATCTGCAATGAATAACAGCTTGCTGCAGAATTTTTTAGTCTAGTGCAAGTTTAGAGGCAACCTAAGAATCTAATAACAGATGAACGATTACACAAGAATGCGTACAACTTGATAGAATATCATGCAGTTATTAAAAATATGGTCGTGGGGCACCTGGGTGGCTCAGTCGGTTGAGCTGCCGACTTCGGCTCAGGTCACGATCTCGCGGTCCATGAGTTCGAGCCCCGCGTCGGGCTCTGTGCTGACAGCTCGGAGCCTGGAGCCTGTTTCCGATTCTGTGTCTCCCTCTCTCTGACCCCCCCCCCCCCCCCCCCCGTTCATGCTCTGCCTCTCTCTGTCTCAAAAATGAATAAACGTTAAAAAAAAAAAATTAAAAAAAAAAATATGGTCACAAAACCTATGTGGCATAAGGAGAATGTTGATGGCATTTTAATAACAATATACTATTGGGACACCTGGGTGGCTCAGTCGATTAATCAGCCAACTCTATTTTGGATCAGGACATGATCTCACATATCATGGGATTGAGCTCCTTGTCAGGCTCTGCACTGACAGTGCAAAGCCTGCTTGGGATTCGCGCACTGTGTCTCTCTCTGTCTCTCTCTCTGTCTCTCTCTCTGTCTCTCTCTCTGTGCCCCTCCCCGACTAATGTGTGTGCTCTCTCTGTGTGTGTGTCTCTTTCTCTCAAAATAAATAAATAAACATTTAAAAAAGTATATACTCTTTGCTGAGCCCCTAGTAGGTATCAGGTATTGTAATAAGCAGTTCACAGTATTTTATTTAAACCTCACAGGGATTATAAAGTAGACCTTACTATCCTCATTTTTTAGGTGTGGAAACAAAGACTTAGAAATTCAGTTCTGTGCCCTCTGTCTCACAGCTAAGATCTGAACTTCATTTGAGACCAAAGCTTGGCCCTAAGTCATTATTGCTACATTATCTTCTGGAAGTAAAGGGAAAAAAAAATAAATACATAACTAAATACTCACTATGAACAACTACATAAAAAAGAAAAGATACTTAGGAACTAAGGCCTAGGGTTACCTACTTCAAAATTCTAAGAGCAGTTGTGAGGAAGAAATATTGGTGATATTTTCCTTTCCTCTGTTTTCCAAAATTCTTGATGTCAAAAAGGATTACTCTCTAAAAATAATATTTACTCCTTCTACACATATTTTTCAATGGTGATTCTACTCTGTTCTTAGGTGGATCTACCAAGTAGCAAGACACAATAAAAAAATCTAGGAAGAACTTGACTCACAGTTTCTAGAGAATTGATTCCAAGGGCATTTACTGAGAAAGAAGAAAAAAATGGCAGATCCCAGAAAGGCATACAAGCGGCAGTGTCCTCTTCAGAGCCACGTGCACCTCTAGGGGTTCTGACATTGTCTACGTGATGGCACCTCCAGCCGCACTGTCCACCAATCTAGTAACAGGGCCTCCAAACGTAAGCATGTGACAAAGAGCCAACAATCCCGTAAAGATTTTCAAGGTGAAAAAGGGTTGGAAACAGGCTGGATAATTTACCTTCTTCAAATGCTGGGTGGGCAGCAACACTGCCCAGCATCCATCATAGTGGCCACTGTGCCGGCAAAACAGCGATCAAATAGCCTTGTGAGTATTTTTCTACCTCCCTTGGCTACTGAATGTACCTGGTTGCATCCATCCTTACTCAGCCTTTCTCTTTTTCTTAGCAAGAAGTTTTATCCAGGAAGATGCTGTAAGTCAGAGGTTCCCAAACTCTTTTTTTTTTTTCAATATATGAAGTTTATTGTCAAATTGGTTTCCATACAACACCCAGTGCTCATCCCAACAGGTGCCCTCCTCAATACCCATCACCCTCCCACCCCCCATCAACCCTCAGTTTGTTCTCAGTTTTTAAGAGTCTCTTATGCTTTGGCTCTCTTCCACTCTAACCTCTTTTTTTTTTTTTTTGAATCATGGAGTCCTTAGCTACTTCTCAATAACTTTTTTTTTCTTAATGTTTATTTATTTTTGAGAGAGACAGAGACAGAATGTGAGTGGGTTAGGGGCAGAGAGAGGGAGACACAGAATTCGAAGCAGGTTCCAGGCTCCGAGCTGTCAGCACAGAGCCCGACACGGAGCTCGAACTCATAAACTGTGAGATCATGACCTGAGCTGAAGTCGGCCGCTCAACCAACTGAGCCACCCAGGCGCCCCTCTCAGTAACATTTTCATGGCACTCCAGGCCAAGAGAAATCTCTAACAGGCTATTTTATTTTAAGTTCACTTATTTTGAGAGCGAGTGTGCACACATGCACACACACAACTTGGGGAGGGGCAGAGAGAGAGGGAGACAGAGAACCCCAGGCAGGCTCTGCGTTGTCAGCACAGAGCCCAATGCAGGGCTTGAACTTGCCAACCGTGAGATCATGACCCAAACTGAAGCCAAGAGTCAGATCCTCAACAGACAGCCACCCAGGTGCCCCTAACAGGCTCACTTATTAAGTAATTAGGTATAAACAACTGGCCACTCTGACTGGCGTGAGGTGGTATCTGAGTGTGGTTTTGATTTGTATTTCCCTGATAAGGAGCGACGTTGAACATCTTTTCATGTGCCTGTTGGCCATCCGGATGTCTTCTTTAGAGAAGTGTCTATTCATGTTTTCTGCCCATTTCTTCACTGGGTTATTTGTTTTTCGGGTGTGGAGTTTGATGAGCTCTTTATAGATTTTGGATACTAGCCCTTTGTCCGATGTGTCATTTGCAAATATCTTTTCCCATTCCGTTGGGTGCCTTTTAGTTTTGTTGGTTGTTTCCTTTGCTGTGCAGAAGCTTTTTATCTTCATAAGGTCCCAGTAATTCACTTTTGCTTTTAATTCCCTTGCTTTTGGGGATGTGCTGAGTAAGAGATTGCTACGGCTGAGGTCAGAGAGGTCTTTTCCTGCTTTCTCCTCTAAGGTTTTGATGGTTTCCTGTCTCACATTCAGGTCCTTTATCCATTTTGAGTTTATTTTTGTGAATGGTGTGAGAAAGTGGTCTAGTTTCAACCTTCTGCATGTTGCTGTCCAGTTCTCCCAGCACCATTTGTTAAAGAGACTGTCTTTTTTCCATTGGATGTTCTTTCCTGCTTTGTCAAAGATGAGTTGGCCATACGTTTGTGGGTCTAGTTCTGGGGTTTCTATTCTATTCCATTGGTCTATGTGTCTGTTTTTGTGCCAATACCATGCTGTCTTGATGATTACAGCTTTGTAGTAGAGGCTAAAGTCTGGGATTGTGATGCCTCCTGCTTTCCTCACGCCAGTCAGAGTGGCCAAAATGAAGAAATCAGGAGACTATGGATGCTGGAGAGGATGTGGAGAAACAGGAACCCTCTTGCACTGTTGGTGGGAATGCAAATTGGTGCAGCCGCTCTGGAAAGCAGTGTGGAGGTTCCTCAGAAAATTAAAAATAGACCTACCCTATGACCCAGCAATAGCACTGCTAGGAATTTACCCAAGGGATACAGGAGTACTGATGCATAGGGGCACTTGTACCCCAATGTTTATAGCAGCACTCTCAACAATAGCCAAATTATGGAAACAGCCTAAATGTCCATCAACTGATGAATGGATAAAGAAATTGTGGTTTATATACACAATGGAATACTACGTGGCAATGAGAAAAAATGAAATATGGCCTTTTGTAGCAACGTGGATGGAACTGGAGAGTGTGATGCTAAGTGAAATAAGCCATACAGAGAAAGACAGATACCATATGGTTTCACTCTTATGTGGATCCTGAGAAACGTAACAGAAACCCATGGGGGAGGGGAAGGAGGAAAAAAAAAAAAAAAGAGGTTAGGTATAAACAACTTTGTAACTATTTTTGACCCAGCAACTTACCACCATTTGAAAATGTAATATAAAACAGTTGCAAGAAAAATTAATATTTTTATTCCACTCTGAAATCATTACCATTACTGACTAATGGCATGTAGGTACTGGATGGGTTTGGGTCCTGCAAAACTTCTCACACCACAGGATCATATTAGACCTTGCCATCCTCATTTCTGTTCCACATTGATTTTTACCAGATACTTGCTTATTATCACGATAACCCGCCGAAACCCCAGCTCTGCAAAACTATGATGTCATCAAAAGAGTACAGTGTAATTCTAAAACAGAACCACCTACAGCTAATTGTTCCCACAGTGTTTAATAGATGTCCCTGTGTTTCCCTTGAAATTTTAAAATACCCTCCAGATAGCACCCCACTGAGCTGGTGGCACTGCCCCAGAGCACCTCGGCCTAGGCACATATTTTGTCAATAATGTCTTTAAGCCCTTAGTTTTCGCAGTGCCAGATGATGAAAAGACTCCCTAACTAGAAACTCAGAAGCCTGGACTAACTGCTTAGCCAGTGGTATGACATGGGCAGGCTGTTTTACCCTCCCTATCACGTGTGCTTCAGTCTCAAAATAAGGGAGCTAGAGTAAATCATCTCCCAAGTTCCCTTCTGCTCTCAAACACTAAGAATGAATGTTAGAGGAAGGAGGGTTCTTCCTCATTCTTACTGGTTTCAGGGGGAACAGAGAAAGGGCTAGAGCAGCCAGGACAAGTATTTATTTTCCAGAAGGAAATTCATACTAAAATTTAGGTGTGCTACGATGAAAGGCTGGAGCATGAGATGTTACTAGGCTACCAGGTGAGGTGGTGGTTACATCCCCCGTAGGGCACACTGTTGAGTGACGTTGACACCAGCACTGCTCTTTCTGTGTGCTGTTTCTACTCTTACCCAAACTCCTTCTGGACAAATGGATTGCATTATGAGGTGACTGGATATTGTCAGGCTGGGAGTGACTATGAAACAGACTCAGGTTACCTATCCTGCTTGGAGATCAAACTCATCATGTCAGCTTAAGAAGGACCAGACTAAACAACAGGGCTGACTAGGCACGGACACTGAAACACAAAATACAGTATTTGTAAACAGGTGATATTTTCTCAGACATTTACCTAGAATTTTGTATTCTTAACATTCTATAAGATTTGTTTTTAAATTTAACTTTTCTCTTTTGCAACTAGTTTTAAAGACATGATTTAGAAAAATGTATTTGCAGGGTAAAGAGTGCTTTATAGGCAAAAGAAAACAATGAAATAAGTGGAACTTTTCTGCCCAGTTTGCAGGGGGTTAATAAGATGATACAGTGACGAGTCTAGCCTGACATGATGGAAGCAATTTTTTTTTAACTGCCCATCATTCCTCTCTTGTGCTTAGCATTTCAGAGAAGTATTTCCCTTTCTGGGACATGCCCAGGTACCACACTATAAAGAAAACAAAAGTTGAGGAGGGTTAGTCTATGTTAGGGAGGCTTATATACTAGCCATCTTTCATCAAAGTCCAACCATTAGGACTTGACCTCAGATCTGCCAATGCCCATGGATTTTTTTTTAAGTAGGCTCCATACCCAATGTGGGGCTTGAACTGATAACCCTGAGATCAAGAGTTGCATGTTCTACCAACGGAGCCAGCCAAGAACCCCTAAGGGATGTTTTTGATTAAAATTGGAAGGATGATGTCTTAGTCCAGTGTGAATAACAGGATCCAATTCTTCACATCATTAGAGTATCTGTTACTGTCTTCGTTAGGGTAATAAACCCTCTCCTTACAGATCTTTAACACTGACTCTAAAACAGAGGTGGGAGGAAATTATACAAGCATCTGGGTCCTAGTCTGTTGCCATTCACATTCTTCCTTCTTACATTTTTTTTTTTCCAGGAAGTGACTCATCTAAATTGGAATCTAGATGTTTTAATTCTTCTTTCTTTGTTTAAGAAAATTCCTGAAATATATGAAAGCTGAAGACTCTTTGCAGGGAGTACATATATATATAACATAATATACATTTATGGTAATGTATTAATTAGTAAATGTGTTTAAGTTAAATGTTTATGAGACAGTGTGACAAGTGGAAAAATGGTTAAAAACAAAGACTGTTATGTAAACAAGACATTGGGCTCCACAATTTGCAAAGTTCCAACCTAAACTCTATAGACAAAAATGAGACACTGGTTCCTTTCTCTTGAGGAATCTTCAGCACGTTTGAGAAACAAAGACCTTTACCTCTGGTGCAGGGGCAGGAGCTGGTGAGGAGCTAACAAGATAAAACAGTGATAGATGGATGGTACTAGGCAAAGATACGCAAATATCATTCTGTAAAAATGATCAAAATGTCAACATTATGAACATTTTAAAAAAATTTTTTTAAACGTTTATTCATTTTTGAGAGACAGAGAGCACAAGCAGGGGTGGGACAGAGAGAGAGGGAGACACAGAATCCGAACCAGGCTCCAGGCTCTGAGCTGTCAACACAGAGCCTGACGTGGGGCTCGAACTCACGGCGAGATCATGACCTGAGCCAAAGTCAGACGCCCAAACAACTGAGCCACCCGGTGCCCCTGAACATTCTTTTAGAGGCTGAGATTGAGCCAGAATGGAAAAGAGAACTCAGGTTTGCGCTCGTAAAACTCAATGTTCAACAGTTATTACAGTTCAAAAAATAAATATCCTGAAAGACCAACACATGCAAACCCTTACTACCTTATTTTTGTTTTAACTGGAGTTAGTAGCATACAGTGTAGTATTGGTTTCAGGAGTAGAATTTAGTGATTCATCACTTATATAGAACACCTAGTGCTCATCCCACAAAGTACTCTCCTTAATGCCCATCACCCATTTAGCTCATCCACCCACCCACCTCCCCTCCAGCAACCCAAGTTTGTTCTCTATAGTTAAGAGTCTCTTACGGTTTACCTCCCTCTCTGTTTTTATCTTATTTTACTTTTCCTTCCCTTCTCCTAATGTTCATCTGTTTTGTTTCTTAAACTCCATAAGTTAAATCATATGGTATTTGTCTTTCTCTGACTTATTTCACTTAGCATAATACACTCTAATTGCATCCACATTGTTGTAAATGACAAGATTTTGTTCTTTTTGATGGCTGAGTAATACTCCATTGTATACCACATCTTCTTTATCCACTCATCAGTCAGTGGACATTTCGGCTCTTTCCATACATTGGCTATTATTGATAGTACTGCTATAAACATCGGGGTGCATATGCCTCTTTGAATCAGCACTCCTGTATCCTTTGGATAAATACCTAGTAGTGCAACTGCTGGATTATAGGGTAGTTCTATTTTTAATTTTTTGAGGAACCTCCATACTGTTTTTTAGAGTAGCTGCATCAGTTTGCATTCCCACCAGTGGTGCAAAAGAGTTTCCCTTTCTCTGCGTCTTTGCCAACATCTGTTGTTTCCTGAGCTGTTAATTTTAGCCATTCTGACAGGTGTGAGGTGGTATCTCATTATGGTTTTAATTTGTATTTCTCTGATGATGAGTGATGAGAAGCATCTTTTCATGTGTCTGTTAGCCATGGATGTCTTCTTTGGAAAAGTGTCTATTCATGTCTTCTGCCCATTTCTTCACTGGATTGTTTTTTGGGTGTTGAGTTTGATAAATTCTTTATAGATTTTAGATACTAATCTGATGTCATTTGCAAATATCTCCTCCCATTTCACTGGTTGCCTTTTAGTGTTGTTAACTGTTTTGTTCACTGTGCAGCAGCTTTTTATCTTGATGAGGTCCCAGTAGTTCATTTGTGCTTTTGTTTCCCTTGCCTCTGGATATATGCTTACTAAGTTGCTGTGGCCTAGGTCAAAGAGATTGCTGCCTGTTTTTTCCTCTAGGATTTTGATAGCTTCCTGTCTTAAATTTAGGACTTTCATCATTTTGAATTTATTTTTGCGTATGGTGTTCCAGTTTTATTCTTCTGCATGTAGCTGTCCAGTTTTCCCAACATCATTTGATGAAGAGACTTTTTTCCATTGGATATTCTTTCCTGTTTTGTCAAGGATTAGTTGGCTATACATTTCTCCATCAAGGATATTAGCCATGGGTCTTTTATATATGGTCTTTATGATGGTGAAGTATGTTCCTTCCATACCTACTTTCTTGAAGGTTTTTATGAAGAAAGAATGCTGTATGTAGTCAAATGTTTTTTCTGCATCTATTGAGAGGATCATATATTTCTTATCCTTTCCTTTATTAATGTGGTATATCATGTTGACTTATTTGTGGATATTGAACCACTCCTGCAGCCCAGGAATAAATCTTACTTGATCATGGTGAATATTTCTTTTAAAATATTACTGGATTCAATTTGCTAGTATCTTGTTGAGTATTTTTGCATCCATGTTCATCAGGGAAATTGGTCTGTAACTCTCCTTTTTAGGGGGTCTTTGTCTGGTTTTGGGATCAAGGTAATACTGGCTTCATAGAATGAATTTGGAAGTTTTCCTTTCATTTCTATTTTTTGGAACAGTTTCAAAAGAATACCTTTAAATGTTTGGTAGAATTCCCCTGGGAAGTCATGTTCCCAGGCTCTGGACTCCTGTTTGTTGGAAGATTTTTGATTACTGATTCAATTTCTTTACTGGTTATGGATCTGTTCAAATCTTCTATTTCTTCCTGTTTCAGTTTTGGTAGTTTATATGTTTCTAGGAATTTGTTCATCTCTTCCAGAGTGCCCAATTTGTATTTCTATGGTATTGGTTATGATCTCTCCTCTTTCATTCATGATTTTATTTATTTGGGTCCTTTTTCTTTCTGGTAAGTCTGGCTGGGGGTTATCAATTTTATTGATTCCTTCAAAGAACCAACTCCTAGTTTTGTTTATCTGTTCCACTATTTTTTGATATTGATATCATTGATTTCTGCTCTAATCTTTATTATTTCCCATTTTCTTCTGGTTTTGGGCTTTATTTGCTGTTCTTTTGCCAGCTCCTTTAGGTGTAAGGTTGGGTTATATATTTTAAATATTTCTTCTTTCTTTAGGAAGGCCAGGATTGCTATGTATTTCCTTCTTATGACCACCTTTGCTGCATCCCAAAGGTTTTGGACTGTCATGTTTTCATTTTCATTGGCTGCCATGTACTTTTTTATTTCCTCCTTAATTTCTTTTTTTTTTTTAATGTTTATTTTTGAGAGAAAGCATGAGCGGGGAAGGGGCAGAGAGTGGCAGGGGTAGTAGTATTGGGACAGCAGAGAGCCCAATCTGGGGCTCGAACTCACAAACCACAAGATCATGACCTGAGCTGAAATTGGATGCTTAACTTACTGAGCCACCCAGGTGCCTTGGTGTCTTTAATTTCTTGGTTAACCCATTCATTCTTTAGTAGGATGTTCTTTAACCTCCAAGTATTTGTGGTCTTTTTTTCCTGTGGTGATTTCAAGTTTCATAGCGTTGTGGTCTGAAAATATGCACAGTATGATCTTAATCTTTTTGTACTTGTTGAGGGCTGATTTGTGAGCCAGTATGTCATCTATTCTGGAAAATGTTTCATGTGCACTGGAGAATTCATGTGTATTCCGCTGCTTTTGGATGAAATGTTCTGAATATATCTGTTAAGTGTCCATCTGGTCTAGTGTGACATTCAAGGCCATTGTTTCCTTGTTGATTTTTCTGCTTAGATGATGTGTCCATTGCTGTAAGTGGGGTGATAAAGTCCCCTACTATTATTACCAATGAGTTTATGTTTGTTATTAATTGATTTATATATTTGGATGCTCACAACTTGGGGGCACCGCTACTACTTAGATCAACTTTACACAAAACTGTTGAGCTTAAGTTCTACAGGGTTTTCTTTGTTAGGAGAGAAAGCAAATTCAGCAAAAATAATCAACTGAACCCTTACTATTGAAACCTGGGGATTATTTATGGCCTCTCATCTGGTCTTATAAAATCAACTCTCTCTACCTAACCTTACCTTTCTACTCCAAGTCCAAACCCCAGAAAGAGGAAAGTCTTGAAAAGAGTAGCCAGGCTGTGTGGGCAAGAATCCTTTAAGACTAGGACTGAGGTGTACTCCATTGTGAACATTTGAAGGTGACCGTATCTGCTCTGTGTATGGCAGGGTATGTGTGCGGCAAGAGGGACATAATGGTGTATTCTGAAAAATTTCATCTTCCCTATAAATTATATATAATTTATATATATAAATTTTTCTGAGGTAACCAGAGGATAATCAGTTGAATATGGGGACAAATCATGGTTAGTTAATGCTGTGAATATAGATTGCCAAACTCTTGTCAGGATGGGAAATACTTATAAAATTTTTTGTCCTACAATTTTTTGGGGGGTGACTTCTCAGCTATAGCCTGGGATTTGAGGCATGCATCTAAGAAACAGGCATAATATTTGGTACCTTCCTTTCAAGAAGATCAAGATTACATAGGTGAACTCTCTTTGAATACTTGGATAACTATATAGCTGTAAGAAGTTTTAAACATGTTTAAAAGTGTGATGGTGGGACATAAATGCACGTAAAACAACTGTTTACTCTGTGAGCCAAGAATAGCAAAGGATGACTTCCTGTCATGAAAAACCACCAATGAAATTTCTTTTAAAATAAAAAACAAAAACAAAAGCAAAAAAACCCTCTTAGCTCCATTCATATTTTTGTCAAGCTGTCTAATCTTGTTCCTGTCTTTCTTGTTCATACTTCTCAAAAGGTGGGAACTCTACAGTCATGACCTCCACTTCCTCAGCTCACCTCTGTCTGACTAACATACACCAGACTCTGCTCCCTCCAAGACTAGTAGAGACATCCCAGGTGCCATACCCACAGGTCACTGTTCAGTTCTTATATCCCTGGACTTCCCTGGGTGCATCTGACTGTGCTGACCTCATTCTCCTTTGGCATTCCTTCTTCCTGTATTGCCTCACAATCAACTCTCCCGGTTCTGCGGGCTCTCTCCAGCAACTCCTTTCCTCTTCTCTCTCATCAGCATCTCCTTCCCCACTTTTTCCCTCCTCAGCCACATCTAATCCATCAGGTAAGATCCATAAATGTTCACTAAATAAATATTCATAAACATATCACAAGTAAATGTGTTTAGACATTATACAACAATTCATTGGCAAAACATGAAGTTATCAGTTCAAACATGGAACCCCATTAACAGATTAAAAGCTTTTAATCTTTATATGTGAGAAAACAAGGTAAATGATATCTTACTGAACATATAGCTGGAGGTAGGTCCAAATAAAGACCTTACCATTCCTCGTAAGCTAGTCTGCTCAACAGGTGTGCAGGAATTTAAATACTTCCCTGTCAAGTTCTGATGTCAAACCTCATTCCTGTTTCAGGTCCTCCGCACTTGCCCTTCCCTCTGTTTAGAACATTTCCCCAAATTTTCCTCTTGCTTCCATAACACACTTCATTAGACTCTGTACTTAGATGCCATTTCTTCAAGTATCTCTTTGCTTCATCACAACCCCTTGAGACTTCCTACCTATTCCAGCACCTTGGTCTTTTTGTCATTTAATAGCACTTATTCCTGCCCAACATTAAATTTTTTCCCGCACTCATTTTATTGTCTGCCTCCCACCCTAGAAGGTAAATTCCATGAATAAGGGAATTTTTTTTTATTTACTAAGGAATCCCCAGTATCTGGCCCAAAGTAGGTGCTCACTAAATCTTTGTTGAAAAATGAACAGAAGAAAAAACAGTAGGGAATGAATAAAGACAATGTAAGTGTGGGCTCCACCACTCTTACCTACCCAGGTAGTGACCACGGTGCCAGGTCACAGACACATCTGAGCGAATGGGCATGGAAATACATGATAAGTTTCTGAAGCAAGTCAAGCAGCAAGTACACTTGCTAATCTTGAGGAACAAGCAGGCAGGAAGTCTATGGCCCAGGACTAACGAACTTGACTCATCAGGATACCACACTTTCTCCAGGACAAAAGAGTAAGTCTCAAAGGGAAGATGGTGGGCAGTCCAGGAGATAAGGGATCCTATAGAGGTCACGGATATTCTAGATGCTTTCTGGGGGAAAAGTGAACAAGAGATGTCTGACTTAGCAAAAATGTAAATCAAGGGAAAATTTTTTAAACTTTCTTCTTGGCACTCTTCTCTATTCCTTTGCTCTTCTACAGGGTGGGTGGACAGTGACGCGTGACTTTACGCTAGCTCTCCATTTTCCCTATTTATGATCCAGATTTTACCTCATGACCTAAACCTGGCAGTCATGTAAATCCTAACACTATTCCAATGTGATCACACAATGGTGTTTTCCTCTTGAAAACAGATGTACAGTCAGCCAACCTGGGAGCCCAAAATAGCTAGTCATTTCATAAGCCCCAGTTATATTCTCTTCACTTGTCTCCACCTTCACTGATTTGTCACTCACTGGACAGCAGGGATGTCTGTGTTTACAGCAGCACCAGCTTTATACCTTTTCTAATGCTAGAAAAAATGGCAGACTCCCATGCTCAAAGTTTTTTTGTTTTGTTTTGTTTCATTTTGAGAGAGAGAGAGAAAGTGAGAGAGAGAGTGAGTGGAAGCAGGGGAGAGGAATGGGGAGGGGAGGGGGGGAGGGAGAGAGAGAAGGAGTGAGGGAAGGAGGGAGGGAGAGTAGGAGAGAGGGAGAGAAGGAGAGAGGGAGAGAAGGAAAGAAGGAGAGGAGAGAAGGAAAGGAGAGGAGAAAAGGAGAGAAGGAGAGGAGAAAAGGAGAGAAGGAGAGAGGGAGGGAGGTCATGATCTCACAGTTTGTGGGTTCAAGCCCCGCATCAGGCTCTGTGATGACAGCTCAGAGCCTGGAGCTCTGCATGGATGGCTCAGAGCCTGCTTGTAATTCTCTCTCTCTCTCTCTCTCTCTCTCTCTCTCTCTCTCTCTCTCTTCCCCTCTCCCTCTCACACTCTGTCTCCCTCTCTCTCAAAATAAATAAATTAATTTAAAAAAATGTTTAAAAATTTTTAATAAAAAAATTAGAAATAAAATTAAAATCACCTATAAAACAATCAGGTAGATATAATCGTGGTTAATGTTTTGATTCATTTCCTTTAAAACTTTTGCATAATACGTATCAGGATTGGCATTATTTTAAACATTGTGCTCTTTAAGTAATTTTATGAAATCATGGCACCTAGGTGGCTCAGTCAGTTGAGCATCTGACTTTGGCTCAGGTCATGATCTTGCAGTTCAGTTCGTGAGTTTAAGCTCCACGTCGGGCTTGCTGCTGTCAGTGCAGAGCCTGCTTCAGATCCTCTGGCCCCGTCTTTCTACCCCTCCCCCATTTGTGCTCTCTCAAAAATAAGCATTAAAAAAATAAATTTTATGAATTTATTTCTAAAGAAGAGTTTGCTTCAGTTTTTTCTCAATTATGCCAGGGTAGATGGGGTTTAAAAGATGATTTTGATATGTAATTAAGCTATTTAACATTTTATAGGGGTTGGTAATGCTCAAGGACATAATTTCTCTAAGAGTCCAATAAATATGAGCACAGCCATTTCAAATTTCTTCACATAAACAAAACTTTCCACCCAACAAGAGTTGGCTCCTGATTCAAAGGAGACTTATTTTCAGCTGATGTACCATTTTCTCCTGCAGGTTGAGCTCATTTATTGTTCAGAGTCACTATCTGCCTTTCTAATAAGGTTTCTAATAGCCTCTTAAATGCTGTTCACTTTGGAAGATTTTCAACTATTAGCTGAATAATGCCTCATGCTAGATGAAACTCATGAATTTTAAGAAGCAATTGGGGTGCCACAATTTGGTTCTTTCTTTAAAAACTGGCGATACAGTGTTCAACAGAACTGTAATGCCAGAAAACACACACACATTGCCCTTGTAAGATTCCCCTCTCCCCCATGCCACCCCACCCCAAATTGCCTTTGCTAGGGAGAGGATCAATGTCATTTTTGGTTTAACTCATGTAAAACCACAGGATTTATGGTTTTAAAGCATCATGTCTGGGAACAATACAGCCCACACTTACTTAACACCCAACATGATTTATATGATCACCAAGGAAAACCTGAGACCTTCCTAATCATATATAGTTTCACAAACACAAGAAATTTAAGTGTTTTCATTTCAGTAGGGTGTACACATTTTCTGAAATGAACTAGAAGATCAAAATTCCTTACCAAAGAAAGAAAATAAAAAGCTGTTAGATTTCTCAAGGGAAGAAACCTCCCTACTTAGTACCATGTCATCCAATCAATTCTATTTAAGAAACATTTACCAGGAATGTTATGTCACATGCAGATAATAAAAAGGGGTTCGAAAGCTATTCCCTGCCCTCACAGACGTCACAGTCTAACATACTGGTTCTTAAAATGTAGCTCCTGGGCCAGCAGCATCATGGTATTCTCTGTTAGAAAACTTTTAACTGCCAACTCAATTTCTTTAGTAGACTGAAGGGCTAGTCAAATTTCTATTTCTTCATGGTTTATTCAGTTTGTCTTCCAAAGAAATGTGTCTGTTTTATCTAAGTTGTTCATAGTAACCACTTATTATCCTTTTAATGTCTGTAACAATCCTGATATTGGAATCGTCTCATTCTTGATCAGTCTCAACAGGGACTTATCAATCTTACCATTACTTCAAGGAAGCATTTTATTTTCTCTATTGTCTGTTCTCTAGTGCATATTTTTCACTTTTATATTTTTTATGCCTTTCTTTCTATTTACTTTTGGTTTAATTTCCTCATTTTCTAAATTCTTCAGGTAGAAGCTCAGATCATTGATTCTAAAACTTCTTTTCTAATGTAAGCATATAAAGCTGCATATATTTTTCCAGTTTTATAGTTTTTTAATGGCAGAAGAGTATTACAATACCAATTATTCCATCATGGCCAGGACCAAAATTCTTTCACGGAACTCCTTCTTAGTGCTCACTTAAAAATCAAATTAAGAACCAATGTGGGTGGGGGCTGTGCTAAATTGGTGATAGGCAGACATTGTTGGGATGAGCACAGGGTGTTATATATAAGTGATAAATCACTGGGTTCTAATCCCAAAACCAATACTACACTATGTGTTAACTAACTTGAATTTAAATTAAAAACAACAACAACAACAACAACAACAACAACAACAAAATAGGGGCACCTGCATGGCTCAGTCAGTTAAGCAACCGATTCTTTATTTTGGCTAAGGTTATGATCTCATGGTTGGTGGGAAAGAGCCCCAAGTTGGGCTGTGCACTGACAGCATGGAGCCTGCTTGGGATACTCTCTCTTCCTCTCTCTCTGCCCCTCCCCACTTGCTCATACACATGCTCTTGCTGTCTCTCAAAATAAATAAGTAAACTTAAAAAAAAAAAAGAACCAATGAAATAAACCAAATGAGGGGGGAATAGGTCCCCACTATGGTGAACATGTAAGTTTATTGAGCACATACAGAACTCTCAGAGAGTACAGCTGAAGAACTGTGTTTTCAGTGAACAATTCCTCTGATACTTGCTTTCAATCCAGTGAGAAGAGCTATAATCCAAACCTCCATAATTTTCAGTGTAAAGAAATTTATGGGAAAAGTGCAGCTAGGCAGATTTTGCCTCAAAAACTCACATACACACCACTTGCACCCAGCAATGCAAACCACTTCCTTTTCCTTCCCCTGCAGGGATGTATACCCCAACAGCTGCCATTCCATTAATAAAAACCTTTCCAGGACTGGTAAATTCTCAACTCCTTCCTACAATGCGTACAGAGCACTATACTAGGTGAGATGCGATGAAATACAAAGCATAATCCATGCTCGAGACAATTTAAGGAAAACAACAAAAAGAATTTGGGGTGGTTTGGATTCTGTAAATGTCAAATGTCAGAATTCTCAGTCAAAACTGTACCACAAAATTGCCACTGAGATACAGTGAGCAAAGGACAGTTTTTTCGGTAAATGGTGCTAAGTCCAATTGATATCTACATGGCACAAAAAATAAATCTTGACCCCTACCACACATCTTTTACAAAACATCCATTTCAGAGCAATCATAGACCTAAATATGAAAGGTAAAACAATTATAAACAAATAAACAATATGCTTCTATAAATACTGTAGGAAATCATCTTTACTACCTTCAGATAGGCAAAGGCTTTTAAAAAGAACACAGAAACCTAACTCTAAAGGATAGAACTGAAATTGAGCATTGCTCATCAAAGGACACCAGTAAGTATAAAAAAGAAAGCATTACAGGAAAAACAAGTATTTATAAGTGAGTGCTCAAAGAACCAGTATTCAGAATACATAAAGAATGCAGACCGACCAAAAAAAAAAAAAAAAAAAAAAAGACAATCCAATTTTTTCTTTTTAAATGGGCAAAAGTCTTGATTGGGAACTTCACCAAAGAAGGTCTCCAATAAGCATATAAAAATGATTAACCATCAGAGATATGTGAATTAAAATCACAAAATGATACCACTGGTCACCTGTCACATGGCTAAAATTTTTTAAAACCTACGGAGAATACTGGCAAAGAAGTGGAACACCCAGAATATTCACACACTACAACCAGTATGGAAAACTTTTAGGCTAACATCTCCTAAAGTTTAACGGATGCCTACCCCATGACCCAATAACTCCACCAAAAGACACGTACAAAATGTTCATAGCACCATTCATCATAATAGTCAATGCCTGTCAATGGCAAAATGGAAATAAACTACTAATCACAATGAACAAAATTACTGCTACAGTGTGCAATGGATTGGCCACAAGCTTTGGAAATGAATGATCTTGGACATGAATTTCAGTTTACATGTAGGACTAAATATGCAGATATGAATACAAAACCTCAAAAATCTGCTTTCTCCATCTGAAAAACAGGGTCATAACCATCTTACAAGAGAATTCTGAGGATTAGAAATAATGTGCCTATAAAGCAAAGCACTATGTCTAATAGGTGTTCAGTAAACAGTAAGACTGGGATTTAGGCAACAGCACTTCTATCACTCAGGATCAATACCAGTCTTTTTCATACATAAACTCTTTTCCTGTAAAGATAATGTTCCACCTGACCTGCCAAACCAATTTGTAGCATTGCCAACTCAGTCATCGGTGAAACTATACAAGAACCAGGTCATGGCATTTTATTATTCAGCTACTTTATAAACCCACATGCAATTGCAGCTGTCAGTTCTAATGCCAGAGGATCAAATGAGTTGGAAAGATTAAACAAATGGGCAGGAGAAATGCCAACAAGTGTATAAACTGGATAGGAGTCCAACTGGTTCAGTTACAAAGTTGATCCTTAGAGAACACTAAGTGCACTGTATGCACTCTGAAGAGAAGCACGTGCAGGTTACAATGCCCAAAAAACAAAAGAATGAAAATGGGGACAAAAGTCCCTTGTTACTGTGGTTATGAGCGTAATCCTGAGTCTCCTTTAGTCTTAAAAATAAGTCTATTCATACTTGTCGTTAGAGAATAAAACATATAGTCCTATAGTAAATCTCACTTTGGCTTCTTTTTAATATAAAATATGTGTATACGTGTGTGTGTGTATAAGATCTGGTATTTCGTAGCAACCAGATCCTAAATTTTAAAGTTATAATAAATATTAGGAGAAATGGCTATTTCTAAGTATAACACATAGTCAGTAATATTTTACTCATTTATAAAGAAAAGTCAGGATATTAACTTGTATTGCCATCTAAACTAGTAAGGGGAAGGCAGAGGCAGGGCAAAGAAAAAAAATCTTCTGAAATCTTGAAATCAAATTAAAACTTTTTTTTCATTTTATTTATTTTTAGAGAGAGAGAGAGAGAGCACAAGTGGGAGAGAAGGTAAGAGGGTAAGAGGGAGAGAGGGAGAGAGAGAGAGAAAGAGGGAGAGAAACTCAAGCAGGCTCCACGCTCAGCACAAAGCCCGACACAGGGCTTGATCCTATGACACTGTGATCATAACATGAGCCGAAATAAAGAGTTGGATGCTTAACTGACTGAGCCACCCAGGTGCTGCTTGAAATCAAATTTTCTGATCCAAAATAACTCCTTGAAGAGTAAGGCTCCAAACTTTTATATTTTGACTTTATATTCATACACCCTAGCTAGTTCTAGTCTATTAAAATTAATTATTATGCCTATCAAGTTTTAAAAGTAAGATATAGTTAAGAAATTATGAGTATTTCAAAGTACTCTAAACTCAGTTCTATTCATTCCACAAGAAAGGTCAGTAGTCCATCTTGGTGCAAGTCAGTGACATAGGGGCTCTATACAATGGGAATGAAGAACAAGAAGCTTTTTCTTTCTTCTGTGGCTGAATTACAGGGAGAATCCCAGTCCATTTCTAACCTAGTAAAACAAAGAAAAACTTTGGCCAAAGCCTTGTGAATCTGTTTTTTTCCCCAGGCACCATATTTTTATAGCCCATGCTTGATTTATTTTGTTGCATGGATCTAGTTTTCCATTTACATGAGGTTGTACATAGAAGAACCAACCTTAGTTAGGGGAGTCCTCTTTCAGTTTTCTTCAATGAACCATTTATTTGCAAAAGTTCTACAAATTCCACTCCAGTTTATTTCTCTAAATAAAGCAATGCCCCCCACCTTTGAAAAACAGCAAGTGCATAGACACAGAAGTAAAAGTTTAAAAAAATGTGAGATCCATAAGTTTAAGCCAGCACTGCACCCAACACATTTGTTTAAAATCCTAATTCAGTGTTTTTCCTTAAAATTCTAAGGTCAGCTATATGATAAATCAAGAATATAAGTACAGTGAGATTTCCCCCACCCCAGGCACTTTGCTAGATAGTCTTTAATTAAATATGATGGTGTCCTCACTTATTTATAATCCAAAATATTGAAAAAAATTTAAATATCTAACAATAGAGGGCATGTTAACTAAAGTAATACTTTTTAACAGAATCATACAACTATTGAATTTTTACTAAGAATTTTTAGTAACATGAGATAATTCCATGTTACATGGGAGGGGATCCACATAAAATAGGACCCCAACTGGGGCATCTGGGTGGTGGCTCAGTTGGTTAAGCGACCAACATCGGCTCAGGTCATCATTTCACGGTTCATGAGTTCAAGCCCCATGTCGGGCTCTGTGCTGACAGCTCAGAGTCCAGAGCCTGCTTCAGATTCTGTGTCTCCTTCTCTCTCTATTTCTCCCCTACTTGTGCTCGGTCTCTCTCTCTCTCTCTCTCTCAAAAATAAATAAAGATTTTTAAAAAATTTAAAAAAATAAAAATAGGACCCCAACTCTGTAAAACAGATACAAAGAAACATACATCAAAATGTTGGCAATAGTTACACCTAGACGTTTATTTTCTTTCTTATCAAGAAAAATCTGTTTAAAATTATTTTCTGAACAAACACATTTACTTAAATTGGCTTTTCAGTTAACTACAAAAGACCAGGAGAACATTATAGCCCCAATGACAGAAGGATCTAGTCAACTGGACTTAAGATCCTAGTATGTAATTTTAAGAAATCCTTAAACTTGCACATTGCCAATGTACCTTGCTAATGTTTTAGTAGTAGAGAGAATTTTATTCCCAAATAACTGATGACTAAGAGAATATTAAGTACACAAATAAGTTCTGAGAAATTGACTAAAGTATAGTTTTTATGTATTAGAAACCAAAGAAGGGAGGAAATGGAAATTAGAAATAGAAGGAAAAAGCTTAACATAAAAAGTCTCAGATCAGAAAGGTCAACAGTTTCACTCAAAGCACAGCTTACATTCACCACTCTCAGAGAACATTGCTATGCCATGAATCCTACAGAGAAAGGCCATTACCTCAAGGAATCATATATGGACCATAAAGTACATTATGTCCTAAAACCACACCACAAAACCATTCTAAACAAGAGCCGTGATAATTTCAGTAGTGAAAAAATAACTTATCATTTAATAGTAATCAAAAAGACAAAAACCAGTTACTTCATCTACTCACCTACTTTGTATATTCAAAACTTCACATGTTTTTAACCTGAGATACCTCGGAAATAGAAATTGCAAAAATAAAATACTCACAGCCCCCCATAAAGGATCTCTTTCCAACAACATCCAGTGCTGCCTTTTATTCTTCTGATCAATCATACTTATTTCCCGCTTGTGGAGGAATTATTTGTATCTATAATTTATGGGTAAAACCTACAGGTCTGTATTTAGACACCAGACACGCACACATCCTCCATTTGACATGAAGAACTAACTAATGGGAAGTGCAGAACTAGGTTTCATAACTCTTCTAGCACTGATGCAGCTTCAAAGACCTACGCAAGTACGGCATTTCAAAATTCCATGAAGGTATTTCAAAATGCAGTGAGAGAGCTCTTCAATACTATGGTGGAATGGGAAGGATGGGCCCAAGGACATTGTGATTTTACTGTAGTTACAGCCTTTAGATTTAAAACAGACTATCCTTTAAAAATAGGTTTTAAAGGGTCTTAGAAATTGTTTTCATATTCATTAGAAGTCATAAGAAATGTCGAATAGCGAAAGACAAGTGAAAGAGTATTTAAGCTCTCTGCCTCTCTGGAGCAAAAGACCCTTCTATTCCTTTCCTAGGTCACCTAACAATCCCAAATAACTTCATAAAAGCATCAGGATTTTAAAGGAGATAAGGGGCAGGGGGCGGTACCTAGATGGCTCAGCTGGTTGACCATCCAACTCTTCATTTCTGCTCAGGTCACAATCTCAGTTTGCAGCTTCGAGCCCCACGATGGGCTCTGTGCTGACAGCATGGAGCCTGCTTGGGATTCATTCATTCATTCATTCATTCATTCTCTCTCTCTCCACCTCCCCTCTCTCTGCTCCTCCCCCTATTCGCTCGTGTGAACTGTCTCTGTCTCAAAATAAACTGTAACTAATAAAAAATAAAGAAGGAAAGTTGTGAATGAGCAAATTTCTCATCCTTGCCACATTTATAAGGGAAAATTACTGAAGTCCATGCTTTAGTTCATAATTCACACAGACATCTCAAACACCCAGGGGTGCCTGGATGGCTCAGTCGGTTAAGTGTCCAACTTCGGCTCAGGTCATGATCTCGCAGTTTTTGAGTTCAAGCCCCACACTGGGCTCTGTGCTGACAGCTCACAGCCTGGAGCCTGCTTCAGATTCTGTGTCTCTCTCTCTGCCCTCCCCCACTCACACTTTGTCTCTGTCTTTCTCAAAAATGAACAAACATCAGAAAAAATTTAAAAACACCTAATTGTTTATTACAACATGAGTTGAGCATTTACATAATAATCCCAGTGTTAATTTCTGTTTCATGTACTATTTAGATGTTGTTGTCAGCATCAAAGTCTAACACCAAGACTAAGTTCACTTTGCAATATCACTATGTCTCTGAAAGAATGACAAACTGAAAATCGTAGATTACCTTAAAGAATTTGGTAATACTTGAGGAAATTTTGATGCATAGAAAAAGCATTTAATGTAGCTTATGAATCAACAAGTGCAATCACGGAGGAAACTACTTGGCAAAATACATTAAAATCACAAAGTCTTAGAAATTTAGAAATCCTCTCATTATATGGATGAGAAAACTGAGGCCAAGGGTGCTAAGGTAGGTGTAGACATACTGACATCAGGGAGACAAGCTATAAACATTCCAGATCTTCTTACAGACTTTTTTTAGTACATTTCTGAATTAGTTCTTTCTCAAACATGCTGTTTTCTGGTGTACTTTCAAGGAGTGGTGATTTTCAGGGCAAGTCACCTACTGGCAACAATCTCTTGCTGTCAGTGAATATTATTATCAGCTTTGAAAGCTGATCTCTATGAAGTGAAAGATAAAGAGAAATGGCATGTTCATACAGTATGGTGGTATCCAACTGAGGACGAATGCTTTGCAAACGTCACCGATCCAAGCCACCCTCCCCACCCAGATCAGCCAAGGGTTGGGGTGTCCTCTGCAGAGTCAGGGTAGGTTTGCACAGGAAGTGTTGGTGTATGTACTCAGTCTTGGGTGATGAAGTCAAATGAGGATGTCAGCATTTTTGGTTCCCTTCAAACTGACCACATGCCAGTGAACTATTGCCTAAAATTGCAACTGTCCTCCTCCACTACATTACCAAGGCCGGAAGGGTCCTAATGAGTATGGTGGCTCTGGTTCTTGACCTTTTTTTTTTTTTTTTCCAATGTTTTTAGCAGAGTAGTAAGCAAAGAAAAAAGAAAATTCGTACAAAATATTTTCTGATAATTTGACCTTGCATAATGAAGATTTTTTTAAATTAATCTTTATAATTAAGCCTTCTCATTACTATTCATTTCAGATATTATGTGGCTATAGTTGTAGAAACGGGTTGCAAAAATTGCACTGAAATAACATTTCTCTCATAAATGTGTGGGTTTTTTTTTTCAGTTTGGCTGTTTATATTTTATAAAAACAGATTTATGTGTCTTGGCTTTAAATCAAGTGATTTTGATCAATTCAGTCATACTCTAGATACTAATTAAATTTGAAAGTGGCTTTAGAAACCATGATTATCAACCAATGTGTTATAAAGCTAAAATTAGTACCCTACCTCCAAAAAACATTATGGGGCTAAAAATAAATCTTTAGAAAAGCAAACAGAGCTATTTATCTGCTCCTAACACCATCATCCTATGCCATGTCTTGATGAAATTAAAATTATCATCAGTAACTACAGCTGTATACTTATGTGTCCTTCTCATAACGACCGTAACAAAGGTGCCAGGGGCCCCATTTTACAGATCGTAAAAGTGAAAAATAATGGTAAGCAGCTCCCAGCAGAACTGTGATTCAGACCCTGCGCTGTTTAACTTCAAAACCTGGTCTCTAAAATCCAAACGTCTGCTTAGTCTCCCAGAGACTTCTTGAAATTATTAAGCTGGTACAAACTAAGAAAACTTTTTACCCTGTCTGCGCTTTCTTGTATTTAACTCTAAGCTCAAAACCTAAAACTGTTCATACCCGGTAAACTTCCCCTTCCTACTTCATGTGACCTTTTCATAACCAAATTCCCCAAAACTTTTTTTTTAATCTACTTGGAAGCCAATATTTGACCAATGATCCTACAAAAGTAGGATCATTTTAAATAATTCATCCCATAGCCCACCCAAGCAATAGTCAGTTTTATCTTAGTTTGATTATTGGTCACGAAAATGGGAAGAGCACATTTGTCACTTTCTCAAGGTCACTTTGAGCTAGAAATATAATTCTGGTTTAAGGTCTGGTTGCTAAACCACGCTTCCTCTGCAATAGCGAGCTACCATTGGTAGACTGGTCGCTAAGAAATGAAAAACAACAAGAAGTATGAGATATTTCAAATATTTTTTTTTTTTTTGCTGATCTCTTTCCCTACTTGTCCCTCTATATTTTTCCCATTTCATATATATTTTATATTGTGATTATGGGAAGAAACTCCAACTGCTTTGGCAAATAAGGAAAAAGCTTATTCCTATTTCAAACATGAAGCAAAGTTTCATTTCCTTTTATTAAAATATGGTATATAGCCTCAAAAAGTATGACATTTTCAAAAAGCATCATGTTAAATCCATTTCTTCTATTTAAATTTTATTGGTACATCCCATTATCTTTTGACTTATAACTTTAAGACAGTTCACTAAGAAACACGTAGCTACCGACACATTTGGGAATTGGCACCGTAGAGGATCTGGTCTGAACTCGCACCGCCAACTGAATTTCTGTGGTGATGGATATGTTCTGTATTTGTGCTATATAATAAGGTAGCCACATGAGCACTTGAAACAAGTAACCAGGGAATTAAGTTAACATCATTTTAGTGCATTTAAATTTTAATTTTAAAAGCAACCAGTGGCTGATGGACAGCTTAGGCCTAAGGTCTGAATATCTTTTTTTTTTTTTAACTTTTTATTTTGAATTATTATAGACTCACAGGAAATTGCAAAAATAGTACAGAGAGGTCCAGTTTCCCCTAATGATTACATCATATTATATTACTATAGTACAATATCAAAACCAGGAAACCGACATTGGCACAATATGTGTGTTTAGTTCTGTGCCACTTTATCACTGGTATAGATCTGCATCAGCACAACCACAATCACGACACTCAAGGATTCTGCCATCACTAAGAGCTCCTTCATGTTAGCCATTCCTAGTCATCACCAACACCTTTCTCTTCACTGTTCCTAACCTCTGGCAGCCACTATTCTGTTCCCTATTCCTATCATGTAGTCACCTACAGAACACTGTATATAGTGGAAACACACTGTGTGTGACTGACAGTGGCTTGTTTCATTCAGCATAATGGTCTTAGGACCCTCTCGGGTTTTTCCGTGTATCAATGGGCTGTTCCTTTGTACTGCTGTGTAGAATTCCATAGTGCAGTTGTACTAAAGTCAGTTCAGCTATTCACATGTTAATGACCATTAAATTACTTAGTTTTTGGCAACGACAAATAAAATTGCTATGAACATTCTTGTACGGTCTTAGTGTGGATCTAAGTTTTCATTTCTCTGGGATAAATGCTCGGAAGTACGACTGCTAGATTGTATGATGAGTGTCCACACGTGCCTATCCTCATTTATCATCTGAATATCTTCATGTTGTTTGCCCATTTTCTAGTGAGATTGTTAGGGTTTTCGTTTTCCTGTTCAGTTTTGAGAGGTCTTTATATATCCTAGATAGAGTTCTTTGTCAAACATTGGGTTCTCAAATATTTTTTCCAGCCTATAGCTTGTCTTTTTGCCATTTTAACAGTCACACAGCCAAAAGTTTTAAACTGATGAAATCCTACTTATCCATTTTTTGCTTTTATGATTTATGCTTTTGGGATCATGGTTAAGAATTTTTTGGTAAGTCCTAGGTCTAGAAGATTTTCTCCTAGGTTTTCTTTTAAAAGTTTTATAGTTATGGGGCAGCTGGGTGGCTCAGTTGGTTGAGTGTCTGACTTCGGCTCAGGCCATGATCTCACAGTTCGTGAGTTTGAGCCCCACGTCGGGCTCTATGCTGACAGCTTAGAGACTGGAGCCTGCTTCAGATTCTGTGTCTCCTTCTCCTTCTGCCCCTCCCCACTCACACTCTGTCTCTCTCTCTCTCAAAAATAGACACACATTGTTTAAAAAATTTTTTAAAAAGTTTACAGTTTTATGTCTTACGTTTAAATTAATGACTTATTTTCACTTAATTCACATATATAGTATAAGGTTTAGGTTGAAGTTATTTTTTTTTCCATAGATATCCAATTGCTCTAATATTATTTGTTTAAAAGACACACTGTATTACTTTTGCACCTTTGGCAAAAGCCCCCTACTTGTGTGGGGCTAATTCTGGGTTTTCAATTCTGTCGCACTGACCTATCTGTTTCTCACTCTGACAATACCAGTCTTGATTACTGTAGCTACATAATGTCTTAGAGTGATTCTCCCCGCATTATGCTTCCTTCTCAAAACTGTTTTTTTTTTTTTAATTTTTACTTTTTAGCTGTTTTGGTTACTTTGCCTTTCCATGTAAATTTTTAGAATAATCTTATCTACACCCATAAAAAATCTTGCTAGCATTTTAACAGGAACTGTATTAAACCTACATACAGCAATTTGGGAGAACTGTCATCTTTATTAAGAGTCTTCCAATCCACGAACACAGTATGTCTTAGATTTTTATTTCTTTCTTTTATTTCTGTCATCAGCACTTTGTAGTTTTCATGGGTATATCTTTTAAAAACAACCCAAACAATGATCCAGAAATAGCTTATAAATGCTACCAAAATAAAAAGTGATAGGCCAAACAGGTTTTGGAAATCAAAGAGATCTGGAGTAACTAAAATTAAAAATCAGGAATCGCATAAACACATTTATTTGGGGCAAATAAGCAGATTTTGCTGAAAGGCTGGCTTCACATAATTTACAAAGAAATAAAAAGGCACCACAGGGAATTTTGCAAGTAAAACTGTAAAAAGGACAGATTGGAAGCTTCAAGGATAGAGTACATACCCTCTAGTTATATGCAGCACTTCTTCCCTTTTTTGATTATATTTCTTCTATGTATCAAACCTGTGCATTACATGTGCACGTTATCGTCTTCTAAACTGTTGGTCATGAGTATCATGCCAGGGAAGTTTGACAATGGCATCTAGAAGGATTCTTCTAAACACATGTATCATGTCATCTTATCCATACTATCCATAATTTCCCTCCTGAATAGGTCACTCCACCAGACTTGGTAGGGTATAAGGAGAGTAAGGAAGACAAACATAAAGAGAAGAATCAAGGAAAGAACAAAAAAGGAGGAAGTACATTACTAGTCAACTTGACAACTACTTACATGTAGGAGAGTGAAAAACTAAAAGTAAGGGAAAGTACTGCTGCCCCACTTTTACAAATGATCAAATTAGAGAAAAAATATTCAACTTAAGTTTAACAATATCTTATCAGTATTATTAAGATAATGTACAACCCAAACCAGAGGTGTGTGGGTGGCTCAGTGGGTTAAGCGGATCCAACTCTTGATTTCGGCTCAGGTCATGATCTCACGGTGGTGAGATGGAGTCTGGTGTCGGGTTCTGTGCTGAGCATGGAGCTTGCTTGGGATTCCCTCTCACCCTCTCTCTCTGCCCCTCTCCACTCTCTCACTCAATCTCTCTTTCAAAATAAATAAACATTAAAAAAAAAAAAAGATTATAACCCAGACCAAAAGCATTCAATCAAATGTTCAATTCTAAGTAAAAATAGGAACTAATGGTCAAAGATTTAATACCAGTCAGATTCTATTAATTTTAAAATACGCCTGTAAGGCGTATTTAAACTCTGTTGAATCACTATTGTAATAAAGCACTAAGTCTGATTTTTTTTTTTTTTTGGATGGAGTTCCAATGTGGATAGAGAAAAATTTACTAACATAAGTGCTTTACACATTCAGGAAGCCACTTATGAGCCTGTATGAGCAAACTTCATACATAATTTGGGTGAATAAGCAGAACCAGAGGGAGTTTCTGCCATCAGTCTTGTCCTCTCTTACCAATCTGGAAACAGCTGCAAAAGCTCCAAATGGTAGAAAATCTTGGGAATTCTTTCCTCCCACTATTCACTTCTGCCTTTACCACAATCATTTCTACAATGCAGTGAGTTTGCCTGTCATTGTCCACAACTCCTGAATAGTATTTAGTCCTGACTCTAGGGAGGAAAGTCTATAGAAAGGGGTTATTTCTCTACCTTTGGTAATATATAAGACAACCTTTACCAAAAATAACTAGCTCAATTTTCAGACCAATTAAAATATATAAATGCATTCAGACATCCCTGTCACATACAAATCTTGGCATAACCCAAGTGCTAAAGACTATATTCTGTTAATGAGTTTAATTCCATGGAAAAAAAAAATGACTTTTGTCAACCAGTGAAATACAACATTTAAAATCTCCACAGGGGTGCCTGGGTGGTTTAGTCAGTTGAACGTCTGACTCTTGATTTCGGCTCAGGTTGTGATCTCAGTTTGTGGGTTCAGGCCCCGCATCAGGCTCTACACTGACAGAAGCAGAGCCTGCTTGGGATTTTCTCTCTCCCTCTCTCTATGCCCCTTCCTGACTTGCACTCTATCTCAAAATAAACATTTAAAAAAATATAATTTCCACAAACACATTGAATTCTACTCCTGTTAACTAAAACTTAAATTTAAAAAAAAAAAAAAAAGAAAAAACTGATGAGGTTTTCCCACTGCTTTGATTAAAACACACATACACAGGTAAAGTTTTTAAATAATAATAAAAAAATAAAATTTCCACAAATATTGAGAGGCTAGTTATATGTAAATGTTTCTCTTAGCCTCCTTCCAAAGCTTGAAACTTTCTCCAACTAACAATTACTTTTCACCAACTTATAACTTAAGCCAAGAGTGCCTTTTCAATACTACAAACAAACAAACAAAATATATCCCTAACAGACTGGAGCGGGTTGATGACAGCCTCAAATTCTTTGCCACTATTTTCATACCAAGAGGCAGGGTCATTTATCACCTCTTTGAATGACTCCATCCAACAGAAAAGAACAGAAATGACATTGCACCAGCTCTGAGCTAAATCTTTAAGAGGTCTGGCAACTTCTGCTTCCTTCTTTTTAGAGTCCAGCTGCCACATTATGAGAAAGTCCAAAGAGCCACATGCATGAGAAAGGCCTCCATGGAGAGAATGAAGGTCCAGCTGACAACTCCAGCTAAGATCACAGCTGACAGTCAACAGTCAACACCAAGTTGCCAGCCCTGTAAGCGAGCGACCTTGGAAATAAATCTTCCAGCTCTAATCACGCTGTCCCAGCAAACAGCACACGGACCAGAAAGGAGCCATCCTTACCAAACCCCAGCCAGATCCCAAAGCTGTGAGCAAGAAAATAGTTGTTGCCTTAAGCCATGAAATTTGACGGTGATTTGTTAGGCAAAATTTGGTACCAGAAGTGGGACTGTAACAAAAACCTAAAATCTATACCAGCTTGAGTCTCAGTGATGGGCAGAATCAAGAAGGGTCTCTAGGAGACAGTTAATAAAGATCTGAAAAACATGAAGAAATGCCGCTGGTGGCTAAAGAAAGGGAGTCTACATCCTGCACTGACAGAATAACTAGCAAACCCAAAGCATGCAATAGCACGGAAATAGAAAGGGCACCTAACGGACTCATGCATCAGACTAAGGAGAATTTCAGCAAGAATGCTGAAAGTACTAAGTGGTTCATGTTAGCTGCCTATGATAAAATACAGGAGTAGTGAGATGAACTAAAAAGGAACCGTTTGGTTCCTTTTCAAGAAGAATTTAGAGGAAATATAGAGGAGCCAAACTTGATGGGTTCAAAATAAAACCATTCCTCATTTCAGCATCTTAGCACAAAGTAAGCTCAAAGTGAGACATGGCTCAAGGCCAAGATCAAATCCTGTGCTGCCAGTAAGATGTGGCCTCAACCTTTTTTGAGCTATCAAAGATGTTAGGTGCTTGGTTCCTCATAGACTATGTTAGACCAGTGGTTCTAAAACTCTGTGTGCACCAGACTCAGCTGGGGTTGAGGCATGGGTGTTAAAACCCAGACTGCTGCACCCAATTTTCAGGTCTGGAATGGGGTCTGACCTCTGTAGTCTCCAGGTGATATTAATGCTGCTGCTACAGAGACCACACTTTGCAAATCACAGAGCTAGACCAAAAGGCTTTGAAGAATTTTCAGTGTGATTCTAAGAACCATCTCTCCTAGACAGTAGAGCTCGTAAGACTCTTAAAGATATTCTCATATAACCCCTGACTTAAAGGCAGTTCAAGGTAGACCCCCGTCTCAAAGAGATTTGTGGGAATGGTTTGTAATGTTGTGAACCCAAAGAGATCTGTGAGAATACACATAAAAACTCTGAAAAACATATCAACGGAAAGAGCATTGGTGTGGACTAAAGAGACATTTCAAAATGAAAAATACTAGGGCCCTTATTCAGACAGGAAGGGGCTACAAACGTAAGTCATTTCTTATGGAAAAGTAAGATTCAGAGGACATAACCAAGAGCCTAGAGGGCGGAGACCAGAGCCACGAAGAACCACCCCGGTTAGAAACTTGTCATGAAACCATTGACATTTACCTAGCTGGATTTTAGAACCGCTGTGGACCAGGGAGGGCTAGGTGTCTCCCATTTCCCTGCTCTGTATTTTCAAAAAAAAATAACAGCATTACTGAGATATAATTCACCTACCATATGATTTACCCAAAGTTTGCAACTCAGGTTTTTAGGATATTCACAGATACAAGCAAGTTACTTTTAAAAAATTCCATTACCGGGGCACCTGGGTGGCTCAGTCGGTTAAGCATCCGGCTTTGGCTCAGGTCATGATCTCGCGGTCCGTGAGTTCGAGCCCCGCGTCGGGCTCTGTGCTGACAGCTCAGGGTCTGAAGCCTGTTTCAGATTCTGTGTCTCCCTCTCTCTGCCCCTCCCCCGTTCATGCTCTGTCTCTCTCTGTCTCAAAAATAAACGTTAAAAAAAAAAATTTAAAAAAAATTCCATTACCTCAAAAGAAACCTGTACTCTTTAGTTATCACCCCCATATATCCATCCCACCCATATACTCAGCTCTAAGAAGCTGCTAATCTACTTTGTCTTTATAGATTTGCCCATTCTGGACATTTCATATTGATGGAATCATACACTATGTGGTCTCCATGACCCACTTCTTGCACCTAGCACATTTTCAAGGTTCATCCACATTGCAATATGTATCAGTACTTCATTCCGTTGTATGGATACACTACATTTCATGTATCTGTTCATCAGTTGATAGATATTTGAGTTGTTTCCACCTTTTGGCTATTATAACGTTATGTTATATTCCTGTACAAGTTTTGGGTGGGCATATGTTTTCTCTTGGATATACACTTAGGAAAGGTCAAATGTTAACTACGTTTAACCTTTTGTGGAACTGCCAGACTGTTTCCAAAGCAATGGCATCATTTTACATCTCCACCAACAGTGTATCCTTGTGACTTCTCCACAGCCTCTGATGCCTTTTTGAAGGGGAGCGTCTGTGGCAATTTTCCTGTCCCTGCCTTGCCATTGCATGTTGGGTCAGGGGAGGAGAGCAAATAATTTGTGCCTTTAGTTCACAGGTATTTGGTTGAGAACAGCTGCACCAAAAGAGCCTCATCTGTACCTGGATCTGACATGAATGAGCTCCTGGACTCAAGCTAACATAGCAATAGAGCAAGACTTGTGGGAGTCTTGGGTGTGGGCGAGTGCAGCGTGCAAGTGTGCGAGTGGCCAGAGTGTGCCCTGTGGTAAATTGCTGTTCTGGTGATCACTCCAATGAACCACCCTTGTAGGTATCCACTCCTTGTGGAGTTCTTTCCCACATGGACTCTGGGCTGGGCCGATTACTGCTTGAACCATCAGACAATGACAAAAATGATGCAGTGCCAGTTGTAGGCCTAGCCCTTAACTGCTTGGGCAGCATCCTCTTCTTCCATTTGGAACCCAGATACCACAAGGCAACCTAAGCCGCCACTGGGTCCCAGCTGATCTCCCCAACCAAGCCTCAGAGGACGACAGCCATCCCAGCATCCAGATGATACCACAAAAAAACAGAACCTCCTGGACAACTCCGTGAGTCACGAGATAAATTGCTGTTTTAGACTATCTGGTTTTGGAGTGGTTTGTTGCACTGCCATAAATAACCCCAACAAGTCCCTTTTAGTGGCATTTTAAGCTTCACTTCTCTCTAGGCATGACAGACTAAATTATAAAGAAATATACTGTGCAGTAAACTTTTTTTCCCCTCTAAAAGCTTAATCTATTGTACTTAGGATCAATTCAGCAATCATTGAAGCATATGAAATACACCTTCTAAGTCTCAGGAGAATTTCCTTAGAGTCTATCTTAGAGTGTAAGTGACTAATAGTGACAAAAACTTAAAAGTTTCCATTTTCAGTAAAAAACAATAAGCAGCTGCACAAGCCATCAAAGAGGACTGGCCACGGATGGGAATCTCAGCATCAGCTGACATCTCCTGGTGCTCAGCAAGGCACACGAGGAGCACAGACAAATGTGAGGAAAGTCCCTGAGTATCAGATAAATTCACAACAGGCATTCGGAAGACAGGCGAGGGATAGACAAATGCCAAGCAGTCTGTGGTAATGGCCAGAATTCCTCAAGGCACAGTCACGGGGTGAAGATGGCAGGTCTTTTGAAGCCAGTTGTTATGGCAACCAGAAAGGATTTTTAACATCAGTGACACCAGTAAGAATTTCTAAACTCTTATGCTATGTTTTCTCTTATGCTGACACGGCTGCTGTCCTTTTGCTTAGCTCCTCTTTCTTTATTCTTATTTTTAATGTTTGAGAGAGAAACAGAAAGTGTGTGCGTGACTGGGGGAAGGGCAGAGAGAGAGGGAGACAGAATCCCAAGCAGGCCTTGCACTGTCAGCACAGAGCCCAATGCGAGGCTCCATCTCATGGCCATGAGATCATGACCTGAACCAAAATGAAGAGTCTGACACAACTGAGCTACCCAGGCACCCCTGCTCCTCTGGATTTAACGGGCTCTCACATGTCTGCTCCAGTCACCCTTGACTTTCAGTTCATGCAAGGATGCTGGAGGCTTTCTGCATCTCGAGAATACGGACAATAATAAATTCCTTATAGCATAGAATTACTCTAATTTTCACAGAATAATGCATTAAAAAGTTCCAGACATATAATAAACTCCCAATATATTACACTATCAATATACTATATGTGCTAACTTTGTTCAATTACATCTGCCCTAAAAACAATGACTTTCAAGGAAAAAAATGTAAATAGAGTATCAACTCATTAACCTATTAATAGACAACTCGTTTAAACAAACTGTAGTACAGCTATACAGTGAGATGCTAACGTAGAAGAAATAATAGGGGTGCCTGGGTGGCTCAGTTGATTAAGCATCAGATTTTGGCTCAGATCATGATCTCCCAGTCCGAGAGTTTGAGCTCCACATCAGGCTCTGCGCTGACAGCTCAGAGCCTGGAGTCTACTTTGGATTCTGTGTCTCCCTCTCTCTCTGCCCCTCTCCCCTTGTGCTCTGTCTCTCTCAAAAATAAATAAAAGTTAAAAAAAATTTTTTTTAAAGAAATAATAAAGGAAGAGGACTTTGAAAATTTGATGTGGAAAATTTCTAATACATACAAATGAAAAAAACAAGTTTAAAGAACATACAATCCCATTTTTAAAAAATGTTTATTTATTTTTGAGAGAGAGAGAGACAGACAGACAGCGTGCAAGTCGGGGAGCGGCAGAGAGAGAAGTAGACACAGAATCTGAAACAGGCTCCAGGCTCTGAGCTGTCAACACAGAGACCAACACGGGGCTTCAACTTGGAAACAGCAAGATCATGACCAGAGCTGAAGCTGGACACTCAACTGACTGAGCCACCAAGGCATCCCCATATAAGTCCATTTTAAAAATAAGTATATACTTGGGGTGCCTGGGTGGCTCAGTTGGTTAAGTGTCTGACTTTGGCTCAGGTCATGATCTGATAGCTCATGAGTTCAAACCTTGCATCGGGCTCTGTGCTGACAGCTCAGAGCCTGGAGCCTGCTTTGGATTCTGTGTCTTCCTCTCTCTGCCTCTCCCGTGCTCACACATGCGCTCTCTGTCAAAAATAAACAAACATTAAAAAAAAAAAAAAAGCATACACTCTGTACCTGCATAGAAAAAAAAATCTGGTAAAAACCACCAGACTTCATGGACACCACAATTTGGGTGGGAATTTCAGTTTCTACAGAATATATTGCTATAATGCTTGGTTTTTTAATAATAAGCACATGAGTCTTATAAACAGAAAAACATAAATGTAAAGACCACAGATCCTTCTTTAAAAATATCATGCTTTTACCCGAATTCGTTCACAAGGTTTTCAGCGTTCATTCTTCTTTAGCACTCAGAGCAGCTCAAGTCTGTTTTTAGAACAGTGTCAGAAGCTGCTATATGAGCTGTTTCCTGTATGGGGCAGCTATTTTTAATTAATGAACATTTTGTTGTAAGAGTTCACTGGAAATAAAACCACCAGTCTGCAAGTCAGACTAAAGAAAAGCTTACTCTGTAGAAAGATTTCAGTTATAAAAACATACTCTAAAAGGTATTTGACAGTATGTAATATTTACTTTATTAATAAAAACTTTATTTCCATAGTGATACTAAGATCCATCTCATTTAAAAATTCCTCAAAGAAATCTACATTCCATTTCATTACTCCTAAAAAAAAAAAAAATACAGCATCCTTCCTATCATAGCACTCAAATGTGAGTTGTGGGGAACATCAGAGGTGAGACAGAAAAGAGATGAATTACAAAAATAGAATAATGGTTTCCAAACATTTATTGAGCAACAATGTGAAAATGCTGTTCTATTCTGACTCGAAGAATTAAAATTGGGGTTACTCTATCTGTAAGTATATTAGTAACATAATCATCCCTTCTAATTAATTAGATTCCCCCCAAGTTTATGAGACAATATGGCTCAAGAGACAGCTACTATAGAAACAAGTTATATTTATCTACCCAGTTCCTCAACCCACGGGTTCACAGCACTACAAGGAGATCTCTCGGAGAGCCAACAGCAGGAACAGTAGGTAAGAACTCAATGGTTAGGGAGCAGCACCAGAGTTCGAAAGGCCCCACCCAAGCCACTCCCCGCCAGAACAAAAATAGGATTTTCCTGCAGATCTAAGAGAAGGTTCTAAGAAGTCCCCTCCTCCCTGCACTGTGTGTAGTAAAGTGTCTGGTCACAAAAACAAGGGTTGATTGTTCTCTTGCCAAACTGTACTCCTCCTGACAGGTGGCAATCCACCCATTTATACTAAACTCTACCCATACCCTTTCCACTCACCACTTCCCTAAATTCCTTGCATTTGTAGACTGTTACACAATTTTAAAAGTACCTTCTTATCCATTAATTTAACTCAAGCAGGTTATAGGATTTCTACCTAATACATGGAACAAAAAAATGCTGGCATTTAAAACACATTCTGAGGATGGGATGGTAAAGGCTCTAATGTCCTAAGAAGGCTTTGCTTATAGCACATCGTGCAGAGGGTTGTGATGGTTAATTTTATGTGTCCACTTGGAGGGTGTTTTTGGATAAGATTAACATTTAAATCAGTGAATACTGCCAATCAACACCACAATGAGATACCACCTCACATCTCTCAGAATGGTTAGAATTAACAACTCAGGAAAGAACAGATGTTGGTGAAGATGTGGAGAAAGGGGAACCCTTTTACACTGTTGGTGGGAATGCAAACTGGTGCAGCCACTCTGAAAAACAGTATATGGAGGTTCCTCAAAACATTAAAACTAGAGCTACCCTAAGACCCAGCAATTGCACTACTAGGGATGTTGTATCCGAAGGATACAAAAATGCTGAAGGGGCACATATATACATACATACATACCACGTGTGGTTATGCTTCATCCTAACTTCCCCCACCACATCAGCCTTCTCTCATCTTGCAGCCATCCAATGTGGCCTGCCATCACTGAGCAGCGCCACCCACAGGGCATCGCTGTACATCCACTCACAGAGCTACTTCTCCAGGCTCTACTTCTGGCCCCTCCCACCCATCTTCCCATGAAGATGGTACCCACAGCCTACCCTGACAATTGCCATGTTGGCACTTACTTTTCTGCCACCAAACCAACATTGTGAAATATTTCTTGCATATAAGCTTTTAAAACATATACTTTCTAGCACTTTCTATCGTCTTTACCTCTTCCTCATCATCTCTCATTTCCACAACATATCCTGTCCTAGGGTCACTTTAGCACTTCAGCTTTTGATCCCTATCACAAATTGAACTTGTTGACAGAATAGGTATTATACACACTTCACAGATGACGACACAGAGGTAGAAAGAGATGAAGTGACTTGTGTAAGTTCAGATTATAAGTGAACAACAAAATTACAATTAGGACCCATTTTCTATTAACTTAGTTTAATTTCTGTTATACACGGAGGCTATATAACAGTATCATAAGCATAAGATCTGGAGTCAGGTTATGCTTGCTCTACTACTTATCAAACTATGACCCTCAGGTCTATGAAGCTATTAGTTTATTAATCTAAACTATTAGTGGCTTGATTTCCTCATCTGTAAAAACTACAGTAGTATTGACTTTCAAGGGGATTTTAAGGAGGATTTCCTAAGCTAAAATGGGTAAAACACTTTGAACACTGTCTGACACATAAGAAACTCTTAGTAAACTTTATCCACTCTCCTTATTGTTTATAATTTAATCAGCCTTTCTACAGTTATGGTACAAATGACCTACTTACACTTATCCTTTTTCTTTAATCATTCGTAAAATCTTAAATTTCAGCTGGATGAGGCCAAATACACTTAAAAGCCACTGATGAATCCAGTGTTTATTCACCTAGAATGGTTTACTGCACTGCATGTCAATAAGTACTTCAAAGAAACTGGACACAGAAAGGAAAAATCACAACTCAGGTAACATTTCTACCTGTTGAGCTGGCTAGTTATTGGCTATGTGAAATAGCCAGTCAGTACAGCACTTAATTTTGTCCCTTATGAGGTCACTTTATAGAATGCTGGCCAAACACAGTATTTTTTTTATTTTTATTTTTTATTTTTTTTCAATTTATGAAGTTTATTGTCAAATTGGTTTCCATACAACACCCAGTGCTCATCCCAAAAGATGCCTTCTTCAATACCCATCACCTACCCTCCCCGCCCTCCCACCCCCCATCAACCCTCAGTTTGTTCTCAGTTTTGAAGAGTCTCTTATGCTTTGGCTCTCTCCTACTCTAACCTCTTTTTTTTTCTTCCCCTCCCCCATGGGTTTCTGTTAAGTTTCTCAGGATCCCCATAAGAGTGAAAACATATGGTATCTGTCTTTCTCTGTATGGCTTATTTCACTTAGCTTCACACTCTCCAGTTCCATCCATGTTGCTACAAAGGGCCATATTTCATTCTTTCTCATTGCCACATAGTACTCCATTGTGTATATAAACCACAATTTCTTTATCCACTCATCACTTGATGGACATTTAGGCTCTTCCCATAATTTGGCTATTGTTGAGAGTGCTGCTATAAACATTGGGGTACAAGTGCCCCTATGCATCAGTAGTCCTGTATCCCTTGGGTAAATTCCTAGCAGTGCTACTGCTGGGTCATAGGGTAGGTCTATTTTTAATTTTCTGAGGAACCTCCACACTGTTTTCCAGAGTGGCTGCACCAATTTGCATTCCCACCAACAGTGCAAGAGGGTTCCCGGACCAAACACAGTATTGATATGGCTACATTCTCAACTCAAACGGCAAATACACTGCGTGATCCTATTCGTCTGCCATTTTGACCTTGGGCCTCTACCCAACACATTCAATTACTCTGCCCACGTGGATTAATGCTGCTGTGAAGACGTGGGCAGGTGGTCAGAATATCTGAGCTTTCATTTAAATTCTCACACAACCTTTTCAGACCTCAGTATTGACAATAATGATACCACCACCACCCCCACCCCCACTACTTCACAGGTTTTTCAGAAAAACAAAAAACAAAGCAAAACAAAAAAACAGTCAAGACAAACCATAAAAAACAGGCATTTAACTCAGGCTTCCAAGTCTGCTGCACAGAGGGGGAAAAATCGTGTGTAGGGATGGCATCAATGTTTCTCCAAATGAAGGCATCTTACCATTTTATTAGTATTTAATCCACAATAAGAATACTTCTGACACTGATGCTTTTTATTTCATATTGTAAAAGGCTTTGTTATGAAGATTTCTCGCAGTAAGGCAGACCCGAATTGACATTTTTACCCTCCTCTGCTAGCTCTGTGACTTTGAGCAAGCTAACTAACATTTTAGATTCCTGGGTCTTGTTTGCTTGTTTGCTTTTTGGTACTGGTGGTCTTATTGAACGAAGAAGACAATTTTACCTTTTCTCTCACAGGGTTATGAGGAGCAAGTGAGGTCACACACACCAAGTTATGAGCAAGGCAGCAGCAGTCAACACTGCTGCCCTACTCCTCCAGCAGTGAGGAGGCAGTCGGTTTCATTCGCGCCTGGATTTCCAAAGCTGTCTAAGTGGATTTGCTAAGTGATGGGACTTAACACAAGAACTGATTCAAGAACTACAAGAAGTAAGTTTAAAACCCACCCACAGAAAAAATACAGGGTGAGTAAAAGTTTTAGCAACACTGTTAGTTGGGATTCACAGTACCTATGTTGCATTTTCTTTTAGCTCTCACAGCCTTAAATCATATCCCTGGCACAGGTAAGCGTAGGGAGAGCTGATAAAAATGACGATGCCTGGGGCACCTAAGTGGTTCAGTTGGTTGAGCACCTGACTCTTGATTTTGGGTCAGGTCATGATACCAGGGTCATGGGATCGAGCCCTGTATCAGGCTCCATGCTGAGTGTGAAACCTGCTTAAGATCCTCTCTCTCTTTCCCTCTGTCTCTCTCCCCAACTAATGCTCTCTCCCTCTAAAAACAAAACAAAACAAAACAAACAAACAAACAAAAAACAGAAAAAGAAAAAGGAAATGTCAATGCCCCATCTGCCTCACCAAGATCTAGGACCCAAACTCACATATTTCAAGAGGCACAATCTGTAGGAGTGCTAACAATACTGACTCCATCTTTGGCCCTCCATCTTGTTCATGTTTGCTCAATGACCTCTCTTCGGGCTACGTGTCCCAGGTCCCTTGGACATTGACATACATACCTTAGGGATACCTGCCAAGGCCAGAATGGGTTTAGGCTTATTTTGGCTTCCCAGGAATCTGTTAAAGACAACATAGACTTCCTTCTTTCCTGACGCACAGGAGGTGCCACAAGATTTAAAGGGTATGTGCAAGCCCTTTGAGGTGCGTGTCAACTGTTGGTCTCACTACAGTGCGCTTCTGCATGTCCCCTCGCTTCATAAAGTCTGTGGACGAAGGTCTGGATTTTGCTGAGAATAACTCTGAAGCTGCTGTGGATTGTCCTTGCCCTATCTCCCCCCGTGTCAGTAAGGTACCCTGAATACAACTCTGTAAAAGATACGCAGTGTCCTTCTTTGTTTCCTGGTCTCCAAGTGCCCGCTCTGTTTGAGAGATACTTCACTATCTCTCCTCCACCTTCTAACACCTTCTCATTTTAAATTTGGCCCTGGATGTTTGCAATCTGCCAAAAAAGAATGTTTTCTTATCATCTTTTTCTCTAAGGCATAAGATTTTTCAAAATGTGGTTTCATCCCATTAGCAAGTCCAGCAGAAAATAGAGTATGTAAGCACACAGAAAGGCTAAGTTTTATCCCAGATACACACATGCTCACACATGCACAGATAGTGTTGTACTGGGTTGTGGTTAAAAAGTTTGAAAATCACTATTCAAAAGCACAGTTACTAACTGCTTTCCTTTTGAAAACAGGTAACTGACAATAACACTGCTTTTTAAAAGGTCATTGCTATTATAAAAGACAGTTTAAAAGGCTGGACTGTTGGGGCACCTGGGTGGCTCAGTCGGTTAAGCGTCCGACTCTTGATCTCAACTCAGGTCATGATTTCACAATTTGTGAGACTGAGCCCTGTGTTGGACTGCAGTGCCTGCTAAGGATTCTCTTTCTCCCTCTCTCTGCCCCTCCCCCTGCCTCCCTTTCTCTCTCTCTGTCTCAAAATAAATAAACTTAAAAAGAAATTTAAAAATAAAAGCCTGGACTATTAAAAAGAAAGTTCTTCCTCCTACTGAACACTTCAGTCCAAATGATCATTAAAATGCCCAAATAACTGATATATCTCCAAGTCAAGACACATATATGAAAGAATCAGTAGGGAGAGAACAGGTACAAAGGAAAATATATTTTATTAATTCCAGTCATGGTGCTAGATTATATGCCAGGCACACCTCTAGAATTCCCCCTTTAATCCACCTAACCCTGTAAGTATCACAATGTGGTAGCTAGATTTCATAGTTCTTCATTTTAATTCATAACCTAATGAAGGTCATTTTCTTGCAGTCACAGGACTGACAAGGTTGGTCATTACACCTCTTGACCAGCAGTGCCTGATTTAGGCAGAATAGGGTCCACATTCAGGATTATGGATAAAGGTACAATTTAGAACATCCTTCAGTCTCTTAGTTTTCTCCTTAAATAGACTGCGCTCAAAACAATAGCTTAATTGGCACAGAACTGGAACTCAAAGAGCAAGAACAGCCAGTGACTTGCTCTAAGATGTTGGGAAAGCCAATTTCTATGGACCTCTATTTGTACGGCAGAACTTTGCAGTTTCTGATAGCTAAGATTTTAATGATTCATGCCTTTAAGAGGACACATTCTATGGAACAAATTCTATCCCCAGAAACCTTATCAGAATTAAAATAAGGACATAATTTAAATAAGTAGCAGAAAAACAAACTCTATGGCGCAAATTCTTCTCCTGTAGCACCCTGACTGCCTATACCCTCTCCCACCTCCACAAGAATGGCTGACCTGGCCTCCTAACCTTATAGGTCTGCCTAGAATTCTTGCCTGTCCTGCCACCTAGTGGCAGCAAGGATTCACATGACCAGAGCAAATGATGACTCTTGTGTTCAAAGGCTGTTCCCTCAGCCACCTGCTGAGAATGACTGTCCCCTTGGGACTCTGGCCTTCAGATGCCTCCTATCTCACAAAAAAACTGGTCTTCATTAGGACAACCTTAATTTCCAGAGAAGCCATCAATTGAGAAGCCACTATATTTGCTAATATTTGTTTAAATGGTAAAACATACAGATGGGATTTTAAGGGGACTCAAAGACTCATACAAGTAGAAAATGATCTCTTCAAAGATATCATCCATCTCTTGGGGGCACCTGGGTGGCTCAGTTGGTTAAGCGTCCAACTTCAGCTTAAGTCATGATCTCATGATCTCATGGTTCGTGAGTTTGAGCCCCACATTAGGCTTTCTGCTGTCAGTGCAGAGCCCACATAGGATCCTCTGCCTGCCCCCACTCCATCCCTCCCCACCCCCACACTCTCTGTCTCTCTCAAAAATAAGTAAACATTACAAAAATAAAAAATAAATTAAAAATAAAAGAAATTATTCATCTACTGGATTCACGGGCACTGTGCTACACAACTCTGGGGGTCTGAAGGAGCATATATGCTACACAACCTAGCATATATGAAGGGCACGCCATGGACTATTCGCATATTTCGCATATGCCCAAGGGCCCTGATAAGACTCGTTACTATCCAAAACTTGCTATACAAAACTTGTCAGAATTCCCCCTTACTTCTTTCTTTGCATCAGGAGACTCCTGGCCTTATATGCAAAACTAAGCCCCAGAAATGCTTACTTATTTAAAAAAAATCTTCAAACAAACCTTTAACAATCCTTATTAGTAAGGGGTCAAATGGCCGGTAGCTTCTACAGCTCTCTGTTGGTTCCCACTTTACATTCAAAATAGAAAAACTCTCTGTGGGGAATGGGCAAGTAGGTGAAAGGGATTAAGAGGTACCAACTTCCAGTTATAAACAAAGTCGTGGGGATGAAAAGTACAGCATAGGGAATATAGTCAATAATATTGTAACAATTTTATATGGTGACAGATGGTAGCTGCACTTACGATGAGCACAGCCTAGTGTACAGAGTTGCTGAATCACTATGTTGTATACCTGAAACTACAGTAACATTGTGTCTCAACTGTAACATCAATAACAAGAGTTAAAACAATAAGAAAAGCTCTCTGTGAATGGTTTCCTGACGCTTAGCCAAAAAGGGATAAAGCAGCATAGGGGTATTTAACACATTTCCTTTCTTTTAATCAAGTTGCCCCTTCCCAGAAGGGAGGAAATAGCAGTTAATCCCCTTTGTGTGTGTATGATTTTTTTTTTTTAATTGTTTCAGTGATAGGCAGAGAAGTTCAGAAAAAAGAGGAGAATCTGTATTAAGAATGTACCATGTGGAGCACCTGGGTGGCTCATTCGGTCAAGCCTCCCACTTCGGTTCAGGTCATGATCTCACAGCTTGTGAGTTCGAGCCCCAGTTGTGCTCCGTGCTGACAGCTCCGAGAGTGCAGCCTGCTTCAGTTTCTGGGTCTCCCTGGCTCTCTGCTCCTCCCCCACTCGTGCTCTCTTTCTCTCTCTTTCTCAAAAATAAATAAGCATTAAAAAAATTTTTTTTAAAAAGAAGCTACCATGTGACAGACACCAAGCTAAGGCTTTATATATAAAGCCTTATACACACACACACACACACACACACACACACACACATACAGGTTATCTTTCCCAAGAAAAATTAGAGCAATGGTAGCACACTCAGAAGTCAATCCCCACTTTGTCAGTTACTGGAGGTACAACCTTGAAAACATATATAAATTCTCTGAAGCCTAGTTTCCTCCAATATCATATGGGAACGATACGTTCTATAATGTGCACTAACAGCTATGCACCGTGCCTGGCGTGTGTTGATTGCATTCTCTCCCTTATCACACTGGCTATATTTTCTTGAAACTACTGAAGTCATGGGGGGCGGGGGGGGGGGGGAAGGGTGGGCAGCTTCAGAGAACTAGAGTCCCAAGTATTTCTGCACTTACAAACTGTCTCCAGACTTTTGTCTATTTTAAAAAATATTTGCTGAGGCGTCTGGGTGGCTCAGTCGGTTAAGCGTTCAACTTCGGCTCGGGTCAATCTCACAGTTTGTGGGTTCAAGCCCCATGTCAGGCTCTGTGCTGACAGCTCAGAGCCTGGAGCCTGCTTCAGATTGTGTATCTCCCTCTGTCTCTGCCCCCTGCCCCGACTCATGCTCTCTCTCAAAATACAAATAAATGTTTAAAAAATTTGTTTTAAATAGTTGGAAACTTATTATTTTGAAAATTAAGTTTCATTTTGAATGTAAGTATAAGGTAGCTTCCTCACAGATGAAAAATAAATAAGCAGAAAAAGAAATAATGCATCATTGAATCTGACAATTACCAGAAAAAGGCAAACCATGGAGTAAGCTGTAACGGCATTTAAGGCTGCCACACGGAGAATGGAAAAGTGAATTTTCTAGCAACTTTCCTATGACAGATATGCAGTGTTTACTTGTTAATAACCACCTGACATTATGCAGAAACCAAACCAAATTTATAAGAAAAAGGTCATAGTTAAAACCTTTAAAAAGACAGAAAATAATAGTCACAGGGCAGAGGGCATCAACTGGGAACAAGCAGATACTTGCATTTAAAAAATATACAGCATTCTTAAAATTCCCCCAGGAAGGTTTTTGTTTGCTTTACAGCATCTCTCAGTACTCTGTGCAAATATGTAAATTCCACTTCTGCTAGTTGTCTAAATTCACAGCAAATAAATAATGTACCTGGCAAAAAGACATCAAAAGAAATAAACAAATGAATCAAGGGAAATATTACTACTAAACTCAAGTAAAAGCCTCTTAAGCTCTGAGGCAGTTTTCATTATCTTGTTAGCTTCTAAGACTGAAGAAATCATTTGAAAACTTTTATTACAAGCCTGGAGATACAGAAGGAGACATGAAAACCTTCATCTGACAAGGGCTTAATTAAATGCATCAGTAAATTTTGTATTTACATCAATTTTAGTTGCTTGAATAGTGCTTATGTTCCTCCCCCCCGCCCCCCCATATGTTCCTGATTCAAAACAGGACTGACTTTCCAAAGGAAAAATATTTTCCCTAACTGGAATATTCTATTATCATACAAAAGCTTAGAAAAATCAGTATTAACTTTGAACACGATGAATAATTTTTGGACCCTCAGACACAGGAACAAGTAACACACATCATACATAATTACTATAAATACAACTTCATAACAAATTCACTAGTAATCTACTGGAGAAAATGAGTTACTTGTATTCTTTATCTCAGTTAAAAGCATTTTAAAATGCCCAGCCATTCAATATAAACAATATATAGAAAGCCCATGAATTTTTAAGAGACCTAGGCTGAAATAGTCAATCTGCAATACAGTAATTGTGATCTTGGACGTGCTATTTCATTTCTCTAAGTCAGTTTCACTGTCTATAAAATGATAATATCTATTTCACAGGATTATCATTAATATCATGAAATATATACAGAGGAAACCATAAGGTCTACAGTACCTCGTAGAATCTAAATAGATCCTCAAATAACCAACCTTTCTTTGCCTTAGTTTTTCAGCATCTTTCTCGAAACCAATCCTCCCAATTTTTTTTTTTTTCATACAACCCATTAAAACTTCTGACTCTGCACCCCAGGACATGACCATTTATAAATTACACATGTACTACTGTACTAATGTATTAAAAAATACACAAAAGTAGAACTTTTAATAAGAGGCTCTAAAGATAAAATGAAAAGCTGTTTATTTTTCTTTAATTTTTTAAAGTTTATTTATTCACTTTGAGAGAGAGAGAGAGAGAGAGAGAGACAATGTGTGTGTGTGTGTGTGTGTGTGTGTGTGTGTGTGTGTGTGTACAAGTGGGGGAGGAGCAGACAGAGAGGGAGAGAGGGAGAGGCTCTGCATCATCAGCACAGAACTCCCAACTGGTGAGGTTGTGACCTAAGCCAAAGTCGGATGTTTAACCAACTGAGCCACCCAGGAGCCCTGAAAAGCAGTCTTGACTTCATATTACTTAATATCTCAAAGCATGGTAAAGCTTAAGTCAAAATTCATACTTCACACTGGATGTACATCCAGACTTCAGAGAATCTTTGTGATAATTCTGATTTTATCTTTTTGGTCACCTGCTTGTCCTGTCGGGTTAAACAGTCACTGTTTTTGCCTCATCATGTGACTCAGAACTACTAGAAATGTAAACTCTACTATTTACTTGTTTATTTGGGTTTTATTTTTAGGCTTATCTTCAAACTGTGGTTTCCTTAAGAGTATTTTTACATTCATGCACCATTTTGTGAGAGTTTAAAGCTAGACAATATATTCTGTAAATCCACTGAACCAACCACACGCAAACTACAAAGTTCAGGATGCCTGGGTGGCTCAGTCGTTAAGCATCTGACTTCAGCTCAGGTCATGATCTCACAGTTCGTGAGTTTGAGTCCCACATCCCATGAGTACAAGCCCTGCTTGGGGTGAACTCCAGCCCCTCTCTCTGCCCATCATGGGATTCTTTCTTTCTCTCTGCCCCTCTCTCATGTAAGCCCTCCCCCCACCCCCAACCACCCCAGCCTCTCTCAAAAAAAAAAAAAAAAAAAAAAAAAGTTCAGCAAAATACTAAAAGCAAAAAACAAACAAAGAAAAAATCCCTGCCATGCCTTTTGAGTCATAGAATTGCCTTTCTCTTTTCAGGAAGCCTTACCTACCACATGGATGTGAATATGGGACATTCAGACTAGGAAGCCACTATCAACATACACAATAACTAAGATGATATTTCAGCATACATTATAAATGTGGTAAAGATTTTTTAAAAAGAAATTGAAGTTTGAATATTTTCTCCTGACACCTGGATTGTCTTACATATCCCCAAGTATACACACACTTTACACCCCAATTGGCCTTAAACTTTTAATACAGCCTCCTCCAGTCTATGTTCTGCATGGCCTCAAACTGTTACCTTTCTAAATTATAAGTCTGATCATGTTACCCACTCCCTTCTCAGATATCCTCCATGGCACAACAACTCCTTACAGGGTAAATCCAAACCCTTTAGCCTTGCATACAAAGTCTATGATATGGAGAAGGATATTGATGAGGGAGCATAAGGCACACTGAGGACAAAGTTCAAGTTAGCACCCCCCTCCCAGGAGTGTGCTATGTGTGATATTCCTTGGACACTTCCAGCTGCCCAAGAACAGGAAAGGACAAAGAAAACAAATAGTTAAACTGATAAGAGTCTTCACCAGTTTAAAAGAAAAAGGCAATCCCATCAATAGCCTAAAGTCCAGGAACTCCTTACTGTCTTAATGTTGATGCTTTGCTAGAGGGAAAAACAACCTTAGCTTGACAATAGCTAGGCCTCTAGTAATCTGTGAGTCTTTAGCCTATGAAAATCTCTTTGAAAACTTCCTTTTTTACTTTACCTCCCCCAACTCCATGGTATATAACCAGTCATTCTTCACAACCCCAGTGCAGCTCTTTCTGCCCACTTCCAAGAATTCTTTCTTGGCCATCAGCTCTGAACTCCCCCATCACCCCAAAACTTCATATCATCTATACACAGCTTACCAATGCCCACACTAAGGCTTATCCTAGAGCCCCACCAAATTGTTAGATGTTTCTAACACGTGGTCTTGCATAGTTTCACCCATTCAGCAAGAATTTATTGGCTATCTATTATATGCCAGGCATTGGGGAAGATAAAGACCCAGTCATTGCCCAGATTTCCAGCACAATAATCAAATAAATAAGATTCCAGCATAATGTGAAAAGTACTCTAATGGAGATTTATGCAAAGTATTATGAAAGCCTGGGGTTGGGATGCTTCTTAGCTCCTTTTGTCAGGTAGGTGTTATCTCCTTCACCCAGAGTATACTAACCTCCCTTATTCCTTGTTCAATAACCTCTTACTAATCCTTCAAAATCAAATTCCAATGTCCATTTTTACTTAATAAACTGGCCTGGAAAGATTCTGTGACTTCTTCCCAGTAGCTGCTATATCACTGAGTCAAATTGTTATAAACAACACTTACTGCTGTATTATTATGACATTTTCAATGCAACTTTTATGTAAATGTAAATCTTCAAATGTTAAAAAAATAGCTGGCAAAGCTGCAAAATAATAATTCCATCTAATGACAACTAGCAAACTTTTAAAGTTAAGATTAGCCATTCAAGAAATGTATTTACTCCACAGGGGTTTTATTTATCCCCATTTTTAATGGAAACACAATATTCACAGAGGACAGTGCACCCACCACGCTGAATGAATTTTCATACGATGGACACAGTCCAGTAACCCGCACCCAAACTTAGGTCTTTCTGAGTCCCAGTAACAACCTGAACATCTATAGTCCGACACTATAGGAGCAATAATCTAGTTTTTAACTGGACCTTTTTTCAAAAATAAGAACTTTTTAAAATATCAAATTGAGAATTTCAAAGAACAGAAAAATTACAGCAGGAAAATATTTTAGGAATAAATAAGACACTAAATTCAATCAGCTGTACAATCTAATCTGAGACACTCTATTTCAAAACTATCTATTTTCCTTGAAAAGACTTTTAGATTTTTAAATGCATGCTTGCTTCTTCCAAGCTTTATTTTTGTTGAAGGACATAAAATTTTTAAATTAAGACAAAGGCTTAAAAAAAACTTTTGAATTTTGTTTGTGATCCTTATAATAGCAAGAGTCAAACATCCTCCCAAAACCACAATTTACAAACGAAATCTCTTTCAAAAGGCTATCAGCTGGCCCAGCTCTTCCTGCATTTAAATCCTTGAAAATGTGATTTTAATGAAATGGTGACTGGAGAGATTTTTGAAGGTGTCATCATTCCTGTTGACAATTTCCCCCCTACTAATAGCCAATTATATAAAGAAAGGACCAGCAATTCCAGAACAAGACCTGGCTTCTCCTCTAATGAGTCATTTAGAAAACTTTGCAAATCCCTCAAACTCTATAAACCTGTTTCCTTATCTGTAAAAATAGAGATTACGTTATCGAATAGATGAATATTTCCAAAACAAAAAAGCTCCTTCCAAATTCAGTTATATTTGTGAAGTATTGCTGTTAAATCTAGAATAATGAACATAAAGTCAGAGCCACGTTTTAGAGCCCTAACCCTACCAATCTTTGTTCATTGACCTTAATGGAGTCGTTAAATCTCTCTGGACTTCACTGGTAAGAACAAACAGCAGACCAAATCACTGGCTATGATCATTGTCTGGGTTATGGAACACTTGAAATTCACAACGCTTTTTGCAGAACATGTTCCTGTGGATAGAATATTGATTTACCGGCTAAGTTCAGTTCTAACACACACACACAGGGGACTCTTACCCCCAGAAAATTCAACCATGTTATACCTATTAGAAGAAAGAAAATCATAGCCACAAGCAAACAAGGCCACAAAAAAGTGAGCTATTTGCATTTTTCCCATTAATTTGCATTCATATGTATCTACACAGATTTCGCCGTGAATTCAGTTAGCACTCTCAGGCAGACAAATGGCAAGAAGTGACAAAGGTTAAAAGAAACATTGCGCTAAAATTTTTTTAATGAAGAAATTCTACTCATTACATCTAATTAACAAAAAGGAAAGCAACCCTGTCCTTATTCAATTTAATTATTAATCACTTAATTATTCAATTTTAACACAGAACTCTTCACCCCGGCTCCTGAGAGCAGAGCTGGAGGATCGAAGCACTGCCACTCTCCAGGGTCCCTTTAAGCCCTAGGACTCTGTTTCCACTGAAATGTTCATTCTGTCTATATATGCTACATACCGTTCTGGGCACAAATGTAGCAATATTTTTATTATTTTTTTAATGCTTATTTATTTTTGAGTGAGAGACATAGAGCACAAGCAGGGGAGGGGCAGAGAGAGAGGGAGACACAGAATCTGAAACAGGCTCCAGGCTCCGAGCTGTCAGCACAGAGCCCGACACAAGGCTCGAACTAACAAACTGTGAGATCATGACCTGAGCCGAAGTTGGATGCTTAACTGACTAAGCCACCCAAGTGCCCAATGTAGTATTTTTAATAGTACCTAATAAGCTGTTTTTAATGAAACAGCCCAGCCTACATACATGTACATGTACTCACACATAAACACATCCCCACAAAACACAACCCTGGAGGGCTCAGTCCACTGTAGACATCCTTGAAGCACACTGAATGCTCTAACACTACATTTTATTCCATATTTGACAAACCAAGCACAGGCCATGTTTTCTTACAGAAGACTCTTGCAATTAGATATTAGAAATTTCCTCCCATACTCTACAAACACTACAGTATATTTACGATGTATATTTATAGCATGCATTGGATAGACTTGCTTCAAAATGAGGACAGTTGTAAATGGTACGAAAAATAATCTCACTACTACAATTCCTCCTCTTACGAAGACCAGGACACAACTTTTAGGCATGATTATTTTAGGTCTAACGGTCATAAACTACATTAATGGACAAAAAAAATCCTAGGTACACTTAGGCTAAAATACAACATGCTTCACAATGCTTCTCCTTCATATAACTCTGATTTCTAGTTAAAAGAACAACAAGAAACTAGACAATGTTGAAATAGAATACTTTGTTTTTCTTGGTAGAAATTACGTTTTCCTGTAAGTAACTTTTTAGTGACATAATGTAGAATATATGAAAAGTTGAGAATTGAAGCCCCATTTTGCTTTCTAAAATCTGAAGATTTTGAGATGCTTTAATCCCTTCAAGCAAATGCCTAATCATTACAGAAATCAGAACAGGTTATACCACTTTGTGTTCCCCCATTTCCATTTTGTCTCAAATATCACCCTTTGAATGCAGAAACATTCAACATTTAACCCAAAAGAAACCCAGCTCATTAGCTGACTGCAAACCTTTGTGTGTCAAATCCAAAAAGAGAGGCGGAAATCTCAGACCATCCAAATGAGAAAATGCCAGATTATATTTCCAGACACCCATTTTAAAGGACCGCATCCTTTTATGGAAAAAGTACTGGACCTCTTTAGAATATATGGCACTCTAATTTTCCTTCACATTTATCAATTCTTTCAGTATTTGGTTAATTCCTTCTGGATTAAGTACATTCAAGGTCAAAAGAGTAGGACCCAAACTTTATGAGGTTCGGGTTGAAACCGACACAAAATTCAATGAATGGAAATAATACCAATCTCATAAATAAGGTTATAAATAAATCTTCCCACCAGTTCCTTTGACTTCTGAACCACCTTTTGAGGTTTAGCAGAATAAATTCTCCTAAAAGTAGCAATTCCAGGAAACCAGGAAGGGGGAGGGGCATTATTCTTTTACTATATTATTCTCATCCAAGTCACTAAATAGCATTTATTCAGGTGTCATGAAAACAGGAAAAGAAAAATACATAAATGATGGCCGCTCTCCAACTGTCCCCCAACAAGACATTCACAATTCCTGTTCTCCTGAAGCCAGCAATAGTTGTAGGTCATGAGTATATTTTGATCACACTCAAAAGTTACAATGAAAATATTGACATAATGCATCTCTTCAATTTCACCCAATTTTAGACAGCTTTTAATAATAGCTATAAGAGAGCTATAACATTTGCCAATGATTTAATTCAAATTATATTTAAACACTTAACATAGTATTCTAGCAAAAATACCAGCTAGAAATGAGTCCCAAACTATTAATAACAGTAATGCTCACAGAGCATTTACATGAGAAAACTATGATCTGTAAATGGAAAAGTACCCATCCATTAAAATTATCAATTTCTTTGCTTTCTCAATCGTTGGGCGACTACTTTAGCAATCACAATAATTCCTTTTCCTTTTTAAGTACTCACAAAGAGAACAACACAATCACAAAATCTCCTTCTCTAGGAGTCTGTGACTATCAGCTGTTATTTGTTCCCAATATAACTTTATGAATCAGAGGGCAAATGTTTTCATACTGAAAAGTTCTTTAAAAAAAATTTTTTTTTAACATTTATTTATTTTTGAGACAGAGAGAGAGCATGAACAAGGGAGGGTCAGAGAGAGGGAGACACAGAATCTGAAACAGGCTCCAGGCTCTGAGCTGTCAGCACAGAGCCTGATGCGGGGCTCGAACTCACGGACCGTGAGATCATGACCTGAGGTGAAGTCGGCCGCTTAACGGACTGAGCCACCCAGGCGCCCCTAATACTGAAAAGTTCTTAAAATGACAAAGGAAAATGACAAAGGAAACTTGTTTTCTTATTCGGATGCAGAAATTTTACTAGATCATGCTGCCTCCTAGAGGCCAAAGTACATAAAAATACTACATTCATCACAACTGTCCACTTTCAACAAACATCACATGGCCTCAAGTTCATGTGTTGACAGCAACCAAACAGAACCTGACCTGCTTATTTTTATTTCAAGTGATTATTTCTCATTTCTGTGTAAATATTTACTTGCATTTTTTAAAAGTGGAAATGGTTAGGTAAAAATGTCTACTGCAAATGACCCAACCCTGAAATGATCAAGCAAATGACATGCGGATTCACACAAATCCACAAATATGGAGTATTAATAAATGCAAACACTGAAAATGTATCCTGTAAGTTTAAATACAACGACCTGACAGCTCATCTTTAAATATCTAAAAGGATTACATTGTTATATTCAATAGAGCCATAGACCTGAAAAAACTGCAGTATAAAGTAAAATTTTATCTGAAAGTATGTGCTGTTAAACAAAATGCACAGCAAACATATTGAGAATTAACACATGTGGGAGCAACTATTGCTGCAAAACCTTGGTTCACGATGTTACTGTTAAACAATCTGTAGACAACACTAGATGAATAAAATGTCTAATTCAAGGAAGTCAAGAACAATGCAATCTCCCTCACTGCTTTTTGGCCACATGCTGCTTCATTGTGTTCATGTAATAAAAGATCTGGCAAGTGGGAAGTTTCAATGCATTCACACGAGGAAATTCTGTAGCAGAGTTACCCTGGGGATAAACACACTCTATAGCACAAAGAGCCATTCTAAGTAGGTCAAAACACCCCCAAACGATATTTAGAATCACCAGAACCTTCATAAAAGACTTTAACACTGTCGCATCATCCAAAAGGGAAGAAAAATACAAAAAATCACAGGATACACTGTTAGAAACAAGAACATTAAAGATTATAAAAAGAGCGACTGTTTAAAGATTTAAATTTTCTAAGATTCTAAGTTAAAGTCTAGTCAATTTACCAGCAAAACATGTGGTCAAAAGCATGCTTATTATCCTGTTGAATTAAATAAAAGAAAATAAAACCTAATACCTAATGACTAGAATAGAAATACGGACACATGGAAACCAAAACTTGTTTAAAACAATCGTTTGGTATAGACTCAGAGGCTGGCATATACCACATTGATACTTTTTCTTTTTTAATGTTTGTTTATTTTTGAGAGAGAGGAGAAGAGAGACAGAGCATGAGTGGGGGTGGGGGGCAGAGAGAGAGGGGGAGACACAGAATCGGAAACAGGCTCCAGGCTCTGAGCTGTCGCTTGAACTCACAGACAGTGAGATCATGACCTGAACTGAAGTCAGACGCTCAACCGACTCAAGCCACCCAGGTGCCCCTAAAATAAAAACTTTTTTTTAAAAAAAGACTAAGGACTAATGAAAAAGCAAAAGTCAAAGATTCTATTAGTAACAACCAGGGCTTAGGGGCATCTTGTGAAGGATGCTAGAAGAGCAAATAGTACATATAGAAAACTCTAATTTCTCCTGGACTCTTACACCAATACTGCAAAGCACTTGCTGCTGTTTTCCTCATTTTTTCAACAATTTCTGGCTGGCTGGGCACTCTATATAGTGAAAAAGAAAACTTTAAAAGCTGTAGCATCTTTTTCTCCCATGACTCAACAGAAATCCAAGGTCTTAAAGCTCAAAAGACCATGGTATCCTAAAGATGACTGGCCTAAAAATGCTAAATCCTCACAAGTGACTACTCTTTCTGTTCTTATGTCTAGATGTGACAACCCCAGTGTATTTATGCTAAAATAAACAAAAAAAATTTGGATTTTGGTGACAAGTATGTTAAAAAGAGGTAAATTTATTCTAAAGATAGAATGGTTTCTCACAGAATTCAAATGCAGAATCCAAATTCACTCGCAAGAAAGACTAGAACTGAGAATTGGAAGACCACCAAGAATCATGGGAATGTCTGCTTGTCACCTCTGTTATTCATTAATAGTTATTTCATTAACTATTCCTTCTGTGCTCACAACCTCCCCTGGGCTACTGCACGTCAGCCTCATTTTCACATATTAACATGATTCTCTTAGTTCAAGTTCCACATTCCTAGAAAAATATTTTTTTAAGTTTTTATTTAAATTTCCAGTTACTTAACATACAGGGTAATATTAGTCCTAGAAGAATATTCTGATGGGCCCAGGTAAGGTCTGCCTATTTGTAATTTTTTTTTAATGTTTTAATTTATTTTTGGGACAGAGAGAGACAGAGCATGAGCAGGGGAGGGGGAGAGAGAGGGAGACATAGAATCTGAAGCAGGCTCCAGGCTCTGAGCTGTCAGCACAGAGCCCGATGCGGGGCTCGAACCCACAGACTGTGAGATCATGACCTGAGCAGAAGTTGGACGCTTAACCGACTGAGCCCCCCAGGCACCCCAAGGTCTGCCTATTTGTGATCAAATCATCTGTGCCCAATCAAATGGATACCTGGAAGCCCATCCACCGGTGATAAATTCTTTTTGCTTTTGAGTGTCTGAAACTGAAAATGTCTAAAATGTTTTTATTTCACCTTTATTTTTGAAAGATATTTTTGATGATATAGAATTCTAGGTTTATCATTTTCTTTTTGTTCTTTCTTTCTTTCTTTTTTTTTTTTTGAGTTCTTTAAAAATGTTGTTCCTTTGTTTTCTCACTTGCATGGCTTCAGATGAAATCTGCTGTCAAAGACCTCTACATGTATGGTATCTTTTACCTCTGGTTGCTTTTATTTATTTCTTTTAATATATTTTTTTTAAAAATTTAATGTTTGGGGCGCCTGGGTGGCTCAGTCGGTTAAGTGTCCGAATTCAGCTCAGGTCATGATCTCACGGTCCCTAAGTTGGAGTCCTGCATCGGGCTCTGTGCTGACAGCTCAGAGCCTGGAGCCTGTTTCAGATTCTGTGTCTCCCTCTCTCTCTGACCCTCCCCCCGTTCATGCTCTGTCTCTCTCTGTCTCAAAAATAAACATTAAAAAAAATTTTTTTTAATTTAATGTTCATTTATTTTTGAGAGAGAGAGAGAGAGAGAGAGAGAGAGAAAGAGACAGAGAGACAGAGAACAAATGGGGGAGGGCAGAGAGAGAGGGAGACACAGAATCCAAAGCAGGCTCCAGGCTGTCAGCACAGAGCCCAATGTGGGGCTCAAACTCACAAACTGCAAGATTGTGAGCTGAGCCAAATTTGGATGCTCAACCAAGCCACCCAGGAGCTCCACCTCTGGTTGCTTTTAAGATGTTCTTTTATCATGGATTTTGAGCAATGTAATTACAATACGCTTCTGTGTAACTTTCTTAGTGTTTGTGCTTGGAGCTTACTAAAATTTTTAGATTTACAGATTTATTGTTTCCATCACTTTCGAATTTTTTTGGCTATTTCTTCAAAAACTCTTTTCTGTCTCCCACCCCTTTCTTCTACCCTTCAGGGACTACAAGTACATTGTATCAGGCTGTGTAAAGTTGTCCATGGTTCGTTCACTTACTCTCCTTTCACTTTTTCTCACTCTTGTCCCCCACCCCCATGTTTTATTTCAGATAATTTCTATTAAGCTTAAAGTTCCTTAGTCTTTTTTCTGCAATGTCTAACCTGCCATTATTCCCAGCCAGTGTGTTTTTCATCTCATAGTTTCCGTCTTCAGAAGTTCTATTTTGGTCTTTTTTTCATCCTTCACATCTGTATTTTTTTAAACATATGGAATATAGTTACAATAACCCATTTTAATGCCTTCTGATCATTGTAACATCTGTTACCTCTGGATTGGTTTCAAGTGATTATCCTCCTCATTAAGGATTGTGTTCCTGTTTCTTTGCATGCCTAGTAATCTTTGATTGAATGCCAGACATTGTTAATGTTATTCTGCTGGGTACTGGATATTTTTATATTCCTATAAATATTCTTAAGTTTTGTTCCAGGATGCAGTTAGAAGTCACTTGAAAACTGTGCCTCTCAGGTCTTGCTTTTATGATTTGTTAGGTAGATCCAAGGCATTGCTCAGTCCAGGGCTACTTAATTCTCCACTATTAAGGCATAATCATTCTGAGTATTCTCTCCAAGGTCCCATCATGACTCAGAAAAAGTACTATTCCCTTTGAGCACTGAGCATTGTTTCTTATAAGCTACATTGGGTGGTTTATTCTGGCCTTTGGGTAGTCTCCTTTTATGCAAACAATGATCAGTATTCTACAAATTCTAACCACAATGGTCTCCCTGATTTCTCAACTCAGTCCTCTGCACTCCTCCTAAGATTTCCCTTCCTGAGCTGTGAACTAGAAGCATTCTCAAGGCAATAAAACTTTTAGAGCTTGCCTCATCTATTTCCCATCTCCCGGGGATAACAATTCTCAGGATCATTGTTCTTTATTACTTTATGCCATGTCTTTTGTCTGTTTTGTTTGTTGGTTGGTTGCTTTTTTTGTTTTGGATGGGAGGGTAAATTCAGTTATCCCATCTTAGGCAGAAGCTTAAGTTCAAGCCTATCCATTTGGAAAGTGGGAGAGAAGCAGCAATTCAGAGATTGACTGGCAGATACCCCCAAATATATCTATACCACATGGATCCTACACCACATGAATTCTATAATAAAGAATACTCAAGAGTACATGGAATTTATAAAATAATGCCAGTCATTTTTGACATTTACTGATTTATTTTTTAAGCAAATATTTATTAAGTGTCTAGTATGTTCCAGACTATCAGGATATACAAGTGAAGAAAATGTGGTTTCTATCCTCCTGCAGCTTTTAATTCTGTAGAGAAGGCAGACCCTAAACAAATAATAGTTCATAGGTAGTAGGGGATGCGAATGAAAGATGACTATATAGTCACCTGAAATCCCTAGAGATCTGCAGAGCGACCTTCTATAGAATACTGATCATTGTTTGCATAAAAGGAAACTACCCAAAGGCCAGAATCAATGCGATCCAAATTAACACAGAAACCTCTCATAATGTATGTTAAAATTTTACTGCCATAAAAGCATCAGAAGAGAATAGATTCAGTCTTTACAAATCACTATGCACTACCCATGAGCTACCCAGGAATTACACAGATAAAGTCCTGAAGGAAGACAAGCACAGAGAAGTGAATACATTGTGGGGTGAGGGGCAACACTAAGATTCGAAACATCAATCCAAAGGAGAATATAAACAAAATGTGGAATTATGATTTTATGACTTCCTAATTTCATCCACAAAGCTGCCTTTGACAAGAAACTTCTATGTCCAACATGACATTTAGGGCTCACTCTGCTTGCCCTAACAGCACTCTATACTCTTGATTAGTGTAGTAGTTTTAGCAATTTTCTAATAACATTTTTCAGAAATGGTAAATGTTGTTGCTCAGATACATTCACTTAGATAAATATAAAGGTCGGTTTTTTTTTTTTTGTTTCTATGTCTTAGGCTCAGAATATGTTTTATTATGAGACAATTGAGTAGTTTAACAATCCCTGATGATTTAATTCAAGAAACTAACTAGAAAAACCCTAGAGAGCATGCTGACTCAGCATTTTATTGTTATACACTGGATTAAATTAAATGATGAACTTCATAGTGAAGACAGGCACACAGGATTAATTCGGGTTGCCTCTATTAAACCAAGCACATTAAAAAATATTTTTTAAACCAATAACAAAAAGTTGCCATGAAATCCTTTACTATGGGAAAAAGTCTTTGTGTACAGAGTAACTTGACAATTAAAAGAAAAAGTACTTCTCTCAAGGAACAAAGGCAGCTGCTCATTTCCACTCTCTGTTTTTTGGGCAACCTAAGTTTTTGCATTGCAAACTATGTGACACTAATGCTTTAATGAGGTAAAATGGAAAGACACCTGCACAGGGTACATACACTCATTCCCTCAAGTCATTCCCACATTACTCATTTACACTATGATTATGTTAAAAGGAGAAGAGAACATAGATGCTACATAGTTCTGCTCCTGGAATATGGGAGAACTACTCTTTCACTTCCCATTACCAACATGCCTCTTTCTCCTCAATGCTACCCATTGCTTATAAATATCAATTCAACAACTGGCTGACAGGTTGGAAAATAAACAGTTTTTATAGTCCTTTCATATTTTACCTTTAGTAGGTTCTTTTTATTAGAGACAAACACTCAAAGTAATCAAGTCTACTCTGTCCCTGGTGGCAATAGTCTACTATGAAGAAAAACTGGGAATTGTTCTTGATGGAAACGAAATTTATTAATGCCATATAAATATTTTTAGAATGCAAGTCCAAAACTCCTACTAAAAAAGTAATTGAGTTCATTCATTCAACAAATATTTATTCAACATTATATAGCGATGTTATACTAGGTATCGGATGTGCAGTAGTAAATACAACAGATGCAATCCCGGCTTCCTGGATCTTACTCTTCAGAGAACAAGGGCGATGATAAGCATATAAACAAACAAATAGATAAAAAATAAAATAAAATAAAGCGTTCTACATCATGGGAAAATGTACAGTTTTTGAAAATACTGTTTACTAGAATTTGAAATAATGAGCCAAAATCAGGCTCTTTCCCAGTAAGTTGGGCAAGCTGATTAATCAGTCTGAATGCCACTTTGCTTCTCTGTATAGGATGAGCACAGATTTCATCAACCAAATGAGAACACTTATCCAGGACCAATGCTAAACAGGAAGAGATGCCAGGAGAGAAACCAAGAAAGTACCAGAAAGACTAGTATTATACCAAAAAAGGAGATAACAATATCTACCTCTTAAGGTTATTGTTGAATTGTAGACAATACTTTAAAACATGTTAACACATAAAAAGGCATTTACTTTTATTCTAATTGGATATAGTTCTGTACTTTCCGGAGATCTAGAATATATCCTTCCCAATTCCTATCCCACCTTTCCCAATCTAAATTTTACCAATCCTTCAAAATTAAGCTAAAACACTATTTTGATATATTCATCTTATGAAGTCTTCTGCTAACAGCTGAATGATAAAAGGGCAATATAAGCTACAAGATCAGATTCTAGAATGAGTGGACCCAAGGGGGAAGAGGAGAAGCAAATTTTAAACCAAGTCAAATAGAATTGAGTACTGGTATGGCTATATCCAATCTGTGCTCTAGTGGGAAGATCTTGTGCTCTTCAAAAACTTTCTGTTGACAGGGTGCCTGGGTGACTCAGTCAGTTAAGCATCCATGTCTTCATTTTGGCTCAGGTCATGACCTCACAGTCTCGTGGGTTCAAGCCCCACGTTGGGGCTCTGTGCTGACAGTGCAGAGCCTTCTTGAGATTCTCCCTCTCTCCCTCTGCTCCTCTCCTGCTCATGCTCTGTCTTTCAAAAACAAAAACAAACAAACAAAGTTCACTGTGGAGAAGATCTGGGATGATGGCATCATAGGAAGCAGGAATCTTGTCTCCCCACCTGACAACAATTCTGCAGAATTTCTCTGATGCTAATTATTTTGGAACTCTGGAGTTGGTTGAAGGCTTTTAACTTCCAGGGGAAGAGTTGGGTGGTAAACTGCAGTCAATATAGGTCAACTTCAGCTCTTAGTGCAACAGCAGCAACCTATTCCCCAACCCCAGTCACAGGACAGGCAGTAGTTTCCATACAGCTTATAGGAATCAGGGTGGGCCAAAAGGACCCCATCCTCCAAATTTCAGGATCTATGCTCTCATTGCTGATTGCTGCTTCTGATCATAGAAGTGCAGACAAGGAGGTGGGCAGCTACTATTGTGGCAGAACTCTGATTCAAACTTTCAAAAGTCAAAACTAAAGAAAATCTTGACAGCAGCAAGAGAGAAGTAAATCATCACAAAAAAGGATCCTCATTAAGGGTATAAGCAGATTTCTCATCAGAAACTTTAGAGCCCAGAAGACTGTGGGCCAATATATCCAAAGTGCTAAAAGAAAAAAACCTCTCAAACAAGAATCCTATATCCAGCAAAACTGTCCTTCAAAAGTGAGGGAGAAATTAAGACATTCCCACACAAACAAAAGCTGGGGAGTCTGTGACACCTAGATATGCCCTGCAAGAAATTCTCAAGGGAGTCCTACATGGTAAAATAAAAAGAACACTAGACAGTAACTCACAGCCATATAGAGAAATAAAGACCTCAATAAAGGTAAATACATGGCAATAATAAAAGCCAGTATTATCTTAACAATGATTTATAACTGAACTTTCTGTTTTCTACATGATTTAAGATACTGTTCCATCAAGGAAAAAAACAATTATCAATATAAAAGCTAGTATTACTTTAACTTTGGTTCATAACTCAAAATCTTGTTTTCTACATAAGAGACGAATGCATTAAAACCTAGTTTGTTTTAGGGCACATAATGCCCAGAGATGTAATTTTTTGACATTAACAACCCAAAGGAGTGAAGATAGAGCTGTAAGAGAGATTTTTTTTTTTTTTTTTTGTATGTTATTGAAGTTAAGCTGGCCTAATTCAAATTCATGTTATAACTTTAGGATTGAATGTAATTTCCACGTAACCACAGGGAAAATACAGAATATACATAAAAGGAAATGGGAAATGCAGGTAAACATTTCACTACAAAGAAAAAACAAATGGGGCGACTGGGTGGCTCAGTCGGTTAAGCATCCAACTTCGGCTCAGGTCATGATCTCACAGTCTGTGAGTTCGAGCCCCATATCGGGCTCGGTGCTGACAACTCAGAGCCTGGAGCCTGCTTCGGATTCTGTGTCTCCCGCTCTTTCTGCCCCTCCCCTGCTCATGCTCTGTCTCTCTCTGTCCCAAAAATAAATAAAAACATTAAAAAAATTTTTTTAATAAATTTAAAAAAAGAAAAAATAAGTCAACAAAAGATGACAGTAATGCAGGAAATCAGTGACAAAAAAAGCTATAAGGCACATAGGCATATAGAAACAGCACAATGATAAGTTTCTCCTTATCAATAATTATTTTAAATTAAACTCTCCAATCAAAAGTCAGATTGGCATGGGATGTCTGGATGGCTCAGTCGCTTAAGTGCCTGACTTCGGCTCAGGTCATGATCTCACGGTTCATGGGTTCAAACCCCATGTCAATCTCTACACTGACAGCTCAGAGCCTGGAGCCTGCTTCCGAGTCTGTGCCTCCCTCTCTCTCTGCCCCTCCCCCTCTCATACGCTTTCTCTCTCTCTTTCTCTCTCTCTCTCTCTCTCTCAAAAATAAACATTAAAAACAAAGTCACATTGGCGCAAAGGATAAAAAACACAATCCAACTATATGTTGTCTGAGAGACTTACTTAAGATCCAAAGACACAAAAAGTTTGTAAGTGAAAAGATGGGGAAAAAAAGATATTCCATGCAAACAGTAACCAAAAGTGAAGGGTGACTATACTAATATCAAACAACATGGACTTTAAATCAGAAAAGGTTACAAGAAATTAAAAAAAGGACATTATATAATAAGAGGTTCAATACAGCAAGAAGATAACAATTATAAACATTTATGTATCTAAGGACAGACCATCAAAATAGATGGAACAAACACTGATAGACTTAAAGGAGAAATAAAAAGTTCTAAAAGTTAGAGACTTGAATATTCTACTCGCAATAATGGATAGAACCACCAGTCAGATGTAAGGAAATCAAAGATTTAACACAATAAACCAACTAGTCTTAATAGACATATACAGAACACTTTATCCAGCAACAGAATACATATTCTTCAACTGCACATGGGGCATTTTCTAGGACAGACCATATGTTAAGAAATGAATTAAGCCTCAAAAGATTTTTTTAATGTTTACATATTTTTGAGAGAGAGCATAGGGGAGGCAGCAGACAGAGGGAGACAGAGGATCTGAAGCAGGCTCTGTGCTGACAACAGAGAGCCCGATGTGGGGATCAAACTCACAAACTGCAAGATCATGACCTGAGCCAAAGTCAGATGCTTAACTGACTGAACCACCCAGGTGCCCTATCTCAAAAGATTTTTTTAAAATATCAAAGTATATTCTCTGACCACAACAGAATGAAGTTAAAAATAAAACAAGGAAAACTGGAAAATTCATGGAATTGTGGAAATTGAACACACTTTCAAAGAACCAACAGATCAAAGAAGAAATCACAAAGGAAATCAGAAAATATTTAAATAATGAAAATGAAAGCAAAATATTAAAATTTATGGGATGCAGTAAAAACAATGCTAAGATAGGAATTTACAGCTGTAACTGCTTACATTAAAAAATAAGAATCTCAAATCAACAACCTATAACAACATAATGAGCTAGAAGAACAAAATGAACTGAAAGCTGGAACTATAATACAGAGCAGAGCTAAATTAGAGACTAGAAAATAAAGACAATCAATGAAACCAAAAGTTGGTTCTTCAAAAAGATGAACAAAGCTGACAAACCTTTAGCTAAATGAACGAAGAAGAAAACAGAACACTCCAAGTACTAAAATCAGAAATGAAAGTAGGGACATTACTACCAATTCTACAGAAATAAAAAGGATGAGTATTATGAACAATGCTATACCAACAAACTGAATAATCTAGATGAAATGGACAAATGCCTAACACAAAACCTACCAAAACTAAATCACAAAGAAAAAATCTGACCAATCCTATAATCAGTAAAGGGATTGAATCATTAGTCAAAAACCTCCCAACAAACAAAAGCCTTGGACCTGATGGCTTCACTAGAGAATTCTATCAAACATTTAAAGAAGAATACCAATCCTTCTCAAACTTTCAAAAAAAAAATCAAAGAGGGAATAATTCCTAACTCATTCTAGGAGGCCAGCATTACTCTGATACCAAAACCAAAGAGACATTACAAGAAAACTAACCAGCCAATACTCCAATGAGCACTGATGCAAAAATTCTCAACAAAATAGTAGCGAACAATTCAGCAACATAATGCAACAATTATTTATCATGACTATGTTAGATTTATTTCTAGAATTCAAGGATGGTCCAACATATGAAAAATTAATGTAATACCACATCAACAGAATGAAGGGGGGAAAACACATGATCATCTCAATTGATGCATAAAAAGCATTTGACAAAATTCAATACCCTTCCATGACAATACTCAAAAAACTAAAAATAGAAAGAAACAATCTCAACATAATAAAAGCCTTATATGAAAAACCCATAGCAAACACCACACTCATTTAAGACTAAAAGCTATTCCTCTAAGATAAGAAAAAAAGGCAAGGAATGCCTGCTTTCACCACTTCTAATCAACATAGTACTGGAATTTCTAGCCAGAGCAATTAGGCAGGAAAAAGGAATAAAAAGCATCCAAAATGAGGGAAGAAGTAAAATTATCTGTTTGCAGATAATAATCCTACTGGCCATTTATAAAACCCTACAGATCACTCACACACACACACACACACACACACACACTCACACACACCTGTTATAAATGAAAATTAAATTCAGCACAGTCAACACACAAAACTCAGTTGCATTTCTATAAACAATGAGTTGAAAAAAAATTATGAAAATACATTTACACTAGCAGCAAGGAGGCATACTTGTACAATGAAAACTATAAAACATTGCTGAAAAGATTTTAAAAGACATAAATTGAAACACATCCTATTCTCTTGGATATGAAAACTTAATATTGCTAAAATGTCAATACCACCCAAATTGATCCACAGATTCAATGCAATGCCCGTCAAAATCCCAATGACTTTTTTTTTTGTAGAAATAGAAAACCCCATCCTAAAATTCATATGGAATCTCAAAGGATTCCAAATAGCTTACACAACTTTGAAGTAGAACAAAACTAGACAACTCACACTTCCTGATTTTGAAATTTACTACAAAGCTACAATAATCAAAACAGTGTGGTATTGTCATAAAGATATATAGACCAATGTAATAGAACAGAGAGCTAAAAAATAAACCCTCACATACATGGTCGAATGTTTGACAAGGATGCCAAGACCATTCAATGGGGAAAGGATGGTCTTTCCAACAAATGGTGCTGGGAAACCTAGTTATCTACATGCAAAATAATTAAGTTGGACCTTTACCTAACACCAGATGCAAGAATTCAAATGGATCAAGAACCTAAATTTAAGACCTAAAACAAGAAAATTTTTATAAGAAAACATAGGACAAAAGATTTATAACATTGAATTTGGCAATGATTTCTTGACAGTAAAGCAAAGGCACAGGTAACAAAAGAAAAATAGACAAATGAAACTTCATGAAAATAAATTTTTGTGCATAAAAGACCTATTCAAAAGAGTACAGAAAGGCAACCTACAAAATGGGAGAAAATATTTACAAATCTGATAAGGGATTAATATCCAGCATATATACAGAATTCCCAAAACTCAATAACAACAAAAAACAACCTAATTCAATAATGGGCAACATTTGGGGCACCTGGGTGGCTCAGTCAGTTAAGTGTCCGACTTCAGCTCAGGTCATGATCTCACGGCTCGTGAGTTTGAGCCCCGCATCAGGCTCTATTCTGACAGCTCAGAGCCTGGAGCCTGCTTCAGATTCTGTGTCTCCCTCTCTCTCTGACCCTTCCCTGCTCACGCTCTGACTCTCTCTCTCTTTCAATAATAAATAAATGTTTAAAAAAATTAAAAAAAAAAATAATGGGCAACTTTCTCCAAAGAAGATATACAAATGGCCAATAAGCACATGAAAAGATCCTCAACATCACTAATCATTAAGGAAATGCAAATCAAAACTACAAGATACCACCTCACATCCATGTGGATTGTTACTATCCAAAAACCAACCAACAAACACAAACAAAAACAGAAAACAAGTGTTAGTGAGGGTCTGGAGAAATTTGGATCCTTGTATATTTTTAGTGCAAGTGTGTAATGTAGAAAATACTGTAGCAATTCCTTTAAAAAAAAAAAAAAGTGAAAGATAGAACTACCATATAATCCAGCAATTCCACTTCTGGATATACAACCGAAGAATTGAAAGCAGGGTCTTAAAGAGAGATTTATACATTTAGGCTCATGGCAGCATTATTCCTAGTAGCTTTAACATGAAAGCAAGCTTAGTATCCACTGACAGATGAACCAATAAGCAAAATGTGGTAAATACACACATGGATTATTCAGCATTAAAAAAGAAATTCTAGGGGCACCTGGGTGGCTCAGTCAGTTAAGTGTTCCACCTCAGCTCCAGTCATGATGATCTTGTGGTTTGTGAGTTCGAGCCCCACATCAGGCTCTGTGTTGACAGCTCAGAGCCTGGAGCCTGCTTCAGATTCTGTCTCTCTCTCTCTCTCTCTCTCTCTCTCTCTCTCTGCCCTTCCCTCGTTTGCTCTCTCTCTCTCTCTCAAAAATAAACATTAAAAAAAATTTTAAAAAAATTCTACCATATGACACAACATGGATGAAACTTGAGAACATTATACTGAGTGAAATAAGTCACATTTGATTCCATTTATATGAAGCATTTAAAGTAGTCAAAACTATAGAGACACAGTATAGTGGTGGTTTCCAGAGGTTGCATAGTACAGGGAGAGAATAGGAAGTTATGTTTAATGGGTGTAGAGTTTCAATTTTATAAAAGATGAAGAGTTATGGAGATGGATGGTGGTGATGGTTGCACACGATCGTATTTAATACCACTGAACTGTGCACTTAAAAATGGTGAAGTCAACAAAATTTATGTTACGTGCATTTTACCACAGTTTTTAAAAATGGAAAAAAAGTTCTGAGGATATGCTGTGCAGACAGGAAAGAAGGATATCAAAAAGTCAGGAAGGGAAGGAATCTTGCTATGCAAAATATCACCTTGAACCTTTCTGATTAATTCAGGTAACTAACAATCATCAGTGTATTCAGGTTTTTTTGTTTCTTTTACTTACTGTTTAGGCCTAGGGGAAAACTTTTTTTCCAGAAAGTAATCTTAATGATTTTGCAAAACAAAGGGAGAAGTGGAATCAACTGCACCTAAGGCAATGATAAACTGGAATTCAAGGGAAATGTCTCATTTTCCCTATTAGACAAAGTTTACATATGCATGATCACTCTAAATATAAATTATTTTAGTTCTGAGAATATAGCAGACTAAAAGTTGTGAGTCCCATTTCATTAAAATTCAAAGAGTTTTTTAAAAACTTTATAACTTGGGGCACTTGGGTGACTCAGTTGCCTGTATCAAGCGTCAGACTCTTGATATAGGCTCAGATCATGATGTCACTGTGAGATCGAGGCCCACATCCGTCTGCACTGACAGCATGAAGCCTGCTTGGGATTCTCTCTCTCCCCTCTCTGCTCCTCCTCAACACACATGTGTGCATTCTCTCTCTCTTTCAAAATAAGTAAACAAACTTAAAAAGAAAACTTTATAACTTAAAATCATTTGGCCATATGTTAATTGTCAAAGTTGGGTGATAAAGCTGGAGGTTATACCCTTTTCAAACCTCTGCAAAGTAGGTATTTTCCATGATAAAAAGTTAAATTATTTTAGTGCATTCTTTACCACAAGGTGTTAAGACACTTTCAGCTATTAAGGGTCATATAGTTCCAGAGGGCAATGATGGGCTAGAATTCAAAGTAAGGAGAATACTCAAATGATTCACCTACCATTTGGTCCTCAAAGTTCTCTACCTTTTTTGCTTCAGGATCCTAGCTTCTAAAAAGTAGAAAATCCAACCAATCCAGCCAACTGTATTACTTTCCAGTGTAACTGTACCTCACAAACTGATATACCTTCATTTGTACTGATAATTTCTGCAACATGGCATTCTTAGACAAATGAATTTGTTAACTTGTTTTGAATTAACAGTGATCTGCCCACTCATGGATGCAACAGTGATCTCTAGATTCCCGAAGAAAGACAGATGAGATCTGAATATTGTCTGGTACATACTGACAATCCCAACTCCACCAGAATTATCAGGCATAACAGGCAGAGATGTAAAACCTTTTCCTATAAAATTGTTCCTCAAGTCACTGAAAAATAGTGAAAAAGGAGGGCTTCCCAGAGGTGCTATTTCAGGACAGACTTATGAATGAAAAATGTAAAGGAACAAAAATGTAAAAGAACTTCAACGTCAGTGTGCTTCTAATCAATCCGTGTGGGGATCAGTCAACAACCGTTCAGGGTGTCCACATTTACATAAGCTTCCTATAAAACACATAAGTGCACACAAGAAAGGAATGTCCAGGAAGCTCTACTTTCCAACAAATTGACTTGCTTGTGAAGGATTTCCAAAGTAATGCAGTTCAGGAAAGTAAGACGCCCTGTTACTGTTATCTTTAAAACATACGCATGACCTTAATTAGTAATTTCTTCCTCATGCATGTTTGAAAGAAAAAAGAATTTTAAGGAATAACACAATTATAAATCAAAAGAAACTAGTACACCAATAGTAAAGTCTTTGCTATAATTTTAAAATTAGAGAATCACACATTTGTGCAATATTCTAATTTATACTGCAATCTCTGATAATGAGGATTACAGACAAAATTGGTTTTACCATCTTTGCATTTTATGTTGTTACACAAACATGGCTTCACTACTTGTATATATTTTAGGTATAATATTTATGTAATATGCCACAAGCTGTCCAATAATGATGTATATCATTTTATACAAAGTACAAAAACAAAAAGAAACCTAATTACATGAAAAAAACTGACCAAAAAATATACAAGTTAAGATTAGTAGAGTACAGGTAAGATCTCAATTACCCCTTCACAAAGCTTTACCCAAAGTACAAGAGACCTAAACCTAGTGCTTTCACACTTGCCATGCTTAAAAATAGAGCCAACCCCACACTGAGTCAAAAGGGTATCCACATGTTGGGGTCAACATGATCAGTGTATCAGAAGGAGAGGTGACCGCAGCAATGGGAGACTGGTTAAGTACAGGACTGACCAAATAAGTAAATGCATCAAAGATAACAGCGGCCAGGATATCCACTTTCTGAAAGAAGCTGCAAATATGGCAAGGGAGAAAACTGGAATGAACCCTGTGGTATCAGATTACACCTGGCTATATCTGTGTGAATGGCTCATTGTTTTTAGATAGAGAATATGTAAAGTGTGTACATACATACATATGTATATAAATGCATATCTTCCCCTAGCTGAGAAGACCTGGGAGCAGTTGACATCCCAATAGTCATGATCTTGGTTTGTCTATACCATTCTCCACTAAGAAGAACCAGGGTGTCTTGGAGCATTACTGGTTCCAGTATGGATTCCAGTACTGAGGAGAAAGGGAAGAACACGACGATCTTGGAACACCTTGTGCCAGTCAGAAGTGCTCAGAGAATTATGGGAACTTGCCAAAAAAGAACCAAAGCCAACTTGAAAGGATGTAACAAATACAAACTTACTAGGAAATGAGGAATACACAGGAGTGCAACCAAATAAACGTGAAGTTTGATGAGAAAGAACATATATACATAGTCTCAAAGTACTTTGACCACAAAATACTTTGTACTTAATTACAAAGAAGCAAATCTGCAGTAGAGAAGTCGGGCAGAAATCACCTTAGCAATGAGACCAAGAGCAATCAGTCAATCTTATGATTGGTAAGATTCAATTAGAAGAGAAACGATATCAGTTTTGTGATATACCTGTCAAAGATTTTTAAACTCAACACAATCATGACAAAACCTCAGACAAACCCAGATTGAAAGCCTTTCCATGAAACAGCTGGTCTTTAATCTTTGGAAGTGTCAAGCATATTCCAGAAGCCAAGGAAAGACTAAGGTTGTATTCCAGACTGTAGGAGACGAGATAGATATGGCAGCTAAAAGCAAGTGGCAATTCTGTACTGGATCCTTTTGCCATAAAGGACATTACTGGGGCAACTGGTAAAACCTGAGTGGGGCCTAAGGATTAGATGTTGTAATCAATTCAATGTCCTGATTTTGATGGTTGTATTATGAATATGTAGGTCAATGTCTTTAGTTTAATATATATACAGGCACTAAATATTCAGGGATGATGGGGGATCAGGTAGGCAACTTATTATCAAATCAACCAGGGAAAAAATTTCTGTGTATTACATTTTCAGGTTTTTTTGTATATTTGATACTATTTAAATTTTTTAAAGACATAGGATTTATAATCAGTAATTCCCCTAAGCAAATTGTCTGAGTTGGATTACCTCAGTTCTTCAGTCTACAAATGGAAATAATACTGTCTACTCTTCCAAGAATATTATGAAAATTAAATTACATAAAAATACAAAATTTAATATATTGGAAGAAATTTTAATATAAAATGCAGTAAAACCTTGGAATGCAACTTGTTCTGTGAGTATTCTGCAAGATGACCAAACATTTAAAAAAAATTTTTTTAATGCTTATTCATTTTTGAGACAGAGTGTGAGTGGGGGAGGGGCAGAGAGACAGACAGACACAGGGTCAGAAGCAGGCTCCAGGCCTCGAGTGGCCAGCACAGAGCCCGATGTGGGACTCAAACTCACAAACCAAGAAATCATACCCTAAGCCAAAGTCGGATGCTTAACTGACTGAGCCACCCAGGCACCCCGACGGGCAAACATTTCTAGTAAGTTTTAACTTGATAAATGAGCAGTGTCTTGCAATACAAGTAGTACATGATGCTGAATGTCACATGATCACTACTGAGCCAATAGTTCCTCTCTCTCTCTCTCTCTCCTCCTCACTGCAGGATTGTAGGCGATCAACTCCCATGTTCGGATGCTCCATCTCAGGCCATAGTGTTTGGCAGAAGTCAGTGATTTTTCAGAATGTTGGAAGGTGCCCACAACTGGCACTAGTGTATTTTTTGTCACTTCAAAGCACCGATGGACAGTCCTTTGCTTTTCCACACAAGAGTAAGCTTCGAATGCTTTGCTTCATTCTAGGTCAGGCTGACTGCAGATAGACCCTTTCCTCAGCTGACTTATTGCCAGTTGCATTAAATACAGTATATGACAAGAGTTTATTGATGCTGTACTGTAGTCGACATCTGTGTGAGCATATACACAAAGGCCCCCATGCAGAAAAAGATCCCATTGAGCCAAGAGATAGCAGTGATTCTGTTAGTGATGGTGAAAGTCATGCTACACAGTAACCCTCCTCTCTCTTGTGTCCCTCACACCAGCCACAAAGGTTTTCAAAGGTAAGTGCAGGTTAATTTATTTTTCTTTATATTTTCTTTACTGTTTTGTATTTTATTACAGTATTGTAATCATTTTTACATGAATATTTTTGGGTTGTGAAATGAATCATCTGATTCTTATGGGGAAATTCTTATTTCTTATTTCTTATGGGGAAATTCAGTCTGATATACAAGCACTTTGGATTACAAGCATGTTTCTGGAATGAATGATGCTCACAAACCAAGGTTTTCCTGTACATTAATTTATAACCGTACTTTAGAAATACTCTGTCTCAGGATATGTGGTTTCAGGTTTTCCCTTGCATCCCTCTCATACATCCTCTCCTATAAATCAGCCTATAGGAAATGATCCCCAGTGCCCTACGCTTCACTTGCTTTCCATTCTTTCCTATTCCTTATCTTTATTCAATAGACATTCACATTTAAGACCAAGCTCAAGTACCCCTTTTTTCTATGAGCCCAGATGACTCTGCTCCATCTGTCCAGAGACAATGGCTCCCTTATTTGGACTTTCACTATACCTTCTATATTCACTCGCCTTAATACCTCTAACCTCATATAGCAGCACCATGATCTGCTTCTGTTCATTTCTCTATTAAGATGATGGTCTACTTGATGGTATGGACCTCATCATCTTAGCCACCACCATGCTTAAACCAGGGCTTGGGACCTAGTAGGTGCTCAATAAACGAGTTCTGAATAAATGAATCTACCAAAGTGAATGAGCACATGAGGGCACAAAAGGGGCCAAGGTTATAATTTGCAGCACCTAAAGATCTGGGGACAGATCAGGCAGGTATTCACCTTTAATTTTTTGCCAGACAGTTCTCCGTGTCCTTCCCCTCTTCATAAGTGTTTGGCTTTTGGTTTTCCACACACATACATTCATAAAAACAAACCCTGAAGATACATACCTTCCACCTCTTCTAATACCGCAGGGGGGGGACATCGATTTCTCTTTTACATGGATTTCACGAAAGCCTGCTATGTGTGTGGCATCATACTATGATTCCAAGGTGAACAAATCAGACCGGGGGTTGGTACAGCATTTTGGTGTGTATGTTCTGAACCTTGCCCCATCAAGTATTTACACAATCTATCTCTATTTAACAGATGAAAAACGTCCCAAGTCATTCAGGGTAAGTGATTTGCTCTAGGTCACTGAGCAAGTTAATGGATGACTCAGGACTCAAATGGCTAAGTGTTTCAGTTGTACATTTAATTCTAGTTGTATAAGATTACTTCCCATACTGCAAATGGAACAGATAGTCTCATTTAATACAACACAATAGTTCATATGGTGTGTCACCTTAAATCAGAAATCTAATGCTTAACGGTAAAGACAATAAACTTTAACTCCCGGAAAGTGAAAGCATAACTTTAGTAACCGTTGAGTCATCCAACCACACCTCAGGAAACTACTTAATGAGAAATATAAAGGTGATTCTAAAATATGAAAGTCTAGGGGCGCCTGGGTGGCTCAGTCAGTTGGGCGACCGACTTCAGCTCAGGTCATGATCTTACAGTTTGTGGGTTTGGTCCCCAAGTCGGGCTCTGTGCTGACAGCTCGGAGCCTGGAGCCTCCTTCAGATTCTGTGTCTCCCTCTCTCTCTGCCCCTCCCCTGCTCACATTCTCTCTCTCTCTCTCAAAAATAAATAAACATTAATTTTTTTTTTTTAAATCATTAATACAGGGGCGCCTAGGTGGCTCAGTCAGTTGGGCATCTGACTTCGGCTCAGGTCATTATCTCGTGGTTCGTGAGTTCAAGCCCCGCGTCGGGCTCTGTGCTGACAGCTCAGAGCCTGGAGCCTGATTCGGATTCCGTGTCTCCCTCTCTCTCTGCCCCTCCCCAACTTGTGCTCTCGCTCTCTCTCTCTCAAAAATAAACATTAAAAAAAATTTTTTTTAAATATGAAAGTCTAGTGAAGGAAGAACAAAATTTAAGGGGTCAAAGCTTTCAATTCTTCCAGTACTGAGCCAATATCCTTTTTACTTAAAAGTAAAATGTGTGGTGGTTTTACTTTCAGCCAGTGACTCTGCAGACGAAAAGTGGGTGACTACTCATAAGACAGCAGCAGCTCCACCACACAGAAGAGCCTTTAAGGATCAAAAATCTGGTCGGGCTACGAGACCTGTCTGAAAGTTGATTTTCCTTATTTTTGAATTTTCATATTCTCTTTTAACCTATACTGTATGATTCATTTTAAGAGGCTGGGGCTGTGGGGGCAAACACATATTATGGGGAGGACTTGACTTTATCCTTCTCTTCCTGGAGACATCTCCACAGCAGAAGGCTGGTGGCACACTGAACTAACTGCTACTCCCAATAATCAGCCTGTGCTTTTGTCCTCTGGGCAATGCGCCCCCCTGGCTGACGCACCTGTAAATCCTCCCCGGGCTCCAGGGCCCAGATCAACGCCACTTCGTCTCTGCACTACGCCTCCTTGTCCCACTGCTGGACTTCCGCACGTCCATGGGCTCCAGGCTTGACCACTTTCCAGCCTGTGTAACAGGTACTGCTGTTCTGTGTCTCCAGGGAGGACAGAATCGTGCCCACACCACCTGGGCAGGAGAGCGCACACGGCCAACTAGAGCTTGTTGGTTTGGCCCACAAAACAAAGTAACATTTTGTAATTAGTTGCAACCACTGAGAAATTTTTTACATAATATTCCAGCTTCTGAGCTTCTGTAGAAAAATTAGAGATTCCATTGGCAGGAGGTCCTTACAGAAGCTTCTTTTTTTTAAATCCATGTTTAGCAAAGAAATTTTACATTCTTGGAAAGAATATGTATCTTATTCACAGCTCACCGTATAGTCTGACTCCCAGTCTAACTTATTCCTCAATTTCAGTGAAGCTTACGTGAGTTATGTAAATTTAGTCCCAAAATAATTAACGCGTAAAGACCTACTGATGAAATGCAATAAATATGTTTTCTGCCATTTTCAGCACCCACAGAAACAAAACATTTTATTCAATAATCCTACCATGAATTAGCTGCTTCCTTCAGTCCTTACCCATATAAAAAGCCATTGTACTAGGTAAGCCCCAATTTGCAACCTAATGATTCCTAAGCAATGGTCAAAGGGTAAGAATTATGTAAGTCAAAGTTCATTTCCTAAATACCTATGTTATACCACAGAAGTAGCAAAAGAAATTGAAAAAAAACCCTCGATACAAGCTTTTACAAATTTAACCACATAAAAAACTTACCTTTAAAGAGCCATATGAAGAAGACTGTGTATTCTTTTAAAGGATTTTTTCCTTGTAAGGACTAGACAGAGCACACTGAAGACTTCACTGGGCACCAGCTTTTTCTAATAAATCTCATTATGCCAAGTGCAGTTTCTCCTGTTCCTTTAAGAACCTCTGAACCACCTTCAACCTCATTTGCCTCACTCTCTTTCATGGCCAATTCATGAACACACCCCAAAGTCTCCAACCGGGAAGTGTTAAAGAAAGCACATATTTGCATAGGAACTTACTTATCAGTGATCCTTGCTTTTCTATCTCAATTTACTATGCTTCTGTGAAAGATTTTCTAATAAGCCAACCATGTCTATATACATTATCAATCACCATCTCAAATGTTAGGCAATTTGGAAGAAAGCACTTAAATCATTACAAATTTGGGACAGGGTGTCTTCTTAAAGGTAGCCAAAACTTTCTGCTGAACTCTGAAGAAATGCTACCCATTTTTTGTTTGATCTTTGTCCTAGTTCTTACTTGGCCATAATTAAGCCCTTTTGAAGAGAGAAAATTCCTCTGTCATAAATCATTGCCTAAGTCAGAGCTCTATGGAATTATATTGAAACATTCCAAAGTTTTTCCACTGTTTTTTCCACCTAGAAGTCAGTTTATCTACTTTAAATGGATAAAGTGTATGATATTTTAGTTATATGCAATAAAGTTGGTTTTTAAAAAGAGTAAACCTGGGGTGCCTGGGTGACTCAATCAGTTGAGCATCAAACTCTTGTTTTGGCTTCAGGTCAGAATCTCACGATTTGTGAGTTTGAGCCCCACCCACATCAGGCTCCCCACTAACAGCTCAGAGCCTGCTTGGGATATTCTCTCTCTCTCTCTCTCTCTCTCTGCCCCTCCCCTGCTTGCTCTCTCTCTCTCTCTCTCTCAAAGTAAATAAACAGGGACACCTGGGTGGCTCACTCGGTTAAGCATCCAACTTTGGCTCAGGTTATGATCTCACAGTCCATGAGCTTAGTCCTGTGTGGGGCACTTAGCTGACAGCTCAGAACCTGGAGCCTGCTTCAGATTCTATGACTCCCTCTCTCTCTGCACCCCTTCCCCCCCTTCTCAAAAATAAACATTAAAAAATAAATTTAAAAATTTTAATAAAAAGTAAATAAGCTTAAAAAACACAAGTCAACTTGTTAATATTCTAATAATAAACAAAAACACAACCCCACAATTTATTTCTTTAATTTGGTTTTAGGCCTTTTCAAATATGGTTCCTTTTTCAAAACTGTCATCACAATCAAATGCAGAGACTGAACTTCAAGACTATGGTTCATTTTCATTCTGGCATTTTGAGGACTGCCAGTACTACAGCTCTCCTGAAACAGATTTTTCTGACCTCACATTCTGTTTCTCACAAGCTCTTTTCTTAGCCATAAGGCAAGACATTGAGGAATGTGACACTTTGCAAACAAGAGTGGTGCTCTGAAGATGCAACTTCAGATACTAGCTGGGGACAGGGATGAGCTAAGCCACTGGGACCAAATCGTAGGGCTGACAGTTCAGTGATCTTTAAGTAGGAGGGACAGAGGAATTTATCCATAAAACCAGAGCATTACTGGCGTGTAAGCTGTTATCACCAGAAGGAATTCTGTAAGAACTGATCCAGAGATTTATGAAGATGGCAGTGGGCAGAAACAATGGTTTGAGACATGTTTGGGTGATTTACACACTTATTTCACCATAAAGCAACAGTTACAGTGCATGTAATCTCCTCCCTATCCTTATAAGTACCTACCAAAAAAAAAAAAAGAGAGAGAGTGAGAGAAAATCTACCCAAGCATCCACCTAGACGAACGAGCTACCAACCAAACCCAGGAAGCCACGTGCACATGCCTGCAAAAGAAAGGAGTAAGAGCCACTTTGTGCTAGCTCATGAGCAGACATGAGCTCTCATGCAGGCCAGGGAACACTCTAGTTCTCCTCTTCCATCTGGTCCAAAGTACTTTAGTTCTTTTGTTTAATTAAGATAAAGGGTAATTTTCTACTGTTTTATACCTCTAAATCCCACAGAAGAGAAATATAATTTCTAGCCGCATATTATAACTGAATAATACTGTGGTTGATTGTGGGCTTTACACATGGACTAGCTTAGATGTGCGTCCCGGTTCTATCATTCATTAGCTAGGAAACTTTGAGGAAGCCAATCACCTTTCCAAGACCATAGTTTCCTCATCGATAAAACAAGTGAAATAGTGCACATCTCGGAAAATCGGAGGGAGGATTAAGTACAATTGTGTATATAAAGCTCTTTGCTCAACACCTGGCATGTGGCAGGCATTCAAACCCTACAAATACAATGTCCACTCCACAGCAACATGTCTTAAAACCCTCTCTGATCTCCCATGTGCTTCTTACACTCTGTGCTTGTCCCTGGGCCTATTTTGAACTCTCCCCAAAGCATTCCGTATAGCCCTAGACTTCTCGGTTCTTCTGCCCATTCCCTTGTCCAGCTCATGCTCCTGTAAAACTAACATGAAAATGACAGAACTCTTGAAGGAAGAAGGAAGAAGGAAGAAGAAGAAACGAGAAAACAGAGACTTCGGCACCCTTTCTTGCTGGCAGAGAGCAAAGGCTGTCAACATTCATCTCCCTAGTAGACTCTCTGGCACTCTGCCCCACTTTGTGCACACAGATCAGCATATCCACAGAGACTGGCTTTAAGAGCACCATATGTTCCAGGGGACCAGCTACAAATCAGGCAAGTTGCAAGTACCCTCCTCTTCAACCAGCATTGGCATTCTACTAGGAATTATGCCCCACCAAACAGTCCAGAAACTTCAATAATGAGATGCTAAAACAATGTTGTATACTTCCTTCTATGAGTCATAGAAGTCTTTTTCAGTACTTTAAAGTCACAATAGGGGCGATATAAAACAAGTAGGAAGCAAATCCAAACATAGGCAGTTCTTCCCTTGTTCAACAACAAAAAGTGAGCACAGAAGGTACCCAAAACCACCATGAAAAGACGGTAATTGGACATTTTGTGTAGATAAAACATAAGCAGTGCATTTGGTTTTAAGTTTATACCTGATTTTTTTAAATGTTTATTTATTTTGGGGGGCAACTGGGTGGCTCAGTTGGTTAAGCGTCCAACTTCGGCTCAGGTCACGATCTCGCGGTTCTTGGTTCAAGCCCTGCGTCGGGCTCTGTGCTGACAGCTCGGAGCCTGGCGCCTGCTTCAGATTCTGTGTTTCCCTCTCTCTCTCTGCCCCTCCCCTGCCCGCACTCTGTCTCTCTCTCTCTTTCTCTCAAAAATAAATAAACATTAAAAATTTTAAAATAAATAAATGCTTATTTACTTTTGAGAAAGACAGAGCATGAGTGGGACAGGGGCAGAGAGAGAGGGAGACACAGAATCTGAAGCAGGCACCAGACTCTGAGGTATGACCCTCCCCCGTTCATGCTCTGTCTCTCTCTGTCTCAAAAATAAATAAACGTTAAAAAAAAAAAATTAAAAAAAAAAGATATCTTAAAAATAGATAGATAGATAGATAGATAGATAGATAGATAGATAGATGGGGGCACCTGGGTGGACCAGATGTGGGGCTGACACCTCAGAGTGTCCGCCCCAGATGTGTCCGATGTGGGGCTCGAACTCACGAGCAGTGAGATCATGACCTGAGCCAAAGTCAGACACTTAACCAACTGAGCTACCCAAGCACACCAGTTTATACCTAATTTAAACACACTTACACTAAAGCAGTGGTTCTCAGGCTGGGGCAATTTTAGCTCTTCATGGAAAATTTGGCAATGTCTGAGCTACTTTCATCCGGTGAGTAGAGGCTAGGATGCTGGTAAATGTCCTACAATGCACAGGACAGCCCCTACAACAAAGAATTATGAGCCCCACAGTGTCAATGGTGCAGACTGGGGAATTCTGCATTAACCAAATACTTTATGGATGGTGCTCTTAAACATAATTGAGGGGCACCTAGATGGCTTAGTCCGTTAAGTGTCCGACTTTGGTTCAGGTCATGATCTCACTGTTCACGAGTTTGAGACCCGCATCAGGCTCTGGGCCGACAGCTCAGAGCCTAGAGCCTGCTTCGGATTCTGTGTTTCCCTCTCTCTCTGCCCCTCCCCTGCTCATTCTCTCTCTTTCAAAAATAAACAAACATTAAAAAAATTCATTTAGGGGCACCTGGGTGGCTCAGTCGATTAAGCATCCAACTTCAGCTCAGGTCATGATCTCACGGTTTGTTAGTTTGAGCCCTGCATCGGGCTCTGTGCTGACCACTCAGAGCCTGCAGCCTGCTTCAGATTCAGTGTCTCCCTTTCTCTCTCTGTCCCTCCCCTGCTCGCGCGCTCTCTCAAAAATAAATAAACATATAAAAAGCATTTAAAAAATAATTTTAAAAAACCATCATAATTGGGGTTTACAAATTAAATCCTGTTTACCAACCACTAGCACTTGTAGAGAATTTTCACACCCTTTATCTACAGTTTGCTTTGATTTCATAAAGACCCAAGAGGTAGGCCAATGGAAACCAAAGGGAAAGGGAGTGGAAAAAAAAGAGTCTGATTGTGACTTAACAGCCAGAATGCTATTTCTATGATGTTACACTATAATCCTAGTCTGGTACATGAAGGTAAAATTGAAATCAATCACAGTCAAAATTTTTAGGAAATTATACACTATTGCTTTTTACAGTGTTGAACATTATTTAACTTTTTTGATGACAAAGACATAGTTGTGAATATCCATTACTGAAACATTGGATGGTATTGCAAATTTTTTCTATTCTTTATGTCAGATTGTCAGACAATTTCTGCTGTATTGTTTAGAAGCACACTCCTGTGGTCACTCCCCTTCTTGCCTCTCCTAATTTGTGGCTTTTCATCTGCAATGAACAGTGGGGAAAATAAAACCAAGCTTAAAGTATTTGTTGATGAAGGCTAACATGAAAAAATTTCAGAACTTTCAACATTACTTTAAGAGCTATAGATACTTTTTTCTTTTTCAACTTGGGGTAATGTCCTAACAGTTACTGCTGTTAAACAAGACTGATCTGGGAAGGTACAGTGTGGTCAGTACGACATATTTCCGAGCCATGTCAATAATGCAAAGGAGAACGTACTATCTTCTAAGAAGAAAAGAACTGAGCATTTCCTGCATATTCCTACCCTCAACACTGACGTGCAACATTATGAAAAATAAGTTTCATGGTGACAACATATCAGTAGCATATAGGATGATAGAGGGAAATATGTGAAATAATGTGCAATAGGAAGATCGGGGAGTCTACAAAAGGTATTTCCTTTCTGTTGAAAATGAAAAGACACTGGTCAAATATAAAACACCCAAAAAAGTAACAAGGAATTCATAAAACATCTGAAAAAACTTTCTAAGCATACCTTTGTAAACATAAAAACACATTAAAATCTTTGTAAGATTTTAGGAGCTAATAAAAACATTTGCTAATTTGAAATCTGCTTGTTCTACTTAATTCTGTGGGTATCTGTGTAGAAGTTTTGATACATTAGTTTCAGCAGACATCTTCAAAAGACCTGGGTCCAATTCTAATTACCAATTAAAATGCACAATCATACATATATTACATATACCATATACACACGGTCTGTATACAATTTGTAGCAGCATTTGAGTACTGAATATGTAAATGTACCAAATTTGACATGCATTACTTCATTTAATCCTTTACAATGTAATGATCATTTTCATTATCCTGATTATAAAGAAAGCCTTCGGGAGGTAAGACAACTTGCCCGAAGCTGTGCAGTGGCAGAGGCAGGATTTGAACCCACGCCTGTGTGATTACTGAGCCAGATCTCTTAACCAATTTTACCCCACTTTCAAGAAATGAAGCTATTTCTCTCAGAACAAAAAAATTTCTACCACTCATCACTGTACTGAATTTTTCTTTAATCTTGTCCACTACTCCATGACTTATACAGAGTAAACAAAATTTGATCAAAACACCAAATGATGCCTCATCACATTGTATAGATTTTTGCATTAGAATAAATCTGAACCCTAATTCACAAATTAATCATATTCTAAATGTCAATCTCTACAAAAATTTAACGCAGTTCCCATTTCCCTAGCATAAAGCACTGAGAAGGCAATTAATTACACCTATAAAGAAACCAAAGAGTGGCCCCAGATACACAAAAATCCTAATTGACATGAAGGAAGTGACCTTCCTATAGACAGTATAATTAAAGCTTTCTTCTTTGAAAAGCCCAGACTATTATAAAGGAGCAAAGAAATGAATTTAGCCTATGAATTTATTTATTATTATTTTTTTAACGTTTATTTATTTTTGGGACAGAGAGAGACAGAGCATGAATGGGGGAGGGGCAAAGAGAGAGGGAGACACAGAATCGGAAGCAGGCTCCAGGCTCCGAGCCATCAGCCCAGAGCCTGACACGGGGCTCGAACTCACGGACCGCGAGATCATGACCTGAGCTGAAGTCGGACGCTTAACCGACTGAGCCACCCAGGCGCCCCTAGCCTATGAATTTAAAATTATTTTCCTGTGCATGAAATTTATGGGGAAGAGAACAAAACTATTTTAAATATTCCAGCTGTAAGGAGTTTTGTATTCAAGCCATTAAGTGCTCACCTGTACCTCATTTTGTAGGTACAGGACAACCAACTTTTCCGTGGCTAAGAAAGATCTACTGCAAGCTAACACAAAGCTAACTACTATGGTTTGAGGTCTTCCTCCATCATACAAATGTAGATGCAAAGTTTTAGAATGTACTATCAAATAAAAGAGCTGGAAAGGAAAAAATCTTTCAGAGTCCTATGAGAAACCTTAGAAAACCAAGGGAAGGGGCGCCTGGGTGGCTTAGTCGGTTAAGCGGCCGACTTCGGCTCAGATCATGATCTCGCGGTCCGTGAGTTCGAGCCCCGCGTCGGGCTCTGTGCTGACAGCTCAGAGCCTGGAGTCTGGTTCGGATTCTGTGTCTCCCTCTCTCTGACCCTCCCCCGTTCATGCTCTGTCTCTCTCTGTCTCAAAAATAAATAAACGTTAAAAAAAAAAAATTAAAAAAAAAAAAAGAAAACCAAGGGAAAAGGCTCAGCTGGTTATGTAGTTCAGGTTAAACATACTATCAGATAGCTAATCCCTTTGCTTTGCCAAAGGACTTTTTCCCTTACACCCCACCCCCAGAGTGATTTTCACAGATAGAACTTTGTCTCAAGGAAACAATTCAGAGATGTAACTTCAATAGTTATAATTAAAGTATACCTTGTATATTAAACACATATACTTTTAAAAGTTCTAGCTGCGCACCTTTAAACTGAATCACCTCTCATCTGCACCAAGAAAACTTATTTAAAGGAACTCTATTTCGGAAAATTAAAGACAATGAGTAAAGAAAAAAATGAAGCTAAGGTAGGGTAAAGTTTGTTTACTAACTAGATTTTTAAATATTGGGCTGGCATAAAACATGCACTTTGAAATCTTGAGTGCTAAATTGTACCCCCGCCCTCACCCAATTTCACAAAAACCCAGTGAGCCAGGAGCTCTTCTAGGTCTGGAGAAATAGCAGGGAACAAGACCACTAGAGTCACTGCTCTCATTATGCTAACATAAAATCATCTGTGTGTTAAAGTCATTCAACTAATTAGTAAAAGCGATGAAGAAGCTTCTCTAACTACATAGTCTCAACTTGATGAACTGAGGCCTCATGCCAACTCGTCTCTACTTTATTCTTAAATCAGTTTGATCCCACACTCTGCCTCCACCTGTTCCGGTCAAAACTGCAGCCGAAAGTGTCTTAGTTGCTGTAGCGCTGGCGCTCTGGTCAAAGGGCCCAGCCTGGCACCCTACCTCACAGGTCTGACCAATGCTCACTCCCACTACCCACCCAAACACACAACCACCACCTACATCCCTGTTTCACAAGCCCTCAGGCCTAAGCTGGGCAGTTGCCACAATGTGGACCCTGACGATACCCTGCCTTTGTGAAAAAAGAACGCAACCGACAAAACCAGCTGATCTCATGGAGGTTAGTTCATGTACTGGGGGCGGGGGAGGGGACGAACAGCAGAAAGTAGGAGTAGAAAACAGTTAAATAGTGCCAAGTGTTACAAAGAAAAATAAAACCCGGAAAAGAGTGGGAGAGCAGGGTTTCCAACGTTAAATAAGATGGTCAGGGAAAGGCCTCAGGGTGAAGGTGAATTTAAGCAAACATGGAAAACAGATGAACTCAATACTTTTTAAACATTAAAAATGTTTTGGGGAGCCTGGTTGGCTCAGTCTGTTAAGTGTCCAACTTCGGCTCAGGTCATGATCTCGCACTTCGTGGGTCTGAGAATCTCCGTGCTGACAGCTCAGAGCCTGAAGCCTGCTTCGGATTCTATGTCTACCTTTCTCTCTGCCCCTCCCCCGCTCACACTCTCTCAAAAATAAACAGACGTAAAAAAATAAAAATAATGTTTCAAGTGACTGAAAGTTCCAAGACTTTCAGGTCTACAATAAGAAGTTGTGTCACATAACACATGAGCAAAGAGAAAATATTAGAAGAAAAAAATAACAGGAAGGGATTTTCTCCATCTATAATTGGGGAGTAGTATTTTCAGATAAAGGCAAATAAGCAGATATAAACTGTTAAGCTTTTCCAAAAGTCCATAACGAAGCCTATTTTCTGAATGAGCCACTATAACATTTGCAGGAACTGTAAGGAACTGGCTTTGAGACCTTTTCCAGATGAAAAAGTATGAATAGTGGAACCCAGGAATCTATGCCAGAAATGGACAATTAACAAAAGATCTGCAGGAGTGAAATATTCTGAAATAAGGGCTTTTAGTGTGTCAATGATACATGTAATTGCCAATACAATTTTCCTCAGGTTTACAGAAATGGGTTACCATCAAGACCATGAGGAAGAAAAATACCCCATGCACTCCTGCCAGCTCTGGGAAGCTCTCATGACATTATAGGATGCCCCCTGGAAGTGGGGATTACACAAATATCTTTTACTTTTCTATTTCTTTTTTCTATCTCCCCAGTGCCCACAATGTGGTTAAAGCAAATCTCCCAGGTTAACAAAAACTTGCAAGTTGGTCCTTTAGTTCCAAAACTTGGAAACGAGCATCAGTTCTCAATTGAAAATGAGCCTCTACTGGGCACCACACTGACTTTGGAACAATGATGGCCATCATTGGCAGTTTCCTCCTTGCTTCTCCGCGAATCCTTCTCTTCCCTTCTTTTCACTGTTTTCACAACCAGTGGCCTGAGCTTACCACTTTCTATAAAAGGACTAAAAAGGGGCTCTAATTAGCACCCTCATCAGTTTCCTATTTCTTCCACAGTGGGCATCTGAGTGTGACTACCCACACCCTGTGCTTTAAGGTGTTAAGAGTGGTGGGAGGAGGGAGCTTACAGAATTCTCTTGAAAATTTAAAGTGCCTTGCTGACACATACCAATAGGATCATGATATTGATCTATTAACATTATATACACACATATACATGTGTATAATAGACATATTCTATTACATAGCCATACATTATAGTTCTATTTTTTTTTAATTAGGTAAGAGAAATGCAGTTTTTCCTGTTTGGATAACATCTATAAATAGCAGGATTCTTGAAAATTAATACTATTCATATAACTTCAAAGTTCGGTACATAAGTATCAACCTGCTAAAGATAGGATATAATCTAGTCAAAATTTCCTAGAAAGAAAGCAGCAGAGGACTTGAATTAGGTAAGTATTCCTGGGAAGTCTGGGTGCACAGCAAAGACCAGGTAACTATTTCTTGTTTCCATCTGCAGAATCTTTTCTAAGAATGTTTCTCTTTCTCCATGAACATGTTTGTTTGTTTTTTCCTCCCTTCCTTACTAGCTACAGTGGGTCAGAGCATTGCTTTTGTTTTGAATACTATGGATAGAACAGAGAAAAATACCAGGGAAAAGTGCTTCCTCTGTTACTCAAGAGCAACAATTGGTAACTTTATGTTCAGGGATGTTAAAAACTGGCAATAAGAAATTAATGGGAGCTAGAAAAGCCCAGGTGTTGAGAGCATGGATTTAAATCCTGGCTCCCCCAGCCGTATGAACTTCTAACAAATGATTTAATCTGTCTGGGCTTCTGGTTCCACTTCTGTACAGTGAGGACTTGTGGTAACTGAGTTTATGCACATAAAGCACTTAGGACAGTGTCTGACCAACAAAGTAAGTGCTCAATAAATGATAGCTATTATGACTCTTATTATAATAATTATAATTAAGGGGGCTGAAGAAGTAGCCAGAGATACAGAGGAGATAACCACACAACATATGTTTTGGGTTTAGAGAAGAGGGAGAAGGCAGTGGTTAGTCAATGTTCTCAGTTATATAATCCAGGAATACATTTCATCATCTTCACTATTATTCAGAGGGAGTAAATACTGCAGTTACATTTTACAATTCAAGCCAATCTATATTTCAACATCTTACAATTTTTTAAATGCCACCAACGGAAAGCATCCCAATTTCAGAGATGTTAAAATGTGAAAAAGTGTGCATTTTAGATTTGGTGAAATACACTGAGATCTGGAAAACAATACAGATTTCAGGTATCAGATGTTCCACAGTCTCACCTTTTGCTATGAGAACTGGAAACTAAAATTTTGCTTCTGATCATACCTAATATCTATCACTCAGATTGTTTTATTTTTTATTTTTATTACTTTTTTAATGTTTATTTTTGACAGAGAGAGAAAGACAAAGCATGAATGGGGGAGGGGCAGAGAGAGAGGGAGACACAGAATTTGAAGCAGGCTCCAGGCTCTGAGCTGTCAGCACAGAGCCCAACGCGGGGCTCGAACTCACAGACCGCGAGACCATGACCTGAGCCGAAGTCAGATGCCCAACCAACTTAGCCACCCAGGCGCCCCTCAGATTGTTTTTTAAAGCAAGCCCATTAGATCTGGGCAGAAAGACAACTTAAAAAAACTTTTTTTAAGGTTTTAATTTTTGGGTGGGGGGTGGGGGAGGGGGGAGGGAGAGAGAGAGAGAGAGAGAGAGAGAGAGAGAGAGAGAGAGAGAGAGAGAAGGCACAGAGTGAGAGGGAGACAGAGAATCCCAAGCAGGCTCCATGCTCAGCGTGAGCCCAACATAGGCCTCAATCTCACAACTGAGCGGCCAAAAGCAAGAGTCGGTCACTCAACCAACTGAGCCACCCAGGTGCCCCTAATTTTTTTTTTAAGTAGGCTCCACACCCAAAGTGGGGCTTGAACTCATGACCCAAAGACCAAGAGTCGCACGCTCTTCCAGCTGAGTCAGCCAGGTGCCCCAAAAGACAACTTTTATTAGGAGTTTTGATCCCAAAAGCTAAGTCCTAAGAGTGAGAAACAAGAGAAAAAAAAAAAAAAAAAAAGGCCATAAAAGGAGGATAGCAAGAATGGGAGAGACAAAGCTAGAAGAGAACAAAATTTTGGACAAAAAAGCATTGTGTCTTTCCATAGAGGAGCAACCCAGGTCCTCCGAATTCCAAAGGTCTCTTAGTCCAGACATACCACAGCATCAGAAAGAATGTCGGGACTAATCACAATTGTTAAACAAAAAGGGCACCTAGTCAATGAATTCTCAACAAGGCCGAAGTATACCACTCCCAAGCTTCCCCTAACACACCGCTGCACAAAACTACCACACGTTGCTTATAGGTGCATACAAATGATAGACACAGAAGGAAAGCAAAGAACCATTGACAGGAGAACAATCTCTGAGCTAGGAGCACAGGCCAGAAAGACACCCCATCTCTACAGCACAGCCACTAAGTCACCTGGCCTATCTTTGAGCATCCTCATTAATAAGGAGCTCACCATCATTAAAGGAACCCAATTCCATTTTCTGACAGCATTGCCAGAAAATATTTGTGTTGGACCAAGATGTGCCAAGCTAGTTTGGGATTCTTCCGTTTACTTCACATTTACTGTGCCCTTACATGGACTTCGAAGGGCCCCTGAGGAGTGATGGCAATGGATGACTCCAGTTAGGGACTGGTGGGGCAGGTACAACAGACGAACATACAAACATGAAGAACTGGAGTTGGCTGGCAAGAGTTAATGAGGATTTTTTTTCTAGGAACATATTAGACAAATAGTCAGGGAAAGCTATGGGAGGACTGGCCTCACATCCTGACCAGGAGGTCCATGGATCATGCAAGATGACCAATGGCCACTTGAGTCACCAGAGGATCAGTGTGAAGAGAAGGCCAGACTTCAGTTAGGAAATAGAGGTAGAGGGTGGTGGTTCTGTGATGCACTCCAGGCTTTAGGGAAGTTTGACATGAAAGTGGGGCTCAGGATGGCACAAGAGGGAAGACGGAGGAGAGAGGCCCTTTCCGCAGGGACTCGGGAGAAGAGGGCTAAGCAGGAAAGGGCTCAGCATGTTTGAGCTTGCATTCAATAGGTACAACTGTAAGCAACCAATCACAATCTCGTGAGATAGCACCAGATTAGAGGGACACCTAAAATAGAAGAGAAAGCCAGACTATGAGGATAGCACTTGTGTTAATCCCAACAAAACTACTGAAAGTTATTCTCTCAACACTTCTCAAACACTGCTCTAAGCCCTTAAGAATATTAACTTTTATTCTTCCAACAACTCTATGATGTAGGTAATATTAACATTCCCATTTTATATATAAGGGAGCAGAGTCAAAAAGAGCTCCAAATCCACCACTTAATTACTAGAGGAGGCTTCAAACTCAGTCCGTCCAACTCCAAAGCTTGTCCAACTCCAAAAGATACTATCAGCCCTTATCATGGATTCTTTTCACCTAGATTTCTAGGCCCTGCCACAATGCCTCGTCCATAGTGAACACTGATATACTTGTTAAAAGACTGAAGGATCCCTAGCTTTAGTGGGATTCTAGGAGGCAAGCTTTGTAATGAAGGATACAGAAAACTGAAAAGAGAATGGAGATACATAGATGGAGTTAATTGGTGTAGGGCTCTGAATGGACTTGGGAGTGAAATCATTTTTCCGACCTGGTATGGATTTCCTTCCTCTGAACTACAACCACTCTAATCACTGCTTTTATATACAACACTAACTTATACCCAGGTGTTTATTTTCCATCCTACTGCTCCTTCTAGGATTGAAATGACCAAAGGTCAAGGCATTCGTCTCATTCACCTTTGGACTCCCAATATCATTTATCAACATGGTATACCACCAAATGATACCATTAAATAGCATAAATTAGGGAAAAAAGGTATAGATCACTCAACTTTCTGCAGGTGAAATGAAGATCACTTTGTTTAGAAGTTTTATTTTTCAGGGTGCCTGGGAAGTAGCCAACTCTTAGTTTTGGCCCAGGTCATGATTTCACCGTTAGTCGGGCTTGATCTCCCACAGTGCACATTGGGCTCTGCGCTGACAGCACAGAGCCTGCTCGGGATTCTCTCTCTCCCTCTCTGCCACTCCCCAGCTCGCTAAATAAATAAATAAATTAATTAATTAAATAAATGTATGTTTTACTCTTTCTATCAAGGGTTTTAGTTGGCTATAATTTGATAACCTCACACACATTATATTGCACTGTACTTGAAACTGTAAGCATAACTCACCTGTATTCTTCAGTCAGGGCATCTTATTTGGTTCTACCTACTGACTTTTCACTTCCTAAATATGCTCACTAGCATACATTTAAAAAAATACAGATAACCTCTTCGCAAAGTTATTGCACTTTTTAGGGTTACTCTTAACATGGAGCCTAACACAAAATCTTGCTAGAGGCCCCAGAGAACAACCTAGCCTTGCAGAGCAGATGAGGTACTGGTGTGCAGCAAGACTGCACTGTGGCTCAAGCATTCCCCAGAATGGTGGCAGCTCCCTAGTTTTTGCAGATGCTGCAGCTGAAGTTGATGGCTTAATTTCAGTGTGCTGGTACGCGTGAGGGGCATAGCAGCTGGGGTTGGCTTCTCCACTGTATTCTTGCATAAGGGAGGCAATACAAAATTGATCATGGGCACCCAGAATACTTGTTGGTGATGTCCACACTGCCAACTACACTCCAGGGACAGAGAACTAATTCTAGACAATGTTCTGCAAACAATGCTAAATTTACTCACAAAAACAAACACACAATTCCTGAACTGTGATCAATGCATGACTACTTCAAATAAGAACGAATGTATGAATTTTAAAAGGTCCATCTCCCCACTGAGAGGTTACTGGTAAAGATTTAACCGACAGTCACTAAGGTGACCATTTTAGAATATTCCATTATAGACATCAGTAACAGGCAGTTGGTGAGCCACAGAATGCTTCCGACAATGTGAAGATTATGATCAAGGTCCAGATTTAAGAAAATTAATCTGGTGGGGTGGGGGGGCCTGGGTGGCTCAGTCGGTTAAGTCTCCGACTTCTGCTCAGGTCATGATCTCACAGCTTGAGCTGAGAAACAAGAACAAAGTAGAAAATACCTGTAACAGATATAAAAAATGCAATGAAGAATCAGCCAAAAATGGGCAAAAGGTTTGCCAAAAAGTACAGAGGACCTGGATGTTGTGCTAGTTGAAGGGCCATCTAGATAGTTCTTTGCTTTGCACCTGCTAATTTTGGTTACCTGTGCTGAGGACCAAAGGCAGGGTTTACCAATGTTTAGGAATTCACAGTAAAGCTGGTTGCACATTAGAATCATCTGGGGCACTTGTTAAAAATACAGCTTCTCTAACCCTACCCCTGGAGATTCTGACTCATTATACCCAGGGTATGGATGGGAATTTTTCTTTAATTTTTTTTCAACGTTTATTTATTATTGAAAGACAGAGAGAGACAGAGCATGAGCAGAGGAGGGGCAGAGAGAGGGAGACACAGAATCTGAAGCAGGCTCTAGGCTCTGAGCCGTCAGCACAGAGCCCCACCCAGGGCTCGAACTCACAAACCGCGAGATCATGACCTGAGCCAAAGTCTGACGCTCAACCAACTGAGCCACCCGGGCACCCCTGGGAATTTTTAATTAAGCACTCCAAGTAATTCTGATGCAGCCAGTAGGAGGACCTTTGGAAACCAAGTAGATCATCAAAATCACCTGATGTACTTTCCTTTTATAATTTTACTTATTTTGAGAGAGAGAGAGAGAAAGAGAGAGAGAGAGCACACACATGAGCGCACTCAAGTAGGGGAGGGGAACAGAGAGAGGGAGAGAGAACAACAAGGAGGCTCCATGCCAACAGCGTGAAGCCTGACTTAGGGCTCAATCCCACGAACTGTGAGATCATGACCTGAGCAGAGATCAAGAGTCGGACACTTAACCGACTAAGCCACCCAGGCGCCCTGTTCTGATGTACTTTTTTTTTTTTTTTTTAAGAGTGTTAGTGGGGGAGGGCAGAGAGAGAGAGGGACAGAGGATCCTTACTGACAGCAGAGAGCCCACTACAGGGCTTGAACCCACAAACAGAATCATGAGATCATGACCTGAGCCAAATCTGGATGCTTAACCAACTGAGCCACCCAGGCATCCCTCCATGTACTATTTAAAAAGTATAGGTTTCTGGGCTCCTGTCCAAATCTAGTGAATCTCACATTACACTCACAAAATTAAATGCATCATGTTTGACTCCTTTTTCAAACAACTTTTCAGCACATGCATGTAGAAAAGAATTTCAGTACAACTGGGACTATACCAGGTATGCATACAGGGTCCTGGAAGCCCAGAGGTAGTGGCTTTGGGCAGACCCCTAATCCCTTCCCCAAAAGTCCCACATCCTCTTCTGTCACCAGTGGGATCCATGAACCCAAGTGTCTGTCAGCAGAAGAAAAATGTAAGCAAATAAGTAAATGTGGAGTAAGTCTCTGAAGGTCCTCAGCTTCACAAGTTGGCATGGCTGTTCATTAAGAGACAAAGGACCACCCTAACTGCCCTTGGAAGGAAATCCAAACTAAAAAACACTTCCTGTTTCCTGTCCCTCTGAAGGACTTTCCTATTTCAAAGTCCCTCTTTAAACAGCTTCAAGAAACATTAACGATATTGCTGCACACCACTATTTTATTATAAATCTTTAAATTATTTGTTCAGATCATTGTTTTAAGTGTAAAATACATTATTAACGTCACAAAGAATATTAGCGCTAACATATGTAACATATTGGTCACCATGCACTTTGCCTCTCAAAGCCCTGGGAAACCTTCAAGAACTAGTGTTACAAGTGTATGAGCACTGAGACCAGAGAGACTCCGTTCAAATCCTTCCCCTGAAGATTAGGCTGGTTGTAGAGCGTTACAGTTACGACCTTCTGAAACTTGAGCTTTCTTCTTGTCTAAAATGATAATAGAACCTGTCTTACACGTTGTTATAGAAATGGAAGCAAAACCACATGCAATCCTGGTTCAGAGACAGCATTCAATAAACAGTAAATGCTCATCACTCTTACCCAAATCTCCATCCCTCCTCCCACAACAAAGGTGAAATGAGCCCTCCAAAAGTGCTCGGGGTATTGGAGGTAAGTGTTGAAAATCTGAGTACTCCAGCTGTGACGAGAACTGGAAAAAGAAACTCCACTTACAGAAAGGTAGCACATCATACAATGTGAAAAGTCCTTCACCACAAAGCACCTGGATGATGAATAAATTACAACAGATATGCTTCTAAATGTATTTTTATTGCTAAGATCATAAGAAAATAAAGCAGTTTCCCTAGGACAACAGAAAAAAAAAAAAAAAAAGAACATTTTTGTGTGTGTAAAACATCCCTTTAATTATGTGTTTTTTCCATAGTAGAATTATGTGCTTAATTTTATGTGTATAGGACCATTGCCTTTGACTCCAGGCACATTTGAATTTGAATCCTAGCAAACCAAGTACCAATTCTAAGATTTCAAGCCAGTGAGTAAAGCTCTCTGTGCTTCAATTTCTTCAGTGGTAAAATGGGCTTACCGCTACTTACCTATTAAGATTGTTATAAAATAAATTCATACGTGTGTGTGTTTGTGTATCACATAGCATAGTACTTAGTATAGAAAATGCAGTCACTAAATAGTTGCTATTATAAATATTACAGGGGGAGGGTATCCATTCATTCAACAAGTATTTATTGTGTCCTAGTGCCAGACTCTTTCAGACACAGATAAAAAAAATTCCTTGTTACAATACTATCTGGAATGTTTGTTTTCTGCCATTTACTTATATAATCTTATAAAGTACTGTTTTCTGCATTTTTCAAATGTACAAACTGAGAAATTAAGGGACTTGGTCCAATTCACACAGCGAGTAATAAAAGAAGAATTAAAACTTGGGTGCTATGAGTCCCAAACCCTCTATCTTAATCATCTTAACTCTCTGCTTCACCTAGATCAGGAAATGCACATTCCAGGTATATACAGAAGATGCAGTTGGTAGACTTTACTTTCATTTATTTTTTTGGCACCTAATCAGCAAACTCTAAAAATAGTCGGTTTCACAATCATAGATATAACACAGTATCACTACACCGAATTTTCTGTTAAGTTCTTAACCTCGCAGTTTTTGTTCCTTCTTTAAAAGGGAAAGTAATTTTTCAATTATGAGTAACATCCACTGTGTATGCAATGGGTCTAAATGTTGTGGTTTCATATATAAATACGTTTCTAGGTGCTGCAAAGAAATGGACACTTCTTGCAAATTAAACCTGGTTTATTTTTTTTATTTGGAGAGGATCCTACTTATGTAATGATCATTGGATGATACTGAATAGGGAGGCAGATTTGATTCAAAAAAGGAAGCACTTTTGCATAGGGTGTGGTCGCTCAATAGGTTAAGACTACTTGTCTAAATATCGGATCATTCTCAAATATATTGAGAATATATATATTATGGTAAAGAGAAAGAATCTTATCGAGGAAGACAGTACTTTCCACTTTGCAACTCTGAAAATAACAGCAACAAACACTTTGAGTTCTTATAAACCGTTTTAAAACAATGTAACCGACCTACGAAAGTTATTGCTACATTCTACATATCATTTATTATTGCTTTTTTAAGATTTTATTTTTAAGTAATCTCTACGCTCAACATGGCACTCAAAATGATAACCCTGAGATCAAGAGTTGCATGCTCCACTAACTGACCCAGCCAGGAAACCCTACCTATCATTTTAAAAAGAAAAAGAAAAAGACTATTTCTTCTATAAGTGCAACTGCTTTGTAGGAAAGATTTATAGACTGCCACAACTCCATTCACTCCTACTTCTAAGGAAGTCTCTTCATCTTTTGCTCACCTACTCCTCAAGTTATGCGATTTTAAGTAAAACGATGATGTCAAGAACTTGGATCCTATCAGCCTCAGACTGAAAACAAATGATGACTAAGAAATTTGGTAGCTCAACTTAAAAATTAATTCATAAATAACTTCAAAACAAAGCAAACATATTTTCATTAAAAAAGGAAACCACTCAGGGCGACTGGGTGGCTCAAGTCAGCCACCACCCGACTTCAGCTTAGGTCATGATCTCCTTTTGGTGGATTTGAGACCTGTGAGTGACTCCTGGCAGAGCCTGCTTGGGATTCTCTCTTTCCCTCTCTCTCTGCCCCTCCCTGCCTCCTGCTTTCTCTCCCTCTCAAGTACATAAAGGGGGGGGGGGTTCGGGGGGCACACACTCTTCCATTCATTTTAGATCGAATCACACCTAAATCTAGAAGAGATGATTTCACCACTGTCCTCATTTTGCAGATGAGGAAATTGAGACATAAAGAACTATAATTCAGTTACTTGTTTACCTATTTTCTCACATCACTGTTTCCACCCTTACCTACTATAGCTGTAAATTTCTAATTCACCATCCATCATGTGTTTCTAGCCTATGACTACTGCTTCAGGACAAGGACTAGACAGAGAAATTTTAAAACTCCAATACTTATCCCATTTACACCCTCATAACAGCTTTGCCTAATCAAAACGTGTGAAAGTGAGTAAGAGCATTTGTATTTCTGCCGCTTAAACGACGGTTTTGCCTGATAACTGGTCTACACAGAAGACATTTCTGGTATTGTAGGATAGGAGCACAAAAAAGGGGGGGCGGGTAAAAAACGTTTTACAGATCAAGGGAAAAAGTCCCTAGTTTCCACATGGGTTCAAGCTCCCCTCAGATCAAAGGAATGCCGTTAAAGGGAGAAGGAAAATATGTGGGCTTGAATAGATCGTCTTTAGGATTCCTGCCAACACTAAGATTAAATGAGAATTCAGAACTCAAAATCCTGCATTACTGATAGCTGAATTTATCTATACAAAAAGAGCAATAAGAGTTCCATTTCTTGATGTTAGGAACATGTTTCCTTATGAGAGAGACTTTCACAATTAGAGTGGAGGTCAAGCGTATTTTTCAACAGCCAAAACCAGAGCGCTCAGGGTAGCTGGTCCGAGGTTACCCAACAGCTGGGCTACCGGACTAAGAAGAACATCAGCCTCCCCCATGTATCGTAGGAGTCCTTCACTAGGTCTGCCGTAGCAGGAATTTAGCTAAGAAACTTAAACTTCAGGGTCTCGAAAATGGGCCTTATTACTTCCTAAGTTGTTTTTTTTTTTTTTTTTTTTTTCTTTTTTAAGCTATATCTATACTTCCGGAATTCCCTGATAAGTGACCTCCAGGGCATACTCAGCCCTCTGTGAGTTCCTGCCCAAGGTCCTTTGGGGGAAGGGACGAAACCGGTCAAGGTGGAAAGCCAGGCTCCGGCGTCTGGGAAGCTGCCCCCAGCTGGCTCCCTTAGCAGCCAGCAGACCGCACACCTGCAGGGCGCCCGGCGCCTCCTCCACCGGCGGCCACGCCCCCGCCCTACCCTGCCCCTCGAGACACTCACCTGCGCCGTCTGCGGGCGCCTGGCTCCTGAAGGCGGCCGGCTCGGCCCGTCCCAGGTGTGGCGAGGGCCTGCTCCAGGGCCGAGGGGTCCCGGGCGGCAGGTAGGACGGGCTGGACTTCCGCCGGATAGCCACCCGCCTGAAGTTGTAGCCGCCCTCGCCGCTCATCGCGCCGGGTTCGCTCGCAGCTCCGCGCTCTCCCTCGCCCTCGTCCGTCCGCAAGTGTGCGCTCGACCCGCTCCTTCGGGGGGACCGGACCTCGGGGGGAGGGGTCGCCTGCGTGTCACACTCGGCGCGACTCGAGAGGGGCGACTCCGGGCTGCTCGGCGCCCCTCGCGAGTGCGCCGCCGCGCCTTCCTTCCCGGGCCGCGCAGGGCCGCGCGGAGAGTTTGGCTCGGGCTCCTGCCGCAGCCGCAACGCCTCGGTCGCTGCGGCTCCCGCACTCACCTGACGCGGCCACTGCAGCGGCCAGCAGTGCTGTGTCCACCCTCCTCGCCGGAGCCAATCGCCCGCAGGTCCCGGGGGCGGACCGCCGGGAGCGCAGAGTACAGACAGTCAGCGCCGCCGCGGCCGCCTCCTCCCGGGGAAGCAGCCAAGAACTCGCAGTGCCGATTGGAGCGCCCTGGGCGCGGTTCCTGAGCCGGTTTCCTCGGGACGGCCCCGCCCCGCCCCGCCCGGCGCGCTACGGGCCAGCCCATTGGCCGAGAGGAATCGCGCGGCACACACCTGGGGTGCTCAAGGGGTCAGCCGCGTTCGCCTGCCGGCCGCGCACTGGTCTCGAGGAGAAAGAGAAGATAATTAACAGCTACTCTGAACGCTGCCCAAGGGCTCGCCACTCTTACACACCCACATGCCTGGGGTCACACGTGCGCCTCAGGCCGCTGTCCCGAGCCCTTGATTATAATCTTATTTATGCTCGTAGAGCTACCCGGTGACTTAAGTATCTCAGATCAGGAAACCGAAGCGGAACCTACACTGGGTCACATAGCACTGCTAGAATCTCTACTCGAGTTTCTGCATCAATGTCTTGTCCTTATCTCACCGAATCAAATTGTCTTACCAGAGGCATCAGACCAGAGAAGACGAAGGCATGTGTGGAAGGAAAAGGAAAAGGTGGAACTAACAATCCACAGGTTTCCAGAAAAGCATCAGACCCTCCATCACCTTGAACACTTTTAGGACTTTATTAGTAACACACTGCAGGGTCCATTTAATTTGTTGTTTTGTTTCACATCAGCTAAATAGCAAATTGGAGAAAATACACGTTAAATTGGTTTGCTCACGTGCATTTAAAAATTCACTACTCTCTCTGATAATGAAAAGGCTGCGTTCCAAAATCACAGACATATCCAGAGAGGAAAAAACAGCATTCCAAGAACCCCAACTCAAGCTGAAGAAGTTCCCCAACCATGGTTTCCACCTTGGAAGCCACTCCACATTTATTCAAATGGTCCTTCACCCGCTTAACATCTCCTCCAGCTCCCTGGAGTGTAGCTCATAACCCAGTTCTCAAGAAAACTTTAAAGAGGGCAGTTCAACTGTCTCAATCTCCTTGGCTGCTACTTCAATAAACATACCCCCTGAGAAGAAAATACCCCCTAATTTTTAAGTTTTCATACCTTGCTGAAAGGAGGTTTTGCTCCCCTTGGATTTATTATCCATATCACTACATTGCACCTAATTATATAAACTGGTGTGCCTGGGTAGCTCAGTTGGTTAAGCGTCTGACTTTGGCTCAGGTCATGATCTCACTGCTTGTGAGTTCGAGCCCCACATCAGACTCTGTGCTGACACCTCAGAGTCTGGTGCCTGCTTCAGATTCTGTGTCTCCCTCTCTCTCTCTGCCCCTGTCCCACTCATGCTCTGTCTTTCTCAAAAATAAATAAGCATTTATTTATTTATTTTAAAAGTTTATATACTATGCCATATGGTACTGGAAATAATTTAAATCGTAGTTTCAAATATAAATTAATACTGAAATAGATTTTACTCCATATACACAAGTTAACCATAATTGAAATACAAAGTTTAACATAATGTATTTGCTTCCATAAAAAGGTAGTATTGCAATCAATACTTCTGTACTAGCAACCTAGCTCAGAGTAACCTATTTTTTTTTAAGTGAGAACATGCTGGCAATCTTCTTTTCTAGAGAACTGGTTACTGATGAACTCCCCTCCCCAACATACACACACACACACACACACACACACACAGAGAGAGAGAGAGAGAGAGAGAGAGAGAGAGAGAAATGCTTTCTCTGTCGAAAGAGGACTACAGGGGGCGCCTGGGTGGCCCAGTCGGTTGAGAGGCCGACTTCGGCTCAGGTCATGATCTCGCGGTCCGTGAGTTCGAGCCCCGCGTCGGGATCTGTGCTGACAGCTCAGAGCCTGGAGCCTGTTTCAGATTCTGTGTCTCCTTCTCTCTCTGACCCTCCCCCATTCATGCTCTGTCTCTCTCTGTTCCAAAAATAAATAAACTTAAAAAAAAAAAAAAAGGACTACAGTAAACACATCTGTTTGGGGCAAAAAGGTATCTTACTACAAGTATTTGGGGCAGCAGTTTTATGGTCCCTTATTTGGATATTTTGAGTAGTGTGTACATATTTCTATTTCTTTCTTGGTTCAAAGTTGTTCACATTTGCCTGATGATATAATATCAGTTCACATCAGTGGATGTCTGTATTTTCAGATGGGATGTTTTATAACATACATATCAACTGACATTACCTCTATCAGTGTTACTGCTGCTTACTATTTTCTGATAAAAACCATTTTTAAGGAACTTCACATTTGATGGCTATGATTTGCAACATGGAATGAGTGGGTCATTTGATCTCAAGTTATCTTAGGTAAGAGTAGAACAAGATATTGAATATTATCTAATACATATAGTCTTTGTGTACTGTGTTTTTGATCTATATAGCTAATAGGAGATTTGCCACTAGTTAGCACATATTGAATGAGAACTGCACTGGATACTGACACACAGAGATAAGCACAGTTCACAGGTGCTTATACACCCCATCTCTGTGGCTGAGACAGTGCGGAATGCTAACCCACTCCTGTATCATTTTCCTTGGGCACACAAGGGGACTGATTTAAACCTTCCCTTGAAGTTAGGTAGAGCCATGTAACCACATTCTTCAAAATTTTGTGGACAGGAGTGGTATGTGTCACCTCCGGGCCTGGCTTCTGCACCCTCACCATGAGACTCTCTAGTCCTCTAATTGCCAGCTGGAATGCAGAAGGGCCGGAGGAGAAGCTGGAGCCCCACACCATGGTGGAGCTCCTGGAGAGGAGCTGGCAGCCCAGAATCACCTCTTTCCCAGGAATTAACGTGTAAGGTCAGACTAGAAAAATGCATAGCAAGACTATAGACTAGTTCATGTTCCTTAAATTTTATCTATAATTATATTTCGCATTGTAGCAAAAGTTTTATGTATATTGATATATCTTTTAATTCTGATTTAAATATTTTAAACAAACATGCAATTTAATTTTAACAACCTAACCAGTCTCCAACTGATCTAGTCCCTAATAAGTGAGATAAAGCCTAAAAAGAACATTCAGGAGAAAAATTATGAATCAATAAGCTGCTTCCATGACTAATAGGACATCATTTCCCAAACTAGAATTTATGATAAATCAATGCTTTGCAGCAAATTCATTCTTATTTTTATCTCGCTAAAGAAAGATAAAACCTCTTCACTTTAATAAAAAATTGTGTTATATCCTCAGTAAATGAGTTACAAACTTATTAGTCATTTACTTTGATGCCTTCACTGGGTAGGAATTTATAGAAATGTCATTAAAGTAATAAAGGTCACTAAAAGGCAGGAATCATGCTGAGTTTATGTAGTAGCATTAGGGGGATGACATACAGAAGATAATTTTCTGAAGACCTAATTAAAGAAGATGCTACATTTATTTTAACAGCAAATAGTAAACAGTATGATATATTGAGTTGATACTACTTGAGATTTCAATAGTTTTCTGTATATATGAAATCGCATGTTAGAAATTATGCAATCATATATATAATTTCATATATATTATTAATGTTAATTAATCTTTGTTAATTTAACTTCTACAACCTATATTTTGACCAAGTACTGCATCAAGGAAACATATATACACACCTCTTAGAAGATTTGCACGAATTCAAAGAGTCCTCTGAAACTGTCATGGTACAAGTTTGGCCTTGAACTTCAATTTACCCCTATTGCTCTTTGAAAGGAAGTGGCCAGTCAATATCTTTTTAAACCACTTGGAAACTGGAAAGAAAGCAGTTACCTTATAAAGTATACAGTCCCTGATAGTTCTGTGATATTAGGAGAGGGGCACCCAGCTTGAAGCTGGCCTATCAGAAGTTTCCCAGAGGAAGTCAATGTTAAGGGGGAATGGCAAGGTGAAGACAAGGCCTAGTGGAGGGCATAGAGAGCCATCCATGACAAATGTTTTAATGATCATTTGGTGAATCTTGCTGTGAAATTTCTTTTATCTATTCTGAAGAATTTTACAATTTCTCCTACTTCCAATTGTATTGCTTTTTATGAGATAGAAAATTGTTTATCTTACCTGGAGAAATAAAACAGCCGTATCTACTTATAGGTAACTTGTTAATCTCATACAACGAACTCTTATCTTTTTCTAAGGAAACATGGAAATACAGTCATTCCTCCAACAAATATTTGCTAGTATCACATTTACAGCCATCACTAATGTTACTAATAATCACGTTTGCAGCCATTGTTCTGTTTCTGTACCTTTGTGTGTATACACTCTAAGATTTTGTTGATTCCATTTTATGTGAAATTTCTTTGGAGATATTTTAAATGCTTTTAAACCCACCACACACAAACCTACAATGCACAAACTCAATGATCATGAGGTATTTAAAGCAGCTAAATTTGGGGGCACTTGGGTAGCTTAGTTCGTTAAGCATCCCGACTCTTGGTTTTGGCTCAGGTCATGATCTCACGGTTCATAAGTTTGGCCCCATGTCCAGCTCTGTGCTGACAGTGCAGAGACTGCTTGGGAATCTCTCCCCCTCTCTCTGCCCCTCCCCTGCTCTCTCTCTCTCTCAAAGTAAATAAGTAAACTTAAAAAAAAAAAAAGCCAAGTTTCTTTGTTAATTTTTTTTAACGTTTATCTGTTTTTGAGAGAGAGACAGAGCATGAGCAGGAGAGGGGCAGAGACAGAGAGGGAGACACAGAATCTGAAGCAGGCTCCAGGCTCTGAGCTATCAGCACAGAGCCCGATGCAGGGCTTGAACTCACAAACTGTGAGATCATGACCTGAGCCAAAGTTGCACACTTAACCGACTGAGCCACACAGTCACCCCCAAAGTAGCCAAATTCTTAAAAACAGAAGGTAGAACAATGGTTGCTGGGGCTGTTGTTCAATGGGTATAGAGTTTTAGCTTTGCAAAAGGACAGTTCTAGTGTCTGTGCATATAATTAATACTACTGTACTATACACTTAAAATGGCTAAGATGGTAAATTTCATGTTATGTATTTTTACTACAATTAAAAAAACCCTCAAAAACCAAGTTTACACGTCCACAATGATATATTTTATCAGGAGCTATCTAGCCTTAAATTATATGATACCATTGATTGTAAGATGCGATGCAATTTCAGAAATGTTAAAAAGAAAAAAAATGGATGGATGAAATATGATATACATACATTTGTAAACATACACATTTTTGTGTACTGTTATAAATCCAAATAACATTCTGATAGACTTTTTCTAAAGCTTCTTATATGTGCATGATTTAAATCAATTTCCTTTCTCAAATATTTTATGTATGTATGTATGTATATATTTTATGTACTTATTACTGGAAGAAGCTTATTCTTTGAGCTAAAATATTCCAGGAATGATCAGAAGTGAATTAGTGGCAGAATATATAAAGAAATTAGAAAATTTATCACAATGTTATAAAAACCCCATATCTCATTTAATGAAGTGTGGTTTTTCCTGTTAACTTGGTTCTATACACCTTAAATATATTGCCTCATAAATTATTAAAAACTGAAAGAATACGGCAACACTCTTGGTTGTGTACTCAACTGCCATGCCTACTTTTCTTTGTTAACAAAACCCAATGTCATTTAAATGTTGGCAGCAATATAGCAGATAAATTGTGTTCTTTCAAAGGAAAAGCTGGATGGGGTCAGATGATCAGGGTAATCCTGTTTTCTTTGCTCGTTGATTTAAGGGGAGAGCATATGGCTGGTTCCGCACAGTGGGTGTTAAGGGAAACTCTGCTGTGGGCTTCTGGGAAGAACTTTCCTCCTCGATAACAGAATAACCTATGGAAAAGAACCCATTCCCTACCCATGTCCTCCATGCTCCTCCTGCTTATAAAAGTGGTTTTATAAGGATGCAGATGTAAGCCCTGAGTTGCTGTAGCCATCTTGTGACCAGGAGGGGAAAGGTTGCTGGATCTACTGAGGGTGCTAGAACAGAATGTTGAAAAGAGCCCAGGGAATTGCTGAGTTCAATATGCTATGCAAGCAACTTGAAACTTCCTACATCTTGAATCCTTTGTAAGTGATAGGTTGTCTTTAGAATGAAGCCACCATTAGTCACCCTTTCTTGTTACCTGTAGCCAAAAGCATACTAATACAAGGAAAATAATTTATCTGAATTTTAAGAAAAGTACTTAAAGTGGTGAAATTATAAAGCCTTTTATTTAATCTTTTATTACTGCTGATTAGAAAGGTTTTATTTTAGGGTATATATATATATGTATATATATGTCACTTTTGAATATGATAATCTAGGTAACAGGTCAGCAAACTATGACCTGTGGACCAAATGCAGCCCACCCACCCATTATTTTTGTATGGCCCATGAACTAACAATGGCTTTTAATTTTTGAAACAATGGGGAAAATCAAAATAATAATATTTTATCACACATAAAATCTATGTAAAATACAAATTTCTATGTTCATAAATTTTTATTGAACCCAGTCAGCAGTTTATGATTGCTTTCATACTACAACGGCAGAGTTAAGTAGTTGTGACACAGACGAGATGGAGAACAAGTCTGAAAATATTTGCCCTCTGACCCTTTACAGAGTTTTCTGACCCCTGATATAATGAAAATAAGAAACCTACGTAGAATGTTCATTTGATTTTGAAAAATCATTAAACTAGTATCAAAACCTGTCATTTAAGCTCTGCTATATTATGCCTTCGTACATACCGTACATACCGTAACAATGTCAACAAATCTGATATATTGTAGCTATAAGATAGTAGTGCTAATTGTATAATTGTATAATGTATAATTTATCCAATGATACCATTGCTTTTATTATACAACTCACATCTGTAGGCGTTTGCCTACATCATTAGAATACAAAATAACCATATTCAAAATGCCATGAAATTTCTCATGAAAAAGAGACAAACTACAAACCTGAACTCGGTGATATTATTTATGCAATACATCCAACGGAGTCGTTTTCAAAGTAGACACAACATTTTAATGAGAACACTGGCAATCAGAAATACTGTTTAGGGGCGCCTGAGTGGCTCAGTCGGTTGAGCTTCCGGCTTCCGCTCTGGGTCAGGATCTCACAGGTCATGATCTCCCGGTTCCTGAGTTAAGCACTGCTGTGGGCTCTGTGCTGACACCTTGGAGCCTGGAGCCTGCTTTGGCTTCTGTGCCTTCCTTTCTCTGCCCCTCCCCTGCTCGTGCTCTGTCTCTCTCTCTCTCTCTGTCTCTCTCTCTCTCTCAAAAATAAACATTAAAAAAAAAAAAAAAGAAATACTTTTTAAAGCAGGGAATAATGTTTTCGTGCAAAAAGATTTCAATTTGTCATGAGAAAACAGACTCCTAATTTTTGAGTCTCCAAAGGGCAAATCAAAACCTTTGTTCATGGAATGTATCACTTTCAAACATTGATTATAATTATGTATACTTTTGTATGATTTTCCTTTCTAGATTGTAAGGTCTATGATGGTGAAGTCTGTTTAATTCATATTTGTATCCCCGTAGCATCTTGCACAGTGACTTCTGTATAGTAAAATACTCAGTGAAATTTACTGAAGAAAAATGCATTAAAGGAAAAATATATATGACCATTATTAACAGTAATTCCTCCTGAAGGAATGGATCCCATGAAGAGAGTCAGAAATTTAGATAACAATATCTGTATAAAGATTTTAATAATTTATTAAAATTTAATAAATTTTAATTTAATAATTAAAATTTTATTAAAAATTTAATAATTATTTACAATAGTAAAAGTCTGAAAGCAACCTAAATGTCCAAAAATAGGAGAGTGTTTTAAAAAGTATACTTTATTCATTCCATAGAATATTATTATACCAGCCTTAAAAATGATACAGTTCAAAAGTTTTAATAACCTAGAAAGAAATTCCCTATAAAATGTTAAGAGAAAAAAGCAGGATTCAAAATTGTATATGCAATATCATTCAAGGAAAGACACCAAAATATTATCAGCAGTTTTTATTGAGAGATGACTATGGGTGAATTTTATTGTCCTCTTTCTACTTTTCCACATCTTGCAAATTTGCTAGAATAAACATGCTTCTATTGCTTCTATCACTAGGAAAACAGGAACAAACATCTGGGAAATACATGAATGGGGTTGGCAGAACCTCACCTGGACCGATTTGAAGGAAAATAATCTGATTTATTCCAGCTGAACTAAACGCTTTTATCCTGAACTGATCAGCTCTCTCCCAAATTTCCTGGTTGAAAGTAACTCCCATCCAAGGACAAAGAGAAGCTCAGCAAGTCTCGGGTGAGAATAGGATCTTGAACTTAAAAGCTGACACTGCCTCCTCAGCCTCACTAGTGTGATCGTCACTTACCCTGACAATTATCACCCTGTGTCTTTGCTGATCTAGAGTATATTTAAGAACATGATCAGTTCTTGCATAATTTGTTCAATACCTTAGGCACAATGTTTCCATCTGAAAATAGACAGCCAGGCTTTCTGTGCTTGTTTTCAGACTTTATCAGATGTATTCTGGTGAATGTTTTAACTGTGTTATGCTGTTTTCATATATCCTAAATAACAGGACTGCTCTAGAAGCATCCATATTGTTCAGTACAGGATTGCAAGCACCAGGAGATTGCCATTACTTCAGCACATGTTCCAGCTTTCCATTTGGTATAATTTCCAGGTGGTATAATTTTGTCCAACTGGTTGGTCTTAAAGGAAGTTTTAAGATTCCACTGATACATGTAATATGTGGTCAATAAATGTTCAAAAAGAATTTTTAGTAGCAACTAAACAGTTGATAAGTGGAAACTGCAATTTTGATGGTCATGTGCAGTGTTATTATAGAGAGAACATAAGACAGGAGCAGGTGATGCCTACACATTGAATTCATTAGAATTCATTTAATTTTTATTCCAACAACATGAAGTTACTCCATTTCCCCGGTCTGACTTCACTTTCAAAGTTCTAATGAAGTATATTGAGCAAGAAAATATCCTTTAAATATAATGTATATACATTAAAAAATATATAGAAACTATATAGTAATGTGCATAATATATTCCAATGTGGTCTTTGGAATATTCCAATAATAATGTGTTTCTAAAGAGTACTTTTGAAAAATCTTGTTTTTCCCATCAATCGTTAGATGTGGAAATTAAATGACATTACCAATAACTGTAGGCTGTCACGTTCCAGTCCAAAGGCAGCTATTTACCAGATAAAACACACTTTTAAAGAACAACATTTGACTGGTTTCGTGTGTGTGTGTGTGTGTGTGTGTGTGTAATTAAAGTGACATTATCATAATTATACTTGAATTCAAGTCAGCTTTGTTGATGCAGCTGCTGGAAAGGAGTGACATTAAAGAACTCTTCACAGGAGATAATTAGACTTTTAATAGATGATATTTTCATAAGTTGGATTTTATTTTCATCTTTGTTTGGTATTTATTAAGTATGCATACTTACCTACGTTTGTAATTTGATGAGGCTCTTTCCATATTTCATAAGTATATTTAGTAACATGGGCCTTATTTTCTAATAAAATAACCCAGAATTAGGGCAACTATTCATGAGAATACAGAGAAAGCTGGCTTCAAAATATATATGATTTTCTGCCAATTCTAATGAAATAGGCAGGCTTGAAGTCTGAATCTATGCAAATCTAAGAAAAAAGGTAATTCTCAGCAGCAAGCCAATGCGAAGTTTAGCAATGTGACAATATCTTTCTTTTTTTTTTTTTAAGATTTAATTTTATCTCCATACCCAATGTGGGGCTTGAACTGACAACCCCAAGATAAAGAGTCACATGCTCTACCAACTGAGTCAGCCAGGCACTCCATGACAATATCTTTCTTACCTTTGTATTAGGAAGAAAGTTTGCATAAATGTATTTTTTAGGGGAGGGTGTGCAAATATATTTTTATTTTTTTAAGTTCTTATTTATTAAATTATTTATTTTGAGAGAGAGAAAGCACAAGTAGGGGAAGAGCAGAGAGAGAGGGTGAGAGAGAGAATCCCAAGCAGGCTCTGCATTGTCAGTGCACAGCCCTATGAGGGGCTCAAACCCATGCACTGTGAGATCATGGCCTGAGCTGATGTCAGACGCTTAACCTACTGAGCCACCCAGGCACCCCTACAAATATATTTTTAAAAGAACCCTTAATTTTATTTTGGATGAAAGGGTCATTCAAGGAGAGAGTTGGAATTAATACATAAAGGAAAGAACCGTTTAGTCTCTGACTATATATTGAAAAACATGAGTTATCTTAAGGATTATGTGTAGGGTCAATTGACATTAGAATTGACAATTATCAGTCAGCCTATTGAGTAAAATTATCTGCCTCAAATTTTTATTGGGGAAGCATAAATGGGTATGTCTTAAAGTTTCAAAAGGGCATGAAAGCCCTTTTGTAAAATAAATATTGGGATAAAAATAAATAAATAAATAAATAAAAATAATAAATAAAAAAATAAATAATAAATAAAAATAAAAATAATAAATAAATAAAAATAAATAAATAAATATTTGTAAAATAAATATTGGGATTTTAAGCCAATATTGTCATGAAATGAAATATATGCAGATTTTTTAATGCTCATTCCAAATTATTAGAATATTTTAAAAGGCAGATTTTGAAAATGCTATTGCTTAATGTTCATTGTGGTTGATGTTTTTAGATGGATAATAACATACAAAAATCCAAACAACAGATGTAATTTAATAATTTTAAAAACTGAAGCAATCGTGATGTGAACAGGATTATATTTATCTTCTTTTAATAAGGCCCCACCTGTCCACCCCATTTAATATTGTGATCTGTTTCACTTTCACCCCACCCCAACCCAGCACAATCTCTTTTCCTGGTTCTACTTTTTTTCTTTTTCCATAACAATTTCTCTAACATACTTTGATATTTACACTTTTATTCTGTTTACTGTTTTTTGTATATCTCCCTCATTAATGCAACATATACAATACAAATTTCAGAAAGACATGAACCTTCTTTGTTTTGTTTTCTGATATATCTTAAGCCCCTAGAGGAATATCTGGCACAAAACAGGTTCTCAATAAATCTTTCCTGAAGTAATGCATGTACAAGTGAATGATGAATTTCATCCAGATAAGATGAAATCCAGTAGTCTAAGCATTATGGTATTGGAAATATTATTAGCTGTGAAAGGCTAAATACTGTTTGAGAGAAGTCACGTACGCCCTTGCATTTAATTTTTATAATAACCTTGCAGGTGGGCATTGGTATCCTCACTTATAAAATGAGATAGTTAAGGCAAGAAGAGATTAAATACCTTCCCAATGCGCAGAGATTGTAAATACCAGGGCTTAAATCTGAACAAATTTCATGTTTTTCAAAATACTTCTGATGACATAGTCTGCTTTAAAACAATTATTGCTCCAGAATTCATGCTAATTTTTTATTTCTGACTTTATTGTAAAATATTTGACAGCCAATATTTATTTTTCCATTTTTGAATAGATACTATATTTCCATGGTTGAAATAGGAAAACAATGTAAAAAAGCATTCACCTCCTACTGAGGGATCTGGCTCCCTTGGTTCACTTCCACCATACCCCTTGCTCTTTTACAGATAGCCATTTCTATAGGTCTCCACTGTTACTTTATCAAAAGTAACAAGGGGGAAAAAACTAATATATATTCAAAATTTCTCCCTTTCTTTCATATAGGGTAAAAGTAAAACATGAGCCCTTTTATTTTCAATATCAATGGATCTCAAAGAAGTAAATAATTTCTTTCCTCTTTGATTTATTTAGAAATTGAGATAAATCACTTACTAATCTTGGGCTATTAGCTCTTCTAAATGAGGCAAATCTTCCTGTGATATTTGACTGACATTATTAATCATTCATAACTTCAAGGGAAGTCAACTTATGAAGCTACCAGCAGGGTTTTTAAATTGGTTTTACTTAAATACACAGTAATTAAAACGTCTACTGCTGATATAAGATTTATTTTAATGATTTTTACCATCTCTATACGACTTAGTAGGTATGTCAGAATGTATGTTACAGGGCCCTATGCTGAGGATTCCCAGCCTGCTTTCATGCTCTGCTGTCAAGATCTTGAAATTCTGAATAATTTTTGAACAAGGAAGTCCACATTTTCATTCTGCACCAGATCTCACAAGTTACGTAAACAACTGTAACTTTTCTTTACTCTTTAACAGGATGTTACTATAGTTATGACTTATCTATCTTTATATTGTTTTCTACATTTAAATTACATTATGAATTATGTTTACTTTTGATACTGGCAATATTTTTTCCAGTGAGATTTATCTTCCTTGACAGCTAATATTGTAGCTGAATTATCCTTTCTGCTTAAGGTATTTCAATGATAGTTGATTCATGAAATGTTTAAGAAGGAACTCTGTCAGATGATTTCATTGTACACATGAAGGTTCCTTCAAATATAGACACCTAGACTAAGAAAATGGTGAGAATAACCATTCACTAAATTAAAGGCCACTTCCCTCAATTGGTTGGTATTTTGTGCCTGCTGATATTACAATAGGTGACTTTAGGTTCTATAAACTCAATTCCAGATGTGTTAAAAGAAAGGTTCGATGGTAAGGAGCCAATGAACCCACTTCTCAGGAAGTTACCAATCGAGTTTATTGAGTTCCCACAATGTACTTACTAGTCAATGTGTGTACAACCCCAAGTTAAGAAAATCCCTCCCACAAGTGCCCATCAATTCTGGATTCTTTCTTACGCCCAGTGGGGATGCACTGCTGTTCAAGTCACCTGCAAAATGCAGGGATAAGAAGAAACTTACTTGGTGCTCCTGGAGGCTGATCCAGTTTTTAGCTTTTGAATGCAACCATTAGCTTCATTGTTTAAGAGAAGATCATGGATCAAATAGACCTCTAGATCCAACCTCCAGGAAAAGCAATAGCTTTCAGAAGAGGAAAAGGAGAGACTGGGGGAAAGTTTACACTATTATATCTAGTGTTGTGTTCATACAACAAGTAAGCAGGCACCTTCAGCTAGGATTGTTGCAGCGCCCATTAATCTGATCAGTTATGGTGAGGATTGCATTAGAGGTTTCAACTCATCAAAGCCTCACGTAAGTCCATATTCTGCCTGGTTCTCCCTCTCTCCCACTTCCTGAAATAAAATCACGTCAAAGCAGATAACTCCCAAAGCAGCTGATTTGCTACAACACATAGTTGAAGAAGGAGCTAGTAAACTAACCTTCCTCCAAGTTTTGGGACTCTGCTGTTCCTTCACATGAAAGAGAACAAAGAAGGATTGTATTCCAAAATAAAGCATACAAACTTCTTCATTCTTCTTTCATTAAAGTAATGTTTCCTTTTTTTTTTTTTTTTGAACAGTTTCTTCATGTTGGTACAATCCTAATCTAATTCAGCTAAGTGTATCCTCCTGCCAAAATACCCTTTTAGAAAAGATTACAGGTACGAGAGATGATAAATGGAGAAAATGGGCAAATTTGATACACATTACTTAATAGGAATGTGTAGAAATGTCAGAGGGAAGCATTTAGTTTTCAGTTCAAATAAGTGCTCTTTGAATAAATATATAAATCACATAGAAACTCCTATACTTTCTTCTTTTTTGGTAAGTACAAATCAAAATGACATACAGAAAAATCGCTCAAACTGATAAAAAGGTAGCATAGATGAACAAAAGATAACCAGTTTATTTACTGGAAAGAGTTATGCATTACACCATATTCAGTTGGTAACATAAACCAAGATATAAGAATCGATATATTGGCTTTTGGTTATTTTCTTAGCATTGGAGTTCCTTTTCCAACCATTGAGTGCATGATCAGATTACACAAATACAAGAACATATCATATATGGATTCTCCCACGAAACATTCACTGAGGATTGTCTATAATAAAAAAATTTTAAAGAACAAGCAATAATAAATTCATAAGAATTTTTCTGAATTTAAAATAAATGTATATGTCTTGGAGAACAAGTGTCCTTTGAAATTTGGATTTTAAAAAATAATTAGCAACAAAAGAGTTTCTTAGATCAGTCTTTTAGTCATGTTTTCATATGGTATTATCATTAGGTGGAAACACTTCACATCATTTAATCCCAAAAGGTATAATAACAAAATTGCAATTAAATGTAGGAACAGCAGAATCTTTACAACAACAATTATATAGTGTACAAATCAGGGGGGCCACACATTACACAAATGTTAATACTGGAAAGAAATACAATTCAGAATCATATATGGTTCATCATATATGCATAATCATGCAAATAAAAACACTGAGTAGATTATAAAAATATCATAAAAGATTTTCAAAGAATTGTTTAATTGACTCTAACAGTCAAACCATTGAGCTTAAAAATTTTGTGGCAATAATGGTAAAATCATTTATTTCCTCTAAGATTTGGTACATAATCAAATCTATAAACCTAAACAACAAAATGATTCATTCTGGATATTTGTTATTATTGAATAATGATTTGTCAACAAAATGATGACATTTCTCTTTATAGTTCTCTGATCTTTGTTTTTAAATGACTTTTTAGAAAGAAAAGCATACAGCTATACTAAAAACATTCGATTTACTTCTCAGTGTTTTTATTAGAGAACCATAACGATCAGAGAATAATTCTGAAAGAAAGAAAAGTTAAAATAAAGATGTGTTCTTGACCAATGTTCTATAGCACTTAAACTCCAATCACAGAAATAATCTGGCTCGGTAGTTTATTCAGGCGTCAGTTTAAATAGGACAAATTTTAAATAACTCCAGAGGAAAGGGATAAAAATACACTGAGGATTAGAGCCATGCATTTCAATATGGAAAGGAGACCAGATATAGGTAATAATCTCCTTACATTCCTAATGGAGAGAAGATCACAAGAGAAATAAGACTTCTATAGTGTTCATATTATGAATATGGGAAAGCTTACATGATGTGAAATATCTCATGCAACCATTTTACACGCATACTTTTATGTACTCACACCCTTAAAGTAAAGGCAGTTAATTACTCCTCTTCTTCGTAAGTAGAACATTATTTCTGGAAAAATCGATTGGGGAACACACCTTAATACTAAATATCTTTTGCGGTTATACTTTGAGTAAGAAGGATGAAAGAGATGTCTAGACAAAATCCTTCTGATGTCAATGTAATTGGATCAGGCTACAAATGCAACACATCAGGGACTATGGCAGTTAACTTGGCGTTTAAGTAAAGATGAATTTACTTACAGATGCAACTCATCTGGGGACATAATTACAGACAGTGGAAAAGGTCACTCGGGAGCTAGATTGGTCTATGTCCATAGAAATTGATTTCAAGGTAAAAATTCCTTGTCAATAGCAGCACTGATCATGCCATTTATCACAACTCCAGTTCAACAGCTTTGTCAAGAATTATGTTCCCTTTATTTGAAAACATATTCTTCTAAATTTTTTGCAATCTTAAATACAAGGATTATTTTAAATCATTCTGGCTTAAAAACAAACAAAAAGTCTGGAGGACAATTTTTTTTTTAATTGTGAACTTTATCCTAAGAGTTCCTTTTGAATCTAAGTCCTCCTTTAGATCTACAATATCAATGCCTTTGGCATCCTTGGGCTGGATCAACACAGTTCCTTACTGGAAATCGATTACTTTCCCTTGATATGTCTTTCTGAAAAACAGATTATGTCTTTTGGCTGATTGATTACAATAATTACACATTAAAATTTGTCATTCTTATCCTAGTAGAAAATATATTCCATTTCTTCTTTTTCATATTTTGTAATTTCCGCTTGAGAATTGTAGAGGATTTTATTTAATACCGTCCACATTCCCGGTTGGTTTATATGACCAATGTTTCATGGTTGTTGGAAACAGAAGGACTATCTGTACAGGAATATTGTCCAAAGCATTAGAAAGAGGAAATACTGAGACTGAAGATCCTTTTAAGAAAAGATAAAATTTGAGAGGCATCGGGCCCCCAAGGGATTGCATACTTTCTATTTCTGAAGTATTCCTGAGGACATTTGTTTTTTAGACTCTGACAATTGAGGCTTTTTATACTAAAATTACTACATTCTGGGCAACTTTAAAGATATTATGAAATATAGCTGGGAGAAAAAGTAATACCAATGGTCTTGTTTTTTACCAGAGATCTTGGAAAAATTAAGATTGTTATCCTATTTTCAAGGGATAAAATATTTCATGATTAACCAGCATTACTTCAGAGTATTTTCAATTTCAAAAGAAGCATAGGATTATGGAATCCCAGAATTATAATACATTATCATAAAATACCTTGCCACCTATCAATCCTTACTAGAAAACCAATAGTATTTAATTTTTGAAAAACAAAAATTCTTTATGATTATCAGTTCCACTGATTTCTTTTCCACCGTTAAAAATCTCTTTCATAGAGGTAATATAAATCCTTCACACTAAAGACTTAGTTTTTCTTATTCCAGTCTTAATAATGATATCTATAACCGGTACTTCTCGTTTGTTACATTTTCTTGGCTTGAGGATCACTATTGTACCTCCTTTTCCTTAAGCTAAATAAAAGTATCATCTTTCTAAATACGTCTTTTCTTAATTATTTAATAACTTTTCGTTTTCTCAAAGTTCTTCAGATTCCTCTTATTGAAGCAGAATTGTATGTATGAGAGGGATCTGATGAAATACAAGTTGACTGGAAAGATAAATCCAAGGGTCCTGTATACTCCTGTGCACTCAGGCCAAAGGCAATTTATTGCTCCTTTAAACTTAATTTTATTTTTTGGCTAAGAAAAAGCCTCAGTAGGAAAGCATCTCTGCATAATGACTTCTTTTTAGTATAGTAATTGTGCTTACTTGTAAAAAACTACTAGTTCCTTTGCTAACCGCTCTTGCCGGTTACCTTTCGTCTTTGCCCACTGTGTTTCCAATGATTAACCAATATTATAGTATTTCTGTAGTTGGTTTTCATTCGCCAAGTCTGTCTTCAGTCAGTCTCACTGAGGTTTGTTCTTTCTGATTTTCACTGATTCTCCAATTTTTCAATTTCTTTTTGAATTCTGATTTTTTTTAAAGGTACTGATTTTTATCAATGCTACACATATTTATTTTTTAAATGCCTATAAATAAATATAGATATGGCTCGGTTTAAACTATACTAAATGATGCCACAGTGTAAATACATGGAATTCTCTCTTACCGGTTAGGGACTATTATCTAATTTTGTGCTGAAAATTAGAAATTTATTTCCACGTTTCTATATCTTCTTGGCAAAGTTTGCTAAAATTAACAACTTTATAGAATTGATACTTCAAAACAAGCATTTCCCACTCTATTAGGATAAAGAAGTGAAATAAAACCAGCATATAATAGATTTAATGATAAACTTGTATTGAAAGAAATAAATGTGTTGTCTATACCTTGGCTTTTCACCAGGTCATAACTACAGAGTAAAGGGGCACGAAAGCAATACTGCACTGTCAATAGGCAGTACTGCCCTGTATTCCACACAGACAATACTTGTGCTGAATCCCTGTACCACCAACAAAGTTGATGAGGCAATAGAGGAAGATGTTCTGAGGTACTTTTTAAAAAGGCGTATTTTCCCTCAGGCACAAACAGTTTTTATTAAAAGTCAACTTAGCAGCCATGCCACTTCTCAGGTCTGAAAACATAATGCTTGAAAGAGAAATAACAAGAAGAAACAGAGAAAGAAAAAGTAGGAGGGGGTATGGGATAGTTTCTTTGAATTGAACTCCAACGAAATCCACACCGTCTCACTAATACTGGTACCAAGCAGATAAAACATTAACAAAATGAAGGAAATGATTAAGAACAGCAAGGCAATGCAGGTAGGAATGAGCAGAACATTCGGCTGCCACGATCAGGACTTTATGAAGGTCTGTTTTGTTTCTTGTTTCTGTTACTTTAACCTGAATCTTTACTTTGGTGAAGATTTCCAGTTACTCCAAGCTGCATAATAAATGACACTGTTGAAAATAGCACTCACATAAGGAACTCAAAACCTCTTGGTTGCTTTGGTAATAGTGACCACTACTTAATAGGTGTACGTACAACTGATGAGAGCTCCTGCACTGTGCTTTATGATTTACCGACTGGCTGCCATCTTTGATAGACCGTCCACGAGTGTGCTCCCTACCCCCACCCATGAAGCTGAGATCTCCACAACTAGATCCCCACTGCTAGAGCCCTGCATTGTGAACTATCTTTTGTGTTAACAGTGAGGATTGTTTCTGTTTTGAAGAGAAGTTACAGATACAGTTACATGAAAAGGTCAAACCGTTATGGTTTTAAATAAGTTAAGGCTACCTGACTAGACAAGGAATCAGGGCTAGGAGCGATTGTGTGGGCAGCACTTGGTACTTAAGGAGCCCAAGAGTGTTAGACCTTTCAGCTCAATTAGCTGTTTTCCTTGTTCGTCAGATTATGTGCAAAAGAAATTTTGCTATGAAAATCCACTGCCTTAAATCAAGTCATAAAAGTTACCCAGCAGAATCTGTAAATGAACTAGGAACATGTATTATCTCAATATAATATAATGATTGTAGGCACCTGAGTGTTTGTCAAAAGTAGACAATGAGCTAAGGTTTATTTATTGTTTTTTGGCAAGGACGATTCATTATGAAAAAAACCTAACAACAACAAAACATACACTTTTAATCAAAATTTGAACACTTTCTGGGTAAATTAATTAATCAAAGGCTAACTTACATCTGTGTAGTATATTTTTTCCCAGTTTGATACCTTTTTTGCAGGAAAGACTCATGATTAAGGACCCTGAATTTGGGAAAGTAAAAAAAAAAAATCTGGTCTTTAAATGAACACGCTTTTTTCCCCCTTAACGTTATTTAGCTTCCTTAACATTATCACACACACATACACACACACAAGAGAGCAGCACCAGTGATCTACTTGTCTGCAGTTTTAAAAAATTAAAGATGCTGTCAAAAGTTGAGTAAGTCAGTGAATCATAACATAGTCTTTCTTAGATTTACTTAATAAAATCAAGTAAAGAATTCTAGTTAAAAAAAAAAAAAAACACCACCAGCAGTCAATGTAAATAAGCACATAAACAATATCAGTGTAGCAGCAAAATACAGTTATTGTTAACATTCCGATGCACCTCATTTATTATTTTGTGCAAGAAATATGACCATGGTCTGGTCAATTCCAGATTTCAAACTAAATTAAAACTCATACTTAATTGAGCAAATTATGTGTATTTAAAAATAAATGAATTAAGTTCACCTCTCACAGAAATGATTTTTATAGACATAAGTCATGTGGCAAATAAAGTATAAAATAAATATTGATGACAAAAAATATGGGAATCGACTTCTATAGCTGAATTAGAAGTACAAGGAAAGATGATTTTACAATCTATGTATTTTACATTGTCTTAGGTCTTTCTTATGCTATCGAGGTAAAGCCAGCCATCTGAGATACACGGTTCCTGTTTCCTTTTATTTCTTGCTTTCAATTAACCATAGCCATTTGATTGTAGAGGTTTGTCTGTGACTTAGAGAAACCATCAAATGTTTCATTACACTGGAGTCTGTGCTTTGTGTTATTCTTCTTAACTTTCTTTCATCTTCCAAAACGACGAACACGAATCCAATCCTACCTCTCACACCCGAGAAGAAAACACCCGTGGGATCTTGGGCAGTATCCTGTGTGTGGTTACAAAGCATTCACCTCAGATATTCGTCCGTGGGAGATGGAGACTAGGGGTAAGGAGGCTTGGAGAGACAGTGGAGAGGGGCGCACTGCGGGCTGGAATGTGGCTGCTCGTCAGGGAGAGCTATGTCAGGACTGAAAATGAGAAACAAGCGTGTCAGCAAGAAACACACGTACAGGGGGCCAGGCACACTTGTAAGGGTTAAAGAGACACAATCTCTTCACAGAAAATTTTAAAACAGAAACAGAAACTCTGCACAATAAACGGTTTAAATCTAAAGCATGCTAAGACGACTGGAGTTTTTCAAAACAGTACACAGAAAGAAAGAAAGAAAGAAAGAAAGAAAGAAAGAAAGAAAGAGACAGAGAGAGAGAGAAAGAAAGAGAGAGAGAGAGAGAGAGAGAGAGAGAGAAAGAAATTAAAAAGAAAAAGAAAAATGTGGTAGGGAAAGGACATATATAACTCTTCCCCCAATGTTGCTCTTTAATTTCTGCACACAGTCTCGTTTCCCTCAGGTCTTTGGGTTATTTGCAAGATTTCTTCAAATCAGTTCTTTTTAAACTTTAATGCGCACACCAATCACCTGGGATCTTGGTAAAATGCCGATTCTGATTTGATAGCTCTGAGGGGGGACCTGAGAATCTTTATTTCTAACAAGTTCCAGGGGAATGCAGACAATGCTGGACCAAGGCTTTAGAGAACTCTTCAGTTCTCTGGTAGATCCAGATTCCATAGGATAAGTCCTTTGTCTATGGAAGCCTAATTTGCTCTAAAGGTTGCCACTGCTTGCTTTAGCTTAGCGGTGTCAATCAGACGGGACAGTTTTAAAATTTCCTATTCGATGAGCATATAATACAGACTTCCAAACAACCACTTCCGAGAGCCTCCAGTTTAAAAGAACACATAAATGTTCAGGCTCATCAATGTTTTGATGAATAGTCTTGCAGGATAAGGAAGTGAAATCACTGAATTTTCTACGGTAAATCTATAAAACACATTGGAGTTCAGACCTTTTCAAAGGTAACTAATGGAGGGGAACACACACTATGGGGATTTTTTTTAATAGAAAAAGATGGGCATTTTTCTAACACTCTGCTTTTTCCCTCATATATTATAAAATTCAGTACCATAGAATTCATTTATGTCAGGAGTAATATTTGAGAAAACTATTCATGGCTTACCATGATTATGAGTATTATTACTTATTTATTTAATCATAGTTTTTAAAGCTAATATTATCATTGAATTCATTAAAAATTGCCATTAAAAATACTTTTTATCTTGGGGCAGCTGGGTGGCTCAATCAGTTAAGTATCTGACTTTGGCTCAGGTCATGACCTCACGGTCGGTGAGTCTGAGGTCCGCGTCCGGCTCTGTGCTGACAGGTGGGAGCCTGGAGCCTGCTTCAGATACTGTGTGTCCCTCTCTCTCTGCCCCTCCCCTGTTCGTGTTCTCTCTCTCGCTCAAAAATAAATAAACGTTAAAAAAAATACTTTTTACCTTTGGTACTGAGATTATCCTTCAAGTATATCTCTTGAATTTTAACACAAAATTATAATTATGTAAAATACCGATCTGCTTGAGGTCATCTTTACCTCCCAAACTCTTTGAACTGCTATGAATTTAATTTCAGAGGAGAGGTGCTCTTCTGTATTGGTAAGAGCAACAAGCGATAACAATGATTTTTCCCAGCTATTTTTAAAATATGGTAGGTGAGCCTGGGAGAGCTGGAGCTTCAACACAAGCACTAAAAAATATCACATGGCAAAAGTCTTCCTCCATCCTCCACACAGAGTCAGATGGCAGAGGAACACAGACTCCGCAGACAGACTCTCCCATGGACCTAACAGGGCTTCTTTCTCTTAAATCTGCATGATTAAGAACAAGTTTCTTCTGGGGGGAACGAAACATATTATTCAACATAAGTTGTGGCAAGCAGCATGGGGTAGTCACATTACACAAGACGGCTGTTTGAAGGCCCCATGTCGTTCAAATACTCTTCTTCATCAAAGAAGACAAGCATTTCTGCTTGACCAGCTAAAGGGTGTTGCAACAGCTTAACTCCAAGTTATGGTCCGCTTGGCCCAACACCATGACATTATGCTATTCATGATGATTTCAAAATTTGTTCATTATTTCAGATTTTTTACGTAAAGTGAGGGATCATAAATACTTTATTTCTTTTTTATTATTTTTTTAATGTTTATTTGAGAGAGAGAGAGACAGAGAGAGACAGAGCATGAGTAGGGGAGGGGCAGACAGAGACAGAGAGACAGAGAGGGAGACACAGAATCTGAAACAGGCCCCAGGCTCTGAGCTCTTAACACAGAGCCCGATGCGCCGCTCAAATTCAGGAACAGTGAGATCATGACCTGAGCTGAAGTCAGACACTCAACCGACTGAGCCACCCAGGCACCCCCATAAATACTTTATAATACACTATGGCTATTTTAAATTTCCATAAAAATGCAATCACACATTGGCTTACAGGTTAAGAAATTGTTTCTTAGGTATAAATATTAGAGAAGTTCTAATTATTTAAGGCACAGAATGTATTGAGTTCTGACGGCTAAACACCTTCAGGAACCCACCTGTTATTCAACCTTTACCATTTAAGAACCTACTTTTTGTAGGTAGATCACGTTGTAAACAGTTGGCTTAGGAAACTATTATTAAGATATAAAAATGGGTATTTCTTCAGAAAGTTTCTTTTTTTTGTCCCAATAAGCAACTACTTGATAGAAGGGGAGAAGTGCTAAATAAGAAACATCTGCATATATTTAAATATTACATCCAACGCTGCAACACCTTGGGCACTCTGTCCATATTATAATATCTATCATCTATAAACAATTTCAATAACTTAGCTCTATAATGGAATCAGTCTGTAGAAAGCATATATGAAAAATAGGAGGAAAATGCTCATGTATTCAAAACCATATGCCCAAAAAGTTATTTGAACACCTATGTAAGCTGAAGGAAGTATAAGATAATTTTCATTGTGAGAAACAGAGATAGAGAACACTGATGTATGGTTACTCAACACTGTTAGTGTGTTTCATTTCTCATGTTTCTATGAAATGAACATTCCTTTTCCAGGCAGGGATAAAGCATCAACATGGGTGATTTAAATGCTCTCTATGCTCATCACAGCAGAATTAAAGTCGGTGAGCATCTCCTGGCAGCACATTGGTGTGTACTGTAGTGGTGGGACCATGGGTGCCAGACTCGTTGGGCTCAACTGCTTCCAGGATGGGTGACCCCAGAGAAGTCATGTGACCTCCTCCTCCTCCTCAGTGACCTGTTTTAAAAATGGGTGGGGTAACTGTGCCTACCTTCGGGGGTTGTAATGATTAAAAACTGTAAAGAACTGAACACATGTCAGGTACATGGTAAGAATTCAAACGTTGGCTGTTAACTTTTCTTGCCAGAAAGAAGTGAAAAGAGCAGTGAGGGCATCAAATTCAAGCCATTTGGCAGCAGGTGTGGGTGGGAAGGAAGACGATCATAATCTCGGTGACTCTGAAAAGGACAGTCTTTCAGGTCTGTATGTACTTTATCATTTCTCTGTGTGGACCACAATAAGGGACAGCAGAAGCTTGGACCATGCTGCATTCACATGGGTAGAAACTGGAAACATCTGTAATTCATTAAGTTGCTTTTCTTTAAAGGAAATAATCCCTGTGAGGGTGTAGCAAACAACCTAAATTCTGTACACTCAGAAGATACGGAACTGGGGCAGGTAACCATTTAGTCAAACTGGTTCCTAAGAAAAAGAAAGGAAGGTGAAATAAAATTCAATGTAAAAAATTTCACCACTAGCCTTTCCATTCCTTACCCATTTGAAACACTTAAAGAAGTAGACTTCTCCTACGTAGGAGATCAATCACTGGATTCTACTCCTGAAATCATTACTGTACTATATGCCAACTAACTTGGATGTAAATTAAAACAAATTAAAAATAAATAAATAAACGAGACGTGGGCTTCCTCGCACTTTCCACAAGCAAATTAGAGAAGTTATGAAAGAGACCATAGGCCTTTGCGTTGAGGAACATTTAGGTACTGAGAATGGTTAGTAGTGGTAATAGATATCGAGAGCACACTGGGTGTGCATCAGGCCTGTGCTTCACAGAATCCCTCAAAACTATTCTCTTCCTTACTTGATAAGTGGAAAAAAACAAACAAACAAAACAACAACAGACACACACAGAAGCTGAGCCAGCAAAAGCAACTTTCCACAATTACACAACTAGCAGGTGGTAGGGGTAGGATTTAAACTCAAACTATCTGCCTCCAGAGCTCATTCACTCATTCCTGTAATCAACAGGTGCTGAACATCGGTGGAGCGGTGGGGATGCCCGGTGGAGAATGGACTGTGGGTTAAGACCCCTTCAGCACTCCACACACAGAGTCCCGCTAGGTTGGGTGTGAACATTTATAATTATATTCAATTACTTACACAATTAAAGTGACTCTACAGTTGGCTGCTGTAATAAAATGGCATTTATATGTTAGCAAAGAACATTTCTAAAGTAAAAATCCTGTTGCTGGAATCCTGTTGGCAGACTAGACATCAATCAGGAGATACTGGCTTGGGGCCTATTTAATCGTGCACCGTTTCCTGCTAACTCCCCGTCTCACTTCTACAGTTTGCTGGACAACCACCTGGAGACCAAGTCACATGGGGGCTTTGGCTGCCACTGTATTTCTGGGGAGCACTTATGGCTCCCCAGTCCTCCTGGCTCTAACCCATGGCCACGGGCAGCCAGCTACTGATATCTAGTTCTGACATATGTAGAAATACAATTAGATCTGCCCCTGCTCAAAACCAGCCTTGCCCTGGTAGAAGAGCAAAGCACAAATTAAAATCCGGAAAGAACAATAAGTAGACTATACAAGCGGCACCAGACTACAAAAACTTGGCACCATCAGAGGCCAAGTAACTGAGATGAAGTATTCCACAAGAATGTGAGGTCCTGAGGGGGGCGCTCTGATGCTGAGTGGGAGTGCAGCCACATGGAGGTAAATTCATGATGGATTTGTAAAGCTTTCATTGGAACAGAAGTCGTCAGCAAACTCTCCAACTTAGTGTCCAGGGAGTATGTAAAGCTGTCTTTAAAATTCTTCAGTTAATCTCACATAAAGGGCACTATCACTGCAAATATTCATTTTAAATGCCAATTATAAGTTATTCTCCAGCTTTCAAATTCAGTTTTAATGAGGATGGTGGGTGGAGAAAAAAGAGAAACATTTTCATAAAGTTATCTTGCCACAGACATGAGATATGCTTTCTATTCTTCTTGCTTTTTTTGCCTGAGAACTATATTCTAAGGACAGAAGACAAGCAAAAGAAAAAGTAGGGCAAACATCCTAACAATTCCAGGTTTTATATTTGGGAAGGTAATGAACCACTGGACTAATTCAACTATTTACTCACACAAGGGAGCTGAAGGCAGCCCTTAGTCTACCCACTGGCAGCCAGTAAAATAAACTCTAGCTCTCTTGTATTTCCATCGGGTACACGTGGACTTCAGGTATCCAGTGTATGTTAGCGTAGCCCATATTTGAGATACAATGTAGCAAATATAATCATGGATAGGAAATTATGGTGTTAGAAAGGAGAGCTTGGGATCCATGGATCTGACATGCAGCTGGGTGAGAAGAGAAATGACATCCAAATTTACCTGACAGTTGGGCAGTCTTGCCTCCCGGCTAGTTGTGAGCACTGTGGCGGTACGGAGGCAGCAGGCTGCTGACAATCTACAAGAAACTGATAAATTAGACATGTATACAAAGAGATGACGGAGCATCGTGTTAGTAACAGTAACTAAAGCAGTTGCCTGAGAGATTTAGTGAGGAATGTGCATTCTCATTGAAACATCTGGATTAAGCTTTGTTCCCCCCTGAATGATGCCAATAGAAAAGACAAGATGTTTTTCTTATTTAAATACAGTATTAAAAAATTAGTGACACAATTAGTCTCACAATTAATCTCACAATTAGTGAGATTTCTCAAGTACTTTTGAACATATGTGGCCATTCATATTTGGTATCTGGACACATCTAAAAATAAGGGACCTATTAATATAATGAAAGATCTTCAAGTTCTGAACTTGATGGTAGTTGCATGTTTTGCACCTAGGTCTGCTTTTCCAAAATGGGATACATTCAGATAACTGCCTTTATTGTCAGAACACATGGGCATATTGTCAATCCCATAGGTACATTGAGAAAAGCATGCAATACAATATTTTCCATAATTAAGAAGATATCAGAGAAAGGAGTCATCTTTACAGTTTTCTGATAATGTTATTAATCAAAAGCAAGAACTGCTAGCCGAAATATTAGAATGTTCATTACAATAGCTAATTGCTAGTAACTTGGACTGATAGAGAAAGATAACATGAATGGGGGAATCACTTTTGTTATATTTTTGCCATTTTAAAGTCACATAATATTACTCACACTAGGTTGGCAAAATGCTAGCTAGTGAAACTCCATGTGTTAGCTGATCAGTTATGTTAATCATCTACTCCCACCATGTACTGGGTGTTCTAAAATAATCAAAGAATAGTCTGTTTATTAGCACCAGACTGACTGTCACCTGAGAAGTTAGTTAGACATGCATGTGTCATATTTCTGCAAAAAGATTTTGCAAAAAAGTCAAAATTAGAGTTAGACTTGAAAATTCAATTATTCTCAAATAATTGCAGCATGTCCTTTTGCTAACTGCTTAGACCATGGATTTGCTTAGCAAACCTCTTTCCTTATACGTTATAAAGATAATATTTAAGCCAAATTATAAAATCATGATTTATAGTCTTGAATTATTGAGGCTTCACTGAAATTTCCATTTACAGGCTTGTGTCTAAGTATCACTTGTTCTAAAGCCAGTATGTTCTCAATACAGCAAAACCTGCTTATATAATTCCAGAATACCAAAATTTGTGAAAACTGCTGATGCTTTTGCTTACAACATTGAAACCACACTAAAGCTGTCTGTGATGCTAAGTAGACAGGCCTGATTTGAGTTCATTCAAGGGAACATCATTACTGAAGGGAGCCTTTCACAGGTGGTCTTTGTTGCAGAATAGCTTATTAATTATTGCTTACTAATAAGAATGAGATCTGATTCTCACTGAGTAGCTTGTGTTCAGATTATCATAGTTAGTAAAAGTCTTTCAAATGTAACAAATATTTCCATTTTCTCCACTTTGGAGAATTATTTTTTCTTTCCTTTAACTTTGTCTTCTCATTTTGCAGCTTGATTAACTCAATGATTCCCTTTTGTAGAAACTCAGAGTCTTAAAGGATGAATTCCTTCATGCTCCTTTTATCTTTTCCAACAGCTTTCTGATCTAAGTGATAATTTAGGGATGTCTTGGGCTAATTCAGATAATGATTTTGATACGATCAGCAGTTTTAAGTTAACCAGGAGAATGCTGCCCTCCTATGGTGTATTTGGGTAAATACAATGGATGGAAATGAAAGTGAACACTGGGAAAACCACTCTGGAATTTGGCCCTATGTCTTCCATTTCCAGGGAGGTAAAGCTCTTCTTTTAAAAAATTTTGGCCTCTGTGGAATGACAAGCCTTAGAATTAATTTGAGCGTTTACATGGTCTAATTTTTTTCCTATTTCTCCCTTACAATAGAAATATTTTTTGCTAAGGTAGTTACAAATTATTATTCATTCAAAATATGCTCTGTGATAAAATTTAGCAAGCAGATGAGCAGGACCACAGTGTATTCCCTTAATGAATTGTTTAATAAGTGGTGGATATTCCTTACACTTGTAGTGAGTATCAGTTTTTTCTACTTCAGTAGCAACATCACCTCTGGGCTCATTATCATTACTACTTTGCACTTGTTATTTATAAGTACTTAGCAAGTGTTGTCCTTAAAGGTTAAAAAGCAAATTCCACAAATAATATGGTGATAGATGGAAAAATAAAATTTGAAAAACAGCCATATTGCTCTGACTTGCCTTCTAAAACTTTCTTCTCAGGACACCTGGGTGGTTCAGTCGGTTGAGCGTCTGACTTCAGCTCAGGTCATGATCTCATGGCTCATGGGTTCGAGCCCCGCATTGGGCTCTGTGCTGACAGTTCAGAACCTAGAGCCTGCTTCCAATTCTGCCTCCATCTCTCTCTGCCCCTCCCCCACTTGTGCACTGTCTCTTTCTCTTTCTCAAATATAAATAAGCATTAAAAAAATTTTTTTTAAAACTCTCTTATTGGGTTGACAGCCTTCCAGTTACATATACATCTAGCCCAGCTGAACAGTGGGATGTGTACTAGCATGTACTTTGTAAAATGAAGTGGGTGGGTTGGGGACTGGGAAAATCCCTTTACTTTTGAGGGCATAAAATATGACAATTATGTGACTCACGCAGGATATATTAAAGTACTCCAGGAGTCACTACTGTCACCTGAGCTCATCACAACCATTCAACAATCAAGTTACTAAACTCTGAGTATGTGTTCAAATCTGTTAGGCATTGGGGACAAAAGGAAAACAGAGAAGATATGGTCCCTGGCCCATTGGGTAAAACAAGCATATTCAACCAGCAATTACAGTAAGTGTCATGATGCCGGTGGTGATGGTGATGGTGATGATGATGATGGTGATGATGATAACCACCCAGCACTTATTCATTGCTTACCATGTGCCAGGCACTGGGTAGGCACCTAACATGCATGCTCTCCTGTAATCCTGTTTTATTAATCACAGTTGATGGATGAGGAAAGGAGGACTTAGGTTAAGTAACTAGCCAAAGTCCACCAAGAGGTGGAGCTGGATTTGAATCCAGGATTGTATAAGCCAAAGGCTGAATTGCATTTGCACACAAATCAGTGCATTGCTTTCCAGGATAGGAAAATGTAGGAATCTCAGAGCAGAAATACTTAACTGAGTCTAAATGGTCAGAAAATGCTTCCTGGAGGTTGTAACATCTAGGCTGATGCCTAAAATGATGAGTTAGACAAAGCACTTCTTAGCAACTATAAATGGTTTATGGTGTCTACTAATAGTAATAAAATCTTTTATCACAAAATTAAAGTATTTGAAATGTTCAGAACTGAACTAGACAACACTGTATGTTCATAAGGTCACAGGCCTGAGACACGTCATAGCATATTCAAGAGATTGTTAGTACCTCAAGGGCAGATGAATAAGGGATATTATAGCTTAAAGCATTGACAGATCTATACTGGTATACACATAAAGACTACCCTTGTATGACATTCCTCCATAAACAAAGCTGACTAGAAAGGAAGTTAAAAAAAAAAAAGGAAGGAGAAAGAAGAAAGGAAATTATTCGCTGAATCAACATGATGTAATTTCTCTTAGGAACTTTATATTAGTTATCTGTTTTAAGTCTTAGCAACACTCTGGAGGTATTATTTTCACTATTCCTGCCATAAGAAAATAAGTATTTTTGATATATGGGAACGGTATCAGAATCTCATATACCCTGAGGCTATTTTTTTCCTTTAACATTTTTCATGCACTAGCAACAAATACAGAACTGACATCATAGTAGGTGTTCCACAAACATTCACTGATTAAATTAATACACGATCACCATATATATTAACTTGCTCACCGTCACACAGGTAGAAAGTGGCAGAGCAAGTATTTAAAACAGGCAGACTTTTCTGATGCTGAGGCCTATTTTCTACTCACGACTCTGATTGTTTCTCAAATTGACACTAGCTACCTCTAGAAAATATCGGGGTCATAGAGTCAAAGAAACATAAATAAGAACTTCACCAGGGACACCTGGATGGCTCAGTCGGTTAAGTGGCCGACTTTGGCTCAGGTCCTGGTCTCTTGGTTTGTGAGTTCGAGCCCCTTGTTAGGTTCTGTGCTGACAGCTTGGAGCCTGGAGCCTGCTTCAGATCCTGTGTCTCCTTCTCTCTCTGCCCCTCCCTCACTCATGCTCTCTCTCTCCCTCTCTCTCTCTCTCCCTCTGTCTCTCAAAAATAAATTCACATTAAAAAAAAAGTTAAAAAAAATAAGAACTTCACCAGATAGTTGACATAGTAATTTGAAGGCAACCAATTCCCTCAAAACACAAAGCAAGATCAAGGGTGCAAGAATGGAGATAATATGCAATTTCTGTAAATTAACGATTAGGGAGAGAAAGTCTGGTTATAGGGTTTTCCTCTCTGGCTTCTATTACTTTTAAACTTCCTAATGCAACTTAGAAATATGAACAAATTTTTTAAAAAGTCAATGCCTTAGAAGGTCCCATGAGCCTCCTGGTGGCTGTTAGGGGAGAGAGGGAGAGCCTCTGTGTTTTGGCTCCACACTGGGCTCAGCAGGCAGTGGTGAGAGGGTGAGGACCCTGCGGCTGCAGGGACAGCTTCCTTGGTGCCAGATGCTCTGCGGGAAGCCTAGCAGCAGCTCTTTGTGGCAAATGGTCCCCTACAGAGTGGCCAGCCTTCCCCACCCCTGGGGTTCCAGACCTGAGAACTGATGCATCCCTATCGTTTCATGAGCTCTTATTTTCCATACCGCATCTCCTTCCCTTATGACCACAGACTCCGCCAGGTGCTACACATCTTCCTATGAAAATTCCCTGTCCCCTGAGGTTTCCTCGGGCCAAATAATGCAAATTCCTCTTCACAGGACCCAATTTTGACTTCCCTCACTCGCCTCCTTGCTCTCTGACCATGTTCCAGTTTATGCAACAATCTTCTAAAAGTGAGGTGTTCAGAAAGGAAATCCTGTGGGATAAGATGTGATTGGCGGGGTGGGCTGGCAGTCTTGCCTCATTTGAGATACCCTGATTCTATTCAAAGAGCAGAAGCCTGCATGGATTTTTTTTTTTTTTTTTTTTCCCAGCAGATGTGTCACACTGTTTCATATGAGCTCACTTTGCCTACAGAGGGTGCCATCCAGTTATGCTTCCTCCAACTTGTACTTGGGGTGTCTGGAATCCCAATGCGATATTTCATGTGCTTTTTAAAAAAGTTTTATTTAAGTGAGTTCTACATAGGGCTTGAATTCATGACCCTGAGATGAATCAGTTGCACACTCCTCCGACTGAGCCGGCCAAGTGCCCTTCACATACTTTTAATTTTATGTTTATCTCCAGTACGTCTCACCTTTTTCTACCTGATGCATCTTTTAGATCCTATTCTGTCATCTAGTATAGTAACGTCCTCTCCCTGTTATTTCTCCCTCAAATTAGAAAATGTGATATTCATGACCTTGATATCTTCATTTTTATCCAAGATTAGTAACCAATAATGGGGTCAGGCTAAGTAGAGACCTTATGTCATGAATACCAATCTATGAATTTGGGCCCTTTGAAGATGTCTTTCAACCAGTTACGGACCTAAACAATTACATCATCTAGAATTTTTCTATCCTAAAAAACATTATAAAATACCTGGTCAGTTGTTTGCCAAAATTCAGGTATATTATATTACCACTCTTCCTGATCTTACAAGATAGAGAATGAAAATAAGTCTAGCATAAGTCATTCTTGATGAACTCATGCTGGCTGTTAGTGATCCCTGTTCTATACTGAGCATATGAAACCCATCAGCTTCCAGAAATTTCCCTAGAATCAGCCTCAAGGTTGTTGGTCTACAGATCAGAGAAATATCTTTCTTTTCCATTATATAAAAATTCTATTTCCACATTTCTTTCTCTGACTCATCTAGGAACTCACCTTCTCACTTCCATATTCTCCCTGAGCACATTTTCCTCATCTTTCATAAGACCATGATATTTTTAGCATCTTTCCTCTGACAAGAAAAGTGGGAAGGAATAGTATGTGTGCTTTCCTTTTTTTTCCCCTTCTCATTTACAAATGGCAACTCACATACTTCAAAAATGGCAGGGAAAATGAAAATCATGATACAAATGCAAACATGCCTCTTGGTGAGACAGTTAATCACTTTGTCTACTTGATGTACTATTTCCAAGACTGTTAAAGAAAGATGGGCTCAGTAATTAAATTTACCCACTTAAACAACTGCTGTCATAAATAATGATATTACTGTTATTTTCAAATGGATATCACTTTGGAACAAAAATCTTACCTACTTGGAGTAAATGGTCAATATTCATTAAGGACCTTTCAATGAGGACAGATGATTAACAGTAGAAAAAAAATGTTTAACGATGAAAGTTATTAAACAGAAGGTCAACAGAGATAGTTACAGATTGTCCTAAAATAGCTCCTTAGTTAATGATCAAAACATAGAGACATCCTCTTTTGTGCCCTTATGAGAGATGAAAGGATATCCCTCGTTCTTCTTTCCACACACCTGGCCATATGCTTCCAAACTAGTCACTAATTGGGATTTGGGCCATGACAGAAAAGGAAGAGTAGGCAGAAGGAATGCAGAAGGAAGAGGAAAGGATGAGAAATAATGGTAACATGGAACATTCAGTAAGTACTGTGTATTTGCAGACATTAGGCTAAGCATTTTGCATGCAACAGTTCTTTAATCCCTAAAAAAACTTAAAAGAGATTGGATTTATTTTTATTTTGCAAACAAGAAACTGAGGCCTAGGGAGGTTAAGGAGTTTGTGCATGGGTACCTTCCGTAAGATTTTTATAGTGAACAAAAGCTTTTTTGGGCTCACAAAACTCAGTTGAGTTTGGTTGTCATGATCCTCATTTTAGATATCAGGACGCTGAGGATCAGAAAGGTTCAAGTGATGTTCTTTGCACCCTTGCAGAGGGAAGCACAGTGAGAACACAAGCCCAGTGGAATGCCACATGGATCTGTAATGGACTAAATTTTGTCACCCCAAATTCATATGTTGGAAGCCCTACCACTACCTCAGAATGTAACTACTGTATATTTGGAAACAGGATCTTTAAAGAGGTCATTAAGTGAAAATGCTGCTGTGTTAGGGTCAGCTCTAATCCAATCTGATTGATGGCCTTATGAAGAGAAGGGATTGGGAGACAGAGAACACAGAGACACCAGGGATGGGCTCACACAGGCCATGTGAAGAGAAGGTGGCCATCTACATGCCAGGGGGAGAGGCCTCCAGAGAAACAAATCCTGCCCAACCTTGATCTTGGCCTTCTAGCTTCCAGAACGATGAATAAATAAATGTATATTGTGTAAGCCCCTCAGTCTATGGTGTTTTGTTATGGTAGCCCGAGCAAACTAATATGGAGCCTCTGTAGTTGCTCCAAAGTGGAAGCAGTTAGCACCCCTACTCTTCTCTCTTACTCTGTCACCAGTACTTCTCTAGTCTAAGTAAACTGAGAACTTAAACTTTTCCAAACTCTAAACAGTCTAAGAGTTGGGACAAATAAATAAGGTGTAATTCAAGGAAACTCAGGGAAAAAGACATATACAAAAGGCCAGAAGCACAAATTCTAAATGAACATCTGTACTCGAATTTCTGCAGACTTTCTTCTTAGCAAAAAAGCATTTTAAATGCCAAAGTGGTCAAATCAGTGGTATTGGCGAAAACTAAACCGATGACAGAATATGATATCTGAGTATTTTCTAGAATACAAGTTTCTAGAAAAATTGCATAATTATTAAAGAAAAGCCTCCCAAACACAGGAATTCTGGATATTTGCAGATAACAGCACAAAGATGCTCCTCATGATTAGTTACTGTCATACTTATGCCTACAGCCAGGTCTTAAGTGAGGGCCTTACACAACAATCCTTGGGGATGGATAATGGGTAAATCATGATAATTTACTTCCATCTGCCAATGATATTCTGCAGCAATTCTGTGGTCTCCTTGCCTTCCTCTTCATTCTCCATTCTCTCTCCCCTGTGCTCCTCAACTTTCCTCCATTTCAGCATGAGATTTAAAGTCCATCAGAAAGACCTTTGTGGTTAGATCCTACTCCACCAAACAGTAGCTGAGGGACACCGAAGAAGTGACTTAACTGTTCTGAGCCTCAGTTTCTCTGTTAAGTGAGGACATTAAATACAACTTTGCAGACCAGGTGAGAGAATGTCTGTGAAAGCATATAGCCCAGGTCTATGGACAGGAATTGTCATTGATTACACATGAGGAACACCATGGGGAGAAGTCAAGGTGACCTTGAGGTTTTCAGCTTGAAGTAACTAAGTAAATGCCTTTGACAACAGTAAAATTTAAAAAGCCAAGATAGACCATATGATGAAATCATCTTGACAATGATTCTTTTGGGTTTGGTTTTTTTTTTTTTTTTTTTGCCCCTATCATTACATTCATCTGAAATGCTCTTCTCTTGGACCATTCAGAAATAACAAGTTTTGTTTTTATTCCTGACCACCCAGGGGGAAGCATTTGCTTCCCCTAAACTCCTTTTGTATACAGCTTTGACCACTGCTGTCCTTGAAGTATGTCTAATCTCCTTGGTCACTCTACGTGGTTCAGAGAGAGAGAACCCTGTCTTATCATTCTTATAATTCTTCGTTTCCCCACAATAGTTTGCTTGGGGATGCATGTGGTGAAAAAATCCTTGTTAATATACTGATTTCATCTTCCCTAAAGGATTCTTGGATTTGTTTCTTTATTAGTACTTCATTAATGCATTGTCTGATGGATCCACTTGAAGAGGGGAGAGTTTATAATTAGGCATTCCTGTCATCATCTTTCTAATGAAAGAAGTAAGAAAGAGGAAATACTATCTGATAGAGGTTTTAGAGCTAATTTAGTGATACTGGGTGATTAATTATTGTCCTTTGATAATTGTAAAACTTGGATGTATAAATCTTGAAAATAATTTTTAAGTGCCATTATTTAAAGTGTGCCAAATAACATCAATACTAAATTATTCCTCACTAAATCTACCAAATGATTAATAGTGTGTTAGTGAATTAACAGAAAAGTTCATGGAAAGAAGCATCAAAATACATTCTCCTAATAGTAACGGCTTGAACGCTTAAATAGTCCTATGGATGCCTATACACATAAACTGAAAAAAACAGACATACAGAATATTTAGGAAAAAAAAAGAAATATTTAAAGTAGAAACATTATATAAAGAAAAATAATAAGGAGAGCATGAAATAGAAACATTGACATAAATATAAACAGTAATTAAGAAAAGTTGAAATATTTGTAAAAGTCTAATGATGAACTTAAAGGTACATTGACACTAATAAAAATGGATAGCTGTGAATCAACTTTTAGCATTTTATAATCAAACACATAGAGTTGGCTATCTCATCCCTGTTTGCTAAACATACAACATATCCTGTTAATACATTAGTTTCTCTGAAAGTATCCACCGATAGGACAATAGCCTTATTTCTGACTACTCAGGAGTGTAATCTGCTAATTCATGTCACCAGACACTTCAGCCTTATCTTTCCATCAGTGTTTAACACAGCAAATTCCATGACATGTTTATACCCTTGATAGAAACAATCATTATTCATTAAAATTTTCCAGAGAACAGTAAAGACAGAATTGTTGAAATACATAGAAAAAATTCAATATAGACAATGCAAACATATGACCCGATAACATCTTTAAACTGGCTCCACCTTCATACAAATGACAACTGCATATAGTTTATCACATTTTGGTGACAAGCATTAAAATTGTCTTCAATGATGTAGAATCAGAGCATGACTTGCGAAGAAGAGGGAGCATCTTTAGACCTTTCAGTCATCATAGATTAAACAAAAACTTTCACCCAGCTTTCCATCTGCTGTCCTCATGGATATCATATAACTAGCTGATAAAACAAAGCAATATTCACAATCTGTTTTTTATTTCAAACCTTGCGAAAGAGAAATATAAAAATGCCCTGCAGTATAGTCAGCCTTCTGCTCCTGAACAATGTATAATGAAACCATGAACACATGTGTAATCAACTCCTACGGTGGGAAGGACAGAAGATAAAGGAGGGGAGGGGGATGAAATACAGTGGCACCAAGAGGTAAAAGTACATTTTGCTACCAGATTCTTACACCAATTAGACACCTTTTGGAAAACAGCCTTTTGTTCAGAAATGACCTTCCCAAGGACAATGTTAGCTGGCAGAGTTAACTCAAGGTGGTATGATGGGTCTGTTCTCATTCAGCAAAGTGAATAATAGCACGTAGCAGATGAAGACCAGCTATACCTTTGAAATGTCAGAATTAATTCATCACCAAAAAGACACAAGAGAGAAATAAGTTAAACAAACTACCACCGAAAACCCACCAAAAAGATCAATTTTAAAAATATATCCCGAAAAGAAAAATATATGAGACACCACTCAGTGAAATGTGTTTGATTTTCTTATTTAATGTTTTTTCATCATAAAAAAATCAACACTAGAAAATATTCTGAGAGGTTCAGGGCATCCTCTTCTGTAAAGCGATGGATCTGAAAATTATAGATGTTCACCAATGTCAGTTGTTTCTTGGCTTTTTTTCACTTTTCTTAGAAAAGAAGAAATACTGATGTAATCCATATTTTGGGGGGGAAACAATTCAGAAACCCCCAAACTAAACCAAGTGTTACAAAATGCACTATGTCCTCACAAGCAAATTAAATCCTAAGTATAACTCGGTTAAAGGAAAAGCAGTATCTTTCAATATTAAATATTTTTAAAATCCAGGTTTACAGAAGGTGCTTATTCATTTATCAAAGAATAAGGATTTACAATGACAAGCTTCCTAATGTAAAAGTATTTGACTTATGGAAACTTGTTTGAAGCAAAGCTACTCAAGAATAAATCTATTAAAGAAAATGAGGTTCACCTACAGGTTTATAGCCAACTTACCTCTTTTTGCTTTTGATGTCAAGTAGTGCATAAAAAGAGAAAAAAAATGTATGTTTAACTGATTCTGTGTCATTACATAACGGCTTATTCCATAAATACCTACTCAGAGTAAGCAACTAATCTATACTTGTTTTTTTTCTCTTTTTTTTTTTTTTAAATTTTTTTTAACGTTTATTTATTTTTGAGACAGAGAGAGACAGAGCATGAACAGGGGAGGGGCAGAGAGAGAGGGAGACACAGAATCGGAAGCAGGCTCCAGGCTCTGAGCCATCAGCCCAGAGCCTGACGCGGGGCTCGAACCCACGGACCGCGAGATCGTGACCTGAGCTGAAGTCGGACGCTTAACCGACTGAGCCACCCAGGTGCCCCTATACTTGTTTTTTTTAAGGACATATGAATGGAGGCGGAGCCGTGACTGTGGGCTGCCAGAAACCGGTGTGCAAGGTAAGCTAAACAGCATCCTCCCTGTGACATCTGTGCCAGTCTTGGGTGCCATTTGACCAGAGTACCAGGGATGGTACTCCCTCCTACTCTAAACTTGTAATTTCAGATCTTACCATCTAAGCTGATCATCGATTGATTCTATTTGGAGTCAGACATACCCTTATGTGTGATGAAGAATTGGAAGGCAAGGCCCAGTTTGGAGCAAAAAACAGACTAGATGAACAGCATCAGAGCAGCAAAAAAGTACTTCACGTGAGGAAAGTTTATCCCTTCAACTAAAAAAAGCAACAATTTCATATCCACTAAAAGTAGGTTTAGCTAAAATGACAGTCCTGTTTCTAAACCAGTATCCTGCAAAATAAACACACACATTTTCATATCAATCAATGCAAATATTTGAAATTAGAGTTGTTTCCTTTAACTATTTTAAGAGTAACAATCTGATCAGTCCGTTTCTTGAGAACCTTCACTGACTAATGCCATTACCTGAGCAGTCCCCCTGAAGGAGATCTGATTTATGGTCTGGACACATGAAAGTGACATAACCTATACACCAAAAAAGAAAAAGGAAATCTCCAGAGTCCAGTAATGAGCAAAACGGAAATGAACTTGGCTTTTACATGTACAGTTCCTAAAAACTTTGGATTTGTGATGTGGAGAGCATATTAATGACTGTTTCTTTTTGGCTAAGAGGTGACAATTAAAGGACCATAAAATTAAGAGTTATATGACATCTTTATGACTTTACTTTTTTTTAGAGTAAACAAGAGAAAGGAATAAAGTCAACTGTTTCGTGTTTTTCCTTTTTCCTCTCATACCTTTCAAGCACAATACACTGAGGAAACTGCCAAGAAAACCAAAGAAGCATCAATAGATGGTGGAAGAGAGGGGTGTGTAGAAGAAGGGACATACTGTTGCACAAAAGGAAAGCCAGGGTGGCTGGATGCTCCATTGTCATGTAATGATACCACCCACGGTCAATCTTTTCTGGTCGGTGAGCTGTACAAGTTTAATTACTAGGTCACTGTAAGTAGTCTGGGTGCAAGTGCTATGGAACCACCTTTTCACTACTTCATTTCAAGCAAGTGTAGTCTTCCCATGAGCATTACATCTACCCATTATTTGCACCATGCTCCCAGCAGAATTCAGGCTGCCCCTTCAGACGATGACCAACTTGCCCAGAGCTCAGGAGAGCCACTGAAGCCAGTGTGAGCACGTGGAAAGGTCTGTTCCCCAGCTATTTATTAATGCCTCCAGAGAGTTTGGTGATGGGCACCAAAGAAACATATCTGAATTAAATCAGTGGCCTCCATATCATGTGTAATAATCTAGGTATGCTTTTAGAAATTGAGTCCCATCAGTTTTGGGAAGGAAATCAAAGCATTAGCACACTGCAAGAATTCAGTGTGGGACACTGCTCTTTTCTGCCTTGTACAGTCAGTTCATAACACATAGACACTTCAGACTGTCAAACAAAAAAAGGTTGTTCTGTTTATTAAGATAATGGGAATATTCCTTTTTCTTGTTGGAAAGTGTACTACTTGTACTGAAATATTTTAATGTTTTTACTTGCAAGTCTATTTAGAAACATGGTTGTACACAAGCTCCAGTCCCGATCATGAAGGGAATAATGTGTACTCATAGAATCAGAGTCTCCAGAGTTGGGAGAAGCTCTGTCCATATATCATTATGAATGTAAAGGAGAGTCTACTGTTGTTAACCTCAAGATTGGCTTCACTGGAGACCCAATGTGGCTTTTTCTTATGTTTTCCTTAGAGTTCTTTGTAGATATAAAGCATCCCTTTGAAAGCTGAAGTTTGGATTTAACATCCCGGGAAATGTTTATAATCAGAGGGGTTTTGTTTTAAAATAACAGAGGTTGTTAAGTAGTTGCAGTGAGGGCAAACAGTAGAATACAATAGACTAGTGCCAACAGACAGGATTAAATAGTGGGAGCATAGCAAAGAAGAGGCTGATGGCTATTCTCCCCTGGAATCCAATGAAGGGGAGGTCCCAGCTGCCCAACAGAACAGAATACTAAAACTCTTCTTTTGCATAAGGAGCTTTGGGATATGAAGGCAAGGTGATGCCAGTGCTAGACAGTTGTAGCACCTGCTACCCACAAAGGATACCCAAGATACTAAAGGTTAGGTGCTGTAGGTAACTGATGTCAGGTTTGCAGAATAAAGGTTGTTCCCTGACTTGAGTTGGGAGCATGCACAGGTAGATCATAGAGAACGTGAGCAATTTTTAAATTCAGTATTTGGACTAGTTGGTCCTTTAGTGGCAGAGGCTGGTCAATTCAGTGAGTCGGAAGCAGGATCTCTAATCTAGAAACTTATCCTAGAGGTATACGTCTCCTTGATGTTTTCTATCTGCCTATTGATATTTTTTAGTGAGCTAGAAAGTGTCATTTGGGCAGAATCAGAAGAGGAAGGCAGTTATTGCCTGGAATGTCCTGTGTCTTTTGTGTGTCCCAGCCCATCTATGCCCCTCCATTATCCTTCTGAACTTAGCCAGTTTATGGAGGCCTCTATCTTTTTTTTTTCTTTTTTTAATGTTTACTTATTTTTGAGAGAGAGAGAGAGAGAGAGAGAGAGAGAGAGAGATGGAATGGGGGAGGGGCAGAGAGACAGAGGGAGACACAGAATCCAAAGCAGGCTCCAGGTTCTGAGTTATCTGCACAGAGCCTGACATGGGGTTCGAACTCACAAATCGCGAGCTCATGACCTAAGCTGAAGTGGAACGCTCAACTGACTGAGCCACCCAGGCGCCCCTGGAGGCCTCCATCTTTAGCACCACATGGCTGGACTCTAGTGGACACAAGTATGACCCTGACCACTTTTGCCCTGAATATGCAATAATTAGGGATATCAAAAAACTATATTTTCTTTCACTTAATGGATATATTGGGGAAGATTTTCATTTTTTCCTTGAAGAATTTAACAAGAAAATTTCAATTTCCGTGGGTTTAAAACTACATACTTATACTAAGATAGTCAACATGGAATAAAAAATATTGTCTAATCTAATATGTACATTCCTGCCACAATGTTGTTTTCCTGTGGATCCCTTCAGTAAATTTTTTATCACTGCTAATTTTGCTTACAATGCTCAGATTTTAAATATGGCATCTTTCAAGAAAATTTAAGCTCTGGATAGTATACCTCACAGAGGAGGGAGTAGGAAACAAAAACAAAAATAAAAATAAATTAAAATCCTCTGGTCGTCAGATGTTCCATTAAATACTGCATTATTTATTGAGTGGCTTTAGTACACACCATGAAATTATTTATTTAGTATTGTCTTTATCTTCTCTGTTATCCTGGACAAAAGGAAAATACAGGAGACCCACCTGGAAAGAGTTTTTTTTTGTGTTTTCAGTCTATATATGGTGTCATTAAATTCTGTCATTTAAAACTAGCAGGATGCATTATAAACATTTTCAATGTACTCCCTACTTAAATAAAATGGACTTTTTACAAGCTTGAATATACCAATTTTAGAAAAATTCAGTTGTGTTATTATTTTAAGAATATTTAAGACATATGGTTTCTTAGGATATACCTAAACAATATGAATTAAATTATAATACTGACAAAGATGCCTAGTAACAAATAAAGGAGAAGTATAAAGAAGAGTATACAAACATTTAATATGTACCTATCTAAAAGAGCATTGCCACCAATCAGGGACAAACAAAGCAGAATAAATCTGCAACACAAAACATTTGGCCCAATATCTCATTTTTAAATTTATTTAGAGAATGGGGGGAGGGGCAGAAGAAGAGGCAGAGTGAATTATCAAGCAGGCTCCATGCTTAGCATGGAGCCCAACACGGGGCTCCAAACCCACAACCCTGGGATCATGACTTCAGCTGAAATCAAGAGTTAGATGCTCAACTGACTGAGGCATCCAGGTGTCCCCTAGCATTTCATTTTAAAAGAAAACCTAAATATGTACCATCTTAAGTCTTATTTTAAAATTAGATGTTAGTGAGTAAAACTGAAGTTTCTGTGCAGAAATTATATGTAGTTAAAACTGTTGGTAAGTAAGAAGGCCTAGAACTACACTGTTCAATAAAGTACTACCAGCCAAATCTGGCTATTGAGCACTTGAAATATGACTAATTCAAACTGCAATGTATTCTAAGTACAAAATATAGGCTGAATTTCAAGGACCAAGAAGAACAGAACATAATATCTCACTAATATTTGCTTCTATTGACTGCATGTTGCAATGATAATAATATAGACACATTGTGTTAAATAAAACATATTGCTAAAATTAAGTTCACGTGTTTCTTTTTACTTTTTCTCATATGGCTACTAGATTAAAATTACACATCTAGTTCACACTATCTTACTATTGAATAGCTCTGGTCTAGGAGGTGAAACATCTGATGACTCCCATTTTATTGAATAGCAAGAAATATTTCTATTCTACACATGAAAACATTTTTAAGATTTTGTAAAGGGTTCAAGTATATCTTCCTTCTCCTCATTAACATCTGGTTAAAAATAAACAAAAAGATGAATATTGATATAAAGGAAGCCAAGATATATTAAGTGAAAAAAATAGCATGCATAACAATGTTTGTGGTTGTGCCAATGTTAATACATACATATATAATATATGTTTATGATTATATATGTACGTATTTATAGATATTCTCTTGTACATATAGAGAATGTTTCTGGAAGGACATGAGATGGAGGCTGGGAGAGAGCTACCTTCTATTTTATATTCTTTCGTACATTTTGAACTTTGGACCATCATTATCTATTGAAAATATACTTAAAAACTATTTTAAAAACATATAAAAAGGTGTAAGAGTAAAAAATAAGGAAAGCCTACATATTTATATGCAATCTTTTACTCTGTACTACTTGGATTCATAAACTTTGCCTCTAAAGTGGATATTTTCTTATAATTGCCTTGATTTTTAAGTACCCATATATAAAAACAACCAAATACAGGAACTTCAAGATTTTACATATATATATATATATATATATCACATTGTCTGAATTAAAACAAGAGAAGTGAAGACCCCACTTGAAAAGTTCCCAAATACAACTGTTATGCAGATTTTATTCTATTACCTACATTAAATCACATCTGAAATACACTATTTCTAATCTACACATCAGAAGAACTACATGTATAGATGATAAACCACAATAAAGCCAAATATTTTGAGATACCGTAGAAAATTTGGACTGATTATCAATTATCCACCAAACTGAGGGCCAACTATGTGCCACGAACAGTGCAAGATCTTGAAGAGTAAAAGATCAAGGAACAGGGTTCCTGCCCAAAATCTTATAGATTCATAGAGGAATCTGATTTAAGACACTGTGTCCATGCCACCTGTAGTGAGGCAGAGAGGAAGAGGAAGGCAATTCTATCTAGTGGATACAAGGGATCAGAAAAGTCTTCATAAGTTGTGTACATTTATGTACCCAATGGTAAAACTGGTGTATAGGATACATATAGGTTAAACACTTTGTAAGAGAAAATAAGAAAGGGGAAAAAGCTTAAAATTCTAAGATATTTTTATACGAAACTCGTTATCTAGACAAAAATCAAAACATTCAGCTAAATTAGAGAATACACAGGTATTTCTCTAACCAAACCAAATATAGAGCTATTGGGAAAAATAAGCTACATTGTTCAGTTTTCAATCGGGTATTTTTCAATTTTCAACTGGAATTTAATGAAGAGACACATCTCTCAGATGACATTCTTTTTTTTTCTTCCCTCAGATGGCATTCTTAACATTGCATATTCCAACTCAAGATCATTCATTCTATAGTAAAAGATTTCCTATAAAAATGGAATTGCTCCTTGAAAGAAATACTGAAAAGAAATGTGAGGGTGTCAGACATTTCCACTGTAAAATGAATCATGACTAACCCAGAAAAATAAAAATACTCCTGCAACATACATGATACACTGAAATTTGGAAATCTGAACCAATTTCTAATTGCATATTACATTGGGGCAAGACAGAAACATGTATTTTTCGACATGTGGTTGGTAACTTTCTGAATTGATATTTTTTGTTAAATATTTATTTTTGAGAGAGAGAGCGAGTGGGGGAAGGGCAGAGAGCGATGCAGAGAAGAGAATCCCAAGCAGGCTTTGCACTGTCAGTACAGAGCCTGATATGGGGCTCAGACTCACCAACTGTGACATCATGACCTGAACTGAGATCAAGAGTCAGACACTTAACCGACTGAGCCACCCAGGTGCCCCTGGATTGATATTTTTGATTTAACTTCTGTTTTGTCAGATTCAAAGTAAGGGCAACATGGACCAGCATCAGAAAACACCCAAGCTTTCATCTGTAAAGAAGAACTCTATAGAAGCTATGTTAAGAGAAAATACAAGCCCAAAAGATTACAAGTTTCTTTTTTTTTAAATTTTTTAAATGTTTATTTATTTTTGAGAAAGAAAGAGAGAAACAGAGTGTGAGCAGAGGAGGGGCAGAGAGAGAGAGGGACACAGATTCCGAAGCAGGCTGCAGGCTCCCAGCTGTCAGCACAGAGCCCTACTCGGGGCTCAAACTCATGAACTGGGAGATCATGACTGAAAGGGCGGGCCTACGCCGGCCAACTCCATCTTGTTCTGTGTCCTTCACCTTGACCACACCTCCTCCCCTTGAGTAACCCCCCCCTCACCTGCCTAACTCGGACCCTTCCCCAGCCAATCGGCTGAGGCCACAGCCATTACCTCACCAACTACCCCTAGGCCCCAATAAAACCTTTGTCCTTTTGAAACTCGCTCTGTCTCCCTGGTATCTCACCGCTGTGTCGGTGCAGGTAGGGGATTGAGCTCGAGCTAGCTCGAATAAAGGCTCTTTTGCTTTTACATCGGACTCGGCTCCCTAGTGGTCTTTGGGGATCACGAATTCTGGGCATAACAATGACCTGAGCTGAAGTTGGACGCTCAACCGACTGAGCCACCCAGGCGCCCCAAGGTTACAAGTTTCAACAGAATGCTGTTCACTCTGGCTATTTCAAGAATTAAATCCTGTTGGGGGCGGGAAGCATACTGATATGGGGAAAGGGAACTCACAAAAATGGAGAAGCCTCTAAGAGAAAAAATAAGCTTTAGGAAACAAAAAAAAAAACCCACCACTGAGGCTGTTTGTTAGTTCAGGAAGTCAGTTCAAATAGCATTCATTGAGCTCCTTCTACCTACAAAATGTGGGAGGATGAAGGAGACAGGCTGTTAAAGTAGGCTGTGGGTACACAGGACATACCAGCTGTCGGGTATGGTTGGACTTCTCTACTTTCAGACACATGTCAACATTCACACTGCTCCAGTTTTGACTTCCAGTCTCTACCACCTCTCATCTGCAAATTTCAGACACTGTATCTGCTTTTTTACCTTAGGTGTTGGCACATCCAATCCATTCTCCACCTTTTACCAGGGCAATCGTATATAATGAAAACCTGTTCTTATTCTTAAAACAGTCATCTCTGCCAATGGAATAAAGTCCACTCTCACTAACCTGGTCGTCTGTTTTCAAGTCCTTGCTTGTCTTTCCAGTGTCATTTCCCATCACTCCTCAGTCCTGCTGCAACTTCTAGTTCCCAACCTCATGGCCTTTGTATTGGTCGACCTCCTTTCCTAGGAGGCTCTGCTCATTACCCACACCTGCATCCCTGTCATCTGCCCATCAACATCCAGCCACCTTTCACGACCAGTGCTTGCATTTCTTTTGGGGGAATGTTGCTAAACACCCAAAGCCCTCTGTTTATTCTGGGAAAACCTATTAACACCGTTACTTATTTGCCTACCTACCTCCCCTACAGACTATGCGTTTCTTGAAGCACAGGGATGGTGTTTCACTTACATAACATATTATGTCAAGAGCCAAGAAAAGCGCCTGACACCTAATGGTAGCTCAATACATTTTGTTACATTCTGATGAATGAGTGAGCGAGCAAATGAGTTAAGAAATATGGTTTTGGTACATGCTAAAGAGCATAAACCGCAATATAAAAGACAGACAAATAAATGTTTGAATGCAGTGAAGTTTTCACTAATGAACATGTTCGTGTCTATTGTTGACTATACATCTGAAAGGGTGATTGTGTATCTAAGGTTAACACATTTCTGTGAGCTGCTTTAAACACGGGTAAAATCTAAAACATCATACAAAATGTTCACATTTCACAAGAATACCATTCTCTCACACGAGTTCAGTAATGGTGTCAGAGAGAGGGAGAGAAAGAGAGAAGTGTGGAGGGACAGAGGGAAGTGAAATGATACGGGAAAGCAAAACATCCAAAAGAGAAAGCTCCTAAACAGAAAATGCAGCACAAAGAGCAAACTGCTTAGGCTGTTACTTCAAGAAGAGAGTTCTAACTTGCTTTTATAAGTTTGAAATTTCTTGTTTATCCTGTTGCAATATTGTAATTTATAAGAAAGATTTATTTGGTCTTTGTCCATAGTTCCAGGTTCACAGCTCTCAAAAAAAACAAAAAACAAAAAACAAAAACACCCTTGGAATTTCCTAAGTGTTGGGAGTGACATTGGTGTCCCCAGTTATGTTAATAAAGTGACTTTTGGACTCTGCCTAAGGATGGAGGCTGGTTACCAGGAGAATCAAGAGAACTTGCCATGTGATTGGAGGTTTGGAACTTTCAGTCCTACCAGGCCCAACCTCAGGGGAGGGGAGGGGGCTGGACGTTGAATCAATCACCAATGGCCAATGATTTAATCAACTGTGCCTGTGTAATGATGCCTCCAAAAAACCCCAAAAGGACTGAACTGGTGAATGCCCGAGGAGATTTGGGGACAGTGGTGTGCTCTGGGAGAAAACATGGAACTCCCAGTTCCTTTGCCATACCTTGCTCTATGCCTCTCTTCCATCTGGCTGTTCCTGATTTAGATCCTTTTACAATAAATTGGTAATCTAGTAAGTAACATATTTCTCTGAGTTCTGTGAGCTGCTCTAGCAAATTAATGAACCTGAGGAGGGGGTCATGGGAACTCTGATTCATAGCCAGTTGGTCAGAAATATAGGTAACAACTTAATTTATGATTGGTATCTGAAGCCAAAGTGGGAGTCATTGGAACCCCTAATCTATAGCCGGTTAGTTAGAAGCACAAGTAATAATCTGGCCTTTCAACTGGTGTCTGGAAGCAGGGAGCAGCAGTTTTGTGGGACCGTGGAATGCAGTGTTATTTCTGGATACACAGTGTCAGAATTCAGTTGAATCGTAGCACACCCTGATGGTGTCTGAGAATTGCTGGTTGGTATGGGGAAGCCTCCACACAGACACAGATACACACATTGCAACTGGGTTTCAGGAACCTAATTTACCTGCGCAAATCATGCAGTCAAGTCTTCACTGCAGAAATAGCAACTCTTACCTATACGTTACACGGATTTCTTTCACATATTCTGGTAGACTGATTGTTAAGTATTGATGAAATAGTAAGATGTTATTATTGTTATTATTATTATTATTATATAAATAATATACAACCATTTATATTATAAATAATATAAAACAACTAATGATTTTACAAAGATGTGCCACCTGCTGCCTGATTGTAAACTCGTTGATGACAACAGAGTCCCTCTGGATTCAAATTCATCAAGGATGGTAGCCATATGTGTGAGGACACTACATTTTGTATGCCATGATAAGGACAAAGTCATCAACAAGAAAGTCAACAAGCTAAGGACAGAAACTCTGGAATTTCAGGGGATGAGGCAGCAGAAACAGCCAAAATCAGAAGCAAAGGCCAAAATTTCCTCCAAAAGGTTATATTAATGTTGAAAATTAATTAGTACAAAACAATCTATTAATTTTGAAAATCAGCACCCCATCCTAGAGTTGATTCTCCAGAAACTGAGAAACTGTAGTTTGAAGAAGATGGTTTTCTCCTGACCATCTCAAAGAAATAAAATCTATTTGAAAATATACCTTATATATGGTAAATAATATTTTATGTTTTGTGTTTTAAATTTTTAAATGAGATTTATATCTGTCATAATTCCTCAACAAAAGGCTTCAAAACAAATTAAACTCTTTGTATGTCTACTGAAATGATTTAATTTAATTACTTCAATGGTCCTCAGTAGAAAACCCACTTATTAGAATAATAATAATCACCTACAACAACCTATTAAAAACACATTTCAGAAAACTTATCAAAAAACATTCTAATAAGTTAACAGGGAATTGTCCTTTTAAAATGATGAACATATATTGTTACTAGCTAGTAAATTTTATAATTATCAGTAACTTATAGTAAACTCACAAATAAAAAAGACTAATAAAATCTATTATTTCCCATGGGTTTAAAATACTTCTTACAGAGAACACTGGACTGGATATATATGGTATATTTTCCCTTTCTCAGCTTATTGAACATATTTTATATAGTAAAACCATTATAAATAATACTTAATATGTCTTACCCAATGCAGTTCAGCCTAGGAAAAATAATATACAGTGTCAATAACCCTAATATATTTTTTGAAGCTACAATTTGGTATAGGTAATTAGTCACTTTTTATAGTAATTGATTTAACCAAAACTTTTTAAAAAATGTTGCTGGGTTGCTCTAAAAATTGATTAAGAACTAATCTGGTTGGGCCCGTGGTATAAAACTGAAAATTCCTTAGGCTATGATAACAGCTTTACTCCCTCCCCTCTTCCATTATTTTAACTTCAAATAAATGGTTAAAAATGTAAGGTTTATCAATATATAGTAAGTTGTGATTAAAATGATTTTCTGGCCTAGTGATGATTCTGAATGCCACATTATTTACATCTCTAATCTTGTATAAAATAATAATTTCTAAGACCAATGGCATTTTCTGGTTATTTGAAACTCAAGCGTTTGAGAAAACATAATGCTACTCTCATTCATGTAGGCTCACTAGCCTTAGAGTTGCAAGATGGGTACAGTGTGCAAAAAGAACTAGAAACATTCAGAATGTGTGGAAAAGGGAAAAATATTTTGTGAGACTCTTAGTACACTGATCTATCCCCTTTGACAGCAACATCAAAACGGAGCAAAAAACATAAAGATGTTCATCATTGTAACCCAGTGATCTCACTTGAGAAAAAAACGAAACCGATGAGAAGTTGAATGCATGAGGGTATTTCTAGCAGCACTGCAGAAAATAACAAAGAAAGAAAAAACACCCCAGCAGTTAACAGGAGAAGTAGAGATTAAAGGAATAAAATCTGAAATAAAATTTATGATACAACCTTTAAAAATAAAAATAGTCGAGGTAGTGGCATAGAAAAGTTTACAATGTAATGTTAATGGTTTCGACAATGTAATGACAATGATGTAAATACACATTAATGTAAATAAGGATCAAATGATCATACACAAAATGAAAACAGTTATTGTTAATATTTATTAATTTTTAATAAAATACTGATAGGTCACTTTTTAATTCAAATACAATAGGGTTCCTAATTAATCATAGGATTTCTTTCCTAAGTTCTAATAGATAGTGCTACTAAATCCACTTGGAACACTAAAACAACTTGAAGTGTTTTATTCAAGTTAGATGTCCTGATGAATCACAACCGTTTTGGTGATATACAGATACTTCAAGGTACCTTCCAAAGGGGTCTGAAATATTAGGAAATGAGCTATGAAAGTAAGAACGCCTGGCAGAGTTGTAGGTTTTTGTTTGTTGTTTTTGTTTTGTTTTGTTTTGTTTTTTGGCATACATTTTGGCTGTTATGCTCTCCCAACTCGTTATCATCACCCATTTGCTCAAACATTCTTAGAATGTTGATTATGTGCTATAAATTTCCACACCACACCTTTTCATCCCAATCAGTAGGCTGATTCGTGAATCAGATGAGGATATTATTACAGATCCAAAGGCAGAGGTTTCCAAAAAGGAATTAAGGTAAACATCAAGTAAATGAGGTAGGTGAGACAAAATGAATTAAAAAAAAAAAAAAATTCTGTGGCAAACTCAAAGGCTATAGTAGGGTCCAGAAGATAACAAAAATGGGTGCAGCAGGCTGGGTATCAGTACCCGGGAGTAAGGGGGCTGTGGAAAAGTGCATAAAAGCAGCAGCCAGTAGGAGGCTCTGACAGGTTATTGACACTCATGGACGCTGACCTCGGGCTGTCAGATATTCAGAATCTTTCAAGGGGGGCCAGAAATAATAGATGCTTGTGTTGACAACTAACTTGAATTAGTTTTAATTTTTCATTCCCTGTGACAACCAACCATTATGCTGCCTTTGGGCTTATTTTGTTTCACGGACTTCCTGTATGACACCTTTGACCTATAATTAGCATGCAGGGATTTCTCAGAGGGCTGAACTCTATTTGCCAGAAGTCACATAGGAAGCTCTTCATAGGAAAAATTTTTTATAAAGAAAAAGAAAAATGCAAAACAGTGAAGCTAAAAATAAAATGTGAGCATATTGGTAAGCATAAATCAATAAGGGCTTGCAAACTACAAGAATATTACATTAAGATGTAAATGTTCCAGAGGAGCAAAATCTTGGCGGATTTTACTTCTATTTTCTCTATAGTGATTGAAGAGACATTCTGAGTCACTACAAAAGGAGATTAGCCCCAAAGGCTTTTTATAAAGATAGCTCCCTTGACTGAAACTACCTTAAAAAATATCAGAACAAAATGACAAAATTTGATCAAGATGGAATCGCTATGAGCTACCACGCTGCAGATAGGACCCGGGGGGTGTGCCCTGCATTACGCCTGTTGCTAGGTTCCCTTGACCTATCCCATTCCTTCCAACTCTCATTTTCCATCATTGGCTGTTAAAAGGAAGTCCTTGGAGACTCCTAAGGAATGCTCGTCTGGCCGAGTCAAGGAGGAAACAGGACGCTAGGCGTAAAGGCATTTTTATGTTAGCTGCAGGAATTTACCTGTGGTCCAAGTTGGACTCCGTGGATGGGTGGACATGAGTGGTTGGGAGGAAGGGGGAGTGGTCTACTCAGCTAATCATCTGCATCACATGCACCCAAGGAAAAAATGTTTACCTGGTGGAGCCACGGTTAACCTTTTTTCCTTGCTGAGCCGGTGCCCTTGGATGAATTCATTCATGGAAGGGGGGCCCTTCAGAAGAAATGATTCTGTGGAGGTGGGATCAGGGGGAACTCTTAATAAATTCTGTAGGTAGGTAGCCCCTGAAGTCCTGGGACGGCTCTGATCACAAAGGGAAGGTGAAAATTGTCTTGCAGGAGATCCAAGAAAATACATATAGGAAACAAAAAAGTTTTACTTTAATTACCTTTCAAAGCCTCACCAGTGACAACATTATTTACATTGGCATTTAATTTTTTTTAAACATGTAAGTCAAGATTTTTGCTTATTGCTTAGTTTCCATACCAGGATACAACCCTATTTGGAAACTGTACTGGATACTGGAAAAGAAATTTATTATCGTTAGTCAGTTTGAACCGCAAATAGAAAATATTTATATAATTTGATACTTTACTGAAAATTCCTAAAATACAAATTTTACCATTAACTGAAAATACAGGGTAATTCAACATCCAGGACTCTGTAAAAAGGTCACCAAATCAAGCCACTAATAACCTTGCAAATGATTTCTTTGAGCAACATTCACATATGAAATGAAAAGGCACAACAACCTGCTTTTAAGAAAAAGACTACACACAATCAATTCCATTTACCTAAATATAGACATCTCCTTTGAGTCAGTTGTCAGATTTGGTAATGTGGACAAGCTTCCCTAAAAGAACATATTCATATCCTTGCCCCATTAAAGAGAAGCTGGTAACTAGCACCATTACCAGAGGTACAATGACTTTTAAATGTCACGTAAAACGCAGCTTCATTCTTAATATCCACCTTTTGTCTATCAATTTTTAGGTTGGAGGTAAGGGAGAGGCAAATTTTTGCATACAAAGAACAGCAAAAATGTTGACAGATACTCAAAAATTATATTACGGTTAATCAAGACGTGGGGCATGGGGGACAGAAAGGAACAAATAAACACGATTATCAAAAGGATTTGATTTGGAAAAGCCAAGCAAGGCCCATTTATACACCCACTCCCAGTTTTTCTCTTCCTTCCCTTCCTCCATCCTCCACAAGAAGAGCACATTAACTTTTGCAGTTAACTAAAAATCTGGCCTCTGCACCATACTATGAAGATCGCTGCATGCATACCTTTTCCTCTGAGTGCCACTGCTGACCCGAATGTTGGGTGTCTGTGGGCCCTGACTATGCAGGAGGTAAGTGTCTATGGTGGGCACGGTGACTGATGCCTCCCCACTTACTTTAGGGCTGCCGATCTTGCTCTTTCCAAGTTTGCCTTTGCTGCGTCGGGACTGCTCATGGTCAAACTCTAAGTCCTCCAGCCGCTGGGTCAGGGCGAGTTTTTGCTGGATAGCCATTCGTAACAAAGTGTTTAGAGTCTTCTTCTCATCCTCTGCGGCTGCTAACTGTCTCTGCATCTCATCCAACTGTGTGACATACTCATCGCATCTAGAACCCAAACAAAAAAGTGGTCAGGAGAAAATCTTGGGGACACTAAATGTGGAACTTGAGTTGAGAATTTCACTGGAATTTAGATTTAGAACACTGGTCTTCCCTGAGCACAATGGAGGTAACCTATTACAGTGGAAAACTGGAGAAGGTTCAAGAACTGATGGTTCTTCTATACCATGGAGTGCATACGGGGACACTCTTAATGGATGACATCTTAAATCCCAGTGACAGAGTTATTATGGAGGCTGCTCCATGGTGGCAGAAGAGTGAACTGTAACATTTCAGGTAATGTTCACAGCTTCTTAGATGTGTTACAATAGCTTCTTCTACTGTGTAACATGATCTTCTTCAAAGGAACGTGACAGGTTTATCATAGACTAGGCTTGTAGCATACAAAGGAATAATAGTGTTTATAAAGAAAACATTTCCTCCTTTATCTGTATTTATAGGTTTTACTTTGAGTCCCCATTGCAGCTGCACTGTTTTCAATATGGCAGATTTGCCTGAATTAGAAACCTGAATATTTTCAAAGATTTCTTAACCAGAAGATAAAGCAATAGATGTCAAAGAAAATCAAGATTTGCATAGGGTTTGATACAGATATAGCAGGCTGTCGGGAACATCTTTCTTCGGCTTTGATACTTGTGCTGTAGCCAAAAGATAAGCTCAGTGATCTTTTTTCCCCAACAAAAGTAAAATCTAAGCACACAAACATTTGGAAGGGAGGCTTGATCACACAATTTTCAGTTTTTTTTTCTGAGTTTACTTACCCACTAACATAATAACAACAAATACTCTTCATGCACCAGCTGAGAGTTAATGACTTGATGGAGATATCCAAAATGTGCCATGCAAACTTTGAAATTAAGATAAGCCTTGCAGCATTTTAAAGAAAAAACAGACTCTAGGGGAAAGAACTTGAGATGCAGGTGGGTCCCATTTTTGTTAAACTTAAATGTCAAGAAGCATAGTAGGGATACCAAAAGAAATATTGCGTCTTAGTAAAATACGAGGTGGGTTTAACATCCTGGATTTAATTGGTCAGATAACAATATTTTTTTTTTAACGTTTTATTTATTTTTGAGACAGAGAGAGAGACAGAGCATGAACGGGGGAGGGGCAGAGAGAGAGGGAGACACAGAATCGGAAGCAGGCTCCAGGCTCTGAGCCATCAGCCCAGAGCCCAACGCGGGGCTGGAACTCACGGACCGCGAGATCGTGACCTGAGCCGAAGTTGGCCGCTTAACCGACTGAGCCACCCAGGCGCCCCGGTCAGATAACAATATTTTTAAAAATACTATGGAGCAAGGCAGTTACTATACCTAAAAAAAACAAAACAAAACAAAACAAAAAAACAAATTTCTGGTTATTTAAGCCAGATTAAGACTATAAATGTCCCATTAAAAATATTTTGATTTCTGTTTAAAAGAGGAAATATATATATTTTAATTCTACATGTAATGCTGACTAATTTCTTTCATCAAAGAGGGGAGCACTGTGTACCATCCCCATTCTCTATGCTGCCCCCCACGGTGGCCAGAGGTATATAAATATATCCACTCTATTCCTCAGACTCTCCCAGGATCAGACCCAGAGGTCAGTTCATTCAGGTCTTCTGCATCTCTGTGGTTCACCAAGCACTCAGCCCTCTAACAGCCATCACCAAGAGAGTCAATCACAAAGTATGAGCTTGAAACTTTTCTCTCCTCATATGCAAGAAAGCCAGACAGATTCCAGGGCTCCTATAAAACCCAGGATTTGTTTTGTTTTGTTTTTTATACTTATATCAGCTACATATAAGTTATCTACTAAATCTGCAAATAAACCCATAGTTATGCTTTATGAATTTTGTGCCACGTGTGTATTATATAAGATACATGACTGCTTTTGTTTTGGCACTGAATTGTGACAGTAAAAAGGGGATGGCGACACTATTGAAAATCTCAAGATTTTGAAACCTTTGAATCCATACATGCTTAATCACTTCAAGTTTAAACACAAAGCACTTCATAATGAAACTGGTGGGGAGAGGTAGTCACTAATATTTATCTAGTTAATTAGCATGGCAATGTGAAAAACTTGGTGATAAATACAATTACATTTTAGAAATTATAATTTAGGAGCGCCTGGATGGGTCAGTTGGTTGAGCGTCTGACTCTTGATTTCAGCTCAAGTCATGATCTCACAGTTCATGAGATGAAGACCCACGTTGAGCTCTGTGTTGACAGTGTGGTGCCTGATTACGATTGTCTCATTCTCTCTCTCTCTCTCTCTCTCTCTCTGTCTCTCTGTCTCTCTCTCTCTCCCTGCCCCACTTCCCCATTCATGCTCTCTCTCACAAAAAAAATTATAATTTAATTCATAGTGTATTAAAGTCCAAATAATTAGCTGATATAATGAGTACTTATATTCATCATGACCATGTCTTTCTCATGCAATACTTACTAATGATAAGCACTTTTATGTCACAGAAATAAATTTCAGTGGTGATAATACAATATTTAGCAATTTTAAGAAAAACATTTCCTTCCCATTATCGGAGGCTTTTTTTGGGGGGGGGGGGGTCCTAATTCTTTTTGGCACATAAGCTCTAGGAAAAAATATCTATTAATTTAAAAATACTTCTATGTAAACGAATTGCTTGATCCAGTGTGTCCAGTAGAGGGCTCTGGAAAACAGCACACAACATTTTGCCTTAGACAGGTCAGAGTGGAATCTCAAGTATTTTCTTCACCCCTCACCCTCTTAGATGGCACACCAAGAGGTGTGCATGTGAATGTGAATTTTAAAGTCTTTCTCCCAAGCACCCCACCTCATCTTGGAAGAAAAAACTGTTACCTTGTTGCAAACATTGCTCTCAGGGATGAGAAAGTTGCTGCATCTTCTTTCAAAGCCTTCAGTTCATTTCTAAGCTTCGTCATAGTTTCAGTCACCATTGCTTTCTCATTTTCATATTTGTTCTTGAGATTAGCTAGAGCCACCTCAGCTGTCTGAAGCAGAAAAATCACAACGCTTAGGATTTTCGTATCAGGAAAACCTATCATACAGATTTTTCCATGCTGGGTCTAGGACTTTCTTTCATAAATGGAAAGTGAAATTGGTTTGGTTAATTTTATATAAACATATATATGTACTTGGACGGACATAAGGCAGTTTTTCTTTAAAATCCATAACATGGTTAAATCGCCCTGGAAGCCAGCTGTGAACCAGAGTATCAGAAGCTAAGGAAATGATCGTAGTTCAGAAAATATTTTAATGCAAATTCCTGAGTCTGCAATTTTTCAGACAGAAAGGGAGCTAAAATTAAACTTTATACAAGAAGGATTTTATCAAGGAGAAGACAGTAAAGAAGCACAGCTTCCAAATGAAATACAACAGAATGCGGGACGCCTGGGTGGCTCTGTCAGTAAAATGTCCGGCTTCAGCTCAGGTCATGATCTCACGGATCGTGAGTTCGAGCCCCATGTTGGGCTCTGTGCTGACAACTTGGAGCCTGGAGCCTGCTTCAGATTCTGTGTCTCCCTCTTTCTCTGTTCCTCCCCCACTTGTGCTCTTTCAAAAATAAATAAATGTTAAAAAAAAAAGTAAAAAAGAAAAAGAAATATAACAGAATGCAAATATTCTTGCCCCTGTGCTCTAGGGGCCTAAAACATAGAATAAGACACAGGCCATTGCAATTTATAGTATGAGTACACAATAAACTATAAATCCATATTACATGTTTAAGGAAAAGAATTCACAAGGAACCGATTACTTCCTGCCTTTGCATACAACTTCAAAACAATAAATTATAGTCTAATTTAATTCTTCACAATTTCCATAAAAAGGAGAAATTCCAAAATGTTTGAATGAATTAAAATATCCCTTTGAACTTAGAATTTGGGCATTTCTGAATCTTTTGGAATTAATAGCGTTTCAAACTGAAAACTAGCTTGACACACCGTAAGAAGAAAGAAAAATGTTAACTGAATCAATGCATGAAATCAATGTGTATTCAGGGACTGCCTGTTTGATGCACAGCACATGGTGTATATATATATTGAAGCCAAACAGAAAACATACCATTAAAAAAATTTTTTTTTAATGTTTTATTTTTGAGGCAGAAAGCGACAGAGCATGAGCAAGGGAGAGGCAGATAGAGGAAGACACAGAATCTGAAGCAGGCTCCAGGCTCTGAGCTGTCAGCACAGAGCCCGATGCGGGGCTTGAACTCACAAACCGCGAGATCATGACCCGAGCTGAAGTCGGACGCTTAACCGAGTGAGACACCCAGGCACCCTGAAAACATACCATTTTAAACAAACTGTTAACCGCAGCTTTTCAGAGTGTGTAAAAATACTCAATACTAATGAAAAAATCCACTACTAATGAAAAAAAATCCATTGCTAATGGGATGTTCCTGGTTTTTAACATTTCCTTTTGTGCTTAAAATGGACAGCTTGAACTTTCTTATGCAAAGTGCCAACTTCTATTGAGATACCTGGATTCTTTTTATAATTAAAACAATGTTAGGATAGAGTAACTTGTTAATGTCTTGATTCCAAAGTAGTTTCTTATAGGTTTTAATTGAATTTAAATTCAGATTAAAATGAGAATTTACTGATAAAATATTTTAGCGTATTCTGTAGCTATAACTCAATGGAATCTTCAGAAATACTATCGATTCAGAAAATTATCCAGAATGCAGAAATTGATCTGGGGAGAAAAATGGCAGTTTAATTTTTTTTTTAATTTATACATATATTCATATAGAACCGTTAAGCTTAAGTTGTGAAAATGTAGGTGTAACAAATTGGTAAGCATATGAGGCCAAATGGTCAGTTATCCAAGGGGAGGAGAGAAGGGAATAACAGAAGAGCAAGATCTGAAATAGAAGCACAAACTCATTTATTATTTGTGAGAAATGCCCCCAAAGACTCAGTTCTGTTTGTAGACTTGTTGGTCCAGACTGCACAAAGCTTTTTCAGAAGTTAGAAACTCTAAGTATCTTCAGCCCATGAGTAGATTTGCTGATGTCTGCATTTGCTACATTCTCCATGCTCCCTAACTTAACTTTGTAAATAAAAAATCTTGCTTCCAGCCACAGACATCTTCACAACCATTCCCTGAATATATCATTCTATTCTTTGACTTTCTACCTACTATTCTTTCTGCTTGGAAGTGTTTCTTCCTCTCCTGGAAAACTCATCCTTTAAGAACAAACTCAAGTAAAACTGCTTCCACGAAGTCTTTTTTTTTTCCTAACTCCTTTAGGAAACATCAGTTGCTTCCTCGGCAATGTTTCCATAACTTCTATTACAGCATGTATAATATCAAACTGTAATGATCTGTTTCTTTCCCAACATTCTTACCAGTTTGTGAGTCCTATTCTGAAGGGCAGGGACCATGTATCAGTCTTCTTTGAATGTTTAGCATCTAGCACAGTTTAGTACACAGATGCTATTTCATAAACATTTGCATATTTCAGAAGACACTGTGCATACAGAAAAACCCGAAGTCTATGAAAAAATTCATAGAGAATGCAGAATGTCTATTTTTAAAACAAGAAGATTCCCCCTTTTCCCTTTATGACAGAATTCTTACCTTAGTCTTAATAGTGAACATTCCACAATGTCTAAACATAATGGATGTCATCTGCAGACATCTGAAGTTATTTATGGCACATAAGCATCACAGCGTTAGGGCCAACATCATTAAAATGTAAACTAAATGCATGGCTAGAAATGTGTTTTCATTTTATTTACTGAGACCATAAGGTTTGTGATGCTAATGTAATGCAAATGGTACCACAAACCACTGAGAAAATAAAAATTCAGCCAGGAATGCTTTGTATTCCTGTATTGCACTGAATTCCTATGATACTGTTTATACCTCTCAATGACATGTCCTACTCTGCAAATAGTTAACAGGCATGTGTTGAACTCCTACTAGATTACTTGGTCACTTAATTGGCATCCTTATCTACCACCTGCCTTGAACTATGTAATCAATGAATGCTCATTCACAAATTAGTCTTTCATGTCTTATCAACCATGCCTATCTATACTTCTGCATCATTTAAGCATCTTGTCACTTATAGATCTAGATTTCTAGGTTGTTCATATTCAATCTTCAGGAAGAAGTCAGAGATGCTATTTGAGTGGCTTGAGCAAGAATGCCCAGGATATTAGGTCCTTGATAAAGGTTGTCTAAGCCTTATCTAATGTGGTTTTTAGTGATATGGTATTGGTTTTTTATGATTACTCTAAATAACTGGGTCTTTGGATTGTAGTAGTTTATGGTAGCAAATTATTTTTTTTTAAGTTTTTACTTATTTATTTTTGAGAGAGAGAGAGAGCAGGGGAAAGGCAGAGAGAGAGGGACAGAGAGAGAATCCCAAGCAGGTTCTGCACTGACAGGGGCTCGAACTCAGAAACCATGAGATCATGACCTGAGCTAAAACCATGAGTCGGACACTTAACCAACTGAGCCACCCAGGCGCCCCACAAATTCTTTCATTCTGACCTCAAATTGGAGTCAGATCTCTCGCAAATTCTTTATTCATCCTAATCTCTTCTATTTCCTTGAAGTGATGGCACAAAAGAAGGTCCTAATTTGTCCTTAGATTTATATAAAACATGTTTACAGTGCAAAGAAATTACTGCTTGTGGGACAGACCTCCCAATTATATCAGGGGATTTATGGGAACTAAAGACAAAGACGCTAGAAAACTGTACTGTGGATGACACAATATTGGTGTGGCTTCCCTCATGTAAGGGTAAAAGGAGAAGGAGCATTGCATCTGAAATTAACTGTCACCCCCCAACACCAGCACTGCTTACATTTGCAAGAAGGCATTTGATGCTTTCCCTTTATCAACACCCTTTATCAGCACCCTTCTCAAATGTATCTTTTAAGGTTTATGTTCCAGAGAAACTAAACAGAGGTTAAAAATATTTTCCCATCTATATTTCACAGCATTCTCACCCCGGTAAAGCTCAAGGGTGGAAAACAAATTCAGTCACAGAGAAGATCTAGGAATTAGTCAGGTAGGGTCATGTTGTAGCATTCCTGCTTATTCCAGAAGGACAAGATCTATGCTTAGGAAAAAGTTTCCACAGCTTAAGCTAGGTGATGAATTAACATCGCAACTGAACCTAAATTTCAGATACATGGTCACTGGCAGAGCTCGTAGACATTCTATATCTCTCTCTAGAGGGCTCCCCACTGCTTGCTCTGGGGCTTGCCAGAGTGTCTCCCTGGTATATGCTGCCATGCCAGCCCATTCAACCCCCCTCCATCTCCTGTTTCCACACTCAGTGACTGCTGGACTCCAGCTAAGTACTGCCTGAATTGCCTTTCTACATCTGCAACTAGATCTTCCTCTTGGATCCTGCTTTAACTTCCTCACCTCGACCTCCCCTAGAGGGGCATAGCTACTCTCCTGTATCATCTACTCACTCACTGAAAAATAATTATTACATTCTGATCTGGCACTGAGACGTAGTTTGATTTATTACTCTGCTGACCAGGAATCTGAACTCTCACCCTGATGATAACGAACACTAAAACCATTAAAGAATTAACTAGTTAAGAAAGCGTTGGCTAGCATGTGTTGTCAGTAGAATGAGATCACCTGTTTGTTGGCTTTCAGTACTGCTCTCAGTGTGGCAATCTGCTCCCGTTTGGTGCTCAGCAGGGACTTGAGCTTAAGGATCTCTTCCATTAAGGCTTCCTTGTCTTTATCAATCATGGGGGCCAGCTCCCGTGCTGCTGCTCTTTGACGAGACAGTTGCAAGGACCGGTCCACAGCTTTCTGCAGATGTTTGATTTGGTCCCGAATTATGGCATTAAGGTTGTAGATATTCATTGGCTCTTTGCGGATGTCACTTGTATCCAATACTGGAGATGATGGTGGGGCAGTAATAACAGGAGAGATTGTGGGGGTCTTGGTTGGACTTGGTTCTTTGCTGGCCTCTGTGTTTTCTTTTGAAACTGGTTCAGATGAGGTCCTTGTTTCTACTGGGGATGACACACCCCGCCTGGCTAATCGTGGAGACAAAAGTCCCCTGGGATCATCAGGCCCTTTCAGGCTGCCACTACGAGTGACTCTGCTTTGCCTATAGTAGTCCAGCATGACCCTGTTGGGGGTTTCGTTATTACACAGACATACATGGTGGTAAAGCTGGGCTAGCTCCTCACTAAATGTCACCAGCTCATCCTGGGCTGTATTAAGGGTATTGTGATTTTCGTTAGCTATGCTGGTCATCTTTTGCAACTCCTTTTCCATGTGGGCCATCTTCTCTCCACTCTCCTTGGTGGTCTTTTCAAGACTTGTAACCTGCTCATCATACATTTGGATCTTACTCTCATACTTGGCTTTCTCATCAGTATAGTTTTCTACAGATTTATTATATTTCTCCTTTAAGGCCTTAATTTCAGCTTTCAAATCAATCACCTCAGTTACTGCCACCCTATACTTGCATTCAAGGATCTCTAAGCCATTGATGTCCACCTCATAGTCATGGGCCTCCTCTGCTGAGTCCCGGCCCTTCTCCCCATCCAGCTCAGCCTTGAGTTCTTTGCTGCTCTGTAGGCCTCTCATGGCATTAACGTGTTCTGTTAGCCGGTGCACCCGTTCGTGCTGCTCTGTCAGCGCCCCCTTGGTGTGTTCCAGCTGCGTCTGTGACTCCTGGAGATTGGCCAGAAGAATGGCCTTTTCCCGCTCTACCTGTGATGGCAAAAAAAAAAAGTGTCTGAATTATTTCAATGCAATGCCAATGACGCACTTGATCCATTCACAGTCAGGCATGTATACATTTAAAATAACTGCAGCAGAGCCAATGTCTCCATTATTGCAAATTAAATTGGAGTGTTTTCTTATTTCAGCAGTTCTGGTAAGTCAATCAGTCTAAAAGTACATCATTTAAAAAGAATTATGCTATGCATATTTACTCATCCAAATTCTCATGCATTATACACATACACTCATGAAACCTGAATGTTATCCAAACAATCTTATTTTTATCTTAACATCTTGCAGAAAACACAACATGACTTCAAGAGATGGTACTTAGCACTGTCTTTATTCTCAGAGCCTTGGAGAATATATGCTCCTAAGTTCATGTGGGATAAATGACTGTCTCAAGGCGCCTATGAATCATCCTTTCCTTCTGAGAGCTCAACCAAAAATCAGATTTAACACCTAAGGCTTTAACTTACTAAATAATGCTGGGAACACTAACCATCCCCTTAAAATAAAAAATAAGCATTTGATCTCCAAAACAGACATGCTCAAAATTTGATAGATTTTAATATAAAAACATAGAGTTTTAGGGTTAAAAGAACAATTTATAAACCATTTCAATTCCTTCAGTCCAAACAGGAATTTTAAAAATTAGCAATATATTTGATTAACATGACAGTTTTGTTATTACATAGGTAGTATTATTGTATATTAAAAAAATTCTAATATCAATGTAAAATACTGTCTCATTAAACATAAGTTTATAAAAAGGCACCCAAGTGGCACAATCGGTTAAGCATCCAACTTGTGCTCAGGTCATGATCTCATAGTTCGTGAGTTCAAGCCCCATGTTGGGCTTTGTGCTGACAGCTTGTGGCCTGGAGCCTGCTTCGGATTCTGTGTCTCCCTCTCTTTCTGCCCCTCCCCCACTCGTGCTCTGTCTCTTTGTCTCCCTCTGTCTCAAAAATAAATAAACGTTAATTTTTTTTTAAAAAGCATAAGTTTATAAGAAATTATAATAGGAGAATTTTTTAAGTTTATTTATTTGTTTTGAGAGGGGTGGAGTGGCAGAGAACGAGGGAGAGAGAATCTGAAGCAGGCTCCATACTGTCAGCACAGCACAATGTGGGGTTCGAACTCCAGAAACCTGAGCTGAGACCAAGAGGCAGATGCTTAGCCAACTGAGCCACCCAAGCACCCTATAATTGGAGAATTTTAAAAAGCATTTCCTGGGGGTGCCTCACTGGCTCAGTCAATTAAGCATCTAACTCTTGCTTTCAGCTCAGGTCATGATCTCACAGTTTGTGGGTTCAAGCCGTACATCAGCCTCTGTGCTGAGCATGGAGCCTGATTTGGATTCTCTCTCTCCGTCTGTCTCTGTCCCTCCCCCTGCTCTCTTTCTCTCTCAAAACAAATAAATATTAAAAGTATATAGGGCACCTGGGTAGCTCAGTCGGTTGAGCATCTGACTTCAGCTCAGGTCATGATCTCATGGTTTGTGAGTTCGAGTCCCATGTTGGGCTCTGTGCTGACAGCTCAGAACCTGGAGCCTGCTTCGGATTCTGTGTCTCCCTCTCTCTCTCTATCCCCCCCCTCACGCGTCATGTCTCTCTGTGTCTCTCAAACATGAATAAACACTAAAAAATTAAAAAACAAAAAGTATATATATATTTAAATACATATTTGTGTTAAATATATATATTTAAAAGAACATTTTCTTCCCTCCATTCAGGTAATCATTATGAATTAAAAGTTTTTACGTGATTATGACATAAATGTGTTTTTAATAAGCAAATATTGATATTGTTAATATTTGATATTATACTAATATATAACATAATAATATAATACATAATATAATATGTTCTATAAATACAGTATCAATATATTGATATTACTAATATATTGATATTATTATTTAAATATTTAAATATTATTTAAAGATAACAGCTTGATGTTGAATATTTTTATAACTAAAGTAATTTATCAATTTGAACTTTAAAATTTTCCTGAATCATACATTATATCCCTCCAAACTTCTAAATTCCTAGGTGTTAAATAAAATTATTATTATAATAACATGATAATATCAATTATTAAACTATAATTAATATTATATCAGCATATTATTTTAGGAGATCCATAGCTATCTATAAATTTGTAATACAGTAGAGTAATATTTTTATGATTCTTTGTGATACTTGATATCCTTCATATTATTATATATAGAGAGTCTTCACTTAAGGTTCTAATATGTATTAATTTCAGTGACCATCGTTAGTTAAAACACCAGTCCCCCAAAACACAGTTTGAATTTTGATGACTGGTACATCAACTGTGAACAATGTGTAAGGTATAAACTTTGCTGCTTCAATATACAAAATCATTACATAATAACATCATGACCAGTGAACAATTACATTACTTCTTCCAAAGTCTTTCAGTGATTGGTCACTGCATATCTGTTATTCAGTTCATTCACAGACAGCAAAGTGTAGTTGTGTTGTCTCACCGTCTTCCAGTGATAAACCCACATGATGTTTCACAAAAATAGTCCAAAGAGGGCATTGGGAAAGAAAGAAAGAAAGAAAGAAAGAAAGAAAGAAAGAAAGAAAGAAAGAAAGAAAGAAAGAAGAGAAAGGAAAGAGAAGAAAGGAAAAGAAAAGAAGGGAGGGAGGGAGAGAGATGGAAAGAAAGAAAAGAAAGGAAGAAAGGGAGGGAGGGAAAGTGAAAAAACAAAAAGAAAAGGAAGGAGGGAATGAACAAGCAGCAAAGAAACAAAGAGAGACACATTGGAAGTGAAATCTGAATTAAACATAAATGGAGTTACAGGAGAAACGGTTGAATTTGCGAATATTGACCCTGATGCCATTTCAAGGAATTTAGATATGCAGCCAAGGCAATTTGGTGATGGAGAGGTATCGATATAAATCAAAAGAATAGTTGTTACAAAAAGGATTAAAAGGTTCTAGAGGAAATGACATGGGCACACTAAAGGCACTCTCAGAGATATTTTCAGACACTGAAAGTGCAAAGGATAGAACGTTGAAAGCTGATCCAAACTTATGAGTATGACAATTTAACAAGGCATAGAAAAGATTCTTGTTCCGATAATAAATTATGTGATGAGAGGGTGGCAAGATCAAACTATTCTTGATAAGTGTTTGGTGGGGAGGAGGCACAGTTCGAATTTCTGTTTCAAAAGCTTGGATATCTTTAATATTCTATAAAACATAAATTTAATTTCCCTAGTTTATTTTGGGGAGGGTTAAATTTTTATCTCAAAGATAAGTTTTTTACAAGGAAAACTTTAAATATGTTTCTAATTTTTGGATTACAGTGTACTAAGTAGTTTTACTATTTTTTCAATTCTTTATATATTTATAACCAACAATAAGGGAGTTTTGAATGTTCTGATAAAAAATTTTTAAAGATCACAAAACAAAGAGCACCTGGCTGGCTCAGTTGGTAGAGCATGTGACTCTTGATCTTGGAGTCATGAGTTCAAGCCCCACATTGAGCATAGACCTTACTTCAAAACAAAAAAGAGAGAGAGAAAGAAAAAAGATCATAGTACAATTGAATTTTCTCCATTAATTATGAGTTTGTTTTGCATGGTTTCAGTTTACACAATCATTTATGACCCATCAATATCATGCAAAACAAGGACTGCCTGTATAGTACACTCATCGTTTCTCGGCCTTTTGTCTAAGATCAAATGTATAGTACAGTCATGAAATTAGAATTAAAAATACAGTTATGTTATCTTATTATTGGAGCCTTCTAAGTCATAGCTTTGATTTTATGACATAGTGCTTGCCCATATCTGGAACACAATCCACAAGGTACATATTATGGCTATAGAAACCAAAATATTCCAAAAGAATAGTATTACAGGTTAAAAAAAAAAAACCCAACTAGGCTGTAGTATCAGAGAATTCGACTCTAATCTTGGCACCAACATTTACCTAACTCTATGACTCTGGGCAAGTTTCTTAACTTACAAAAGGATGATTGAGTACGATAGTGAATTTAATGCTCCAGGTATTCTAATGTTAGCCATTGTTAACATTTGGGTAACTGGTCATTCCCATGACCAAAATATTTCTACACGGCAAATGCCTTTGTTTCACAGATTTGTATCTGTATTTGCAAAAGCAACTATTTCATTTCAAAGTCAAGACATATTTCAATACAAATCCTGGTTGGGTTTCATTAGATATAACAAACTGTATCACCATAGCCGAAGATGAATGGACTTATCCAGACTATTGGGCAATAATTTTAAATGAAAAATGCAGGTAATTATGTAATGTACTTGATGAAAAGCCAAGTCAGTTGAATTTTTGATAAGGGAGACAGAAAATCTTCTAAATATTCTATTATTGATATTGTAGATAATATCAATGAAAATGTATTATTTTAGGAATTTTTTTTCTCTTGAAAACTAAGTGTATTTACTCTGAAAAACCTAAACATCATTTGATTAGTATATATGATTACAACAGACAAAGCTGTTTCCAAAAAGCCTTTGAATAAAATAAAAATTGGACCAGAACAAAAGGCACTAAATATGTCTCAACCTTGTTTTTAGAGTAAACAGTGTTATAATAAATGAGGTGATACCATTAGGAGAATTTCAATCTGTACTCTGCCAATTCTGATTTACAAATAACATTTTCTAAGGCTACAAGGTAAATCTGTCAGGTTCTTCATGATAGTCTCTCCAGAAAATATCAAATAGGACATTGTCTCTTTCATGTCTGTATTTTCCACATACAGTATTAATTATCACACTCAGTATATTTCTGGTGGAATCACTTGAACAGAGAATGATATCAAAATTTACACACACGCACACACACACACACACACACACACACACACACACACACATTTTTTCCAGACAGTTATGGTTGGTCTGTTCCCCCTCCAATGATAACTAAATTGTGGATAATTTTATACAACTTCAGCATGATATTTTCGCTTAGCTATTGAGGTTTAGAGTACCTTAAATTATATTTGGATTTCAGAAGCAGTGCACAAACTAAGACATGTAAAGCATTTCAAAGATTAAAATTACTATTCATTTTAAGGGTACTATTTTAATCTCTATTGGTGAAGAACTTATCCAAGGGAGACTTGCTCTGTTAATTAGCATCTTCCATAGTGACTAAAATCTTCATCTTCTATAATCTTCATCTTCTATCTGGAACTGAGTATTTTATTTTTTATGGTAGGGCGGGTTGTTTTGCCAGAAAACTTGAATGCAGAATTTGTGAACTCTTTAATCCAGTATAAGTATACCATATATGTTAACTATTATTATTATTGTCATTATGTCCCATAAAAAATTTTTTAAGTAATCTCTACCACTAATGTGGGACTCAAACCCATGACCCTGAGATCAAGAGTTGCATCCTTTACTGACTGACTGAGCCACGTGTCCCTCCCATAGAAATTTTTTTAATTTCACTGTATGTTTATCTTTTAAATGAACACATTTATATGTATTGAGTACTGATAGCTCTTTTGTGGAAGAACAAAAGAAAATATAGTCAGAATTTGCACATTCAAAGGACTTTTATAAGAAAAGAAATCAAAGCTGCTTATATGCCATTAATTTTCTTTCTCTTTCTTTTCTTCCTTCTTGAGAGAGAGAGAGAGAGAGAGAGAGAGAGAGAGAACGTGTGAGCAGGGGAAGAGCAGAGAGAGAGGGGGACACAGAATCCAAAGCAGGCTCCAAGCTCCAAGCTGTCAGCACAGAGTCTAACACAAAGCTTGAACCCACAAACTGTGATATCAGGACCTGAGCTGAAGTTGGATGCTTAACAGACTGAGCCACCCAGGTACCCCTATATGTTATTCATTTTCATAAAGTCTTTATCCTGGTCAACTGACTCTCAATTTGAATGGATAGTGTGATTCTTGTAATGGTATACCTAGGACTGACATACACAAATAGAAATCAGAAATAAATAATTTATTCTTCTCTGCTTGAAGTAAAACTATTCTGGCAATGCATATCTGTTCCCTGACAAACAAGAACTATGAAAAAGTTCAATCTAGTAAAATATCAACTGGAGGAACAGAGTTGCCAAAGGACCACGCAATTCCATTCCTAAGCATATACTGGAGAGAATTAAAACATATGTGCACGCAAAAACTTGTACACAAATGTTCATGCCATTATTCATAACAGTCAAAAAGTGGAAACAATTCAAATGTTCATCACTGGTAAATGGATAAATAGAATGCAGTATATCCAAATAATGGAATATTACTTGCCAAGAAAAGAGAATGAAATACTAATATATGTTATAACATACATGAACCTCAAACATGTTATGCTAAATGGAAAAAGCCAGTCATAGGGCGCCTGGGTGGCTCAGTCTGTTGAGGGTTCAACTTCAGTTCAGGTCATGATCTCATGGTTTGTGAGTTTGAGCCCAGCATTGGGCTCTGCTGTCAGCATGGAGCCCACTTAGGATCCTCTGTCCCCCCCCTTCCTGCACCTCCCCTGCTCATGCTCTCTCTCTAAAATAAATAAACATTGAAAAAGAAAAAAGAAAAACTCAGTCATGAAAGGCCACCTGTTGTATGATTCCACGTACATCAAATGTCTAGAATAGACAAATCTATAAAGACAGAAAATAGATTAGTGGTTGCTCAGGGCTGGAGTGGTTAATGAGTACATGGTTTATTTTTGGTGTGATGAAAATACTCTAAAATTGACCGTGGTGATGGTTGCACAACTCTGTAAATACACTAAAAAACAATGAATTATACCCTTTAGCTGGGTGGATGTATTTTACGTGAATTATATCTCCAGAAAGTTCTTAAAAAATGACATAGACTCCCTTGCTGTTGTGATAATAGATGCCCTTTTATGTTTTGATATATGGCAGGAAAAGTAAGGCTTCTGAGAAATTCATTTGCTTATAAAGCTTATATTAAAGGTAATCTTTAATTATAAAGTCTGTAATCATTTAATGAGTTGTCAACTTTGTCCTAGGAAACTGTATATGTCACTTTAAGTTTTAAAAAACACAGAGCATCTTCTTATAATTAATTTCTCCCCATAAATATTCTGTAAGTCTTTTTAAGCACATATAATATTTGATTTGATTTGATTTTGGTGACAAAAACATCTGTGCTTCAGTTTCCCTATCTGTAAAATGAAGATAATAATACTATCTACCCCATACAGTTGTTGCAAACACCAACCAATTAATCAAATATATATAAACTGCTCTGAACTCTTATGGGACATATAGCAAATTGACCACTTACCATTATTATAGGAAAAACTAAAATTGTTTTTAATAGAGTGGATTAAATATAATATGAATCTTTATTCTTTCACAACCATGAGGATACAACAAAATATCAGTTTCAGTTTCATAGAAACATTGTTGTTTTGTCACATTAAATGTAAAATATAGCTAGTGTGATACTGAAAGAAAAAAATCCAAAAGTTTTCCCCTTAGTTTGACCAAGGAGAAAACTCTCTACAATGTGATGTTAGACAGAGGCTATTTATTGAAGGCAAAAATATTAGCATAAGCATAGAGACTCCTTTAAATAGATTAAGAAATTTAGTTTCCTCAGACAGGATCTACTTATTTTCATTCTAATAAAACTAATTAAGTTACCTGACCAGCACTGGAAAATATCAATTACAGTTGGCCCTTGAACAACGCAGCACTGTTTGATTGGAAGCCTTACCAATAACATAAAGTCAATTAATACATATTTTATATGTTATTTGTGTTATACACTAGTTTTTTTTATAATAAAGGAAGCTAGAGAAAAAAAGTTACTAAGAAAATCACAGGGAAGGGACACCTTTACAGTACTGTATTGTATTTACAAAAAAAAATCTGTGTGTAAGTGGACCCATGCAATTCAAACCATGTTGTTCAAGGGTAAGCTGTTTAATCTGTTTTAAATAACCGAGTCTTGAGGGCAATACAACTGTCAGAGACACTATTTAAATTGTAGTTGTCCTAGATTTTCATATTAATTATTGCCATTTCCCAGCAGATGGCAGTATGACCTCTTTAGAAATGGACCTATTTTTTTTTTTTTTTTTTTTTTTTTTCCCTAATTCTAACAAAGGCCTAGAGACTACTGATGGGGCTAATTTATTACCTTCCTTTTATAGATGTGTCTCAGAGAAGTAAAACAACTCACCCATCATTCCTGATACCCAAGGCAAAAACAGATTTTTTTTCTTTTCAGAACCAAGGCAAATAAATACCCATAGATGGGAAAACATAATTAACATGCATAGATGGAAACTTGTAAGATAAGAATAGGCCAATAGGCTTTGACCTGGGTATGCTGTTTACAAAAGGTTTCTTTAATTCTCAGGAAGAATAATTTAAAAGCTGCATATTCCCTGGTACAGGGTGTCAGATCCCTGCCTGTGCCTCTCTATGTCTCCACAAACTGTCAACATTAACTAAGCACAGGTGTTCAATTTGAAGGTGCACAACTTTCTCTCAGATGCGGTACTTTGGACCCTGGCCAAAAGAAATCCTAAGAGACAAGTGAATTATGAAAATACAAGCTGGGATATCCAAAGTATTCTGATGTTAGAAGCTGAGGTACACAAGACTGAGAACTGCCTGAACGGTAAGTATGGCAGCTGTAATGCCCCACGACAGCCATAATTTCAAAATCGCAAGTGGCTTTAAACAAAAGTTGTATCATAACTCACTGGGTAGTGATATTCAGACAGCCCTAGACTCCTCAAGCAGCAAAATTACACCTGCCTGATGAAAGGCTTTTTCTGGTCCTCATTTTCTCCTCTTAGAGTGAACAGTCACATGTTTCACTACAAAAATGTTAATAGTGGGGCGCCTGGGTGGCTCAGTCGGTTAAGCGTCTGACTTCGGCTCAGGTCATGATCTCACGGTCTGTGAGTTCGAGCCCTGCGTCAGGCTCTGTGCTGACAGCTCGGAGCCTGGAGCCTGCTTCCGATTCTGTGTCTCCCTCTCTCTCTGACCCTCCCCTGTTCATGCTCTGTCTCTCTCTGTCTCAAAAATAAATAAACATTAAAAAAAAATGTTAATAGTATTTGATCATTCACTGCTGCACCTGATCTCATTAGGGATGTCGCAAAATATATAGTATATGCTGTATATTACCTTTCTACATTCTGAACATTTCATTCAACACATTTGGCTCCAAGCATTTCAGATAGTCACACGTAAAGTACATCTGATTGCTTGCTCCTTGGGATGTCCAGACAGTGGTGCTGACACACAGGATATGCTGCAAGGTGCATTAAGAGTACTGCTGTGTATCAGAACTGTCATATTATTTTCAAGCCTCATTAACATCAAAGACAACTGCAATTACTTTTCGGTAATGTATCCTGTAATGTTTTTATAATTTGCTTATTTATACAAATTAAACCCAAGGGGGATTCACAGCTAAGGAAAACCTATCCGATTATAAATTATGCATGAAAAGATACATTCCGATATACTTGTACTCAACAGTTTAAACGAAATACATTCTTAGAAAAAGTTAATGTGTTTTTAAAATTTTTTTTTTAACGTTTTATTTATTTTTGAGACAGGGAGAGACAGAGCATGAACAGGGGAGGGTGAGAGAGAGGGAGACACAGAATTGGAAGCAGGCTCCAGGCTCCGAGCTGTCAGCACAGAGCCCGACGCGGGGCTCGAACTCACGGACCGCGAGATCATGACCTGAGTCGAAATCGGCCGCTTAACCGACTGAGCCACCCAGGCGCCCCAGTTAGTGCGCTTTTTAAAAAATGTTGCTTACTTGGGGCGCCTGGGTGGCTCAGTCGGTTGAGCGTCTGACTTCAGCTCAGGTCATGATCTCATAGCTTGTGAGTTCGAGCCCCATGTCAGGCTCTGGGCTGACAGCTCAGAGCCTGGAGCCTGCTTAGGATTCTGTGTGTGTCTCTCTCTCTGCCCCTAACCTACTCACATTCTGTCTCTGTCTCTCTCAAAAATAAATAAACATTAAAAAAAATTTAAAAAAAAATGTTGCTTACCAAAAGACAGTGACTTTGTCTAAACCATAATTAGATGTTAGTGTTGTTGCTGTGAGACTGGAAGCTGTAAGCCCCCCATTCCTGTGTTGAGCCTGGTTTCCACAACTAAATGCGGGGCTAACTTTGGAACATAAGGCTGTGCCTGTGCCTCTTTATATCTTGACAAACTGTCAACATTAATTAAACCCTGGTACACTGTTGTCTGCTGTACTGAGGGAAGGGTTACCCGGCCAAGTCTTTCTCTCCCTAACTTTCTGCTAAATGAACATCCCTTTTCAGACCTCACGCTGACACTTCACTGTTACCTTCCTGTATTCTTACCAATGAGCACATTAGTCCCTTCTGAGATGACTCTCCCGGAGCCAACTGTCCAACAGTAAGTTAATAATACTAATAAAAGCTAAAGAGAGTGCTCAAGGCACTATGGAGTTGAAGTAGTAATAACAGTTCACAATTATGGAGTGTTTACGAGGCACTCTACACACATTAACTCATAAACCATGCCACTCTAATGGAGAAGGTAGTCTGTATCCCCATTTTATGGGAGAGTAAAGTGCTGTCTCTCTATAGGAGGATTCTCAACTAGCAGTTGACCCTTGGAGCATTTGAAACGGGTGGGGCATTTCATCATCTCATTGCCTGAGGAGATGTAACCGGCACTTAATGGGTTGGGACCAGAGACGCTAAACCTCTGGTAGCTCACCAGTCACAGACAAGGAGGAATCATCCCACCCCAGTGCAAATGACATTCCAACCCGGAATCGCTGCCTTGCTGAGAACTTGTCTCCACCATTCTTTTTGTTACACGACTCATTTCTTTCAGAATTTTCTATTATTTCAGATGACATACAGGATTAAATGTGAGAGCAGCCCTGAGTTTGCAGCCCAAGGGCCGACCTAGTTGAAAACTGTTGTGCTGTTTTATGCAGAAAAGCCCCTCTTCCTAATCTACACTGCCACCCTAATAAGAAGAAACAAAAGTCTCAGCATGCTAACTTTTTATCCTAAAGCCACCAACGTGATAGTTTAAGAAAATTTTTATATTAATTCTATTTAATTTGGGGGCATGAATTCTTTTATTATCTGTCACATACAAATTTAAAATATGTTTGCTATCAATCTAGTTGTATTAGTGTGAACTGAGCAAAAAGACATAAAAAAATATTACCTATACAGAACTGAACTTTGCAGTCAGATAAAAGTCTATATATATTCATTTTCTTCCAATGGCCATGCCCTCTTGATTTCAGTTAAACATTGTGAAAACGAATTCTTTGCTAGTAGCCAAGAGCACAGGGCAGGTAAAGTGCACAATGTGTTAACTCGTGATGTAATATTAACAATAAACCTATAAAATTAACTTCACTCGGTCTCCAGATTTTTATTTATTTCTGCTAATTTCACTTTTTAGCCATCACTTCTGTAGAGGCAGAACATTATAATCCCTGTTTACCATGGAAATAAATGACTGCACAGTCCTGATGGCCTCTAACCAGCTGTATGCAGAGAAACTTGGGGGGTGAGGGGGTGGGTAACAGACCAAAGAGTTAATCACCTGACAAGCCTGTTGAACCAGATTCCTGGTTCAGAAGATTTGCATGGAGCCCAAGAATGTGTACTACAAAGAAGCCCTCAGATGATGGTGTTGGTGGCAGTGCCATGCTTCAGACGAGATTCCCATTAGCACTAGATTAAGGTATGGCAGGGAGGCAGTATCTAAACTAGAAAAGCCATTTCACAGTGAGATAAACTTAAAAGGCAGGACTCTTCACAAGATATTTGAATTTGAAGATGCTAAAAATTTAAGGCCTAGCTCATGTTGCAATAAGAACTCCTTGGTTTCAGATTTATACCTGCTCTGTATTTTGAATCATATGATATCCTGGCTAATTTGTAGACTGAAAGTCCTTCATGTCTTTTAAAAGCTTCGGGGCGCCTGGGTGGCTCAGTCGGTTCAGCGACTGACTTCGGCTCAGGTCATGATCTGACGGTTTGTGAGTTTGAGCCCCGTGTCAAGCTCTGTGCTCACAGCTCAGAGTCTGGAGCCTGCTTCTGATTCTGTGTCTAGCTCGCTCTCTGCCCCTCCCCCACTCATGCTCTGTCTCTCTCTGTCTCAGAAATAAATAAACATTAAAAAATAAATAAATAAAAAAAAGCTTAAAGTATTCCTGTGAAGTGTATCGTTATTCTTTAACACTACAGTTGTTTGTGGTGGAAAAGTCAGATCACTCATATATAAAGCTTTTGAATTCTTCTGTTAGAAACGCATCAAGAGGCTTCTCTCCCTTCACACCTGATCATAATCCACTTTGTGGCTCTAAGATATATTTCCTAAAGCCAGGCAAATGAGAGATTTCTTTTCAACACCTCTTCGGTTGTGTCCTTCTAAAATACTATACTTTCAAGGTTGCCAGGTGAAGAAGCAATATTTCAAAAAATAAGCTAGAGGTAAAAATGTGAGAAGAAGATATCACAAAACAGGCTCCGTGCAGCCTGCAAGAAGTTCACAGTAACAGAAGAGATTTTACCTGCATAAGTTGCTGCTTTAACTTCTGTATTTCTGAAATGTTCAGCTCGCTGAATAAGTCAGAAACGGGGTGTAGAGACTCTCCTTTCCTTAAAGTGGGAGTCCGATAGTCTCCATTGAGTTTCACAAGGGGCCCGTGGATATGCCCATTCATTTTGTCGTCATTGTTCGGTTCACCCGCATCCTCTGCAAACTTGAGTCCATCGACAGAGATGCTAAGATGGTTGTCATTGAGGGTGATATACTGGGAGAGCTCCTTCCGCAGGATGTTCTTTTGTTCCCTCTCGTTTTTTAAGGTCTCAAGGGCTTCTTCCAGCTGGTGCTCTGCGATCTCTTTCAACCGGATGGCATCTTCCAGCTGGCTGTTGAGCAGCACGGTTTCTTCCTCAAATCGCTTAATCTCATGCTTTAGGCCTTCGTATTCAACCTGAATTAGATATGACAAAGAAGATTCATAAAACTAAAATTTGGGTCTTACAACACTGCCATTAACCATTCTAGTAGACCTAATTATTTAAAAAATTAAAATGTTAGTTTCAGGCATACATTATAGCAAGTAGACTAATATAACATTGTACGTTAACTAAAAACAAAATAAAAGAAAGAAACTGCGTAGTATAAATTGTTTCTTTACAAAATAAATCTCAAATCTCAGTACACAGTATATACACTCTTAAGGTAACACAGGACAGGTTCTTTGTATGTAAATTATATAATTTATAACATATTATTATTATATAATTTATATATGTAACATGATATATAATCTATATATATATGTTAAGTTATATATATAAATTCAATTCTTAGCAGAGATGAAAAAGGTGTCTGTTTTTATGACTTCTTTTTATAGGAGCCAATGGCCAAAAGGGGGCATTGTTTGCCTAAAAAAAAAAAACAAACCCCAGGAATTAAAACAAACAAACAAACAAACAACATAGTTTATCAGAATATTTACAACCAAGAAAATATTTTATCATCACTATTATTTTGTTTTATTCAATTATTAATGATAAGGAAATTTTTATACTCAGATAAATTAGCTAAAATATCACAATAAGAATTTAATCTCAAGAAAATATGTGTGAGAGTAAAACAAAACAAAGAACAATTTTATGTGCTTACAGATAGAATCTGGAATAGCGGTACTGATTATCTAATAACAAATATATATATATATAGTTATCAATGTAATATTCTTTTGAATTAGAATCAAATTGCCTGCTTAAACACTCTCTTGGCCATGAATGCCCACAAGTGAAAGAGATCCCTACTCTAAATCGACATGCCACTTTGTTTGTTTTCTTTTGTTTTGAATTTAAATTTTAGCTAATGATGAAGTTTTTGGGGTGAGGGTGGGATCCAGAGCCCACGACCAAGAAAGAATTCTTGAGACGTCTTTGGTGCAAAAATGGTGACTTTATTAAAGCACGGGGACAGGACCCATGAGCAGGAAGAGCTGCCCCAGACCCTGTGAAGAGACTGGTCATATATTTGGGAGTTGGGGGAGATAAAGTCCAGAGGAAGGTTCCAAAGAGATTTTCATATGCTAAAGAAGACTCACAGGATACTGGAGGCCTAGCTATTGTCAAGCTAAGATAGATTTTCCCTCTAGTAAATCATTAGCATTAAGACAGCAGGGAGTTCCTGGAGAAACATTTTACTCTGCCTGCCTCAAGTATTTGTCAGTGGGCTGCAGGTTATAAGGAAATTTAGTTCTACCTGCCATTTCCTTCCCACATCAGTTAACATACAGTGCAATACTGATTTCAGAGGTAGAATTCAGTGATCCTTCACTTACAACAGCCAGTGTTCATCACAAGTGCCCTCCTTAGTACCCATTACCCATCTAGCACATCTCTTACCCACTTCCCCACCATCAACCCTCAGTTTGTTCTCTATCTCTAGTCTCTTGTGGTTCCCCTTTCACACGTCACTTTTTAATTTAATAACTCTTTTACCTCCACAGAGGTAATTTCCTCAGAAGGAGGAAATACTTGTTATGCACCTAGGCGTCCCTCACAGTGATTCAATATTCTTCCATCATGTTCCAACAGAATTCTGCTCTTCAACAAGTGTTTGCTGAATAAATTATTGTGGAAGAAAAAATAAACTAGGAAGGTAATATAATAAAGTCATTATATTAGATACTAATATAAACTATGTGTTTCGCTTTACATTTATCTTAGTGTTTATATTAAACTTCCATTTTAAGAAATACTAAAAAAAATTAAAGGATGGGGATCTTTAATTCCACCCTCCAACCCCTGTTCTTCACATAATCTCAGTGCAATGGCTTATCTCATAAAGGTTAGGATAACAATTTTTGTTATAGGTTTAGGTCAGATTTAGGTTTGGCTGATGTAACAGAGACCTAAGTAAGAATGATTTAGTCTAGATAGAAGTTTGTTTCTCTGTCTCATGTAACACTATGGATGTAGTCAGTCAAGGGCCAATAGGACTCTCTGCTCCATCATAAGGTCATCCAGGAACCAGTCTTCTTCTGTCTTATTGCACTGTCTTCTACTCTGGCCCATATGATCTAAGGCAGTATGCCACCTTGATCATGTTTCAAGCAGTGGCTCAAAGTAAGGGGAACACCCCTTCCCTTTTTTTTTTTAAATTTTTTTTTAATGTTTATTTTTGAGACAGAGAGAGACAGAGCATGAACGGGGGAGGGTCAGAGAGAGGGAGACACAGAATCTGAAACAGGCTCCAGGCTCCGAGCTGTCAGCACAGAGCCCGACGCGGGGCTCAAACTCACGGACTGTGAGATCATGGCCTGAGCCGAAGTCAGACGCTCAACCGACTGAGCCATCCAGGCGCCCCCTCACCCCTTCCCTTTAAGCGCATGTCCCAAAAGGTGCTCATCACTTCTCATATACCATTGGGCAATACTAGTCATATGAAACTTATTTACAAGGGAGGTGAAAGAATAAGAATATATCTTTCCTCTGGGTAGCCTTTGCTCAGTTAAAACTGGGTAATACATTGGGAGAAAGGAATAATGGATAATGCTGGACAAACAGCACTCACCGTTATACAAGATCATTGGAACTTCACATGTCCATGACAGAATCATTCAAAAGACTCAAATCATGGAAATTGCTTGGGATAACAGAATCTGTGTCCTTATATCATGGTTTCTTCTAGGCCTGCTTATATACTGTAAAGTTATCTTCCTCTTGACCTTCTCTTTTCCCTTCCCTGGACAACTCAGGATACCTATCATTTGCTAACCTTTCCTAGTATTTCAACCAATCCTCTGACGGCTCCCAAATTACATGATAGCTTTACATATGCAGACATTTCTCTAGTTTGCATTGTAGACCTTTTATTCTGTAATCCTTGTTAAACTGATAGCTTATGCCAGGGACTGTCAAACATTACTGTGACTTCTGGACAAAAGCTAGCCCACCATCTATTTTTACAAATAAAGTTTTATTAGAATACATTCAACCTATTTTGTCTATGGCCATTTTCATGCTACAACACCAGAGTGGAGTAGTTGGAAGAGACGCTGTTAGACATATACTAGGCCTGCAAAACCTAACATATTTACTGCCTGGCCCTTTATTGACAAAGTTTACTGATTTCTGAGCTATACTTGAAGACACTGTAGATTTTTTTAGTTTCTAATTCTTATTTAATTGATGGTACACTTCGTATAAGACTTGATCTCTTTGTCTCTGGGCAGCTTCACTCACTCTACTTACTTCTCACTCAAATACTCCTAATATTTACCCAGCTGTTTCATGTTTCTCTGCCTCAGCAAAGGACGTCATCTGGAAAACTCCTATTCATCTTTCAAGACCCATGTCAAAAATCTGATCCTAACTCCAAAGGCAAACAGATCCCTCTTTTCTGATGCCATTACCATAAGGCCACATTACATGATGAGAGGTCCAGCAAAGGAGAGGCACCAAGAAACAGGAATGAGAAGGCACTTAAAAAATTGATGTTTGATTTTTTAAAGATATCAAAGTAGTCAATATTAGAAAAATCAGTACTTTGGTACAATTTCTTATAGCAACTTCACAGCTTAGTAACTTTCTTATTTTTAACTACAAGAGGGTTGGGGGTAAGTATCATAATCTTTTCAGAGTTTAGGAACTCTAAAAATCTTAATCTGGCCTGCCGGGGTCCAGCCCCAGTAGGTCCATGGGTTCCCGAAGGATGAATGGCGTCCGTGAGATGACAAATGGACACAGACAACAGCAGTGTGTTAGACTGGCCGCTTTATTGTGGCAAATGTGGCATTATATTTGTTAGCAATTTGTTTGTAGCGTGCATCATCTATGTTTCTCGGCATTACCTAATTCTAAAAATGTTCCTTTGTGTAATCACCCATTAAGGAACTTCATGGTTATTTCTTTGTAACATTCCCTCCTGCCCTTTGCTTATTGATTAATTTCCTCATATTACTTTCATTATGTATCTACGTTTATTTATAGTTTATAAGGCATCTGCTTTGCTATTTTCATGAAAGGTCATCTAGCTCTCAACACCTCAAGTGGAACATTTACAGGGACGTGACTTCTTAATTGTTCCTTTGAACCATTTGCAGCATAAGGAACAAAAGTATTCGCTTTGGTCTGGGGGGCTGGGAGGGAGCCAAGAGGACCCTGGGAACCCACGCTTATGCACTCCCAGAGAGACAATGTATACCTAGGAACTAATGAACCATTCTATACCTTAACCCACCAGGTCCAGCTATGCTCTGGAATGCCTCCTGGGGGCCAAGTGGGCCTAGGGGTTGGAGTAACTTGTATCCATAGATACATTCCTTTGTTGCCGGAGTGGGGGTTTCTAATCCATTTGCCCCCCTCCTTGGCTGGGAAATATAGGGGGCTATCCTTCCTTTAGGTAGGGGATGGGCAGGTGGGGGTGGCACCAGCTGGATATAAGGTTTCATTATCCATCTTCGGATTCTCATGGTTTTTCCCAGTTTTCCTGGGGGTCATCCCCAGAAAATGTTCCCAAGTTTGCCCCCCATGGGTTTATTTTGAATCATCAGTGCCAACTGGACCATGGGGATGACCAAGATGAGTAACAGGAGGGATACCAGTAGCTTCCCATTCAGAGGGTCACTGTGTGTTGCCCTTCCACCAACCACCCGGGCTGTGGCATCAGGAAGGCTGGATGGATAGGCTCCCGGCACCGGCCCTGTATTGCCAAATCTAACACATAGCTTTAATATGCAATTATGTGGATGGCTATGAGTTTATTATTGCCTTCCCTACTGGGACTATAAATTCTTTAAGCCAGTGACCATATCTTTTGTCCTTAAAAAAGTACATGACCTTACTGAAAGATATTCCTGAAACACTGGTTAAATGAAATAAAACTGAATTGAATACATTCCCTAGGTCTCTTATGATATTATTTCTTGATATAGAAATATATCCCTGGAGGAAATGTTCTTCATAATAGAAGTATGATTGAATTATTAATTTTAAACAGGGGTTTCAAAGGCTAGATAACCAATATTGAGTGCTTTAGCTTAGCATGTGAGATATTAGGGACAGAGAACTTATTATTTCTCCCCCCCCACCTGTACATCTCTAGAAATTGAAGCTAACATAATTCCCTGCCCTGTAGGTAATACTGGGACCAGGCAAGTTTTTCTGTTAACTCTATGTTAACCAATACTGAGATGAGGGATAAAAAACTTGGCTGCTTGTGGGAAATACTTGCTCCTAAAAGATGAGACCCACATCAGGACCCTTGCTTTGTTGTGTCTCCTAAATGACAGCCATTATGTCATAGACTCAATCTATCCCAACCAGCTCCCCACCATGCAAAACCCAGTCCAGAGCCTAAAATCCTATGAACACCCTTTGCCTAAACCTCCCATTTTAGACATTACTGGGGTTCTGTCGAGGTGGGTGGTCTCTAACTGGGAGAGGTCTAATAAATAGCTCTGCTTCATCAATGGGTTTTTCTGGTAGGAAATTGACAGTTCACTTGACCTCTCTTCATGGCTCCTACACTTCTTTCAGATATTTTATTTTTAAAAAATATCGAGGTATAAATAATATTTATAAGACTGGACCTGATTTTATTTTGTACACGGAACCAAATCAGCACACAGAGCAAAGTAGCTAAAGTTTTCAAAGTCGACTCTCTGATGTTCCCATATATTTCATATTTATAAAATAAATAAAACAATAAAATGTGGTTTGGTTAATTACAATTATCTGAAATTATAATTTCCTTTCTAAGCTGAAAAGAATAAATGTAAGAGAAAGAAAGAAACAATTTACTCATTCTTTTAACAGATGTCTATTCAATGCCTTCTATGGGTCAGGCTCTGTACTAAGTGCTATATAATTGTTGAGGGGGATAGAAAATAAACAAAGTAATATATAGGAACTATATAGAGAATAAGAAGTGCTATTTAAACCAGAGTTATTTAGAAAATAATAAATAGTTAAGAGAGAAATAGAACCTCAGGAAGAAAAAGAATCTTCTAGTTCTCTGAACTAAGCATTTTACAATGCTACTAGCTTACCTATTCAGAGAAATGTCAATACCCAGGCTGCGGGAGTATACTTTGCTTAGGGAGCTTCAGTACAAAGCAACATTCAGACCACTTTTGAGATTGAAAGCCAGCACCGTCATTTCTTTGGGAAAAAAAACAACTGTGGCATGTATACATAAAATATTATACTTAATACCGCATTAATTGGGAAGAGAGTTTATGATGGATTCTAACTCCTGGCAATAAAGGCCAACAGGAGGAAAAAACACCAAAAAGCTAAACCTAGCATTTTCTTAATTGGGAGAGACTTATAACACTACAGTGTATCCATTTGTCAGGGAATAAGCCAGAATGGCCCTTTGTGCAGAAAATGATTTCAAGTTAATTAATTAGACATTTGATTGGGAAAATTACCATATTGCATCTAGAAAATAAAACTGAAGAGATGCGTACATTTTCCCATTTGTTTGTTTTGTCTTTTTTCAAACTTCTGAGTTAAGCATTTGATTTCCATATTTCAATTACTGGTGGAAGGGCATGGATAAGCCATAAACAGTAATCAGCCAGACTAATAGTACAGATTCCCACAGCAACGGCATCTGGGTTAATGAATACTCACAGGATACCTTGGCAGACTTTCAAGAATACCTAATTCTGGCCTAAAGTAACCTCCCGAGTCTATCAGTCTACCACATGCCGTGATGGGAGGCTACAGCAAGGCTGTCTGGCCGCACTCCTGCCTGTGCAGAGAGGGTTTAGAAGGACTGGAGCTAATGGCCACTTCAAATATCTGCACTTCAAGTAAATTCGCTTCAAGTCCTCTGCATTCTTCATCAGTGACCAAAACACCAAACAACAAAATAACACCCTTCTTAAAAGTTTCTCAGAAACATACTTAAAAATTTTTTCTCAGACTGATTTTCTTCACGTGAGCTCACTGACCCCAGCCAAACTGAGACCTGGGATGCTCACCAGCCCTCAGAACAGAACACACACACAGGGAGTCAGTACTTAAACTGCAAGGATTGAGGTAAAAACAGAGGGGGATGTCCTGGTAGCCCTTTTTAATGGTCTGAAACCACCCCCCCCCCCACCCTACTCCTGTGCTCCCTGGTAGATACGTTGTTTCCCCAACACTCCAAAGCTGGGGGGAAGTGGCAATGATCAGAAATCAAATTTCAATTGTGTCAACACGTGATTTTTTTTTTCTTCTGGATTCTTTCTTTCCCTTCCCAACCCTTGTTATCTATCAAACCCCAAAATAGTTTTGGATAGAGATATCAGCTTGGGAAGGGAGGAGAAATAGAAGCATACACCTGGGATGGCCTCTAAGTTTACTTACTAAGTTACTTACTTTTGTTACTTACTGTAACATACCACAAGCAAACCAATCAGGAAAATTAAGCAATTAAACTAAGCCTCACTACAAAAAAAAAAAAAAAATTATTTGAACATCCACATGCAATGTTTTTGGTCAGGTTACAGCTGAAGGAAAATCAGATATTATCTTTTTCTTATAATTTTATTCTTATTCATTTATATTTCATAATCCCTTTCCCTGTGTGATTTGAAAGCAATCTGCAGAAAGAGAGAGAAGGGATTGCTCTTAATGAGAAGCTGTCAGGTTAAATTGATTATAATACAATTCAATTCCACCTAAAATAAGTTAACACAGGGCTACAGGATAAACTAAGATTTTTGCTTCTTATCCAGCAAAGTTTTATTGTAAATTATCCTTCTAGGTTTGACTTTTAAAGGTTAGCTGAAACAGGAGGAGGGTCAGGAAATACCAGCACATAAATACTGTAGGAAGATTAAGGCAAATTCAGACAAGTTCCTTTCTGAGAAATAAAGAGATTTAACCTTGGTGGTCAGAAGATGTGGCTCTATCTGGAGTGTAACTGAAAAACTTTTTGAACCTCACCTGGTTCTGCTTTAACGTGGACACGAGTTTCTGCAACGTGATATTTTCTTCTTCCAGCTCAGTGTAGTCCTGAAGGAGGCGGGCTTCTCGGAATTTGTATTCTCGGATTTCATCCTTCATCCGTATTCTCTGTAGCTCCACCATCTCATTGTTCTGAAACAACAGAACAGACAATAGATATAAAACTTATGCTAGGTTTTATAAAGTACAGATGCTTGGTGGTTAAAGATAATAATAAAAACACCTCATAGAATGTAAGTCAGTCCCACCATCTTTTGAATGGCAATGTAGTGGTATGTGACAAAACTTTAAAAGCACATACATGAGATTCAGCAATTCTACATAGAAAAAACAATTTTAAAAGTATTTTCATAGAGAAAAGTAAACCTGTATATATTTACACAAAGAACTGGAAATAGCCTATATGTTTGCTATCGGGGAAACAATGAAATAAAGAATCAGGCATCTGCTGAATTGGCATTATAAAATTATTTAAAAGAATGAGAGAAAAATGAGGAGCTTAATATACTGAAAGAGAAATACAGCTACAATATATTATGAAATATAAAAGAAAATTATAGGTTAGTACACATACAGTACCAACTTTCCAGCCTCCGAGTATGGGGGCTGTCCATCCACAAGTTTCCCAATAAGCCACATGGTCTGACCTGCCTCTGTCCAGCCCTTGGTCATGCGTGGCAGTCTCAGTAGCTTTCCTCGTGCCCCCCAACCATGCTGGACTTGCCAGCTTGCTCCTGCCTTGAGGCCTTTGCACTTCCCCTCCCAGAACTTCTTGCCTCCAGATCAGTTTTTTTAAATTTTTTTATTTTTTATGTTTATTTAGTTTGGAGAGAGAGAGAGACAGAGTGCAAGCAGGGTAGGGGCAGAGAGAGGGAGACACAGAATCTGAATGAAGCAGGAACCAGGCTCTGAGCTGTCAGCACAGAGCTGGTTGTGGGGCTTGAACATGTGAACCGCCGGATCATGACCTGGGCCAGAGTCAGATGCCTAACTAACTGAGCCACCCATGTGCCCCCCCGATCAAGGGTTCTTGACCTCATTTGTGCCATGGCCCTCTTTGACAACATGTTGAAGGTGATGAAGCTTTTCTCAGAATAATATTTTAAAGGGTTCAGAGCATGCATACTGATTATTTTGAGCTGCAAGCCCTTGAGAAACAGCTGATGCAGGACGGGTTCTCTCTGCCCTCCCCCTTTCTACCTAAAAGCAGGACACGAAACTGCCCCTGAGAAAGGCGCTCTCCCTGTACCAGAAGAGAAGGACATTCTTATCAGCAGCGACAGTATGGGCACCAAAATGGACTTGTACAAACAAACCTACTAAAATAACCCTGATCTTCTATTTGGTTCTCCATACATTTCCTAGTCACTGTTCCACAATGTACTGCCCCTAGCACAAGTTATCATATCTTGTCACATCCCCACAATTTATCATTTTTTTGTGTAAAAGGTATATATAAGTTTGGGGGCTTGATGGCTTCTTTGGGTTCTCATTTTCCTTCTAAAGCCCCCTGTGTACACATAAAAAAGTTAATTTGTATGCTTTCTTCTTGTTCATCTGTCGTATCTTGTGTATGTCTTATATAATATGTCTTATGTTTAATTCTTTGGCTCAGGCACAGAGAGGAGGGAAAATTTCCTCCCTCAGAGCTTATGCTTTGACAGGATCACAAAGGATACTGATTATATTACAATTAAATTAATACAATGTTTTAAAAATTACGATATGGTAATCAGGTCATTTATTACAGTAATGGACCCCAATTAATCATACTTCTCTTGGAGTCTCCTCTTAAGCTGACTCTGAGCTGGCCTCTGACTTGCTCTGACCTGCAGAAGGTGGTGGAAGTGTTGTGGGATTTCTGAGCCTCAGCCTCACAAGGTGGAACAGTGCCACCGTACGAAGAAGCCAGGCCCGCCTGCAGGAGCCATGCCGTCCAGCCCACAGTGAGCACCAGCTGCCAAGCACGGGAGAGGGACTTTGTGGACTATTTTGCTCAGTTGGGCTGCCGGGTGACAAGCGGCCCTGTGAGTGACCGCAGGCCAGTCCATAAGAACTGCTCAGCCGAGCACAACCCAAATGACCGATCCTTGGAATCACGGAGTGCTGCTTTAAGCCTCTAAATGTTGAGGTGACTACACGGCAATACTGACTGACAGCATAATCACGTGTGCTTCTTTATTAACACAACGTAATAATCAGATTTAGTGGCAGATCTAAGAAATACCATAATTTCAAAGCAATGATGATATTTCAAAATACCTGCAAGAACAGAGATGTGGTATGAAAATACTGATCACAAAGTAACAGGCGATGATGATACTACTGAGGCTTGATGCCTACATTCACATCAAGACAAAGTCAAATTTCAGCCTGACTTCAGTGAACGCAATGTAATTATTTTTCCCACCCAAGTTTATCATCAAGTCTCCTGAATTCTATTCATAGACTCTGAGGACCCAGGTCAAAAAAACTCTTCTGCTTCTGCTTGTCATTTAGATCTCAATTCAAATGTCATCTCCTCAGAGGGACCTTCTCTAAACAGCTAAGATGACAGCTCCCTGGCCCTCCCTTCACCTTGCATGATTTACTTTATATGTCAGCCTTTAGTGTATAGTAGGCACTCAAAAAGTAACCATTGAAAGAATAGCACCAATCATTACTTGAAATCATTCACGTACCTTTTATACTTTTGACATTAAATTTCCTTTTTCATCTGAACATAATGAACCTTTTCTGTATTGCTCATCGATGTGTCCCTAATACCTGGCAAATTTTAGGCCCTTATAACCATGGAATTAACAACAAAACAGGAATACAAATGGTTAACTCAAAATTTAAAGAAGAATATTATTGCTGGGATGATGGCTTTTGGTTTTGCATTGCTTTAGAGTGGGGACCAAAGGGAGAATAACACACTTTGAAATAAAACATACCTAAATCTGTGAAATAACTAGACTTGCTATAATTCTTCTTCACTATATAGTCCAGCAACTTGGAGGCAGAAATGTTACTTTATTCCCTGTTCCTTAGACACATGTGCTCAATAAGTATAGAATGAAAAATAGTGGAGTTTGGTTATAAAGCCAAATTAAAATATTTCATTAAATTATTTTATTTTGCAGAACATGAAACCTTGAAATAATATTGTTCTATTTCTTGAGAAACTTACCATTAACTGAGTGATGTATATTTATTTAGTTGTCCATATCTACCTGCATAAAGATGTGAAGAAGCCTGATAAATTGGATGCCAGTCATTTATATAAAATTGTAAAGAAAAATGTTAAGATATAACACATGCTCTAAAATGTGAATGTAGACATTGTAAAAAAAATGTAATAACCAGAAGCCTAGCTTGAATACACTGAGAATTAACCATTAAAATCTTATATAGTAAGATGGTAAATGTCAAATTTAAGGCCACAGAAACGCTAATGAGGATCACTATCAAATAACTCATAAAATGGCTAATGAAAACTCCTGATGCTAAATAAGGAAAAGGAGGAGCTTAGCTGGGAGACAGGTTAAGTTCAAAGACTAGCTAACAAGGAAACAGACATAAGGCCCAAAGGAAGAAAACTGGTCTTCTGTATTCTTTTTAATGTTTATTTATTTTTGAGGTGGGGGGGAGAGAGCACATGTGAGCAGGGGAGGGGCAAAGAGAGAGGAAGACAGAGGATTCCAAGCAGACTCCAGTCTCCACACTGAGAGCAGGGAGCCCAATGCAGGGCTCTAACTCATGAACTGTGAGATCATGACCTGAACAGAAGTCAGACCTTCAACCGACAGAGCCACCCAGGTGCCCCTGGTCTTATGTATTTTGCTAGAAGTCCTTGTTTTTGAACTGGCAAAGACTACATTCTTTGAGCGATGTTCTTTGCTTCCATCATAAATTTAAAAGATTTCTCCTATTGTTTTTTGTGCCACGAATCATACATTTATCTCCTACAATTTTTTCTTCCTGGGATAAGGTGTTGGTGAGCTCTTCTAAAAACCCCTGTAAGGAATAAGGAGAGTGAGAAAAATAAAGCAGGAGAGAAAGGGAGACAAGGTACGACTAGGGAATGCTTTAGTTTGTCACCTCCAGAGATCTGAGCTCCAGTTCCTCCTCAGAGCAAATGGACCTGAAATGTTTGGGGTTGACTATCCTCATTATTTGCATTGCACTAGAGCATAGCAGCATTCTTAGTTTTATTTTAATTAATATTAAAAGGATTTCTTTTTGTGCAAACAATACATTCCTTCTATTATCGGCAAGAAGAAAATCTAAGCATTTGTTACCACACAAAAGTATTGTGTAAATAATGCCTTCCAGTCATATAGCTTAGCCTTTTATAAATTAGTTAATTCACTGTCACATTAGGTCTTTATAATAGTTTGTGTGAGATGGGCACTAGACCCTCCAGTTTATTCATCTGTAAAATGGGGATCCTAATACTTAACATTATGTGGTAATTATAAGGATTTAATAATGTAACATGGGGAAAGGAGCAGAGATGCCAGACACACAGATAATTTACCATAACACAACAGAACAAGTGTTGTTAGAGAGGTTCACACCACAAGGCTGAGCAGTCAATTACTACTGGTTAAGTCAGCGAAAGCCTTACAAAGGAAGTTACATTTGAGCAGACCTTGAAGGACACGTAGTAGAGTTAACTAAATCGATAAAGAGGACAGCCCTTCTACTCAGAAGTAAACTTTTGAAACAAAAGCAGAGTCATATTTGTGTTGAGGGCAGTGTTAAAATACCCAGTGGTCAAGGGAGGGCAGAAGATGGCGGCGTAGGAGGACGCTGGGCTCACCGCGCGTCCTGCTGATCACTTAGATTCCACCTACACCTGCCTAAATAACCCAGAAAACCACCAGAAGACTAGCAGAACGGAGTCTCTGGAGCCAAGCGCAGACGAGAGGCCCACGGAAGGGGGTAGGAAGGGCGGAGAGGCGTTGCGCGCTCCACAGACTGGCAGGAGGGAGCCGGGCAGAGGGGCAGCCCGCTGGCCAAGCAGAGCCCCAGAGTCTGGTTGGCAAAAGCGGAGGGGCCGGACAGAGTGTGTTCTGACAGCAAGCGGGACTTAGCATCTGGGAGGTCATAAGTGAACAGCTCTGCTCGGAAAGCGGGAAGGCTGGAGGACAAAGGGAGGGAGAGTTGCTGAGCCCCAGGACAACGGAGCTCAGTTTGGCAGGGAACAAAGGTGCTAGCCAGTGCCATCTCCCTCGCCCATCCCCCAGCCAAAATCTCAAAGGGAACCAGTTCCTGCCAGGGAACTTGCTTGCTCCGCGCAAATACCCAACGCTGTGCTTCTGCGGAGCCACCCCTCCAGCAGCAGGTCTGACTCCCTCCCACTGCCACAGGGCCCCTCCTGAAGTGGATCACCTAAGGAGAAGCGAGCTAAGCCTGCCACTCCTGCCCCCATGCACCTTGCCTACCCACCTTGCCTACCCCAGCTAACAGGACAGATCCCCAGCACCACAAGCCTGGCAGTGTGCAAGTAGCCCAGACGGGCCACGCCACCCCACAGTGAATCCCACCCCTAGGAGAGGGGAAGAGAAGGCACACACCAGTCTGACTGTGGCCCCAGCGGTGGGCTGGGGGCAGACATCAGGTCTGACTGTGGCCCCGCCCACCAACTCTAGTTATACACCACAGCACAGAGGAAGTGCCCTGCAGGTCCACACCACTCCAGGGAGTATCCAAAATGACCAAACGGAAGAATTCCCCTCAAAAGAATCTCCAGGAAATAACAACAGCTAATGAACTGATCAAAAAGGATTTAAATAATATAACAGAAAGTGAATTTAGAATAATAGTCATAAAATTAATCGCTGGGCTTGAAAACAGTATAGAGGACAGCAGAGAATCTCTTGCTACAGAGATCAAGGGACTAAGGAACAGTCAGGAGGAGCTGAAAAACGCTTTAAACGAGATGCAAAATAAAATGGAAACGACCACGGCTCGGATTGAAGAGGCAGAGGAGAGAATAAGTGAACTAGAAGATAAAATTATGGAAAAAGAGGAAGCTGAGAAAAAGAGAGATAAAAAAATCCAGGAGTATGAGGGGAAAATTAGAGAACTAAGTGATACACTAAAAAAAAATAATATACGCATAATTGGTGTCCCAGAGGAGAAAGAGAGAGGGAAAGGTGCTGAAGGTGTACTTGAAGAAATAATAGCTGAGAACTTCCCTGAACTGGGGAAGGAAAAAGGCATTGAAATCCAAGAGGCACAGAGAACTCCCTTCAGACATAACTTGAATCGATCTTCTGCACGACATATCATAGTGACACTGGCAAAATACAAGGATAAAGAGAAAATTCTGAAAGCAGCAAGGGATAAACGTGCCCTCACATATAAAGGGAGGCCTATAAGACTTGTGACTGATCTCTCTTTTGAAACTTGGCAGGCCAGAAAGGATTGGCAGGAGATCTTCAATGTGTTGAACAGAAAAAAATATGCAGCCGAGAATCCTTTATCCAGCAAGTCTGTCATTTAGAATAGAAGGAGAGATAAAGGTCTTCCCAAACAAACAAAAACTGAAGGAATTCGTCACCACCCCTACAAGAGATCCTAAGGGGGATCCTGTGAGACAAAGTACCAGAGACATCGCTACAAGCATAAAACATACAGACATCACAATGACTCTAAACCCGTATCTTTCTATAATAACACTGAATGTAAATGGATTAAATGCGCCAACCAAAAGACATAGGGTATCAGAATGGATAAAAAAACAAGACCCATCTATTTGCTGTCTACAAGAGACTCATTTTAGACCTGAGGACACCTTTAGATTGAGAGTGAGGGGATGGAGAACTATTCATCATGCTCCTGGAAGCCAAAAGAAAGCTGGAGTAGCCATACTCATATCAGACAAACTAGACTTTAAATTAAAGGCTGTAACAAGAGATGAAGAAGGGCATTATATAATAATTACAGGGTCTATCCATCAGGAAGAGCTAACAATTATAAATGTCTATGCGCCGAATACCGGAGCCCCCAAATATATAAAACAATTACTCATAAACATAAGCAACCTTATTGATAAGAATGTGGTCATTGCAGGGGACTTTAACACCCCACTTACAAAATGGATAGATCATCTAGACACACGGTCAATAAAGAAACAAGGGCCCTGAATGATACTCTGGATCAGATGGACTTGACAGATATATTTAGAACTCTGCATCCCAAATCAACAGAATATACTTTCTTCTCGAGTGCACATGGAACATTCTCCAAGATAGATCATATACTGGGTCACAAAACAGCCCTTCATAAGTATACAAGAATTGAAATTATACCATGCATACTTTCAGACCACAATGCTATGAAGCTTGAAATCAACCACAGGAAAAAGTCTGGAAAACCTCCAAAAGCATGGAGGTTAAAAAGCACCCTACTAACGAATGAGTGGGTCAACCAGGCAATTAGAGAAGAAATTTAAAAATATATGGAAACAAACGAAAATGAAAATACAACAATCCAAACGCTTTGGGATGCAGCGAAGGCAGTCCTGAGAGGAAAATACATTGCAATCCAGGCCTATCTCAAGAAGCAAGAAAAATCCCAAATACAAAATCTAACAGCACACCTAAAGGAAATAGAAGCAGAACAACAAAGGCAGCCAAAACCCAGCAGAAGAAGAGAAATAATAAAGATCAGAGCAGAAATAAACAATATAGAATCTAAAAAAACGGTAGAGCAGATCAATGAAACCAAGAGTTGGTTTTTTGAAAAAATAAACAAAATTGACAAACCTCTAGCCAGGCTTCTCAAAAACAAAAGGGAGATGACCCAAATAGATAAAATCATGAATGAAAATGGAATTATTACAACCAATCCCTCAGGGATACAATGAAAAATTATATGCCAACAAATTGGACAACCTGGAAGAAATGGACAAATTCCTAAACACCCACACTCTTCCAAAACTCAGTCAGGAGGAAATAGAAAGCTTGAACAGACCCATAACCAGCGGGGAGATTGAATCGGTTATCAAAAATCTCCGAACAAATAAGAGTCCAGGACCAGATGGCTTCCCAGGGGAGTTCTACCAGACGTTTAAAGCAGAAGTAAAACCTATCCTTCTCAAGCTATTCCAAGAAATAGAAAGGGAAGGAAAACTTCCAGACTCATTCTATGAAGCCAGTATTACTTTGATTCCTAAACCAGACAGAGACCCAGCAAAAAAAGAGAACTACAGGCCAATATCCCTGATGAATATGGATGCAAAAATTCTCAATAAGATACTAGCAAATTGAATTCAACAGCATACAAAAAGAATTATTCACCATGATCAAGTGGGATTCATTCCTGGGACGCAGGGCTGGTTCAACATTTGCAAATCAATCAACGTGATACATCACATTAATAAAAGAAAAGATAAGAACCATATGATCCTGTCAATTGATGCAGAAAAGGCCTTTGACAAAATCCAGCAACCTTTCTTAATAAAAACGCTTGAGAAAGTCGGGATAGAAGGAACATACTTAAAGATCATAAAAGCCATTTATGAAAAGCCCACAGCTAACATCATCCTCAATGGGGAAAAACTGAGAGCTTTTTCCCTGAGATCAGGAACACGACAGGGATGCCCACTCTCACTGCTGTTGTTTAACATAGTGTTGGAAGTTCTAGCATCAGCAATCAGACAACAAAAGGAAATCAAAGGCATCAAAATTGGCAAAGATGAAGTGAAGCTTTCGCTTTCTGCAGATGACATAATATTATACATGGAAAATCTGATAGATTCCACCAAAAGTCTGCTAGAACTGATACATGAATTCAGCAAAGTTGCAGGATACAAAATCAATGTATAGAAATCAGTTGCATCCTTATACACTAACAATGAACAACAGAAAGACAAATAAAGAAACTGATCCCATTCACAATTGCACCAAGAAGCATAAAATACCTAGGAATAAATCTAACCAAAGATGTAAAAGATCTGTATGCTGAAAACTATAGAAAGCTTATGAAGGTAATTGAAGAAGATATAAAGAAATGGAAAGACACTCCCTGCTCATGGATTGGAAGAATAAATATTGTCAAAATGTCAATACTACCCAAAGCTATCTACACATTCAATGCAATCCCAATCAAAATTGCACCAGCATTCTTCTCGAAGCTAGAACAAGCAATCCTAAAATTCATATGGAACCACAAAAGGCCCCGAATAGCCAAAGTAATTTTGAAGAAGAAGACCAAAGCAGGAGGCATCACAATCCCAGACTTTAGCCTCTACTACAAAGCTGTCATCATCAAGACAGCATGGTATTGGCACAAAAACAGACACATAGACCAATGGAATAGAATAGAAACCCCAGAACTAGACCCACAAACGTATGGCCAACTCATCTTTGACAAAGCAGGAAAGAACATCCAATGGAAAAAAGACAGTCTCTTTAACAAAGGTGCTGGGAGAACTGGACAGCAACATGCAGAAGGTTGAAACTAGACCACTTTCTCACACCATTCACAAAAATAAACTCAAAATGGATAAAGGACCTGAATGTGAGACAGGAAACCATCAAAACCCTAGAGGAGAAAGCAGGAAAAGACCTCTCTGACCTCAGCCGTAGCAATCTCTTACTCGACACATCCCCAAAGGCAAGGGAATTAAAAGCAAAAATGAATTACTAGGACCTTATGAAGATAAAAAGCTTCTGCACAGCAAAGGAAACAACCAACAAAACTAAAAGGCAACCAACGGAATGGGAAAAGATATTTGCAAATGACATATCGGACAAAGGGCTCGTATCCAAAATCTATAAAGAGCTCACCAAACTCCACACCCGAAAAACAAATAACCCAGTGAAGAAATGGGCAGAAAACATGAACAGACACTTCTCTAAAGAAGACATCCGGATGGCCAATAGGCACATGAAAAGATGCTCAATGTCGCTCCTTATCAGGGAAATACAAATCAAAACCACACTCAGATATCACCTCACGCCAGAGTGGCCAAAATGAACAAATCAGGAGACTATAGATGCTGGAGAGGATGTGGAGAAATGGGAACCCTCTTGCACTGTTGGTGGGAATGCAAACTGGTGCAGCCACTCTGGAAAACAGTGTGGAGATTCCTCAGAAAATTAAAAATAGACCTATCCTATGACCCAGCAATAGCACTGCTAGGAATTTACCCAAGGGATACAGGAGTACTGATGCATAGGGGCACTTGTACCCCAATGTTTACAGTAGCACTCTCAACAATAGCCAAATTATGGAAAGAGCCTAAATGTCCATCAACTGATGAATGGATAAAGAAATTGTGGTTTATATACACAATGGAGTACCACATGGCAATGAGAAAGCATGAAATATGGCCCTTTGTAGCAACGTGGATGGAACTGGAGAGTGTGATGCTAAGTGAAATAAGCCATACAGAGAAAGACAGATACCATATGCTTTCACTCTTATGTGGATCCTGAGAAACTTAACAGAAACCCATGGGGGAGGGGAAGGGAAAAAAAAAAAGTGGTTAGAGTGGGAGAGAGCCAAAGCATAAGAGACTCTTAAAAACTGAGAACAAACTGAGGGTTGATGGGGGGTGGGAGGGAGGGCAGGGTGGGTGATGGGTATTGAGGAGGGCACCTTTTGGGATGAACACTGGGTGTTGTATGGGAACCAATTTGACAATAAATTTTATATATTGAAAAAAAAATACCCAGTGGTCACACTGGGCATTACTTTGCGGGAATCAGTAAAGATAAAGCACTGACAGGGAGATAGAAAGAGAAATTCACAAAAATCTAGAAAATGGACAATTATTTTCAGGTTAGGTCTCAGTATTATTCCATACAATAAAATGTTGAATTACAGACTAGTAGTGTTAATCTATGGGATGGAGGAAGAACCAAAATGTTTTCAGTGCTTAGAACATTTTAAGTCCTTAAATGGGCTGTAGGTTAGAAAATAGTGCAGTTTGGTGTGATTGGAGCAAAGTAACTCGAGACAATTTTGCGGGAAATTCTATGTTAAAGGAAGGAATCGGGGGGAACAAACCATCACAGTCTCTTAAGCAAAGCAGTCATGTGATCAGACCTATAGTTTGACAAGTGACCCTGCTTGAAGCAGGGAGGGTGGGCTACAAGAAGAGAGAGCCACAGAGAATGAACTTGAGCAGCCACTCCAAGAGCCAAAGTGAGAGAGCTAGGAGTACTGAGGTACGCTGCAGCTAGAATGGCTGACATGATAAGAAAAGAAGAGGGAATGGGGCGCCTGGGTGGCGCAGTCGGTTAAGCGTCCGACTTCAGCCAGGTCACGATCTCGCGGTCCGTGAGTTCGAGCCCCGCGTCAGGCTCTGGGCTTATGGCTCGGAGCCTGGAGCCTGTTTCCGATTCTGTGTCTCCCTCTCTCTCTGCCCCTCCCCCGTTCATGCTCTGTCTCTCTCTGTCCCAAAAATAAATAAAAAACGTTGAAAAAAAAAAAAAAGAAAAGAAAAGAAAAGAAGAGGGAAAAAAACAGAGTAAGGATAAAGGCACCTAAATCGAGCTGTAAGAAGAAAAGACATTTACGACAAAGTGAATGTGAGAGTTAGTGATGTGGCTTATAAAGTTGTAAGTAGTATCAATTTGGATAGTCAAAGCAGGAACTTCTGATCTGATCTGGAGCAGAGATGCTGGTCCAAGTGGGAAAAGCTGCAGAGGGGGAACGGATGGGGTTATTTCTCACTTCTCTGCCACAGAGTTGCCACTGCCAGGCAGTTTGCTTATTTTCCTTCCCTTGCCAAAAATTAACACTTCTCTCAGTTGGTGAGAGGAGTGGACCATTGTTTTCTCTGCCTCTTCTGGGCCAAGAATTCTCTGCCCTGGGGCCAAGAATGCCTGGAATTGGGTAGCTGAGGAAAGTGTAGGGGTGGGGAATGGAGAGGAATAGGGGTCGTGACCCACTTTAACCCAAGGGAACCTGCTGACATTGCCACCTGCACTGCCCCAACTCTCCATGCCTTAGGACCAGCATATGCTTTATTTGAGGATTCAGTGAGCACAAGTCTCTGAGTTTCTCTTCTGCGAGGCAAGAAGAAGGATGGGGCTACTGGATGACAGATCATGGGACAGGTCCTGACTTCTCAGTTCCTCAACCTCAACTCGGGTGATCTGCTCTTCTATCACACGTCAGCCACCCACTCTGTCATGTTGTCACCAGTAACTAAATCTCCTACTCTTCTAAATCATCTCTGGTTCTCCTAACCCAACCATTCTTCCACCTCTGCTCTCCAACTTGCTCATTATCTATGACCTTGGGTCTTCACTTCCCTCCTCATCCAGCTTCGATCCCACTACTGTCACACACTTACTCTCTTGCAAACACATTTAGTTCCCTTCCATCCCTCTCTCTTGATCATAAAGATTAACTCTGCCTTGCATGCCCAAAACTGAACAGCCATACTCCAACACTTACTAACTTTGGCCGAGGTTACTTACTTCTCCATGTCTGCTTCTTTTCTTGCAGGAGGAACCACCTCCAAGGGTTGTTTTGTGGATTAAAATGGCACCTGGTAGGAGGGATCGATTAAAAAACCAAAAAAGTCTTGATTCTTTCAAATCCAAACAGGTCTTAAGCACTAGTGGTCATGCTACATGTCCACAATGTAGTAAGTTTCCTGCTTCCCTGTTCTCCTATCATCAGTTTCTCCTTCCCTCCCCTACAACCTTGTCTCACATTTCTTGGTTGTGGTAGTGTGGGGAGGAAAGCAAGGTTTGGCTCCTATTCCCATTCTCATTTTCATTAATTGCTTCCAATCTACTGTTCACAAAGATAACAAATCCTTCCTTAAAACTAACAAACCTTGGGGTACCCGGGTGGCTCAGTCAGTCAAACATCCGACTTTGGCTCAGGTCATGATCTCACAGTTTGTGAGTTTGAGTCCCACGTCTGGCTTTCTGCTGACAACTCAGAATCTGGAGCCTGCTTTGGATTCTGTGTCTTCCTCTCTCTCTCTCTGCCCCTCCCCTGCTTGTGCTCATGCTCTCTTTCTATATCTGAAAATAAATAAATAAATAAATATTTTTAAAATTTATTTAAAAAAAACCTTGACCTTTATATCTGTATCTCTCTTTCTTTATGCATGATCACCCTTTCTCAGATCATATTTGTCTTCAGTCCATTCTGAGGAACACTGAAACTGCTCTCATCAAAGTCATCAATGACTTTGCATGCTGCCACTAGATTTGTAACAAGCATATCTGTTTTCCTCTTACTCCACTTCTTCAATGGGATTTACCACTCCCTCCTTTTAGAAACACCTTCTCCTAATGGCTTTCCAGACATCTAAACTAACCTCACTGGTTGCTTCTTTAGAGTCCTTTCTGACTTGCTCCTCATCTTTCTCTGCTCAACCTCTAAATGTTGACTGTTCCAAATCTATGCTGAGTACCCCCCTTTCCTGTCTACTTACTCCCCAAAGGCAACCTTGTCAAGGTCTCTGGCTTTCAATAAACCACCTATATGCTAATGATTCTCAAATCCTTACCAGTGCTAACAGAACCCCATGTGCCCTGCCTCCTCCCTCCTTTAAAGAGCTCATCATCGGGGTGCCTGGGTGGCTCGGTCGGTTAGGCGTCCGACTTCGGCTCAGGTTATGATCTCACGGTCCGTGAGTTCGAGCCCCGCGTCGGGCTCTGTGCTGACCGCTCAGAGCCTGGAGCCTGTTTCAGATTCTGTGTCTCCCTCTCTCTCTGCCCCTCCCCTGTTCATGCTCTGTCTCTCTCTGTCTCAAAAATAAATAAATTAAAAAAATTAAAAAAAATTTAAAAAAAAAAATAAAGAGCTCATCATCTATTTTGCTCACATTCACCCATGAGGCTCCCTTCCTTGGCGTTTTGGTTTCTCAACCACCCCAAGTTGGGTCCTCCTTTAGAGTTTTTGCATTTGGGGATTCCCTTTTCCTTGTTCACATTGCTGTTTCTTCATTAGGATCTCAACCTAAATGTCTTCTCCATAAGAAGCTTTTCCTGATCATTCAATCTAAAGTAGCTACCCAGTCACATTCACATAATCCTGTGTTAATGGTCTGGAAAATGCTTATCGCTACTGATTTGTTTGTTTGCTTATTGGCTATTTTTTCTCCTACTAGATGTAAGAGCCATGACAGCAGGGACTTTCTCAGTAATTGTTTATCACAGTGCCCTAGAATCCAGTGGGCATGTCACACATGGTAGTTGTATCCCAGAGCTCAACTCATCATTTCCAGCTTGGACAGGATTAGTGGTAACATGAAGAGAAGCTAAGGAAGTCTTTGTAGGGGTGAGTATATTTTATACATGTGAGTTCATAAACTGAAAAAAAATTTAAAAAGCATACCTACGAAGCAGGTCCCATGTAAAATCCCCTAGTGTTAAGAAATTCTTATTGGTGACACCCATTCATACATATTTATACTTTATTCCATCTCTAGAAATTTGCGCTAAGGAAAAGATTTGATAAACTCATTTACTGTATTGATATATGACTGACATGACTTGCAATGTTATCTCTCATAAGAATGGGTACAATGAATGAGAAACAGAGCAAGACATCTCTGTGATAACAAGCTGATGGACACATAAGGATTTTCTTCCAAAATCACAATAAGGTAAACTCTATTGCTCTAACAGGCAGTATGTGGGCTTCACAAGTCTTCAGGAGAGCTACCAATGAAGGAAACACAATATCCAGAGCACCAAAGAGTCAGTATCTTTAATTGCAATCTAGACTTAATAACTAGGAAGAACAAACAGGGCAATTTGAAATGTGGCTTAAAACAAACATGCTCAGCAAGAAAAAGGAAGTAGAAGAATTGTTGTGGCTGGGCAAGAGTAATAAACAAGAAGAGAATTATGATTTCAGGGCAGCATTTCCCACAGTGAGTTCTGAAGTAGGCTATTCTATATAGAGTTACTAGGAGTCATTCAAACATAAGTTTGGGAAATACTACGTTAAATAAAGTCATGCGCTTATTTTTGTTGTTGTTGCTGGACTTCCCAGAGCACTTCATTTGCTAGTATGCTTTGAAACTTTGTAAGAGCAAGACATGGTATGCAGTGTTTGCTAAGTTTATTTGACTGCAAGACTTTTGCCTTTTAAAGGAAAATTTTAAACAATCCACAGACCAAATCACTGAAAAATGTTATTTTGAGACAGTAGAAAATGATAGTATCTGTACAGCTGAATGGTGTAAACCACTAAGCCCCTTATCACTTGCAACTGCCAAGGGTTGACTGGACGATCAGATTTAAATAATGGCATAAAAATAAAAGCAGAGGAGTAGATCAATATACAAAAGGGTAAAATCGGGTGCCTCGCTGGCTCAGTCGGTTAAGCATCCGACTTTGGCTTGGGCCATGATCTCGTGTTTCGTGGATTGGAGCCCTGCACTGGGCTCTGTGCTGACAGCTCAGAGCCTGGAGCCTGCTTCAGATTCTGTCTCCCACTCTCTCTGCCCCTCCACCACTTGCACTCTCTCTCTCTCTCTAAAAAAAATAAAACAATAATTTTTTTTTAAAAAGGGTAAAACAGGGGTGCCTGGGTGGCTCAGTCAGTTAAGCATCCGACTTCGACTCAGGTCATGATCTCGCGGTTTTTGAGTTCGAGCCCCACGTCGGACCCTGTGCTGACAGCTCAGAGCCTGGAGCCTGCTTCATATTCTGTGTCTCCTCCTCTCTCTGCCCCTCCCATGCTCATGCTCTGTTTCTCTCTGTCTCTCAATAATAAATAAATGTTTTTTAAAAAAAGGGTAATCAGGATCAGGTCCTGATTGGACACGAATTACTGACTATACAAGAGCAACAAAGCCTGTGCTGCCTGGTGGGCAGATGGCCCAGACACAGACAGGGTGAGGGCAAGGATATGAGGGATGCCTAGGTTATACGAGGGGAGATGGTTTGCCATTCTGGGAGGACTTCCCAGACAACAGCAGGCACAAACTCCCCTAGCTGGGAACAAGGCAGGCAGCTGACACCATTTCTCTTCCTCACTCCTCAGCATAAACTAACTTCATTAACCAGCACAGTGCCGACAGTGGCAGTCTAAATAAACTGCTTACACCAAGGCCCACCTCCCTGCACATTGCAGGTACTACTTTTTTGGGGGGAAGTATGCCTAAGAATCAGTGCAATGGGCCTCTCCTCCAGAAGACCAGAACAACCCCCCACCCCCACCCCCCAACAAACACACACCATGTCTACTACTGATCACAGAGTTCTGCAAAGCTTCAGCTCTAGTGGAAATAACATCAGGTCTTCTTTAACAAGTAGATCAGAGCACACCTAGTTAAAACTAGCCACACTCTGGCTTAGTTTAACCCTCTACAGAGAAACTCTGCAGAAGATTGACCTGAGGGAAAGAGCAGCCAAAAAACAGCAGCAGAGCGCACATAGCATACACCAGAGACACTTCCTGAAGCGCCAGGTTCTGGACGGTATATGACCTCTGCTTCATAAATCCATTTCTGTCAGGAGGAGGAAACATAACAGACTTTCTTAACATACAAAAGAAGACAGAGAGCTAGACAAAATGCCAAGATGGAGGAATTCATCCCAAAAGAAAGAACAAGAAAAGGTTAGGTCAGGGGATCTAAGCAAAACAGATATAAGTAATATGCTTGAGCCAGAATTTAAAACAACAATCATAAGGATACTAGCTAGGCTTAAGAAAAGAATAGAAGACACCATGGAGTCCCTTACTGCAGAGGTAAAAGACCTAAAACTAGTCAGGCCAAAATAAAAAATGCTATGACCAAAATGCAAAACTGACTGGATGTAATGACCACGAGGATGGAAGAAGTAGAGAAACAAATAAGTGATATAGAAGATAAAATTATGGGGGTACCTGGGTGGCTAAATTGGTTAAGCATTTGACTTTGGCTCAGATTATTATCTTGCAGTTTGTGGGTTTGAGCCCGTGTCGGGCTCTGGGCTGACAGCTCAGAACCTGGAGCCTGCTTCAGGTTCTGTGTTTCCCTCTCTCTCTGTCCTTCCTCCACTCATGCTCTGTCTGTCTCAAAAATAAACATTGTTAAAAAGAAAAAAGATAAAATTATGGGGGTGCCTACGTGGCTCAGTCAGTTAAGCATCTGACTCTTAATCTCGGCTCAGGTGGATGATATTACAGTTTGTGAGTTTGAGCACTCGGCTGACAGTTCAGACCCTGCTCTGGGATTCTGTCCCTCTCTCTGCTGCTTCCCTGCTTGTTCTCTCTCTCTCTCTCTCTCTCTCTCTCTTTCTCTCTCTCTCTCTCTCAAAATAAATCAACATTTAAAAAATGGGAGATGAAATTATGGAAAATTGTGAAGCTGAAAAGAAGAGGGAAAGAAAAATATTAGATCATGAATGTAGACTTTGAGAACTCAGTGATCCATAAAGGCTAATAACATTCATATCATAGGAGTTCCAGAATAAGAACAGAGGAAGAGGGGGCAGAAGGTTGACTGAGGAAATAATAGTTAAAAACTTCCCTAATCTGGGGAAGTAAACAGACATCCAAATCCCAGAGGCACAGAGAACTCTCATCAAAAATCAACAAAAGCAGGCCAACACCAAGACATATCATAGTTAAATTGGCAAAATATAGAGATAAGGAAAAAATCCAAAAGGCGGCAAGACAAAAGAAGTCCCTGACTTGTAAAAGAAGACAAATAAGGTTAGCAGCATACCCCTTACTCAAAACTTGGCAGGCAAGAAGGGAGTGGTATGATATATTCAACGTGCTGAATGGGAAAAATGTGCAGCCCAAGAATATTATCCAGAAAGGCTGTCATTCAGAATAGAAGGAGAGATAAAGAGTTTCCCAGGCAAACAAAAACTAAAGGAGTTCATGACCACTAAGCCAGCCCTGCAATAAATATTAAAGGGGACTCTGAATGGAAAGGAAACATCAAAACGGACAAAGACTAGAAAGGAACAGAGAAAATATCCAGAAACAAGGAGTTTACAGGTACTACCATGGCGCTAAATTCATATCTATCAATGATCACTCTGAATGAAAAAGGACTAAATGCTCCAATCAAAAGCACAGTGTGTCAGAATGGATTAAAAAAAAAAGACCCATCTATATGCTGCCTACAAGAGACCCATTTCAGACCTAAAAACATCTGCAGATTGAAAATGAGGGGATGGAGAACCATTTATCATGCAAACAGACATCAAGAGAAAGCTGGAATACCAACGCTCATATCAGACAAACTAGATTTTACACAAAAGATTGTAACAAGAGATGAATACCCTATATCATAATAAAGTGGTTTATCCAACAAGAAGATCTAAAACTTGGAAATATTTATGTCAACTTGGAACACTCAAATATATAAATCAATTAATAACAAACATAAAGAACTCACTGACAATAATACAATAATAGTAGGGGACATTAGGGGTGCCCGGGTGGCTCAATCAGTTGAGCATCTGACTCTTGATTTCAGCTCAGGTCATGATCCCAGGGTTGTGGTATCAAGCACCGCATCAGGCATCATGCTGAGAGTGAAGCCTGCTTGACATCCTCCCTCTCCCTCCCTCCCTCTCTCTGCCTTCTCCCCTACTCATGCTCACTCTCTGTCTAAATAAAATAATAATAATAATAATAATAATAATAATAATAAGAGACTTTAACACCCCACTTATAGCAATGGAGAGATCTTCTAAGCAGAAAATCAACAAGGGAAAAATGGCTTTCAATGACACACTGGACCAGATGGACTTAACAGATTATTCAAACATTTCATCTTAAAGCAGAATACACATTCTTTTTGAGTGTACATGGGACATTCTCCAAAATAGATCACATATCGGGTCACAAATCAGCACTCAACAAGTACAAAAAGACTGAGATCACACTATGCATATTTTCAGACTACAAAACTATGAAACTAGAAGTCAACCACAAGGAAAAATTTGGAAAGACCGCAAATACATGGAGGTTAAATACTACTAAAAACCGAATGGGTCAACAAGGAAATCAAAGAAGAAATTAAAAAATACATGGAAATAAATGACAAACAAAACAGGATAGTTCAAAACCTTTGGGATGCAGCAAAAGCAGTCATAAGAGGAAAGTATACAGTTATACGGTTCCACGTCAAGAAACAAGAAAAATCTGAAATATGCAACCTAACATTACATGTAAAGGAGGTAGAGAAAGAACAACAAATGAATACTAAAGCCAGCAGAACAAGGAAAATAATAAAGATTAGAGCAGAAATAAAAGATACATAAAATTAAAAAAAAAAGGTAGGACAGATTAATGAAACCAGGAGCTGGATCTTTGAAAGAATTACTAAAATTGATAACCCCCTAGCCAGACTTATCAAAAAGAAAAGAGAAAGAACCCAAATAAATAAAATCACAAATGAGGGAGGAGAGATCACAACCGCCACTACAGAAATACAATTAAAAGAGAATATTATGAAAAATTATATGCTAACAAACTGAGCAATTTCAAACAAATGGATAAATTCCTAGTAACATACAAACTACCAAAACAAGAACAGGAAGAAATAGAAAACTTGACCAGACCCATAACCAACAAATTGAATTAGTAATCAAAACTCTCCCAACAAACAAAAGTCCAGGGCCAGATGGCTTCCCAGGAGAATTCTACCAGACATTTAAAGAAGTGTTAATACCTATTCTTCTCAAACTTTTCAAAAAAATATAAATAGAAGGAAAACTTCCAACTCATTCCATGAGGACAGATCACCTTGATTCCAAAACCAGATGAAGACCCCATTAAAAAGGAGAATTACAGAGGTGCCTGGGTGGCTCAGTTGGTTGAGTGTCCAACTTCGGCTCAGGTCATGATCTCATGGTTTGGGAGTTCGAGTCCTGAGTCGGCTCTGTGCTGGCAGCTCAGAGCCTGGACCCTGCTTCAGATTCTGTGGCTCCCTCTCTCTCTACCCCTCCCCAGCTTGCACTCTGTCTCTCTCTCTCTCTTTCTCTCTCTCTCAAAAATAAATAAACTTTTTTCAAAAATTTTTAAAAGGAAAATTATAGGCAATATCCCTGGTGAACATGGATGCCATTATTCTCAACAAAATACTAGCAAATCGAATCCGATGGTACATTAAAAGAAGCGTTTATCACAATCAAGTGGGATTTATTACTGGGCTGCAAGTGTGGTTCAATATCTGCAAATCAATCAACGTGATACACCACGTTAATAAAAGAAAGGATAAGAACCATATGATCCACTCAATAGATGCAGAAAAAGCATTTGGCAAAGTACAGCATAGAAAAGGCCATGTATGAAAGACTCGCAGGTAATATAATCCTCAATGGGGAAAAACTGAGAGCTTGTCCTCTATGGTCAGGGACAAGAATAGGATGTCCGCTCTCATCAATGTTATTCAACATAGAACTGGAAATCCTAGCCTCAGCAAGCAGACAACAACAACAACAACAACAACAACAACAAAAAGCATCCAAATCAGCAAGGAAGAAGTCAAACCTTCACTATTCGCAGACAACGTGATACTCTGTGGAAAATCAGAAAGACTCCAAAAAATTGCTACAACTGATACACGAATTCAGTAAAGTTGCAGGTATATAAAATCAATGTACAGAAATCTGTTACATTTCTATACACCAATAAAGAAGAAGCAGAAAAAGAATTCAAGGAACCAATCCTTTTACAATTGCACCAAAAACCATAAGATATCTAGGAATAAACCTAACCAAAGAAGTAAAAGATCTGTACTCTGAAACCTATAGAACACTTATGAAAGAAATTGAAGATGACAAAAAGAAATGGGAAAACATCCCATGTTCATGGATTGGAAGAACAAATATTTTTAAAATGTCTGTACTAGCCAAAGTAATCCACACATTTGATGCAATCCCTATCAAAATACTACCAACATTTCTCACAGAGCTCAAACAAACAATCCTAAAATTTGTATGTAACCACAGAAGAAACCAAATAGTCAAAACAATCTTGAAAAAGAACAGCAAATTGGGGGCATCAAAATTCTGGACTTCAAGTTACATTAGAAAGCTGTAGTGATCAAGACAGTATGGTACTGGCACAAGAACAGACACATAGATCAATGGAACAGAAGACAGAACAGAAAATGGACCCACAACTATATGGCCAACTGATCTTCAACAAAGCAAGAAAGAATATCCAATGGAAAAAAGACAGTCTCTTCAACAACTGATGTAGGGAAAATGACAGCAACATGCAGAATGAAACTGGACCACTTTCTTACACAAAAATAAATTCAAACTGAAAGAAAGACCTAACTGTAAGACAGCCATCAAAATTCTAAAGGAGAACACAGGAAACAACCTCTTTGACTTTGGCCATAACAATTTCTTCTGAGATACATCTCCATAGGCAAGGGAAACAAAAGCAAATGTGAACTATTGGGACCTCATGAAGATTCAAAAAAACTTCTTCACAGTCAAGGAAACAATCAACAAAACTAAAATTCTTCCATTCTTGGAATGGAAGAAGATATTTGCAAATGACATCTGATAAAAGGTTAGTATCCAAAATCTATAAAAGACTTATCAAAGTCAACACCCAAAAAATAAATAATCCACTTAAGAAATGAGCAGAAGACATGAATAGACATTTTTCCAAAGAAGACATACAGATGGCTAAGGGACACATGAAAAGATGTTCAACATAAGTCATCATCGTGTAAATACAAATAAAAACCACAGTGAGATATCACTTCACACCTGTCAGAATAGCTAAAATTAACAATACAGGAAAGAACAGATGTTAGTGAGGATGCGGAGAAAGGGGAACCCTCTTACACTGTTGGTAGGAAATGCAAACTGGTGCAGCCACTTTGGAAAACAGTATGGAGATTCCTCAAAAAGTTAAAAATAGAACTACCCTATGATGCAGTAACCGCACTACTAGGTATTTACACAAAGGATACAAAAATACTGACTCAAGGGGCACATGCACCCCAATGTTTATAGCAACATTATCAACAATAGCCTAATTATGGAAGGAGTCCAAGTGTCCATTGACTGAGGAATGAATAAAGAATATGTGGTATATATATACAATGGAATATTACTCAGCCATAAAAAAGAATGAAATCTTACCATTTGCAACATGGACAGAACTAGAGCATGAGCATATTATGCAAGGCTAAATGAGTCAGTCAAAGACAAATGCCATATAATTTCACTCAACTGTGGAATTCAAGAAAAAAAAACCAGATGAACATAGGGGAAAAAATCAAGAGAGGCAAACCATAAAACAAACTCTAAACTACAGAGAATAAACTGAGGGTTGCTGGAAGGGAAGTGGGCAGAGGTTTGGGCTAAATGGGTGATGGGTATTAAGGAGGGCTCCTTGTTATGAGGAGCACTGGGTGTTTTATGTAAGTGATGAATCACTAAATTCCACTCCTGAAACTAACCTTTCACTGTATGTTAACGAACTGGAATTTAAATAAAAACTGGAAACAAAAAATAGAAAGAAAAAAAAAACAGAGAAACAAAGCTATAATGAAACCAAAACTCTGCAATTCTCACTTTGAAGCATACACAAATCTTGCTCTGAAGAAGTGCTATCATGAAGAGTTAACGATTTTAGACTGAATTTGAAGCAATAAAGGCATCTTTCCCATAGGACATCTGACTCCATTAGAAAGAAGCCAAGGACCAATACATCTCACAAACAGTTCACATTTCAATGCCTCATCTCAAACATTTATCATAAACAATAGCTTGCCAGCAAAATAAAACCTATCCTTTTAATGCAAACATTTGAAATAAATGGCACAAAATAAATAACATGACTTATTTTCTTATACCCTGATTTATAGTTTTTTCATTCTTTAATAAAGAGTGCATTAAAAGAACACAGACATAATTCTAAATTTTCAAAATAAATTAGAAACATTTCCATTGTATCTTAGTGGTGTGGAACATGTGTTTTACAGGAAAGCTCTTTGTGTAAGATTTTTTTTTTTTGGTATCAACTTCCTTAAGATGCAATTCATATACCTATAATCCACCCACTTAAAGTATATAATTCAGTGGTTTTTAATATAGTCACAGAGTTGTGACCATCACCACAATCAATTTTGGAACATTTTTATTACCTCAGAAATGAATTCTAAACCTTTTAGCTGCCCACCTCATACCCCACCCCATTTTTCCAGCTCCAGGCAACTACTAATCCACTTTCTACTTGCTTCTATTGGATATTTTCATATAAATGGAATCATATAATATGTGGTCCTTTAAAACTGTGTGGAACATTTTAAACAATTGGTTACTGCTGATAAAATATCTTGGCTTTTGAAGTCTATAGGCAGCTTTACTACAGCCAAAACATATTTCATTCTACATCAGCAAAGTACTATAATCGTGCTGGCATTTATCCAGCATATATCAGATCTAGCAATCACAATATTATGTTTCACAAGGAAGCATGATCATTTAAAGTTCACTCAATTGCTGCAAGTTATTTTTTATCAATAAAATGTGGCTTTGTGACCCGGGTATTGTAACCTAAATATACTGATCTGTTTTGGAATGAGCTCTTACACACATAAAATATTGAAATCTTTTCTCTTTTCTATAACCAACCTTGACGTCAGGAAACCATAATCATTTCCCAAAGCAGTCTAGTTACCTCTTGCTTACTTGTTTGATTTTTCTTTTAATTTCTCTTTTTTAAATTTAAAGATATAAAACACCATAATGAATGATAGCATGCCAGTTTTCTGATAGTTTCTCTTTATAACATTAAATATACATGCTGCTCTGATTACACAATTACTGTGATGATTTAGTAAATGGAAAAGGGAAATTTACATCACGTACTAAATAAATTTGAATCTAGATTTTGCAATGCACATGAAAGCTGCATTCGCAAATACTCCAGAAATAGTTCAATCTCTAACAGTTATCCTTTTACCTCAGCTTCTCATACTTTCCTTGATCTTACTGTAAAGAATGATCTAACCAAAGAAATAGATAGCATCAACAGGGTCAAAGTGATTGATTATGATAAGTAATTTTAATTTCCATTCATCAAGGGAATATACTGTTTATAGATTTTTTATTGAAAAGAGACATCGTGAAAGGGAAAGAAGTGAATAAAAAAGGAGGTAATTGTATCCATTAAAGTGATTTTTTTTAATGCAAGTAAACATTGAAATAAAGAAAAAATTTAGAGGAAAGATAAGGGAGAAGGGACGGAAGGTAACAAAATGTGAGATGATTATCATCAGGAAGAAAAGGCTGAACAGAAAGAGGGGTATTAATACAACTCATAATTTGATTTAAAAGGGACAAGTTAGTCCCTCAGGGGACTGATTATTAGAGACACTATTTTTGTTTATTCTTCAGGTATGTATGTATAGTAAAGGATGATTGGTCATTCATCCAGATAGTTTCTGAAGCTTTTCCAGGATATCTGGCCTGTCTGACCTAGCTATTTATTTTTTGTTCCTATAAAACACCTTTATTACCCAGGAAATAAAAGTTTAGTCCAAACATTGGCAATAAAGCAGGAAACTTAAAAAATAGTGAATATAGTTACTCAAATGAAGTCTTCAATTTACGGCATAGTATCAAAAACAATAGCTGCAGAGAGACATCTGTTTTTTTAAGTTTCTGTTTAGGTTATTTTTTTTAATATTTATTTTTTTATTTTGAGAGAGAGAGCACATGTGCATGTTCGCACACACACACAAACGGGGGAGGCGCAGCGGGAGAGGAGAGAATCCCAAGAGATTTTGCACTTTCAGCGCAAAGCCCGATGAGGAGCCATATCACAAACTGTGAGATTATGACTTGAACTGAGATCAAGAGTAGGACGCTTAACCGACTGAGCCACCCAGACGCCCTGAGGCATCTGTTTTATAGAGGTGGGTGGTAGAGTAAAAATAGTTCTAGACATGGATTCAGTTTCAAATACTGGCTTTCACACCCAGGAATTTCTGGGACTTGCAGTTTTCTTATTAAAAGAAAAGTTATTAAGATAATAGTATTTTCTTATTAAAACTAAAGTTTTCTACTAAAGGTAGAAAAGTAGCTTTTCTGGTCAACTCCAGAGTTGTCAGAAATAAATGAGAAAGTATTTCTAAAAGCACTTTGTAAATTGTACTGAGCTATCATACATTTTTCTTAGTAGGTAGTTGTTTCAAAAGTCAGTTAAAAGTTTTTGCAGGACTGTGTTGGGGATCCTTCAGAATGTTCTCTATCAGTAACCCTTTGAAAATTCTTTGAAAAAACCATCAACACGTAGATATGATTCTCACTCATCATATGAAGAATTTAAGATGAAGAGATACTGATTCCAGATCCAGAAATTATAAAAATATATACAGTGGGTAAAAATCTCCCTCTCATCTTGTCCCACACGAGCCTGGTTTCCACCCCATCCCAATGCACTGTGCTTAGTATCTTACCTATACTTCCAGAGTTCCTTTGTATTTTGCCTAGTCTCAAACTTTATAAAGCCAACTTATTCCCACATGAAAACGAACATGGCTAACATAATTTCATACCAGACTAATCATTGCAAAGCTGTTTTATTTATGCATATATGTATATTTTATATGTATATTTATGGAATATGTATATTTTATTTATATATTTTAATAAGTATTTTATGTTATTTATATATGTGTATTTATATATATGTTTATATATATATCATATATATCAGGTATTTCATATGGCATTCTTCAATTACAAGCCAGAAATTAACTTAATAAGCACTTACATAATGCTTACAATGTGCTAAGACTATTCTCGGCACTTTAGAAATACGAAATACTTTTAACCTTTTAACACACTTAACTCTATGAGATGGATACCATTATTAATCTCATTAAAATTTTGTTTTAAGTAATCTCTACATCCAACATAAGGCTCAAACTCACAAGTCTGAGATCAAGGGTCATGTGCTCTACTGACTGAGCCAGCCAGGTGCCCTTAATCCCATTTTACACATAGGCTGAGGCTTGGTTTGGTTACATAATAATTTCCCTAAATTCAAGAATAAATGGCAGAGCAAGAGTCAATGTAGTCTTAGAACACATGTTCTTAACCACTATGTTCTGCTATCTTTAAAATGATCTTTAAAGTGATTTATTGCTTAAATGGGATGGCTAATATGAACCAGATTATTTTAACTTCTGTCTTTAGGTTATAGTTTCCTTCTCTCTAAGAAATAATGAATGAATATATATATAAATGCCTCAGCAAATCTATCCCAGTTTATAATGAATTAGTAGGTGCTATTTCTGAAAAAAAAAAAAAACAAAAAAAACAAAAAAAAAAAACCAAACTATTTTATTATTTCCAAGAGGACTTCCTACAGATTTTCCTCAGAATTGATGCTAGAGCTAATGACATGATGGTAGTAAGAGGTGCCCACATTTTGAATACTCACTGCCTATTAAATAAGTTTCATAGGTAAAGACTCTGATTACTGAAGCAGTGGTAGCTATGGTCCTCACTGTTACAGTGTATCCAGAATCTTTTCCCTATTAAAGGCTTTTAATATTCTGGGAATATGAGTCCTACAGGCTAACTAATATAGGAAGCCAGCTGTGTATGTGCTTAATAAAATACAAGTTACAAACTCTAAAGTATTGATCGGTCTTTAGTTAACCGGCATTCCAATTTTTTACTGTTATATTAAAAGTCTTAAGAAATTCAAAGATGTATCTTTTACATAAATATTTAAGGTGATAACCTTTATACCTCTTAAAATCTCCATTAAAGTTTCCAAAAGAGGGGTACCGACTGGCTCAGTCGGTTAAGCGTCTGACTCTTGGTTTCAGCTCAGATTATGATCTCAGGGTTTGCGAGTTCAAGCCCCGTGTTGGGCTCTGTGCTGACAGCGTGGAGCCCGCTTGGGATTTTCTCTCTCCTGCTCTCTCTGCCCCTCCCCTGCTCACGTGTATGCGCTCTTCCTCTCTCAAAAATAAATGAATAAACTTCTTAAAAAGTTTCAAAAAGAACTCTCCTTACCAAGGTCTTCTTGGTATCAGCTTTTGTTGTTGTTGTTGTTGTTATGAAATAAGTAAATAGAAACTGAACTTTGGTATCACCTAAAAAACGAACTTTTGGTATGACAGGAGTGATAACTTGACATATAGTGGAAATCCTAGGTAGTGAAATTTAAAAGTTATAAGGTTCAGGTGAGAGTGAAACAGTATTAGCACAGAATAAGAGTTACTGTATACGGGTTAACCTGCAGTCAAAGGTAGGTCTGTGTTCATCTCCGGGGACCCCTGGACATCCGTGGCTGACCCTGGGCCATGACAAAGACAAAATGAACTAAAGAGTGACTTGTATGCTGTTTAAAGTCTGAAATTCTCCTTGACACGTACTCTACTAACTTGTCTATATATTATTAAAAAGGATTTTTTTTAAACATTTATTTATTTTTGAGACAGAGAGAGACAGAGCATGAGCAGGGGAGGGGCAGAGAGAGAGGGAGACACAGAATCTGAAACAGGCTCCAGGCTCTGAGCTGTCAGCACAGAGCCCGACGCGGGGCTCGAACTCACGGACCGTGAGATCATGACCTGAGCCGAAGTCGGACGCTTAACCAACTGAGCCACCCAGGCGCCCCTATTAAAAAGGATTTTAAGTAATCTCTGCACCCAACTTGGGGCTCAAACCCACAACCTCAAGATCAAGAGCCACATGCTCTACTGCCTGAGCCAGCCAGGTGCCCCATTATCTATATCTTTTATAGAAAACTTATAGGTTGATGATTGGTACTCAGATTCATAAATTATATTGTCTAATTTAGCTATATGAGCAGGGCGATACAAAAGACTCTTCTGTAAACTTGTGTCTTGGCTGCCCTGGAAACAGGTATCTTGTGTGTATCTTAATGGTTCATGACCTAAACACAAATCACATCCACTGAGATTAAGAAAGAGCCCTAAAGCTGTGTCTGGAAGGCTCAGACCTCTCTGTCTGTCTGTGTTTTCCTGCTCCTGCTGTACTCCATCCTTTAGTTTATCAAAGCTGAGGGGGAGCAGAATAAGCCACCCCAGAATGTGCCACTTTGACATATGGATTATTTGCAGCTGAAGACAACCAGAGGCCCAGGAGACAGGGAGAATTTTTTACCTTCCCCTGAACTGCTTCAAAGAATTTAGATGGGGGCGGGGGGGGGGGGGGGGTTGAGGGCTATATCAGGAAGAGAGCTGTAACCAAAGAGAACGTTTTGTATAAGAAAGAACTACTTGCATGACTTCGCAAACATTTGTTTACCAAACACTGGCTCTTCCCATCTTCTACCCCTTGAAAGTGCCAGACCCTCTGGGGGGGCCTGGGGGGCTCAGTTAAGCATCCGAATCTTGGTTTCAGCTCAGGTCATGATCTCACGGTTTGTGAGATGGAGCTCCATGACAAGCTCTGTGGATGGTACACAGCCTGCTTGGGATTCTTTTTCTGCCCCTATCCAGTTCCGTCTCTCAAAATAAATAAATAAACTTAAAAAAATAGTGCCAGACCCCTACCTTCTTCTCCTTAGCTCAGAATGGCATATAAGACTCAATTACCTGACTGCTGGGGAGTCTGTTTTTATGGGGCCACCCATACATACAAAATTTGTCTCCTGTTAATGTGTTAAGTCAATTTAGTTATTAGACAAGGCAAAGAACCTAGAAGGGAAGAGAGGAAAGGTTTCTGCCCCTACAAAGCCTTATATGAATATACCCTTTGGAATCATGTGAGTCCTTTCAATGATCTGATCCTGCGTAATTGCTGCAACTTTAATAAAAGCAAACAGAAACGGAGTTGAGGCTAGGAAAATAGAATGCAATACTGATGAATTCTAGCAACCATCCAGGAAGACACTATGCAGAGGATGAGAGGGTGCAGCCTCCCTCCCTCACATCCTGCATATTCAGGTGGGACAGAGGTGCTGGGTCACTGGAAGGCAGATGATACAAGTCAGCCCTCAAGTGGAACAGAGGCGTCAGGGATATGAATGGCATTAGAAATGTTTTGCCCTCCTAAGAGAATATTCTGAGGCATTTTCCTTACATTCTCCGTAACAGTAAGAAACATTCAGAATAGAACATTTTTCCACAATCTATATCTTTTTTTAATTTTTTTAAAGTTTATTTATTTTGAGACAGACAGAGACAGTACAAGTGGGGGAGGGGCAGAGAGAGAGAAAGAGAGAGAATCCCAAGCAGGCTCCATGCTGCCAGTGCAGAGCCTGATGCAGGACTCGAACTCACGAAATGGCGAGATCATGACCTGAGCAGAAATCAAGAGTTGGACTCAGCTGACTGAGCTACCAGGGCACCCCTACAAGGTATATCTTTGCAGATGGACTTCTAAAACCAAATGAAGTACTATAAGTCAAGATGAACAGAGTGAAGTATTAGCAGAAATTCAGTTATATTTGAAAGATACAAATACATATGTATGTATATGTAAATACATTCAGCAACATTTTTCCTTCTTGGCAGGTAAAGGTAAGTAAATTCTCAATCTTGTGATTTTTCTCTTATAAGAAAACAACAGCTGCTTTATAGTTGTTACCAATTTTATAATCACCGAAAATGAAATTTTCAATCAATTACACTGCCATTGAAGAATGACACCTTGATTATTTAATGTTTTAATAAAAGTTGTTTTAGGGGTGCCTGGGTGGCTCAGCTGGTTAAGCATCAGGCTCTTGGTTTTGGCTCAGGTCATGATCTCATGCGTCATGAGTCTGAGCCCCAGGTCAGGCTCCACGCTGCTGGCGTGGAGTCTGCTTGAAATTCTCTCCCTCCCTTTCTCTTTGCCCCTCCCTCACACACACTCTCTCTCTCAAAATAAATAAATAAACTTAAAAAAAAGTTTTAAGAAAAGTTGTTTTAACCACATGCATATGAGTTATCAGAACTAGGAAAGCAATTTGTCAGGCATAAAAAAGACAGCTAGAGAACATATGATTCAACCATATATAACTAGTATGTAATACTAATATTTGGTAATTAAATATGGTGTAAGTAGTTAAGTAAAAAGAACTTGTAGTGTATATCTTACTCCAATAATGAGTAAACTGAGGCCTAGAGAGATTAAGGAAATGGAAATAGGTCACAGAGGTAGGAAATGATAGCTCTAGGTTTTGACCCAGATTCCCCAGGACCCTCAGTCAGGGCTCCTCTCATTAAGACACCCGGACTTCATCTCCTGGCTACAGGCAGATAACCAAAGAAAACAGACTGAAAGGAAAAGAATACAATATGCAAGGTGAAATGAGGAGTTCTCTGCAAATCAAAATGAATTCCTTATTTTGTGGGCTTTCAAACTCAGAAGGAGGCTGGAAGCTCTTTGTAAACAGAGAACTAAGGGGTCATACCCTCAAGCCCTAAGTACATTCTTATTTGGCTCAGGGAGAAAAGGCAGTGTTTGAGGGATGAGAACATGCTTTACCTCCTTAGAGACTCAGAGTTCCACAAAGGGGCTCAAAGGATGGCTCCCTTCCCCCAGGCCTGGGAAAGAATTTTGGAAAGCATGAGTGAATGTCTTCTTTTGGCACCTGGTCAGGGGCACATACAGCTTGTAAGCTGTCCTCTTGGGAAGAGAGCATGATGGCTTCCGGCTGGTAAGTGACTGGTGTCGATGTTGCTCTTGAAGACCCCACTGAACACACTTCGCACATAGGGTCACTCTCACTTGGCAAAGAAGAGAAGCTTTTATACTGAACAAAGTCCAATAAGAAGGCCTTTTCATAGATACACAAAGGCCAGTGATGTATTTTTCCCTGCCCTGAATTTCAATTAGCATGTTAGGCAACAAACCTGAAAATAACTAAATGAGAAATGTCTGCATTTAGTCTATGGGCCAAGGCCAAGGAAATATAAAATATATATTAAAAATCACTATTAGCCAAATGAACTCTCAGTGTGCATGGGGAGGGGGTGGACATTTCTTAAGAGTATTCTGTTGGAGTTGCTTTTTTTTTATCCGGTTATACTGTTATCTAAAAACTTCTAATAATTACTTTTGCTTTACTTAACATTTTAGTGAGTTAAACAGTGAGACAAAATATGTTCTCATCTACTATTTAATTAATCAAGATATGTGTGAAGTAGCTTTCATCCTTTTCTGGTGTCATCAGAAGGAAAAGTTGAAAGTATTATAAACTCAGAGAATTTTGTCTATAAAAGTGAGGGGGAGCAAAACACATGACCTCAAAAATGTCACTTGGGCGTGTATATTATTTCAAGGCCCAATCAAGACTCAGTCAAGGCCCAACAGACTCAAGAAGAGCTGTTTACCTTCCTCTTTTTTTAAAAAATGTTTTTTAATGTTTATTTATTTTTGAGAGACAGAGACAGAGCGTGAGCAGGGGAGGGGCAGAGAGAGAGGGAGACACAGAATCTGAAGTAGGCTCCAGGCTCTGAGCTGTCAGCACAGAGCCCTACACGGGGCTCGAACTCATGGACTATGAGACCATCACCTGAGCAGCAGTCAGACACGCAACCAACTGAGCCACCCAGGCACCCCCAACAATCCACATTTTAACAAGTTCTTCTTATGTACATGAAAGTTTGATAACCACTGGTCCAAGTTAACTGACTCACAATAGCAACATGCAAAAGAATGAAGCTGGCTCACTTTCTTACACCACACACAGAAATAAACTCAAAATGGATGAAAGACCTAAATGTGAGACCTGAAACCATAACACTCCTAGAAAAAAACACAGGCAATCATTTTTCTGACATTAGCCATAGAAACATTTTTCTACATATGTCTCCTCGGGCAAGGGAAACAAAAGCAAGAATAAACTATTGAGACTATCCCAAAATAAAAAGCAAAGAAAACCATCAACAAAACAAAAAGGCAACCTACTGAATGGGAGAAGAGAGAAGATATTTGCAAATGATATATCCAATAAGGAGTTAATATCCAAAATGCAGAAAGAACTTATACAACTTTGTACTCCCCCCCAAAAGTAATTTGGTATAAAAATGGGCATAAGACCTGAATAGATATTTTTCCAAAGAATACATACAGATGGCCAACAGACACATGAAAAGATGCTCAACATAATAATCATCAGGGAAATGCAAATCAAAACCACAATGAGATAGATATCACCTTATACCTGTCAGAGTGGCTAGAATCAAAATGACAAGAAATAATAAGTGTTGGTGCAAATGTGGATAAAAAAGAACACTTGTGTACTATTGGTGGGAATACAAATTGGTGCAGCCACTGTGGAAAGCAGTATGGATGCTCCTCAAAATATTTAAAACAGAAATACCATATAATCTAGTAATTTCACTACTGGGTTTTTACTAAAGAAAATGCACCCCTATGTTTACTGCAGCATTATTTACAATAGCCAAGATAGGGAAGCAACCCAAGTGTCCACTGATATATGAATGGGTAAAGAAGATGTGGTATGTGTGCATGTATTTGTGTGTGTGTGTGTATACATATATATATACGTATATATGTATATATATGTGCATGTATGTGTGTGTATATATACATATATACAAATACATACACATGTGTGTATATATGTGTATATATGTGTGTGTGTATATATATGTATATAATGGAATGTTATTCAGCTATAAAAAAGAATGAAATCTTGCCATTTGCAACAACATGGATGTAGCTAGAGAGTATAATACTAGGTGAAATAAGTCAGAGAAAGACAAATACCATACGATTTCACTCATATGTGGAATTTAAGAAACAAAACAAATGAACAAAGAAAAAAAAGAGACCAAAAAACCCCCAGATTCTTAACTATATAGAACAGATGGTCACCCGAGGAGAGGTGGGGAGGGATGAGTGAAATAGGTGAAGGGGATCAAGAGTACACTTATCTTGATGAGCACGAAGCAACATATAGAATTGGTGAATCACTATATTGTACACCTAAAACTAATTTAACATTATATGTTAACTATACTATAATCAAAACAAAATTGTTTATAAAAGGAAGATGTGGCACGCACACACACATACACACACAATAGAACATTACTCAGCCATAAGAAAAGATGAGATCTCGTCATTTGCAACAATACAGATGGACCTAGAGGGTACAATGCTAAGTGAAATAAGTCAGACAGATAAAGACAACAATTCTACTCATGTGTGGAATCTAGAAAACAAAATGAATAAACAAAAAACAGGAACAGACTTCCTAATACAGAGAAGAAACTGATGGTTGCCAGAGAAAAGATGGGTAGGGGAATGGGTGAAAAAAAAATTAATAAAGCACAGAGATGCCATTGCACATCAGTGGGAAAAAAGGGGATAGAAGAAAATATAGGAACACGTTTATGACTTTGTAGCAGAAAATTTCTCAAACAGGAAACAAAAATAGCTTACTCTAAAGGAAAAGATTGGTACACTTAACTGCATTAAAATTCAATATATCTGTTTATACGTATATCATTTATTATAAAGTAAATGAAAAAAAAGATAAGCCTCTAAACAGGAATAGATGTTTTTCACACATATTGATAAAGACTCATATTTAGTATGTATTCATTCAACAACTATTCATCGAGTGCTCATGTGCCAGACACTATTATAAGTGTTAGGATATAGAAAACAACAACAAAAAACTATGAAGATCTCTGCTCTCCTGAACTTACATGCCTTGCTTACAACAGACCTAATCAATAAGGAAATCATGCAGTTATTTGCTTAAATTGTGGGTAAATTATATACATTATATATAAATACAGGAACCCAAAAGTAGAAAGTTTGAAAGTCTGCAAAGTTTGAAATCTGACAACCTCTGTCATCAGCCACTCTTGTGCTGGCACAATGGGACCATGAAGGTGGGGCTTGGGAGTCCTGTCAGCCAGGAAAGAATTCAAGCTTTGGTGCCAGGGTTCTCAGACCAGGGCTCTATGTCCCATAAGGTGATTGAGATATTATTCGTTAACTTCTTGCTCATCCTAAATTCTACCCCTGCTGTGTTGTCTTGGATTCTGGACCAAAGGTGGCCCCCAAATGTCTTTTAGATGATGGGGTTCACCTGCTGTTCGGCAGCTCACACGAAGGAGCTTTTAAGAGTCTGGTCATAACTAACAATAGGATGAATTTTACAACGTGGCCCACTCATTACCACTATGCTGAAAAGAAATCATCCACTGTAAAATTGACAATTACCGCATTTTAGTAAACTTTGAAATTTTTGGAAACTATAATTCCAAGAGTGTTTCTCAAACAAGAAAATCTTCCAGTAGATATAATGCACTTCTTTGATGAAATGACTCTTATCCCTTTCTCCTCACCAGTACAGGAGAATTAAAATAGGATTAAAATAAATAGTTTACATACAATAGAACTATACAGCTATGACCTTCAAGGGGAAATGACTGATTGCACAGAAATAATGTAAATAGACATGGTCTCTGTGCTTAGATGAAGGAATCTGTATATATTATCATTAAAAGTTGAAGCCAATTTGTGAGAAGCAATGGAAGATCCTCATAGATTATGGCTGTAAGAATGGATGTACAAATGCATGGAGAGATGACATACTTAGGCACCATCCTGCCTAACAAGCTATGAGATATCGGTTCTGGGTCAGTGAACAGTGTACATTCTTTATACTTTAGAATTCCATTCTCCATTCTAATTCACTTAAGCTGGAAGTGAAGATGGAAGACTTTATTTATTCTTGAAGCAAACTGCTGACTGAGCCTGAAAATTTGCCTAGAATTGAGGAATGACACTGTCTTTTTAAATTAATTATAGCACTTAATTCTTAGTAAACAAAAGACTTAAAAGTCTTAGTTTATAGTTACTTTATTTTCTTCCCTCTTTTAACCAAGACACTTGCATGAGAACTTCTGCTTTCAGCCGTGATAAAGTAACAAAGTCCTAACTTTAATTTGTAAACAATTAGCTGAACAAAGTATATGAAACAGTTGTTTTCAGACACTGAATGACAGGCCTATAGGACTATGATTTCTGGAAGAATGAAACCAGATGAGGTAAATGCTATGCACACCCCAACTTTCTGCCTGGAGGTGCCAGGTGGGGGAACTCAGAGGCTCACCTGAGGTGAGCAGATGGAGTTCAGAGCTCAGGAAGCTGAGGTGGCTGGAATCTGCAGGGCAGAATTCTGGAAAGAAGAGAGCTACACAGAAAAAGGCCTCCAGGGGCACCTGGGTGGCTCAGTCTGTTAAGCCTTATCTTGATCTCAGCTCAGGTCATGATCTCATGGTTCATGGAATCAAGCCCTACACTAGGTTCTGGGCTGACAGTGTGGGGCCTGCATGGGATTCTCTCTCTCTGCCTCTCCCCTATTCATGCATGAGTGTTCGTTCTCTCTCTCTCTCTCTCTCAAAATAAATAATAAATTTAAAAAAAATTTTTAAAAAGAAAAGAACAAGGTCTCTGGAAATCTGCATAGGGGTTTCCTTGAACTCTTCTTATGTATGAGGCTGCACATGCCTTCCTATCCCAAACATTATGCAAAACACTGGAATTAAAATGAAACATAGGATAAAAGTCCCTGTCTTTCAGGGGCTAAAATATAGCGAAGAATTTCCCACTGGTAGTGATTTCTGTTTCCTTTCTTCTCTTACTTATACTTGTAGTTCTCTGACAAGTCTTAAATTTTATTTAATTTCTGATCACATTTTTTTACTGTAACAAATGTTAGAATGTTACCAATTCTGTGTATATTTGATTTTTTATGGAGAAAGTATTGTAAGCATATAATCATTCATTCATGCCTTTTATTATATACTTTTATAAATACTCACTTAATGCATATAATATGTAAGAAATTATATAGGCTCTGGTATTATAAAAAGTATAAGATATTGCCTCTATCTCAAAGAGTTTATAATTTAGCTGGGGAGATGTGCTTAAAAGCTAATAATATTTAGTGGGCATTGAATCCTAGTATGCAAGTACTGTTATTTTATAAGTATTTTATATGTAATAATTCATTTACTCCCCACAACATTATGAGTCAGGTATTATGATTATCACAGTTTTATAAGACAAATAAATTGAGGTGCAGTGAGATTATATAATTTGCTCAATGACTTACATCCTGTAGGTAGCAGAGCCAGGATTTTGAGATTATATAATTTGCTCAATGACTTACATCCTGTAGGTAGCAGAGCCAGGATTTCGAGACTTAAAATCGGACTCCAAAACAGCTGCCATAACACATTACTGGAACTTAAAAAAATGAACTGTTTAAGGAGTGTTTATTGGAGGACCCATCATATGCAAAGCCGTCTGCTAGGCAGTGACATTTAAATGTGTTTAGGACGATTCCCAGTTTCAAGAAATTTACAGTCTTCATATGATTAACATTAGAATGATTGTTATGGATTAATATCTGAAAAACCCATAATATATCACATGACTCCTACAGGAAAAAATGTATTATGAGTCTCAAACAATTTGCGTATGCATTAACTTTAGGAGAACTTTATTGCCAGGTGAGAACTGGCTCTGTAATATGTTACATATAATTACTTAGCAAACATTTAAAAAATGTTTTAACAATTGGAAAATGTTTTCATATTCTTTTTAGAATATTTTCTTATTTAAAATGTTCACCGATTGTGAAATAAATGATCCTTTGGTGCCGTACAGTCTCCTGCGGTCTGAGATTCCCAGGGCTGCTGCAACAGATTACCACAAGGTTGGTGGCTTAAACAATAGAACTTATTTTCTCACAGTTCTAAAAGCCAAAAGTCTGAAATTGAGGTACCAGGAGAGCCACACTCCTTCTGAAGACTCTAGGAGAGAATCCTTCCTTGCATTTTCCAGCTTCTAGTGGTCCCTGGCCTTTGTTGTCTTGTATTAGCCAATCACTGCCTCTGTCTTCACAAGGCATTCTTCCCTATGTCTGTTCCTTTTCTTCTCTGATGAGGGTACCTCTCGTTGGATTCAGGGCCCACTCTTCTCCAGGATGATCTCATCTCAAGATCTTCCCCTTAATTACATTTGCAAAGACCCTTATTCCAAATAAGGTCACATTCTGAGGTACCAGGGATTAGCCTGTGCTGAGCTGTGTGATATATACTTGGGGGGCCACTATTCAATCCCCTATACCCACCTTAATTACTCTTATTTTTTGTTGTTTTGCTAACATTAAGGGTGGTAGGAGGCTGAAGTGCATGAGCAAGGGGTTTGCTCTTAATAGGGACGGGGATGGAGAAGGGAATGGGAGATTGAGGAGGAACAACAGAGGAAACAGAAGACACACATAACAGAGCAGCCAAAGAGTTCATGACTCCTCAGGCTCAAATATATACTCAAGAGATCAAGAACAGAATAGGTAGAAAAGGAGATAAGATTTTTAAAAAGAGAAGAGGGGCACCTGGGTGGCTCAGTGAGTTGAGCGTCTGACTTTAGCTCAGGCTCAGGTCATGATCTCACAGTCTGTAAGTTCGAGCCCCACGTCAGTCTTGCTGCTCTCAGTGCATAGCCCACCTGGAATCTTTTGTCCACCCCTCTCTCTGTCCCTCCCTCACTCATGCTCTCTCTCTCAAAAATAAATAAAACATTTAAAAAGAGAAGAAACAAATGTCAAGGCAATGGGGAAGGCTGGGGACAGTGTTCAAAGATTCCTGGTAATGAGCTCCATTCACCCTGTTAGGAAAGGGCATTTACAGGTAAAGCATATATACAGACAAGGATAAAGAACCCTGTTTTCTAAGCCCATGACTTAAAATGGGGTTACAATTAATAGTAACAACGCATGTATCACCAGTTCTTGCCTCTAACAGCTACTGCAAGATCTGTTAGGTGTGAACTCACCTCAGCCCCGTAATTATTTCTGGTAGTCTTCCTTAGCTGTCCTCCTGGGCTCAGCAACATGTCTTGTCAAGGCATTCGCCATTTCCTTCCTCTCCTGCTGCGCCTCCACTGCCTCCTAATTGGCACGAAAGGATCTCACTGCTGCCTCTGACGATCCCAACGGGCCTTTTCCTGCCATGTCCCTCTAGGCCTTGCTGCCCGATCATGCCAGGTTCTTTGACACCAGTACTCCCCTAGGTGCCAAATCTCTTCCAGCCACCAACACCACAGAGATGGTGTGATCCTCTCGGTATCAAAATAGGTCTGGTCCTCAAAATGCAAAGCCTCACTGAACTCCATAAAAACGTGGAGGCACTGTTTTCCTTCCTTTTAGCATTACCCTTTTCCACTTGGTTTCATAGCAATGCTGCTGTGTCATGGTGGCTGATAGACTTTTACTTAGTGTCTCACCGTCCCCATACCTTCCTCCTATAACAACATGCATACACCCATTCCACACATGTATAGACAAACCACCATGAGAACTCACAAAGATCTGAGCAGGATACACATTTGAGTGACAAACACTTAACTGGAATTGTCCTCTGACAATGGCTGGATTTCTGGGTCAAGAGGAAAAAAAAAAGAAACAGGAAGGGTAAAACATAGAAATAAATGATTACTACTATCTACACTCTGTGCATCTACGAATCTTTGTACAAGTTTTGGGTAAGTTCTCTAGCACAGGGCCAGGCACATAGGTGATCAATAAATACTTATTAAATGATTCCATGAGATAGAGGAATTGATCCTATGAAAACAGTGCGTGTGGGCCTCGCCAGGTAATGAATTCCCCGTTCACAGCCCTCATGCTCCTGGAACTCTCCTTCCTGCGCCTACAGTAGGACTCACTCACATTTGCCCAGCTACGAAATTATGATACTTTGAATCAGAGGTCTGTTTGCCTAAAAGGCTATTCTGGTTGAAATAAAAAGTCAGATAAAGAAAGAAGAGTCAGGGAAACTTCTGGGTACTTAAGCAGTATAAGTTTTATTTAGGGCCCTTGGACAAAAACAGTAATTGCACAGGCTTAAATCAGTGAGGGCAAGCAGATGCTGCTCACCCACACAACAAACTGTCCTGGGAATCCTAAAAAGCATAGGCAGAAATTCAGTCTGGAAAACTAACCAGTAGCATTCAGAGGAGCAGCAGACAAGGGATATGATCAAGAGCAATGTTTTCAATTTGTGTCCTATGACCCAGCAGTGGTTTGTGAAATCAATTTAGAGGGTTGATTCCAGCATTTAAAAAAAGTATCAAGTAACAGAATATGGTAAAGTAGGATAGAATAGAAGAGATCATATCTGCATGCACTGCAGAAAGTAACAGTAAGCATTGTTCCATGAAATTTTGCTTTAAGAATGTATATGTATATGCATCTCTACACCTGCACGTGAATGTGTACACATGCATATGCATGCATGTAAGTGATGAATAGCAATGTAAAATGTACTATTTATTGTGGGCTATCTTAAAAGTATTTGAAAGGCACACCTGCAGGGAAGGCAGCTACCAGACACAGTTCTGAAGAACCGGTGAGTGTATATCCTACCTAGAGGGACGGCTGCCATTCAGCTCCAAATGATTCTCAAACCTACTCTGTAGACAGAGACTGTATTGGTCACTCTCTTGTCCACAAATGTTTACTGCCCCTTCCAATAAGCCCCTCCCTCTTAGAAGATTATATAATGCTCTCACCGACATCAGTCTTAGACACATGATACGTTTGGTCAATGGATATGAGTAAAAGTGAAGTGCCTGCCACGTCTGGGCATTGATGTATGACCCATCACATTGCTGCCTTTCTTTTCTCTCTGCCCAGAGCCCAGCAATGCCCCAAATAGGAGCTGTCCTCACAGCCAAGCTGCCAGAATGGTGGGGATGTGGAACAGAACCACTAAGCATCAGAAATAGGCAAGAAGCAAAAACAATAATTAAACCTTATTGCTTTGAGTGACTCAGATTCTCAAGTGGTATTATGTCACTTACTGTAGAATAATGTAGCCTCAATTCACCGATACAACGATTTACACAGAAATTTCATAATCAATCTTATTAAATAATGTTTCCAAGGATCCTTTTATTAATAAATATCTTGCTTTAAAAATAGCATACAAGTGACCAATAAACATACTAAAAGGGCCTCAATTTTATTAACCCTCAGGAAAATGTACATTACAACCATGGTACAATACACCTGTACACTCACAAGAGTGGCAAAAATAAGGGAAAAAAAATACCAAGCATTGCTGAAGATGTGGTATAGCCAAACTCTCACATATTAGGTATGTATACTGGTACAACCACTTTGGAAAATTGTTTGTCAGTCTCTGCTATCCCCGAACAGGCACATCCTACGGCAATTCTACTCCTAGGCATATAACTAACAGAAGTGCACATACACATGCTGCATTTCATGAAGAAGGATGTTCAGAGAACCCCTATTCTTAATAGCCAAATATCTCAAACAATTTAGATACATGAAAAGATGCCAACATCACTAATCATCAGGAGAATGCAATCGAAACCACAAGGACATATCACTTTACACCTGCCAGAAAGGCTAGAATCAAAATGACAAGAAATAACAAGTGTAGGCACAGATGTGGATAAAAAGGAACCCTTGTGCACTCTTGGTGGAAATATAAAGTGGTGCAGCCATTACGGAAAACAGTATGGATGCTCCTTGAAAAAGTTAAAAATAGAAGGACCATATAATACAGTAATTCCACTACTGGTTATTTACCCAAAGAAAATGAAAACACTGATTAGTAAAGATGTATGTGCCCCTTTGTTTATTGCAGCATTATTTACAATAGCCAAGATATGGAAGCAAACTAAATATCCATCAACAGATGAAGGGATAAAGAAGATGTGGTACACACTCACACACACACACACACACACGCACACATACACAATGGAATACTACTCAGTCATAAGAAAAAATGAAATCTTGACATTTGCAGCAACATGGGTAGACCTGGAGGGTATTATGCTAAGTGAAATAAGTCAGAGAGAGAAAGACAAATACCATAGAAACAGATTCATCAATACAGAGAACAAACTGATGATTGACATAGGGGAAGGACATGAGAGGATGGGCAAAATGGTCAAAGAGGAATGGGAGATACAGGCTGCCAGTTATGGAGTGAATAAGTCACAGTGATAAAAAGTACAGCATAGAGAATATAGTCACTAGCATTATAATAATATTGTATGGTAACAGACGGTAGCTACACTTATGGTGAGCACAGCATACCATATAGATTTGTGGAATCACTATATTGTACACCTGAAATTAATGTAACATTGTGCGTAAACTATACTGTAATAAAAACAAATTTAAAAAAATTTTAACGTTTATTTATTTTTGAGAGAGAGAGAGGGAGACAGAGCACAAGCGGGCGAGGGGCAGAGAGAGAGGGAGACACAGAATCGGAAGCAGGCTCCAAGTTCGGAGCTCAGCACAAAGCCCGATGTGGGGCTCAAACTCACGAACTGCAAGATCATGACCTGAGCTAAAGTCCGTGCATGTGTGTTGTTGACATATTCTATATACGTAAGATTATATATAAAACATTATTTATCAATGAGAACTAATGAATTGCAATCACATTAGTGATTAGCAGCCACTTAAATAAACTGTACAAACCTAAGTTTCTATTGCATATACTATAATTTACTCATTTTACTGTGGATGGACATCTGTTTTCAGCCTTCTCTATTGCAAACAGTGCTGCTGGGAACTTTGTTGTATATGCCCCCCTGATTCAAAAGTGCAAAGTTTTCCAGGGTACATACCTAGGATTGGAATCACTAGATCTTAGAGTCTATGCATCTTTAGTTTTACTACATAAGACCTAACAGTTTTTCAAAGTGATTATACCAAGATATATTCCCACTCTTAATATTTGAGAGTTCCTATTGACATTTTTAATACGTTGGCACAATCCTTTAAAGAGACAGAGGAGCTCAACAAAATGCTACACAAGTTTCTACGGTCACTGGATCTACAGTGAGTAATACAGGCAACATTTTGTATTCCAGAACAAATAAAATAATTTTATATGTATATAATTGTACATTTATTTCTATTTCCCTAACAAAACGTCTGATCCTTTCAACACAGCTTTCAAATTTCTGGAAAATTTGCATTTCTAATCTTAGTGCTGCTTAGAAAAGACTTTATACCATTAAAAAGAAATTATTAAATGTTTATTTGTGTTTGGTGCTGAACTGCACAAATTAGATAACTGAGCATTATTATTATTATTATTATTATTCAAGAAAATCAAACTAACATTGAATGAGAATGTGTTAGTGCCAGTTGGAACTTCCTTTTTACAGATAAGAAACAAAAGATAAGAGTTAATTCTTTCACAGAGCCAAATGGTGGCTGGGTCAGAATTCAAATGCAGGTCTAATTACAAAATACCTTCATGACCATTAATCACCACTGCTTCTTTTTACAATTTTCCTTCTGATCTATTATTTTTTCAACTTTTCAAGATAAAGATACTTTGTCTTGCTGATCTGATTTATCATCTGACAAAAAGGAAATCTTACGTAAGCCTCTAAAATCTGAAGCCCAGTGAAACTGAGTAATTTCCAGTTCTACCATTTTCTCCTGCACTGCAGTTTTCTGATCTGATGTGAAGACAATAATCATGTGTATATCAGAGGATATCTGTAAGGATTTTATCAGAGAAATAATGGTAAGCCCTTGGCACAGTGCTTCCCACATAGTAGGTGTTCAATACCTGCCAGCTATTATCAACATGAACATTCGTGCCAACATTTATTAAGGGAAACACTTTGATAAGCCTGGCACTTTACTACTGATCTTTGTCTTCTTTCTATCTGGCAAAGCATCTGGCACAGACCAACTGGCCCACGGAGTAATTGTGGTTGGTGTCAGGGATGTCCTATGAGGGATGACATTTAGCTAAATGACGACAATGAGCTGACCATCTGGGTCAAAGCACTTCAGGGAGAGTGAACAGCAAGAACAAAGGCCCTAAAAAAGGAAGGAAGCAGCCACAAGTGGCCAGAGTTCTGAAGCAACATGGGTAAAAGAGAGTGCTACAGTACATTTGGGAGGTGAGCAGGTGCCTGATCACGGCCTCACAGACAGATTGGTTATGTTCTCCAATTCACTGCTGCATGATAAGATTTGTAATCCAGTGAGTAATATGGCACACATATTTGTAGAATAAATGAGCATCAAAAGGGTCACATTAGTAATTATACTTCCATTACTTTAAAAAGAGAGAAAGCTTTGGCATGGATAGAACTTTTCCAAACTCCCTCCAGATGACTGGCCCACTGTAGCTGCTAGGTACTGAGTTGTTGTCCCCCACCCCAAATTCATGTTGAAGTCCTAAGCTCTGCCGATGTGATGGAGGTGGGGCCTTTGGAAGGAATTGGAATTAGATGATCTTATGAGGGTGGGCACCCCATGATGGGATTGGTGCCCTTTCAAAAAGAGACACCAGAGAACTTGCTTGCCCCTCACCCCCACATGAGCACAGAAGAAGAGCCCTGACCAAATTGGCTGGAATCTTATCTTGGACTTCCCAGCCTCCATAAGTTTGAGGTATAAAGTTTTGTTATGTAAGCTCCCCAGTCTGTGACATTTTGTTATGGCAGCCTGAGCAGACTAACACAGTGGGCAAGATTTAGTCAGGGAAGAAGATATGAGTCTCAATCAAAACACTAAATGGATCTTAATGCTTTTGCTTTGGGAGAAAAAAATGCCCCTCAACAGTGCGGAGACAAATAAACAGACTAATTGAAGACAGAGAACAAAAGAGGAAATTCCTTTTTAAGCAATGTTATCTCTTGGTGCCACTGCTCCATTCTAATCGCACCAGAGGGAAACTAGGTAATAGTATTCATCGAATTCCAGAAGAATGGGCCCAAATTTCACTCATCTGATTCAAAGGCTTAGTTCAGCAAGAGGCACATGATGTGACTGCCCCCAACTGAATTAGTGATGCGAGCAAATGCACTGCTCTTGACAGCAGCATGCTGAACAGAGGAGGAAAGGTTGTGGGGAATGCCAGGCTTTGATTTATTTTCCTGTGTTGCTTTGGATTTGCAAATAGATATTACATGTGAATATATCAAAATAGGGGACCTATTAAGAGGTTTAAATTCCCTATTTTGTTTATGCAACAGATACTTTCCTAAGCAAATATTCTTGTATGAAGGCCAAACACTATTCTGGGTGTTTGGGATAGAGCAATGAATAAGACAGATATGGTCCCTGCCTACAGAGAGCTTCTAGTGCGGTTGGAGGGAAATAGAAAATAAATAAAACAAACCCAGAAAAGCTCATATGGTCAAAAACGTTAAGAATAAAATCAAATAGAAATGTGCTAGAGAGTGACTGCGGAGCTGTTTCTGCCACTATTCACCTAAGACTTCTGACTAATAAATATTAGTTGGAAGCTTAACATTCACTTTTGCTTTTTGTTGTTGTTGTTGCTGCTGCTGTTCTTGAAAAAGGAAACATTCTAATCACTTCTGGTCAAAAACAATAAAATACTAATCCATGGTCCTTCTTGGGCTATTTTCATTCAATTAAATTTGTATGTATACTAAGTCCTTTTGAAAGGGGAAAGTGACAAACGGGGTTGGATAAGTACATGGGCATTAAAGTACACTAAATGAGTTCAGATTTAGAATGTAAGCAGTTTGAAATTAGGGATCAGATTTTCCTCATCTCTGCATCATGCATAGCAACTAGCAGAGTTCTTGGCATTATTAATAATGTGGTAAATCTAACAGAAAAACTGTGCAAATATATGAACAAGCACTTCAAAGAAAAAAGAATCCAAATGGCTAATAAACACAGTAAGATGCTAACACCAATTCATAATGAAAAACAATAAAGTAAAAGAAGTGGTTTTTTTTTTCCAACATATCATAGTTGTAGAGTTTAAAACTTTTGTAAAAAACCCTGAAAAGAACAGTGTTTGCCAGTGTGCGTGTAAACATGAACTCTTATCAATGGTTAACTGATGGAGTCTTTGGCAAGGCAATTTGGAAAAAAAAATCAAAATTGTAAATGTCCATCCTGTTTTTACAGGAAATTAAACCTCAAACAACTTATCCCATGGATATATTTACCAAAACATGCAAATAAAAATTACAAAGATATTCTTTAGCATATAGTTTAAGAGAAAAACCAAAAAGCATAAAAATAAACCAACTGTCCAGGGAACTGCATACATAATTATGGTATATCCACACAGAACAGTATGTATCTATTAAAAAACTATGGAAAGTTCTATGAAATGTATAATTAAATGGAAAAAAAATCAAGAAGTATTAAACATTTCTGAAACAATATGTAAGTAAGTGTTAACAGTGGCACAGCAGGTACAACAGCCCCCCAAAGATGTCCATGTCCTAAATATGTCCTAAATACATATGTTAAATTATAGGCAAATGAAAATTAGGGGTATAGATGAATTAAGGTTGTTAATCAGCTGACCACAGAACAGGAAGATGATACTGGATTATCCAGGTGGGCACATGTAATCACAAGGGTCCTTAAAAGTGGAAGAGGGAGGCAGAGGAGAGAACCAGAGAAATGGTAGCACAACAGAGACCTGGCTTGACATTGCTTATGTTGAAGATGGAAGGAAGCCATGAGCCAAGGAATGTGGGTGGCCTCAGGTGGTGGAAAGGGCAAGGGGAGAGACTCTTCCCTAGAGCCTCAAGAAGGGAACAAACACCCAGCCCTCCTAACACCTTGATTATAGCCCAGTGAGGCTCATTTCAGACTTCTGAACTATAAAACTTTAAGTTAAAAAATTTGGAGTTTTTAATCTAAAAAAGTTTGTGGTAATTTGTTACAGGAAACTAATGCGAGTGGTTAGTTCTACAAGGGGGTGCTGGAGGTTGGGGCAGCCTGGTTAAAGATTTCAATTGTATGTCATTCTCTAAGCTGCAGAGGGGCAGAGAGAGAAAGGGAGACACAGAATGTGAAGCAGGCCCCAGGCTGTGAGCTGTCAGCACAGAGCCCAAGGTGGGGCTCAAAACCACGAACCATGAGATCATGACCTGAACTGAAGTCTGATGCTTAACTGACTGAGCTACCCAGGCAGCTCTGTAGGGAATAACTTTTAAAGACAAGTTTCTATTATGGCCAAAAACAATGAGGTAAATATAGGAAAAATAAAATTTGAAGAGAAGGAAATTTTGTATAGGTTCTTACACACTCCAAAGGACTAATAATTAGGCTTGCAATTTCATCCTTACAATGACATATAGTGCCCAAATTTACTGAAAATGTCTATATGTAATAAAGATTAAAATAACACAATTTTGAAAAGTATGGGAAAACCAAGCAAGATAAAAGATGAGTCTCATTTCTCATCCCTGAGTATTTATTAGCTTTGTGATTCTACCCTTTCTCCATCTCTTGAAGTTAACTATGCACCACACAATGGTTTTTAGACAGTCATATTGTTATATATCCCAATGCAGTAATAATGAAAACATCTAACTTGTGTCCCTGATATCCTTCTAATTGTTTTAGATGTATTGCATTTAATCCTCACAATAACCCCTCTGTGGTTGGCACTATTATCATGCCTATTTCTTAGGCACAAGGGATTTACTTGCCCAAAGTCCACACAGCTAATAAGTGATAAAAACCAGATTCGAATGGAACAGGGTAACTGCTAAGTGCACAATCTCAACCAACCACTTAATGCTGTGCTCAATATAGTCAAGAAAGTTCGACTCAATGTCTAAAAAGAAATTTCTTCATGATTAATGAAGCACAGGACAAGCTTTATTTTAGCAGTCCTGTGAGCAGATCTTGGGCTAAAGAGTTAACATAATAATATACTTTTCCATCTGGCCTTTCCAATAGTTCAGCCTCTCCACCATACAGGCTCTCCCAACGTCCTTTCTTGTGTCTCCTACTTGACCTCAAAAAACGGGTCACTAACCAAATTGTCTGGCATACCAACTCGACAGCATTTATTATTATATCCCTTTTATTTCTTTGTCAAGTCTCTGTTGTAGGACCCATGCTTTAAGCATTCCTGGGGACTAAAGCTGTGCTACCATAAAAACACTCACAAATTAATGGTATTATCAAATCACACAGGAAGTCATTGTACATAAAAATGAACAACACAATAATGTGACAACTTCAGTTCAATACTGCCAGTTAACCAAATACATCTTAAATTGTCAACAAACAACTCTTCTGCAGGGCTCCTGAAGTAATTAGTGATCCCTAAGAAAACATTCCCCAAACCACAGCATTTTAAGTTAGACTCCATTTGAATGTTGTTAGGGACACCTGGGAAACCTAGAAATACTCCTCTCCAGCCACAATGATCTATATCTTTTTCCTCCATGAAAATCAAATAAGAAACTCTATTCTGTTGTTTTTACTCTAAGTAAGAAAAAGTGAGAAGAGGAAAGATACATTCACAGGCAAATCAATAAATTACTTGAAAATAGATATACATATTGTTAAACAAAATATAGGACCAATTAAACTATTCCAAAACACCCATATATAAGAACATATTTTGTTTCATAGAGATCCCTGTCCATATCAATCTTCTCACCAATTGAGCAGGCTCACTTTTGCATCCCAGATCTGCTCTCCAGGGCACCACGACACTTGTTTATTCAAATCTTTTTTTTTTTTTTTTTTTTTGGTCAGCTGTTACCATACTCTACCTTACCCACTTGGGGTTCCTTTCCCTAACGACTGGTACTCAGTAATATACAGGCTCCCCAGCTTCACAGGCCCCCACACCAACCCCACCCTAACCTAACTTAGAGTTGAGTCTGTTTTTTTCATTCTAAGGTTTCCATCTCTATGCATATCAGGAAAGCTCAAGGAAAGCTTACCTGCTCAAGGACTTTCCTCTTACCAATATCTCTCCTACCTTTCTTCTTCATTATCAATTTCTCCTTCTTTAAAGATCATCACTTTATGCGGCACCTGGGTGGCTAAGTTGGTTAAATGCCCAACTCTTGATTATGATCTCACAGGTGGTGGGATCGAGCCCCCCATCAGGCTCCGAACTGACAGCACAGAGCCTGCTTGAGCTTCTCTCTCTCCCTTTCTCTGCCCCCCTCCTGCTTGCATGCTTTCTCTCAGAATAAATAAACTTAAAAAAAATAATAAAGATCATCACTTTACAAACACACATCTCGCAATAAAATACATGACCACCATAACAGAAACTAAGAAAGAAAACAAAAATAATAGTAGCCCCATTCCTCTGCTACCTTTCACGGCAAAATCTTGAAATGAATTGTTTATATTGTCATTTCTTCCCTTTTGCTCTGCCTTGTTCCCTCCACCCCAGGGAAATATCTCTTGCCAAGGTCATCAGCAACCCCATCTTGCCAAATTGAATGGTCAAGTCTTGGCTTCATCCTACTCACAGTTCACTTCTTCCTTTTGGAAACACATGTATCTCTAGGATTCAGCCTCCTTTAATGGCTCCTCCTTTTCTTCATGGATTTCTGTAAGTAACTGTCCAAGGCTAGATCCTTGGACATCTTCTCTTATTACTCCACAGTGATGAGATCTGGACCCATGGCTTTCAATGTCATCTTTCACTGGTAATCCTAAACTTCTTTCCCTAGTCTCAACCTCTACCCTGAGCTCCAGACTTGTGTATCCAATGATCTTCTTCTTCTTGTTGTCTTCTCCACTTGGAGGTCTTACAGGCATCTCAAACAAAATATGATCAAAACAAAACTCTGATGTTACACCCCCCCCCCCAGCCTACCAACCCAATCCCTCCATGAGAGTTCCCCATTTTACAACATGACAGGATATTATAATTACATTTATAGCCATTCTCACCCACTAGAATGTAAGCTTCATGAGAGCAAGGATTTTGTCTTGTTTCTTGCTGTACCTCCACTGTCTAGACCAGTACCTGGTGAACAGAACGTGTTCAACAAATATTTGACGAATGCAAAATAGTGGGAGAAGGAAAGTAAAAACAATAAACACTGTAAAAGCTACAAATATCAAATAACGATAAAGATGCTTTCTTAACAGTTTTTCCTTATCAGCAGAAAAGTGCTGCCTTTTTTTTTTAATGGTTTGGTGGAAATCTGCCATATTATTATGCTGTTATTTCTGGAGATTGAGATAATCAATTCTTTTCCTCTTTAATGACTAGTCCCTCCCATCATTCTTCTAGTTGTCAGGTGGGCCTAAGCAGGAGGTGAACTAATGAACTAATGAAGTAATAGGACATTCAAGTGTCCCTAAAGGTGTTATTTACGTCTTTATGTTATTTACAAACAGGTAGTTGTTTTTCAGTCTAAACATTCCTTCTATTCTACACTGGGAAGTCAACTTGAGCAACATTTCCTAATTTTCCCTTCTGACTTAGACTCCTGGGTATTGTTAATATTTCTCTTTCACACTTGCCAATCAGCTGGCAAAGGTCTTTACATCTACTAGAGAGAGAACTGGAAGCAATGCTGGTTGCCTCTAGGATGTCTTGATTCTAATACTGAAGTCCAGCGATTACCATGTCCATCTCCAGCTCTGGAATTTGGAATTACACCTTCTTAGAGAATTTAATCAAATCAGGACTTTGTGCTATACTTTAAATAATTCTTTAACAGGAGGTAGGTTAAAGTCAGGCACTGTTTAGCTTCTGTAGTTCATGATTCTTGAAAAGCTGAGGGACACTTTTTCTTTCCTGATGTCAATCTTGCTTCAACCTAAAATTCAAATCCTTAAAATGCCTGTAGCACCAAGTTGTGATTTCATCCTTTTTTCTATAACTACTGTTTATTGGGCACCCATCTCATTATTCATTCTAAGAGTTTTTTACTATCTAAGAGCTTTGTACTACCTCATTTAATCCTGAGAATAACCCTATACGGTAACATTATGCTCACATAACAAATTAAGAAACTAAGGCGGTGAGAGGTAAAGAACTTGCTCAGGGCCATGATTCAAACCAAGGTGTGTCTGACTCTAAATCCTATGCTTTAACCACTGCACCATGGCCATTTTTGCTTTCTTTGTCCCTCCTGATGATTTGGGTTATATTACCATTTGTACGTTATTATTATTTATACCCCCTACTTAAAATGTTTTGAGGACATTTATAATAAAAAAATATATAATATTTATTATATATGTTTATATATATAATAAAGCAGTTAAGATAAAATAGAAAATTTTACAAAATGAAAAAAAGAAGCACATGTCCTTGAGAAGTATGACCAAAAGCATTAATATGATGCCTTAGTCCTAGGACTAGGACCTGAGAATTGAATTCTCAGGACTAAGACTGAGACCCCTAGTGTCAACATGAATTATTTGTTCCAGGAAAATTTTGCCTAGGACAGATAAGACTGTCAACTGATAATTTAATTCACTTTTAAATAAACTTTTACTTTAGGAAAATTAACTGATCTTGGACAATCGTCTACTTACCCAGGAAAATGGCTCACATACCAAAACGCAATACCCTGACCAGGTCTCAAGTAGCCACTGTAACTGAGCTTTAAACTGAGCTCTCTGCTTCCCAGCAAACATGTGAAAAAGGAAACACACAGAATCATTTAATTCTAGTTTTCTCTCTTTTTTAATACCATTAGACAGGGGTGCCAGGGTGGCTCAGTCAGCTGAGCATTTGACTCTTGACTTCAGCTCAGGTCATGATCTCAAAGTAATTGGGATCAAGCCCCACATTGGGCTCTGTGGTGACAGTTCAGAGCCTGCTTGGAATTCTCTCTCCCCCTCTCTTTCTGCTCCTCCCCTGCTTGCATGCATATGCTTGCTCTCTCTCTCTCTCTCAAAATAAATAAATAAACTTTAAAAACAAAATAAAATTGGAGCACCTGGATGGCTCAGTCAGTTAAGCATCTGACTCTTGGTTTCGTCTCAGGTCATGATCTCATGGTTAGTGAGACAGAGCCCCAAATCAGGCTCTGTGCTGATGTGAGCCTGCTTAGAATTCTCCCTCTCCCTCTCTCTCTGTCCCTACCCTTCATGCACTCTTGCTCTCTCTCTCTCTCTCAAAATAAATAAATATTTAAAAAAATAGAATAAAATACCATTAGATATGATACAGCCATAAAAAAAGATGCTATTGTGCCATTTGAGAAAACAATAGATGAACCTACAGGGTATTACACTAAGTAAAATAAGTCAGACTGAGAAAGACAAATAACCATATGATTTCACTCATAAATAAAAACTTAAAAAAGGAATAAACAAAAAGCAGAATCAGACCTATAAATACAGAGAACAAACTTAAGTTGCCAGAGGAAGGGGGGTGGGAGGTCAGGCAAAATGGTGAAGGAAAAAGGGAGATACAGGCTTCCAGTTATGGAATGAATAAGTCACAGGAATAAAAAGCAGAGCATAAATAATACAGTCAATGATACTGTAATAGTGATGCAAAGGGACAGATGTCAGCTACACTTGTGATGAACATAGTATAATGTATAAACTTGTCAAATCACTAAGTTGTACATCTGAAATTAATATAACATTGTGTGTCAACTATATTCAAATAGGGGCACCTGGGTGGCTCAGCCAGTTGAGCATCCGACTTTGGCTCAGGTCATGATCTCACGGTTCGTGGGTTCAAGCCCCGCGTCGGGCTCTGTGCTGACATCTTGGAGACTGGAGCCTGCATCGGATTTTGTGTCTCCCTCTCTCTCTGCCCCTCCCTCACTCACATGCAGTCTCTCTCTCTCTGTCTCAAAAATAAATAAACATTAAAAAAACTATATTCAAATAAAAAATAATAAAAATAAAAATAGAAAAATATATAAAATAACATTTTAAAAATACCATTAGATATTCAAGAGAAATACATTTCTTCCCCATTATTTTTAACCTTATTGCACAGATAAACAACTGAGGCTGACAAACACTATGAGATTTAGACAAGATTCCACTGAAAAAAAAGTGGTAGAGCTTGAATTTGAACTTAACTCTTACCTGACTTCTGGGTCCATATTTTCAAACATCACATCAAATTCCTGACAAGAGAAAGTATACAGCTTTCCAATACTCCATGTCAAGAGAAGACTAAAACTTAAGAAAAAATGGAGGAGTTGGCGGATTGCATGTCACTTGGGCTATGGCCCTTAAACACCTGTCAGCTGGGTTTTTGACAGGAATAGAATAACAAGTAGGCAATTGAAGTTAACCCTCTCTGATGACAGCCTCTGATGAGTATTCTGTGCTGCAGAATGAAGGGAGATACACAAGCTTTGGGTACCAGATAAGCAGGTGGCAAGGCTGACACTCCATTAAAACTGATGAAAAGCCTGCTGTGATAATTTGGATATAGGGGTCATCTTATTTGCATAAAGAGAAATGGCAAAGAAAGACACAGGATTAAGTGGTCCTTAAGAAGAGCTGTCAGAGTGAGCACCTATTGGCAGAAAAAAAATTAGACGGGAAGTTCTATGACTGGATATTATGAGCTCTGTATTTCAAATCCAAAAGAACTTCTGTCTTGATTTTTGCAATGTCTGGTTGTGAATATCAGTGGTTTCCATATTTCATTTTAGAGAATACATATGAAAGCAATGATTTTAATTTTGGAACAGTTGATAAAGAACTGTTACCTGTAGACAATTGAATTAATGATTTTTTTAAGTCACTCCTAGAAGAAATATTAAATCATCACAGGAAAAGAAAAAGGAGCCTGAGCATGTCTTCCAAATTGTACTATCTATCAAGAATGCAGGCATATTGATAATCTAAAAGTAAAAGGGCCATCAAAATAATTGAAACAAAAGAAAAAAATAAGAGAGAAACAGTACTAGTAAAACTTAAACATATTGTTACATGGTAATAATTACAAAGTGAATCCCCAGCATAGGAGTATGTAGGCAGAATAACAGGATACAATAGAAACAGGACAAACTAGGACAGACAGGATAAAAAACACAATACAGTGAAGACAGACTCATGCAGGTGTTCTTTTGGGAAAGAAAACACAAGTCTCTTTAAAAAAGGAATCAATTTTAGTTTAAAGGGAAATTATGAAGAAAATCACTCAGACAAAAAAATGTGTTATTTATTCAGAAGCTATGTATATAATTACCTTCTCAGATCTGGTAAGAAATCCTCAGGCTACTGAATATTTAGGTTTCCGGAAGCTAATCAAAATCTATTGCTGGCTAATCAAGCAGAAAGAAATAAGATTAATTTTGACTATAGTGTTCTACTTTTGATATTCAAAGTAAAAATACTGAGACTCTTATCAAAATTATAAACCCTTAACCGAAGAACTTAGGCCAATTCTAAAAGCTTATAAATCATGCCTTAAAGAACTATGCCAAGGGGGCGCCTTGGTGGCTCAGTCAGTTAAGCGTCCAACTTCAGCTCAGGTCATGATCTCAAGGTTTGTGAGTTCAAGCACCACATCTGGCTCTGTGCTGACAGCTCAGAGCCTGGAGCTTGCTTTGGAGGTTGTGTCCCCCTCGCTCTCTGCCCCTCCTCCACTTGTGCTCTGTCTCTGTCTCTCTCTCAAAAATAAACATTTAAAAACAAAAAGAACTATGTCAAATTAAAAAATCATATATTGCAGAAAATATTAATAACATTAAATATGCTTATTTTTCTTCATTTGAATTGAAAATTATTAACAAGTCATTCTTTTCATTAATTAAAGATATTCTGGGTTTTGTTGTTTTTTTTTTTAAAAAAAACTGTAATTTATTCTGACTCTCCCAATTTAAACTGTTTATGATAAGTTTAAATAGAGTGTATAGAGAAAGAGGGACACCTGGCTGGCTTAATCGATAGAGTATGCAACTGATTCTTGACCTCAGGGTCGTGACTAAAGCCCCATATTGGGTGTAGAGCTTATTTAAAAGAAAATAGAAGGATATTCTTTTTTTATTATTACTTTAGAGAGGGGGACAGAGAGAGAAAGAGAATCCTAAACAGGCTTCAAGCTCAGCACAGAGCCCCATGCAAAGGCTTGATCCTATTACCTTAGGATCATGACCTAAGCTGAAATCGAGAGTCAGACATTCAACCAACTGAGCCACCTAGGTGCCCCGAGAAGGATATTCTTTCTAAAAGAGGGGCACCATGCTGTAAATGGTGTTAGGATATTTAACCATCTCAGAGAACTTTTTAAATTTAAACTCTCACATTGTTCTACATACCAAACTGAATCTCACATAGACTAAAGCATTAAAAGTAAAAATCAGGGGCACTTGAGTGGTTCATACATTTAAGCAGCTAACTCTTGGTTTTGGCTCAGGCCATGATCTCACGGTTCATGGGTTCAAGAGTAGCATCAGACTCCACGCTGACAGTGGAGCCTGCTTGGGATTCTCTCTTTCCCCCTCTTTCTCTGCCCCTCCCCTACTTGTGTGTGCTCTCTCTCTCAAAATAAATAAATAAAATTAAATTTCAAAAAGATTAAAAATCAAACCATCAAACTGATATAAATATTATGATTTTATAGTTTTGAGAAGGGTGAAGGGAAGAAGGAGGGAAAAACATTGTATTCTTAAAACCACTAAAAGGAACCTCATAGGATTACAAGCAGTGGATTTAAAAATAGAACTGCCAAAACTTCAGTGTGTCAAAAGTAAAATAAAATCAAAAGGCAAATAAAAAACTGGAGGAAATACTCATAGTAATGATTAAGAAAAATCAACTGGGCAGAGGGGAGGTGGATGGAGGGATGGATGGAATAGGTGATAGGGATTAAGAGTACACTTATCATGACCAGCACTGAGTAATGTATGGAAGTGTTGAATCACTAGATTGGACACCTGAAACTAATAGAATACCATATATTCACTAGACTGGAATTAAAATGAAAATAAAATAAATATAAATAAATACAAAAAAGAAAAAATCAGTCACTTCTTGAAACACACATACATAATAGAAACACTAAAACCTAATAAATAAATATGCAAAAACATAAGGAATACAAATTATTCCTTAATTACTAAATGAATTTATTCATTAATTATTCCACAATTTAATGAATGTAGCAAATTTCTCATTCACTTGTTCTTTTTTCTGTGTCTACTGTATTCTAAGCTTTGTGCTAGGATACACTGATGAGCAAGATAAATCATGTCTCTACCATAAATGACCTTATAGATTAGTACTGAAATGCCACTACTCTCCTACCAAATAAGCAATCAAAACGAGTTATAAAGCTTAATGCTCGCCAGGGCTCAGTGAAATGGGAATTCTTTTCTATTACTGATGAGAGCATAAATTGCTTGAACCAATTAAGAAAGCAATATAGCTACATGTAGGATCTTTAAAAAAAAAAAAGCTTTGTATCATTTGATCTTGTAATTCTATTTTTGGAATGCTATCCTAGTGAAAGAATCCTAAATATATTTTTAAATATATGCAAACAGCAATAAAATAATAAAATAGCTAACTCTGACTCCATGTTAACTACGTGCCAGGTGCTTTTCCAGGTGTGTCACATGTAAGGATTCATTTAATTCTCGCAAAAGCCCGGAGAGGTACGTATTCACTTATTCCCATTTAATAGGTAATAATATTGAGGACTGAAGAGGCTGTTTTACTTGCCTAACATTCCTCCACTAACATGTGCAGAACCAGCGCTAAACTCTGGCAAATATGGGGATGAAACTACTTGCAAAATCTACACATAGCTCTAAAAACAAAATCCAAAATTTCTGACTTCAATTATTTGCAAAGTTTTAAGTAACAAACTTTTAGGAGATTTTTCCTAATACAATTTTTCTTTTGTTCCTCTGCATTATCCAAAATGAAATGTTATTATGCTAGGCTTCAATAACATTTTCCAGCAATTCAGTTTTAAAATAAAGATTAAGATGCCCAGGTCCTATTTGCCCAAGAATAAGGGCAAATATGAAGGTTTTTTAGCCTATGATTTGGTTAAATATGTCAGGGAAAGTCTGTCTCCAAAAGCAGTTTGAGGAGAGCTTTAAGAATCTAGTTGGACTTGATAAGGATTCTTGTTGAATTCAACTTCCATAATTATTAAATATATTATTCAGCCTCCATAATACCCTCTATTTATTTCGGATGGAAGTACAACTCATGGATTGTTAATAGAGAACTAATCGATTTCAAGGCCATCTAAGATATTCATTATAATAAACAAAGAAGAACCCGGCAGTAAGTCTTTAATTACTAATATTTCTCTTAGGCTAGAGAACCAAGTGGTGGCCACTGGATGTTTCCCAGAGGGCACTAATCAGGCTACGTACTTAGAGGATGTCAGGCAGGTGTTTCCTGCTTTAATTCAGACAACTATCCTGAGCAGCACAGGGGGAGAGAAGTGCCTTCCAGTACTATAATTAATTACATACTTATTTTATCCCTCTGAACAGTCTAATAGAAGCACACATTGCATCACACATGCTCACATGTTCAGCAGTGTTGGCATAGCATTTGCACAAAGTAGGTGCTTAACAGAATGGTCATTCATGAAGGAGGAGTTTTGCAGCAAATTAAAATACAGCACAGAATTTTCATTTCTCTTTTCATTTCATCTTTCTTTCTCTTGCCACAGAGTGTGAGAAATTGTGGTTACATATGACTATCTGCACGTACACATCGAAAGCATTTGCCAACTCAATAGTATTTCTCTCAATCTGAAGCTTAATGGTGGATTTGCCCATCACAATAAGAGTTAGGTAATAACACTGTCTGACCTTGGAGTGACTCATTGCCCTTCTCTGCTGACTGGCCCCAGCAGAAAGGGTGATGCAGAATAAATGTACACCACAGTAAGATGGGCATCACCAACTCTACTCTTCTGAATCCTATTAATTTTAAACACATCCTCTATCTTCTAATGACAAGTGCCCCAAATAGATGAAAATATAATTTAAAAAAATAGCCAAAGGTACATATTTATTACCTTCTATTCTACTTTTTCTTTCTTTCTTAATGGCACATTTCCAATTGGGTGGTATCACCCATGTGGTAGGCTGAATGATGGCCCCCAAAGATATCAAGTCTTAATGCCTGGGACCTGTGAATGTTACTTTCTATGGCAACAGAGACTGTGTAGATGTAATTAAGGATTTTGAGATTGCAAAGTTATCCCGGATTGCCCAGGTAGACCCTAAATGTAACCAGAGTATCTTGATAAAAGGGAGGCAGAGGAAGATTTGACGAAGACGGCAATATGACACTGAAGCAAGATGCTGAACTGCTGACTTTGAAAGGTGGAGGACGGGGCCTTGAGCCAATTAATGTATGGAATGCAGTTCTAGAAATTGGACAAAGGTGGAGGCTAAAAGAGGAAATAGGCGCTCCTATAGTGCCTTCAGCGGGAGTGTGGCCCTCCCCATACTTTGACCTCAGCCCAGTAAACTGCAGACTTCTAGCCTCCAGAAACTAGAGAGTAAGTTTGTGCTGTTTCAAGCCACAGAATTTGAAGTACTTTGTTACAGCAGCCCTAGAAAATCAATACAGACCCAAAGGGAGTGAAATTGGTCCTAGGGGAAGTGAAAAAAGTCTTAGGTATTGCGATGGTGTGTGATTCCCTCAAGCTCAACCCTATCCTCCAAAATCTTATTCCTCGCTATTTAATTTTGTGGCAATTAGGAAAAAATATCTTAAAAGGCTCCTTTATAGAGATGATAATGAAAGAAAAGTGGTAAGCACTGCCAGTGAAAGACTGATTCAAATAATGAGGTGAGATGTTTATTACTCTGAAGGCCCAGTCTCACCATCATTAATAGCTGCAGAAAAGAGGTGATGTTATACTGACAGATTCTTTCATATCCTCCTTTCTTAATCACCAAGTTCACCATCCAAAAACGTTTGAAGGCCACTTCTTGGTACAAGTAGTCAAATCTCTACCTTCCTGTTTAAAAACAACTGTGGGGGCACCTGGCTGGCTCAGTCATTAAGCATCTGACTTCAGCTCATCATGATCTCATGGACTGTGAGCTCAAGTCCCATATTGGGTAAGCTTGGGCCCCACTTCTGGTGAACCCCACTTCTCTGTCTCTCCCTCTCTCTCTCTGCCCCTCGCTTACTTGCATCCTCTCTCTAAAAAAATAAATAAATAAAAACAATTGTAGGGGTATACTGTTTGCTAAAGCCCATGAGGAAACACATGTTGGTATTCTAGATTTCTTAATGTAATGTAAGTGGTGAGGTTTTTTTATATTGTGGTAGCCTCAAAAGAGATTTTTAGTTCCAATTCTGCTTTTTGAATAATTGTTTTAGTGAAACCAAAACCCTATCAAAGAATTATTTCTAAATCTGAGTACTTTTAATATTGCTGAACAAGTGATAATGAGAAAGCTAGATAAGAAAGTAATCAATATATAGGCTGTCTAATGGGATATATAGTATTCTACTCTAACTCAAATTGAAAGTTAAAGTTTGGATCTATTAATACATTTAGTACGATTTGGTATATAATATTTATTTTAAAAAATATATATTTGTTGATTAAATATTTTTTTTTAAATTTTTTTTTCAACGTTTATTTATTTTTGGGACAGAGAGAGACAGAGCATCAACGGGGGAGGGGCAGAGAGAGAGGGAGACACAGAATCGGAAACAGGCTCCAGGCTCTGAGCCATCAGCCCAGAGCCTGACGCGGGGCTCGAACTCACGGACCGCGAGATCGTGACCTGGCTGAAGTCGGACGCTTAACCGACTGCGCCACCCAGGCGCCCCTGTTGATTAAATATTTAAAGGTATAATTCAGGGCACCTGGGTGGCTCAGTCAGTTAAGCATCTGACTCTTGATTTCGGCTTAGGCTATGATCCCAGGGTCATGGGACTGAGCCCCACATCAGACTCTTTGCTCAGCATGGAGCCTGCTTAGGATTCTGTCTGTCTCTTTCTCTCTCTTTCTCTTTCTCTCTCTCTCTCCCTCCTTCCCTCTCTCTCCCCTACTCATGCACCCTCTCTCAAAAAAATTAAAATTTTTAAGAAGTATAATTCAAAATATATACATCAAAATTCATTATATACCTAAGCTCACCCATTTATTTGCTCTTTTTGCCTTGCTCAAGTAGAAGTTTCCTATAACCTTCAAGAAATTAAGTTCTGAGTAGATTCAGGTATTCTTGATCGTTAGATTAAGCTATAAACTCCCTTAGGAGAATTAAATGCCTGAAGTGAATCTTAATCAGGCCTGAGCTGCCAACCAGGATGTTCTCTGGAAATAGAGGTCAAGATGTAAAAAAACATTAAAATTGTCCACTAAGCACTCCAGCTAAAATGCTGACTGTGCATTATTTCTCCTTCTACCCAGTCTGCACTGGGAACAAAACCTGAGCTTCTTGGGATGGGAGAAAAAGTTTCAAATGGAATCAAGCTATTTTTAGTCCAAGAATCAATGTGTACAAAATGGATTGTACACAGATCTTTCTTCTTATATTCCAAGAGACAGAAAGCTGATGTTTGACCCTATTCACAAGATATGAAAGGGAAGGGAGGAAGGGAAGGCAGGAGAAGGGGAAAAGGAAGGGAGTCAGGCAGGAAGGGAGGGAAGGGGAAAGGAAAGAAATATATACATGATAGATAGATAGATAGATAGATAGATAGATAGATAGATAGATAGATAGATCACATATACCATACCCATTTTACATTTATCAGGCTGCCTTTCACAGCTTATTATTTTTAAATGATGAATGAGAACTAACAGAAACTTACTTAACTTTTTAAAAAAGTAGACTATTCATGATTACTTTAAAAATAGATTTTGGGGGCACTGAAGTGGCTCAGTTGGTTAAGCATCTGACTTCAGCTCAGGTCATGATTTCACGGATTGTGAGTTCAAGCCCAGCATCGGGCTCTGTGCTGATAGCTGACAGTGCAAAGCCTGCTTTGGATTCTCTGTCTCCCTTTCTCTCTGCCCCTCTCCCACACATGCGTGCATGCATATGTTTGTTCTCTCTCTCTCTCTCTCTCTCTCTCTCAAAAATAGATAAATAAACATTTAAAAATAGATTTTCTTTAAAACCTAGATCAACTTCAGAGTTTCCATTTCTATAGTATGTTCTGAGCAATACTCTATGACCATTTCTAACTTTGGCTTGACCTTCCCTGCAGTTTCCCTTTTTAATTCTCCATTTGGCCCTGGTTGTTTTGTTTTTTTTTTTTAATTAAAAAAAATTTGTTAACATTTATTCATTTTTGAGAGACAGAGAGAGACAGAGCATGAGCGGGGAAGGGGCAGAGAGAGGGAGACACAGAGTCTGAAGCAGGCTCCAGGCTCTGAGCTATCAGCACAGAGCCCAACGCGGGGCTCGAACTCATGAACTGCGAGCTCATGACCTGAGCTGAAGTCGGACGCTCAACCGACTGAGCCACCCAGGCGCCCCTCCATTTGGCACTGGTTTAATGACTGGCTATTACACAGGAAATTGATGCAACTATCATATCAGGCCAGAAGTTTATGCCTCTTCTCATATTCTAGTGCAGAAACAAAAGAGTCATAAACAAAAAAGGTACTATTTTGAAGCTGTGTCCAAATGATGTCCAACATCTGGATGTTGGAAATATTTACATATGCTTTCATTTTTTAAGTTGCCCTCAAAATATCTGGCATTATAAAGATGCAGGTCCTCATTACCTCTCCAAAATAATCTCAAAAAGGCTAAAAATATTTAATAGGGATCAACTGACATCATTTTCAAAACTATTCAAGAGCTGTTGTATTATTTCTCATTGACAAATAGAACAACCAACTTCCAAAATCATGGAAAAAATATTTTCAATCTTTAAAAAGAGAAATTAAATGTATATGTTCCTTACAATAATGCATGCATTTTAAACAATATCCACTGACTCTATGAGCATATGGGATTGCAGCAGGCATCATGATGGTTTTATAGATGTGTATAATGCACTCCTCACCTTGCTTTAATGGAAAACTGACTCTCCCCTGGGGACACTGTTTCCCCTGCAACCCTCTCAAGTGCTGGCCTGGAGGTGGGATGGGTGCCCCTTTTGCTCCACATGGCTGCTTTCAGAGCAGTCTCCCACCTCTCCTAAAACTCCTCTGCTTCGAATCTCATGTCATTATGAGATTTTCTTCTTAGGCTGATAAATACATATTTGGGGTGGGGGGACAAAATAACAGTAGCTTCCACTGGGGCAAGATAGTGGCAGCAGGGTAGGACTAAACCCTGTATACTATCCATTACCACCAATGATACAGTCACTTCCCAGACACCAATTCATTCCCCGTCATTTCTCCAAGACTTTAGCTCCAGGCTTACTGTCAATAACTCTAAAACTTCTGGTCATACTTCCTGGCATCCTCAATATGCACATAGATGATCTTGGTTCCTGGAATTCCTCCTCTTGAGGAACGTCCTCCTCTGGCTTCAGCTACTCTTTCCCCTGCTCCTCCCTTAGTGATTCACCGTCCCAGGTGATTATTCTGTCACTCTTCTCTCTTCAAATTCCTAACACTTCCCCCCAACCTTCCTTCTCAGCTGCTGACCTTGCTTCCTGCTTCAGTGAGGAAAATGAAGCAACCTGAAGAGGACTTGCTCACACCTGCCATAGTACCTACATCTGCATCCACATACTCTGCTTTTCCAGGCATTGCCATTGATGAAACGTCCTTGCTCCTTTTTAAAGGCAATCTCTCCATTTTTTGTACCAAATCCCATCCCTTTCTCCTTCCATCAAGAAAATCAATTGTTCTGGCATTCTCCCCTGGTCCTCTTATGTCATTAAAATTTCCCTCCCTGCTGAGTCACCCATCATCAATCAGCCTTTACAAAGGCCACCATTACATTATTTTTCACCTTAAGAAAAAAGAACAAAAATCAACAACTTTATTTTAAGCCCATTCTGTCTTTCCCCAGCTACTTCCTCATTTCTTTGGTCCTCTTTGCAAACAAACTAGCTCCCCCCACCCCTCATACACACGCAAAGTTGCCTCTATTCTTTGTCTCCAATTCCTCTCCTTTTCTTTCTCAACCCTGTTCTAAATCAGACTTTTGCTTCTACAACTCCACAGAAATGTCTCTCACTGAGGTGACTGATGACCTCATGATGTTAAACCCAGTGGTATATTTAGTTTCCTTATCTTGTTTGACCTATTAGCAGCATTTGCACCTTTAAAAAAATTTTTTTTTAATTTATTTTTGAGAGAGAGGGGGACAGAATACAAGCAGGGGAGTGGCAGAGAGCAAGTGAGACACAGAATCCGAAGCAGGCTCCAGGCTCTGAGCTGTGAGCACAGAGCCAGATGTGGTGCTGGAACTCATAAGCCATGAGATCATGACCTGAACCAAAGTCGGATGCTTAACTAACTGAGCCATCCAGGCGCCCCGCAGCATTTGCACTTTTGATAACTTCCTTCATAGATATCACTTTCTTCATTTGGCTTCCAGGAATCATTCTCTCTTTATTTTCTTTCTATCCCACTATGATTTTTAGTGTCTTCTGCTAGTTTCCCTTCTTGTCCCCAACCTCTCAGTGCTGAGGTGGTCTAGGGATCAGTTCTTGGGCCTCTTCCTTGTCTATCTATACTTCCAGTCTTGGTGATCTCACTGATGTGCCTTAAATAGAATGTATCTGCTGATAATTCCACAAGTTATATTTCTATCCCTAAATCTCTCTCCCAAATGCTAGGCCCTCTTTCCCCATGACCCCTGCATATTCTACACTTGGTGGTCTAATCAAAATTTAAAATTCAACATGTCTAAAAGTTCTGATCTTTCCTCCTAAAACTTATTTCATCTGATGCTTTCCCCATCTCAAGTGATGATAATTCCATTTTTCAAGTTGGTCAAGCTAAAACTTTGACTGGAGTCAACATTTCCCCTTCTTATTTCTTAGTCTCTACAATCGACCCATTAAAAAGTCATGTTGGCTCCACTCTCAAAATACTTTCAGAATATGACCTCTTTTCACCACCTCCACCTATCATTTTGGCCAAAACTACCATCTTCTTACATCTGGATGACTGCAAAAATGTCCTACTCTTATCCTTGTCTCATTAAAGTCATGTCACTCCTTTGCTCAACACTTTCCAATAATTTCCCATTTCGCTCAAAGCAAAAGCCAAAATCCTTTCAGTGGTCTATAATACCCTACATGATTTGGCTTCCTGTTACCTCTATGACTTCATCATGACAGTGTGGTATTAGCAAAGGGATAGACATATAAATCAACAGAAGAGAATAGGGTCTAGAAATAGACCCAAACAAACATGGCCAATTGGTTCTGACAGAGGTGCAAAGGCAATTCAATGGAAGAAGAAAAGTCTTTTTAACAAATGATGGTGGAACAATCAGATATGTATATGCAAAAAAATGAACCTCATCTTAAACTTCATACTTTATACAAAAATTAACTCAAAGGGATCACAGATCTAAATTTAAAGCTCTAAAGCTTTGAGATAAAAATATAGGAGAAAATCTAGCTATCATCTATCATGACTTGGGGATAGAAAAGTTGTTTTTTTTGTTTTATTTTGTTTGTTTGTTTCTTTTGAGAGAGAAAGAGAGAGAGACCAGGGGAGGGGCAGAGGGAGAGGGAGGGAAAAAATCTCAAGTAGGCTCCACACCCCACACAGAGCAGAGCCCCACACAGGGCTCAATCCCATGACTGTGAGATTATGACCTGAGCTGAAATCAAGAGTTGGATGCTCAACTGACTGAGCCACGCAGGCACCCCAGAGTATTCTTCAATCTGATAGGAAAAACATAATACATAAATGTATTATTATTATTAATAATATTAATATTACTGAGGTATAACTGACACATGACATTCCAATAATTTCAGGTATATAACACAATGATTCGATATTTGTATACACTGTGAAATGATCACCACAGTAAATACAGTTGGCATTTGTCACCATACATAGTTACCGAACTTTTTGTGTGTGATGAGTACTTTTAAGATCTACTCTCTTGTTAGCTGTGAGCCCTGAGCAGACACAGACACAGAACCTACTCTATGTCTATCTACTCCATGACCAAGAGCACTGCTCAGCTCAGAACCCACAACTTACCAGATGATCAAAGGAACTTTGTCTTCCATAGAGGTCTGGAAGCAGGCAACAACTGAATAGGAATAAACTGATATTTAAAAAAAAATCCTTTGGCTCATCTATATACCAAATAGGAATAAAGTGACATTAAAAAAAAATAAAAAGATCTACTCTCTCAGCAACCTTCAACTATGCAATATAGTATTATTAACTCTACTCACCATGCTATATGTTACATCCTCATGCTATATATTACATCAGTACAAACCAGAAGTTTGTACCTTCTGACTCCCCTTAACTCATTCCACCCACTCCCACCTCCCATAAGTGTTTTCTGATACATTAGAGTGTATCAAAACGAGAAAAACTGTGCTTTGCAAAAAATTAAAGAGAATGAAAAGACAAGCCAAATACTAGGACAAAACATTTGCAAAGGTCTTATATCCAGAATATATAAAGAATTCTCAAAACTTACCTATGAAAAGAAATAACACAATTAATAAATGGAAAAAAGCCTGAAACAGAAGCTTTACCAAGGAGACTGTGGAGGGCAAATAAGCACATGAAAAGATGTTCAATATTAGGCATTAGGGAAATTCAAACAAAACTATGATGAGATATTACTACATACCTATCAGAATGGCTAAAATTAAAAATACTAATAATATCAAGTGCTGGAAAGGATGAAGGGAAATTAGAACTTTAACACATTGCTATCAGAAATGCAACACGGTACAGCCACTCTGAAACACACACTCACCATCTGACCAAGAGTTACCACCCTCTTAATTATTTGTCCTAGAGAAATGAAAACTTATATTCACACAAAAATACAAATGTTCATGACAGCTCTGCTTGTAACTACCAAAACCTGAAAACACCCAAATGTTCTTCAATAAGTGAACTGATTGAAAAAAACTAGAGTATATCCATATAGTGGAATCCTATTCCACTATAAAAAGGAACACTTATTGATATATGTAAAAACTTAGATGAATCTCATAGACATTATGCTGAGAGAAAGGACCGAAATTCAAGAGTTTACATGTTGTAAGATTTCCTTTACATGACATTCCTGAAAAGACAAAACCATAGTGACTGAGAACAGATGACTGGTTATCAGAAATTGGGTGGGGGACCGTATGACCACAAAGCAGTCGCCCAGCACAGTGGAGGTTTCTGGAGTGATGAAACTGTTCTGCATCTTGATTCTGGCTGCAGTTACATGAATCTATTTATGGGTCATAATTCATAGAATTGTACACCCCCCCGCCAAAAAAGCATTCTATGAGCTTATAATTTTAAATTAATCCTACAAACAAATCCACTCGTGTAACTTATTTTTCCAAAAGGCACAATCAAAGCACAATTATTCAAAAGGGAATTGTCTGTATATTGTTAAACTTCGCTTTCAAATTCCTAATAATGTTAATAGAGATATTTGTTTACGATAGCTTAGCAAGTGTTGGAAATAACTTAAAAAGAATTTTTTTAATGTTTATTTTTGAGAGAGAGAGAGAGACAGGGTGCGAGTGGGGGAGGTGCAGAAAGAGACAGAGACACAGAATCTGAAACAGGCTCCAAGCTCTGAACTGTCAGCACAGAGCCCAACGCGGGGCTGGAACTCACGAACTGAGAGATCATGACCTGAGTCAAAGTCGGACACTTAGCGAATGAGCCACCCAGGTGCCCCTGGAAAGAACTTTTTGACCAAAAGAAATATAGCACTCTCTGGTGGAATTAATAAACCAATAGCAGGCACTAACATCATTAAGAGCAGGGGTTCTAGAGTCAGATTGTTTAGGCCTTCTTGACTACTTGCTGGACAAGCTGTTTAGCCTCTCTTTGCCTCACAAGTAAAGGCAGGCAAAGATAGAAAACAGAGAGGGAATTAAATGAGATGATGAGGGTAAAGTGCTGATACCATGCTTGGCACATGGTAAGCTCTCAAAATGTTAGCTATGATATTGTTATTAGTTACTAAACCAATTAAAACCCTGATAATTCTTCATTGTTTGGGGCTTTGTATCATCTCAGAGAGGTGTGAGGCCCATACCCAACAAGTGTGGGGAGCAGGGGAGAAAATGGGATATGCCAGGGAAATAGCTTTCTGACTACACCCAAGCCCTATCTTTACAGAATGGTAAAATCATCATTCAGTTGGAAGTATCAAGTTCATTCAACTATGTATAAACATAGCTCCCAATGATCAACATCAGAGACCATAAGAAAATCTTTGTTATTTATTGGCTATGCCAATTAAATAATTCAATCTTGTCCCCATCACTTGGGTCATCTGTAAGCACATTCGATGTTGTACTAATAACACAGTGACCCTTTCAAGAACGAGCCTGGTATAAAAGGCTGCTTACACTGATAGTAAGAGCACCTATACAGCTCACCTCTTTCAACCTACTGGTTTTAAAATATGTGTTGTTTCCTGTTTTAGTGTCAGGATGTCAGGCATTATTCTTGCTACTTTCAGAAGGTGTGGGGGGCTTCTCCTGACATTTCAATACGACTTTCTAATTTATTGTTTCTGTCTTGTTATGTGTGAGTAAGTCTGATTACCAAACCTTGAAACAATAAATAACAGTCTTTTATTTCTTGTAAAGCATTTTCATGAAAATATTTTATCTTCATAAAAATCATGGGGAACAGGACAGGTATTATTATAGTGTTTACATAGGAAATGAAAAGTTTACTCACACAACTGGTACAATAGTTAAGACGCAAACTTAGATTTCCTGATTGCTAATTCTACCCCATTACCAAAGCACCTACTTATAAAACAAGCAAATCGATTTTTAAAGAGTGGCTGAAGGGCTCTCCCTAGAATAAAGTGAACATGTGCTTAGTAGCTCAGGTCAATGACATCTAATCTGGCTGTTTAGATGATATTTTTCACTTAGTCACAGCAAGTACCACATATTTGTAGTTATAATGAGAGACTAAGATGATGACTATATTATATAAAATGTTATATATTGTCCCAGTCCATTCAGGCTGCTATAACAAAATACCATAGACTGCGTGGCTTAAACAACAAACATTTATTTCGCACAGTTCTGGAGGCTGGGAAGTGCAAGAACAAGGCACAGAGAGGTTCAGTGTCTAGTGAGGGCCTGCCTCCTGGTTCAGAGATGGCCATCTTCTCACGGTGTCCTCACATGGTGGAAGGGGCTAGAGAGGTCTCTTTTATGAGGGAGCTAATCCCATTCATAAGGGCTCCACCTTCATGATCTATAATTTCTAAAAATGTCATCTCCAAATACTATCACACTGGAGATTAGTTTTCAACATATGTATGTTGCGGGGGGGGCCACAAACATTCATATATATTGTCTAAAACACAGCTTACTCTCTATTTCCACAGATAGTAGAGTAGAAGGAAATAGTTTCTAAATACATTTAGTTGTTTTAACATTGAAAACAACCACTCATTATTAAATATATTTGTTCATTGATGTTTTCCAAGCATCTGGTTCATAGTAAGCACTTTAGAGAGCTTTGTTGAGTGCACGAATGTACAATTGCAAAATCAGAAATCCAAAAACATTAAAACAGTAAGATGAGAAACTCCAATCTAGGTCCAATGATTCAAAATTTCAAGGATATATAACAAGGGTGAAGACACTCAATAGTATCATGTTTTTAAAAAGCAGACACATGGGACACCTGGGTGGCTCAGTCGGTTGAGTGTCTGACTTCGGCTCAGGTCATGATCTCGCGATCTGTGAGTTCAAGCCCCGCATCGGGCTCTGTGCTGGCAGCTCAGAGCCTGGAGCCTGCTTTCGATTCTGTGTCTCCCTCTCTCTCTGCCCCTCCCCTGCTCATGCTCTGTCTCTCTCTCTGTCAAAAATAAATAAACATTGAAAAAAATTTAAAAAAAATAATAAAAGCAGACACATATTCTTAAGAGACACTGGATGTTAGTCTAAGAAGGTAAGGCAACCTGAAACCATGTCACATAAGGAAGTGCTAATGGATCTAGATATGTTTAGCCTGAAAAAGAGAAGACAAAACAGTTCTTTGCAAATATTTGAAGCTGTTGGGCATAGGCTGAAATTGTCAAGTGGAACAGGAAACTAAAAAAATATATATATATATATATTTATAAAAAAATATATATATTTATAAATATATATATATACATATATATATTCTTTGTATATCCAAAGGCTAGAAATGTGGCCAGCTGGTGAAAATTACAGGGTGTCAACTGTTCATTTAATAAAAAAGGGCAGTTTAACAATTAGAACTGCCAAGCAACAGGACGGGCAGCCTTGTAAAGAAGTTGTAAGACAGGGAGAAAACAACAATTTAGCAACTCTGGGCATTTTGCACAGGACCTCTATGTTAGTATTATCACCTCCACATTGGGATTAAGGAAGCAAAGCTTAGAGAACAAAAGCAATTTTTCAACACCACATAGTTGGTAAGTGGCCCACCTCAAATTCAAACCTAAGAATGTGTAACTTCCAAAGCATGTTCTTTCAGTTCATGTCAACAAACATTTTTTAATGTCTGCTTTTGGCAAGACACTGTGCTGGGTGCTGGAGATTCAAAGATAAATGACAGACAAAAGAGAGCCCCCTCCTTGTAAGGACTCACAGTTTATCTTCTCCATAGTGCTGGAAATGTCTGAATAAAGGCTACATTGACCATGTAGAGATATTGGAGAAAGAATTGTTGAACTAGGAATAGTCTTTACCAAATAATCACTAAAAGCCTTCCTGCCCTAAAAGTTTGGAGATATGGATTCCTAATGGTAGATTAGATATATTCCTAAAATGTTGGCATCATAGGTTCCTGGAAATTAAGCCACTGGTATATCATGAAATTTGGTGTATAACAATGAAGGAAAATAGTAAGAGTTTCAATTGTAATAAAAGTCATATGGATTAAGCAGCTTTTAAAATATAAAATGGCACACCAAAAACCAAAAAATCCCTAGGAATAAACCTAACCAAAGAGGTGAAAACTCTATACGCTGAAAACTATAGAAAGCTTATGAAAGACATTGAAGAAGACACACAAAAAAAATGGAAAAATATCCCATGCTCCTGGATTGGAAGAACAAATATTTTTAAAATGTCGATACCACCCAAAGCAATCTACGTATGCAATGCAATCCCTATCAAAATAACACCAGCATTCTTCACAGAGCTAGAACAAACAATCCTAAAATTTGTATAGAACCAGAAAAGACCCCAAATAGCCAAAGCAATCCTGAAAAAGAAAACCAAAGCTGGAGGCATCACAATTCCAGACTATAAGATGTATTACAAAGCTGTAATCATCAAGACAGTATGGTATTGGCACAAAAACAGACATTCAGGTCAATGGAACAGAACAGAGAACCCAAAAATGGACCCACAAACGTATGGTCAAGTAATCTTTGATGAAGCAGGAAAGAATATCCAATGGAATAAAGACAGTCTCTTCAGCAAATGGTGCTGGGAAAACTGGACAGCAACATGCAGAAAAATGAACCTGGTCCACTTTCTTCACCATACACAAAAATAAACTCAAAATGGATGAAAAACCTAAATGTAAGACAGGAAGCCATCAAAATCCTACAGGTGAAAACAGGCAAAAATCTCTTTGACCTTGGCCACAGCAACTTTTTACTCAACATGCCTCCAGAGGCAAGAGAAACAAAAGCAAAAATGAACTATTGGGACCTCATCAAGATAAAAAGATTCTACACAGCAAAGGAAACAATCATCAAAACTAAAAGGCAACTGATGGAATGGGAGAAGATATTTGCAAATGACATATCAGATAAAGGGTTAGTATCCAAAATCTATAAAGAACTTATCCAACTCAACACCCAAAAAACAAATAATCCAGTAAAGACTTGGGCAGAAGACATGAATAGACACTTCTCCAAAAAAAGACATCCAGATGGCCAACTGACACATGAAAAAATGCTCCACATCACTCAACATCACACAGTGAGATACCATCCTCACACCAGTCAGAATGGCTAAAATTAACAATGCAAGCAACAACAGATGTTGGAGAGGATGTGGAGAAAGAGGATCTCTTTTGCACTACTGGTGGGAATGCAAACTGGTGCAGCCACTCTGGATAACAGTATGGAGGTTCCTCAAAAAATTAAAAATAGAACTACCCTATGACCCAGCAATTGCACTACTAGGTATTTATCCAAGGGATTCAGGTGTTCTGTTTCAAAGAGGCACATACACCCCAGTGCTTATAGCAGCATTATCGACAATAGCCAAAGTATGGACAGAGCCCAAAATGTCCATTGACAGATGAATGGATAAAGAAGATGATACACACACACACACACACACACACACACACACACACACACACACACACACACACACTGGAGTATTACTCGGCAATCAAAAAGAATGAAATCTTGCCATTTGCAATGATGTGGATAGAACTAGAGGGTATTATGCTAAGCGAAATTAGAGAAAAACAAAGATCATATGACTTCATTCATATGAGGACTTTAAGATACAAAACAGATGAACATAAGGGAAAGGAAGCAAAAATGATATAAAAACAAGAAGGGAAACAAAACATGAGACTCTTAAATACAGAGAACAAACTTGAGGGTTGCTAGAGGGGTTGTGGGTGGGGAGGATGGGCTAAATGGGTAAGGGGCATTAAGGAGGACACTTGTTGGGATGAGCGCTGGGTGTTATACATAGCGGATGAAGTACTGGAATCTACTCCTGAAATCATTTTTGCACTTATGCTACCTAATTTGCATGTAAATTAAAAAATAAAAAAGAAAAGAAAAAAATATATATAAAATGGCCACATCCCAAGGGGCGCCTGGGTGGCTCAGTTGGTTAGGCGACCAACTTCAGCTCAGGTCATGATCTCACAGTTTGTGAGTTCGAGCCCAGCGTCAGGCTCTGTGCTGACAGCTCAGAGCCTGGAGCCTACTTCAGATTCTGTGTCTTCCCCTCTCTCTGCCCCTCCCCTGCTCATGCTCTGTGTCTCTCAATAATAAATAAACATTAACAAAAAAAATTATTTAAAAAAATAGCCACATCACAAAACTAATAATAATATTCCAGTAAGTTACAAATTTAGATAATGCACTAAATAAAGCTTCATATATTTTGCTAGAAATTTCATTAGCATGAGGCAAGACTGAGAGGAGGCAAACTTGTTCTCTTGGCAGTATAGTGACACGACAGACAGAGTCTAGATGAGAGCGACTTTCTGAGTTCCAATCCTGGCTTGTCACTTACTACTCACATGCTTTGGACAAGTTATGTGACATCTCTGTGATTTATGTGCCCTGTCAGAAAATGAAATGGTATAATAATAGAATCTACCTCAACAAGGTGTTATAAGGATTCAGCAAGTTAATCCATGTAAAGAATTTAGAACAGTGCCTAGCATATTATCTGGCAGTCAATGTTAAGTTATTTGCACTTTAAAGTATAGGTTTAATCTCTATTAAGGTCAATAATCCATTTTATAACTCCAATCTTCTGCATTCTACCTGAAGGGTTCTATCTCCCATAACATCTCTTTTTCACATATACACCAATTCTGGTTAGGAATACCGGTAAAATTGCATTGTATGCTTCGTAAAATATTGCAGTAAATTCTGACTTCCCTTACTAACAACTGAGAGTATTCAGTATTATTAGAAGTTTCATTATCCTGTTTTATGATTTTATCAATGTGGATTTTACTTCAATACAAAGTAAGTGTTCAATAAATATTGTTCAAATAAACCTATTTAGGTTATCGTCTACATGTTACACCTATAGGTTGGAGAGAGAAAAGTGAAAATCAAATTTGTTTACTAAATATCTGCTTAGGCACTATAGTAACCTGTTCTCTTTAAGCTCTCACCAAAATGATGCTGATCAAGGCAACCCAAGGGTTTTTTTACTGGCCCTGTAGGATTAATCCCTAATTTGGTTCTTTAGTTGGGGTGATAGTTTTTCTTTATGCTCTCTATACTTCAAAAAATTTGTTAAAGCAGTTTACCATTAAAGACACACATACAATCAGGATGATAAAAATGGGAAGAATTATATGAAAAATCTGAGTTTTTACAGTTAAACATAGTCCTGGAGCTTCTTAACAACCAAAGCAGAAAAAAAAGCATACTGTAATTCCTACTGCCTGATTCATATCTCAACAGAAAGAATTTTCAAGGTAATAAATTCAAAGAGGTATTTATCTGATGTTTCTTTGACCTAAGAATATAGATCAACATAATAAGGGATATTTTCAACAATGTTTTTATGGAGGATGCAGAAAATTTTTAATGATAACAGTTTATGTTTAATATGTACTGTATTTACTATATGATAAAATAAGCTTCTACAAATACCATGAATATAATTGTAAAACTTTTAGCAGAGCTGAGACTAGAATATTAATTTTCTAATACCTAGTTCAGAAAATGTTCTATTTTTTTTTCTACTATATTATCCTATATCTACCATATATGGAAGAGAATTTGACCTTGGAATTACACATGTATACAAACATGTGTCAAGCTTCTATAATACACATGCAACATTTACAGACACACACATCTTGGCCAGTACCAACAATCCTACTGAAATAAGACATGAGTAAATAAACGAGTAAATAGTTTACTGCCAGTACATAAAAGTGATTCCATCAATTAAATTCACATAGCATCTGTCAAGCTGATGATTTCCTACATCTTATGTTGGTTATCCTTCTGTATTTCCCATGGCCCATCAGGTTATGATTTTTTGTTTTATGATCTCTCTTCCAATCATTATGCATCATTCCATGCTCAGAGTACAAAAATAAAAAAATAAAATTGAGCGTACAATAAAAACAAATCTGGGATTTCAATTTAACACCAGACATCAAAAGTCTATGTCAATACAAACTCCCAGTTAGAAAATAAATGTCATGGGGATATAATGTACAGTATGGTGACTATAATTAATAATATAGTATTATATATTTGCTAAGAGAACAAATCTTAACAAATTTTTTCATCACATGAAAAAAAATTTTTTTAACTATGTAAGGTGATGGACATTAACTAGACCTATTGTGGTGATCATTTCACAATATAAACATCAAATCATTACCCTGTATAAATCATTGTATAAATATCAATCATTATGCTATATACCTGAAACTAACATGTTGTATGTCAATTATATCTCAATAAAAAAGTTTGTATCAACATACCAAAAAATAGAATTTATTCCTTTTCTCCTTTTACAAATGTACTCAGCTCTAAATGCTAATAATTTTACTAGGTACTTGAAAACATGAAGCCTGGATGAAAACCTGCAGGCCTCCAAGTATAGTAATACCAGTAGTTTCCAGCCCATCAGAAAGGACACCAACAAATATCTTGTTGGCACACTCAGAAGAACAGGAAATTGACAACTGGGTTTTTTTTTCTTTTCATTAACTAATAAACCTGAATGAATACACTCATAGGCTAGATTGCCTTATGTATATTTTAGATTAAAAAATACATAAATTTGGATATAGCAAGTTATTCTCTTGCTGCAAATCAACTATTGTATAGAAATAGAGGATTATAACCCAGTGATTCATTCAGCAATTCCCCAAATTGTGAGCCGTATGATTATGATACTCCCTTCCCTAATTTGGGGCCAGCCAAAGAGTTTAAATTAGTGGTTCTTAATGCATGGTCTCCAGGGCAGCAGCCACAGCATCACCTGCTGTGAAACTGTAAGAAGTGCAAATTAATTGCGTTCCACCAAGACCTCCAGAATCAGAACTCCTGAGGGTGGGGCTAGGGGTCATGTTTTGATGTGTTTTCTAGGTGACTCTGATACTCACTAAAATTTGAAAACTGATCTGAATGAATGGCTCCTCAAAATTTTTTTCTTTGCTCCCTCAATTCATTCATAACTTATACCTTCACTCTTCAGTACCGACTCCCACTGGTGATCATAAATCTACTCCCTGGAAACTCCACTCAAGCGCAGCTTGTAGTGAGGATGCTTGGTCAATCACCACTGCAATGCCTCCACAGAAAAACATCTGTGGATTTTCTGCCCTTCCCCAACCCTCACTGCTTGTTCCTCAGCTCCAGCTGCTGTGCACAGTGAGGATGTGTGGCTTTCAGAGGATCCATCTAATTAGCAGTTGAGACCGCTTGACTCACTGGCCATGGGAATTCTCCACAAACCAACTGCCTGTGTGTGCCCATGGCGCGGTGTTGCCTGTGTCACACTGCATCTGCCAACTTGCCACGTGAACCTGCTGCTCCACGTAATCCCCTGGTGGATGTTCAGGGACTCACTCGATCCAGGATGGTAGCCTGTAGCACTACATGATCTTGGGTCCACTTCTGTAGTGGACACCTGTCTCACAGGGAAGCCTGGGGCTGAAAGGGTGAATGGCAATTCCTTAGGAGGAGCAGGGTCTGCTACCATAAAGGGTAAGCAAGTGATGGCCCAAACCCAACACTGATAGATGCATCATATAAAGAACTAGAGAGGAGCTTTGTTTTTAACCTTCACTTGCATTGGAGGAAAAGGAGGCAGGGTATCTTGAAAACTGTCTCATGTTCTTCTCAGTACCCAGCACTAATTTCCACTTGGTCGGCCCTTTCTTGGTCTCTAGAAATCATATTACTATTCTTGGGCATGTCCAAAGAGAATGAGTTAGGTAAAGCAGAAACCTTACTGTAATATGCATTTAGTTCACTGTAACATGGACATGTGGAAATGCAAATTATTTATTAAATGCCAACAAATTTAGGACAATTTACATCTCTATTTAGAAAACTCTATTTGTAATGTCACTAATTTCAGGAGAAAAACATCAGTGTATTATTTCTCTTGTATTTTACAATATTTAACAATTCTTTCATTCTACCCTTTTACATTACTAAAACACTCAACTGAAAAGCCCACTTGGTTCACCATTCTCTTCTGCACTGGTATAAGAATTCGAGGACATCTGTACCTCCTCTATAGCATTCACATCCAAAAATGGAGTGAATGACTTAATATGAAGTTTCCAAAAATGCTCTTAAAAGGGTGTGGTAGATTAAGCTGTTCCCAATATCCCCCCTCCACTAAAGAATGACTCTGCCACTCTGAAAATGATCTGGCACATGATGCTGCCATGGAAAAGCCGAAGAGAGTGAGTCCAGAAGGCCCAGCAACTGAGGAAGACTCCCAGACCTAATTCATACCAGCTGTAATCTGCTGCCTTCTCTACAGCCAAAAAAATAGTTTATGGCTCTGCATTGTCAGACTCTACGACCCCACAGACACTCCCCTGGAGTCTTACTCCCCAGTGAGAAGAGTCCTGAGCCAACACGACTGCCATTTTGAATGAGTGCTGACACAGAGCATCATAGCCAGCTTTTTCTCCACCTTGTATTAAAACAGTAAAGGGGATGGGGCGCCTGGGTGGCTCAGTCGGTTGGGCAGCCGACTTCAGCTCAGGTCATGATCTCACAGTCCGTGAGTTAGAGCCCCGCGTCGGGCTCTGTGCTGACAGCTCAGAGCCTGGAGCCTGTTTCGGATTCTGTGTCTCCCTCCCTCTGACCCTCCCCCATTCATGCTCTGTCTCTCTGTCTCAAAAATAAATAAACGTTAAAAAAAATTAAAAAAAAAAAACAGTAAAGGGGAGAGGAAGTGCTAAGGTCAATATTTTTTAAAAACTTTTGCAGAAAAGCAAGGTCAATTCCCAACTACTCAACAAATGGACTTCTAATTCTTAACAAACAAGAAGACAAAAGCTCATCTCAGAACAGGCTGTCATTTCACTAAACAAGAAAAATCACTAGCATCAGTATTATGTGCTTTGTGTGTTTTATTCCTCTCTCCTAGAAAGAATTTTATCTTATTTCTCTCTCCCACAAATCTCTCACAGGGAGTTGGCTGTTTACCTCCTTCAGATCCTGCACGACAGCCGTGAGCCTCTCATTTTCTGCCTGAACGTTAGTGACCACAGCCCGGCTCTGTTTCAGTTCGTTCTGCATCTCCAAGATCTTCCCCAGATAGTAAGCTTCCTTCGATGCAGACTCTTGCAGAAGTGTTTCCTCCCGGGTCTCTCCATCCTCAGCAACCTTCCGGTGGATGGAGAAGGACTGCCCAAATGCCTGCAGAGTATGTGAAAAGAAAAAGAGTGCCCGATGAAATGCACCACAGCACTATTTAAACAAACTCTGGGAAATGTTTGGTTTTTAGTATTTTTAGAAAAGCTACTCTATAAGACTTCTGGGAGCAAAATAATACATTTTATACAACAGTCTAACTGCTCTCACTGATACTTGAAATAATTCACTCAATTAGTAAGGGGAAAGAACATTTTTAAATGTCTTGCTAAAAATATATATAATGACTTAAAGAAAACCTGAAAAACACTGCTTGTTTTATGTTACAATTTTCTTAAACCAAGCCTATTCAGGAACAGACAGTTCAGTGCTAACGAGGCCAACAAAATTCGCGTTCTCACTCTCATTCTAGAAAACAATCCCAAAATTATTTTTCAAGGAAGAAAATAATAGTTTCATTAGCTTTCTAATACATTAGTGGTAAGAATATACCAATTAGGAACAGCACCCCGAAGAGAGGAAATCCCCAAACAGCATTCAAATTGCACACTACTAAACACACACACACATACACACACACACACACACACACACACACACACACACACACACACACACAAAAGAACTGTAATCACTGTGTAAGAAGATATGTATCTACATATACGGAATAAAAAAGAAATACAGAATAAACCAGAAACTAATGATACTGGTAAGCCACAGAGGGCGAGTGGGAACAGCAGGAAGGAAAAGTGATACAAGGGACGAGGGATACTCACTTTCCTGAGCACACCTTTTCATATAGCCCTGATTCTCACAACTCTAGTAATGTTTCACACACCTTCCAAATAGTAACCAAAACCGGTGACCCCATGTGGAACACAAAAAGTAATCAATGTTCCTAGCTGTACTACAAATGAACAACGTAACCATACTGAGAGGAGTGGAGAGCTAATTTTGGAAATCAGTGTATTTGCTGTATACTGTAAAGCTAAAGACAAAAAGAACTGTACCCAGCTACTATAGTCAAGCTAGTAAATTCTCACAGGGATTATGGGATCACAATTCTAAAAACTTCTTTATACGTACACTAGGGTTGAGCAAATAAATAACTGTATTATCGATAAGGGAAGCCAGGTTTCTCACTGTTGGAGAAAGTTACAAATAAGGAAAGGGAGACTTCTGGAAGGAAACTGGTGGCACTGTGTTGTAATTAGAAGCATCAGGGTGAACTTACAGTCTTTAATAGGTAGATAAATATTCACAGATGAACAGATGGAGAGAGACATTTATGCATGTGCATACACATGCACATATTTCCTAACTCTGCCCTCTGAGAGGCACAGTAGCAAGGACATCTCAGCAGCCAAGAACATACCTGCACCCAAATTTTGTTTCTACCTATCAATCTCCAATTAAAAGAATTAGGGCTCGGGGGGGGGGGGGGCGCCTGGGTGGCTCAGTCAGTTAAGTGTCCTACTTCGGCTCAGGTCATGATCTCATGGTCCATGAGTTCAAACCCCACATCAGGCTCTGTGCTGACAGCTCAGAGCCTGGAGCCTGCTTTAGATTCTGTGTCTCCCTCTCTCTCTGCCCCTCCCCCGCTCACTTTCTCAAAAATAAATAAACGTTTAAAATTTTTTTAAAAAACAGAAAAGATTTAGGGCTCGGGGCACTTGGGTGGCTCAAGTGAGCATCTAACTTTGGCTCAGGTCATGATATCACAGTTCATGAGTTTGTGCCCCGCATCAGGCTCTGTGCTGACAGCTCAGAGCCTACTCTGGATCCTCTGTACCTCCCTCTCTCTGCCCCTCCACTGCTCATGCTCTCTCAAAAATGAATAAACATTAAAATAAATAAGTAAATAAAAGAACTAGGGCTCTTTGGAGAAATAACCCATTCTTGAACTAGAGCAAAATGAATTTCATACATCTTGTGGTGCCAAAGAGTAAGTAACAAAATGCTTTCAAAAAATGATAGGGATCTGTCAAAGGACACAAGAGCCTACCAGAAGGGGCTCCCAATGGCCAAATCTGGTATAATTTGGTCAATAAAATAAATAATTACAGTAATGAATTATAATCCATAGAATAATACAGTCATGAGTCCACATTGATAAAATAACTGAATAAATGAGGGAAGAAGGAATTGCTCTTCCTTATAGTAGAACTCTAATTTTTAGGTGTAGTAGGAATGGTGGAGATAAAATATATCATCATTTGGCAAACACCAAGTAATCATTGTTGCAGGCAAAAATGATCAATGGAATATAAAATTCATAGGCCAAAAGTATGATGAGAAACAGGATATTTGCATAGTCTTAAAGTATCTTCTCCCATGATACTTATAAATTCCAGTTGGAAAATGGGAAACCTGCAGTGGAGAATCCTGATCACCTTATGTGACCAAAAGTTAGATCAGCAGCAATGAAACATACTGACATCATGTACTCTCTAATATAACACAATAAGAGGGGACGGCATCTCTTCTGTGGTATTCTTGCCAAAAACATATAAGCCAATTCTTATCATAAGAATACATCAAACAAACCATAACTGGAGGACATTCCACAAAAGTATTGGCCAGGACTCTTGAAAAGTATTAAGTTCCATAAAAATAAATAAAGACACCGCTAGACTAGGTGAGACTAAGAAAACATGACAATAAAATGCTATGTGGGAGTTTGGATTGGATCCTAGACCCGAAAAAAGACATTAGTAGGGCAACTGGCAAAAATGAAATAAATTCTTTACATCGGTTAATAATACTGTATCAAGGCAAATTTCTGGTTTCCATAATTTTCCTATGGTTTTGTACGATGTTAACATTTGGGGAATTCAGTGTAGTATTTTTGGAGTTTTTTCTATGTCTAGAGTTATTTCAAAATGAAAAGTTAAATAAATAGGTATAGTTTCTACCCTAAAGAATTTGGTAGATCTGATTAAATAGTGGCATAAAGAATTATGAAGAATAAATGTACTTGAGGGGTCCCTGAGTAGCTCAATCAGTTATGCATCCAACTTCAGCTCAGGTCATGATCTTGCATTTTGTGAGTTTGAGCCCTGCGTTGGACTTTGTGCAGACAGCTCAGAGACTGGAACCCGCCTTGGATTCTGTGTCTCCCTCTCTCTGCTCCTCCCCTTCTTGTGTGCCCTTTCTCTCTCTCAAAAATAAACATTAAAAATTTTTTTAAAAAAAGAATACATGTACTTCAACACCAGTGGAATACTGTATTTAATTAGAAGTACTTTGGGTATTTACCCAAAGAACACAAAAACACTAATTCAAAAAAATATATGCACCCTTATATTTATTGCATTATTATTTACAATAGCCAAGATACAAAAGCAACCCAAGTATCCATCAATAGATGAATGGATGAGAAAGATGTGGTATACACACACACACACACACACACACACACACACACACACATACACACACTGGAATATTACTCAGTCATAAAAAAGAATGAGATTTTGCCATTTGTGACAACATGGATGGACCTAGAAGACATTATGTTACGTGAAATGAGTCAGATAGAGAAAGAAAAATACCATATGATTCCACTTATATGTGGCACCTCAAAAACAAAACAAAACAAAACAAACAAAAAGCAGAAACAGACCCATAAATACGGAGAACATACTGATGGTTGCCAGAGGGAGGGGAGTGGGGGTATGGACAAAATGGGCGAACGGGAGTGGGAGACAAAGTCTTCCAGTTATGGAATGAGTAAGTAAGTCACCGGGATGAAAGGTACAGCATGGGGAATACAGTCAATGGTATTGTAATAGCATTATATAGTGACAGATGGTAGCTACACTTGTGATAACCACAGCATAATATATAAAGTTATTGACTATGTTGTACACCTGAAACTAACATAACACTGTATGTCAACTATACTTTAATTTAAAAAAATAGTACTGAGGCTTTATTATGTAATGCAATTTTATTCTGAAATTTAAAATGTCGTAAAATTATGCTGCTGGACTTCATACAGGCTGGAGTTAATCTGGAAAATTGTTTGACATCATTACAAACCTGAAGGCAGAAAAGGTATGTGTTGATCCATTACAAGGGAAATTGTAAAACTTAGGAGGAGACAGTATGATTTCATTATTTCAAAGACTCTTCTTCAAATTATACTCATAGAACAGAAATTTTAAAAAATAATAACCTGCAAACCTATGTCTCAGTAAACTATCTTCTTTAGAATTTCTACATAGATCAAAATCAAAAGATGGTTCCTAAGCATCAACTGAGAAGGAAACATTCCAGTATGGACAGATGGACGTTCATCTGTACAGAGTAGAACATTCATTTTGGTGTTTGGCTTGTTAAGTCTCCAAACAGAAATAAACTCTTATTTGAGTAGCCAAATTTCTAGATGTAGTAATAAACATATAGACTCATGAGCAGATGAAAAATTATCTTCAGAGGTGATGTTTACTTTGCTTTTCCATCAGTAGTGGTCAAATTCTGTGAGGGCAATTCTGAATTCATTACCCATTAGAAAGCCTTTGGAGGGGAGAGGTCTGACAGCACACTTCCCCATGGTGAGCTGGTGAAGTCTTCACCTACCTTCCCCCTAGCAAAGGAACCCTGACTACATAGTTAGGCATCAGTAAAATTTACAATTAGCATTAACTGTGTCAAGCACCTCAGCTACCTTCTTTTTTACAACCTATTTTTCCACTTCTTCATAATAGAAAACTGCCAGAGGACATATTCTTTATTCTTCCTGAGTAAAATCAATAGACTTATTAGGCACTCAAAAATGGAGGTCATATTATTCTCAGTACGTAAGCAATGCTCTCTTGGTAGCTGAAACAAACCCTAAAGTCTTAACAGCAAGTGACTGTGCCTCTCCACCCCTGACATAAAGTTTTAAAAATTATACTCTGGGTCCAACACCAAAGGAGATAAAATTTTTCAAATATATACATAGAACAGATTTCAAAAAAGAATCAAGAACTGAAATTGCAAATATAAACATTTTGATGACTCTTTACATTTATTGCAGCTCAGAACCTTAACTGAACATATGGGCTTCCAAAGTTAGTCATTTTTTTAATGAAGAACTTAGCCCTTCATTGGACCTGATTTAAAAACCAGTGAAAGTATGCAAGGTTATCCAAGGACATTAACCATGGTGTTTCTCACTTGAAATAGAAAAATAATAGCAGTGCTGCATAGGCTACAGAAGCCCCATGATCTACATTTGCAAATGCACTGAGTACTAACACTACTCAGAAAATACCTGCAATTTAGAAAGGAAGAAAAAAGGAGAAAACACTCCTACTTTACCTAATTCCTAACTGTCAGTAACTAGAATGGGATGGCATACCAGCTGACATCTATCATTTGGTTAATTGTCAAAGTGCATTCATCAGACCTGTCTGGCTCTGCCAGGTAGCTTCCTCCTCCATCACTACTCCAAGTATATCCCGACAAAGCTGGACCCAAGAGAAGACAATCTTCTTCAAGGCCATTGAAGCTGTATCCTTGGCAGAAATCACAAAACTAGCTTCGATGTCTATGTATATAGGCAAACCCAGGGTAGTCATGCCTCTAGTTATCTTTCAGACAGCAAATACTTTTATGTACTGCAATCATTTCATGGGTAATTTTCATTTGAAATTAATTCAGGTAAATTGATATTTCTATACAATTTTGGAATGTATTAGGATTTAATTGTAGAATATTATCTTCATATATTCCATTACAATGGAATCACAGTTGCTTTCAATTACATACCAATGGAAGTCCAGTTAGCTACAAAATAGTTTTTTTCCTTTCTCATCCTACTCACATGACTTCTTAACCTAAAGAAAACTGGTATTTTTTACCTTCATGTTCAGGACAATACACTAGCTGTTAAGTGGAGTTTTCGTACTTATTATCCTTCCTAATATGAATGATAAAAGAAATAAAAGTTTGGCTAGTGTATTTAATAATGTTACATTATCTTAAAAATATGTGTCCTTGGTTACAGAATTTTCATTCTTTCATCTTAAAAACTGTGGCAAAACAATATACTAAATCATCCAAGGACATCAGACAAAATCTTTTTTATTTCAAATATTAAAATCTATTCATTCATTTCATTGATCTAAGTGCTCAACAAGTACTTACAGAGAACTGTAATAGGCACTGCTTTAAGCACTGAAGATCTGCAATGTTCTAGAAAAAAGATCTCTGCTAGTGGGAGCATACATCCCAGTGGAACATAAATAAATCAGTAAGTATGTGGCATAATGTTGGAAAAGTTCTAGAAAGAAAATGAAAGCAAGCATAAAAGCACAGAATAGCACTGCCTAATAGAACTTTCTGCAAAGATGTATCTATGTTGTCCACTAACCACTAACCACATGTGACTGATGGGCTCTGAAATTGTGGCCAGAGTGACCAAAGAATTGAATTTTTTCATTTTATGTAATTTCATTAATTTTAATTGTTACATTTGGCTAGTGGCTACCATGTTGGACAGAACAGGGATAGAGAGTAAGGCAGGTGCCCACCCATTTAAACAGCACCATCGGGGAAAGGGGTGACCTTTGAGCAGAACCTGAACAAAGGAGGTAGAGTGAGCCAGAATCTGGCCTTTCGCCTCAGCAGCAAGCCTAAATTTCGGTGTTACTAAACAAGAATTACTGCAGTGCCATGGCACCTCTTTAAAGGACTATCAATGGCAGTCCTTCAAAATCTCTACTACATGTAGCACTTTAAGATCTGGGTGCATCAGGAAATATTGAACCATGATTTAATATGTAGGAAAAAACGGTTGGCAACTAACCTATCATTGTAACCCATCCTCTCCAATGAACAACTTTACCTTCTTTAACATATAGGGGCACCTGGGTGGCTCAGTCAGTTAAGCATCCGACTTCAGCTCAGGTCATGGTCTCATGGTTTGTGAGTTTGAGCCCTGCATCGGGCTCTGTGCTCACAGCTCGGAGCCTGGAGCCTGCTTTGGATTCTGTGTCTCCCTCTCTCTCTGCCCCTCCACTGCTCACACTCTGTCTCTCTCTCCCTCAAAATAAATAAACATTAAAAAAAAAAAAGATTTAAACATATAATAAAAACTATCTGACCAATTATATTTCTCTGTTGCCTCAGCTGGCCAGGAAATTCAGCATTAAGTGCTCTAGAGCAATTAACTAAAATATCTTAAGTTTCTGGCATAACTCTCTCCTGTTTTCTCTATACTGTTTTGAGTTTTTGTTGTATTAACACCCATGGTATGGGCTTCTTTTATTTTGATCTACTTCAAATTCTTTTGGAGTAGAAAAGATAGGAGTTATAATCCCATCAAATGGTTTAAATAATGTTGAATTACCATTTCTTTGAAATTTAAGCCTTAAAGAAAGCCCATGTTAAAGAATATAGTCTGAGAGTTTAAGAGAACTGAGAGTTCTACTAAGGATCCACTCATTCCGTGGGAAATAATGGGTCCAAAAGATTTCATAAAGTGTGTGCATAACACACACAGGAATAAATGAGCTACACTTGTTAGAGGTGACTGAGAAACATTTCCCAAACGACTTATTCCAGCAGGAAAGTATCTTAGAGGGTATGATCCAATAACAAGGGAAGAGATCACTGGAGGTGAGACAACCCAAAAGTACCCAGCTGGGAAAAATCGGTTTCCATGACTCATGGCTCAAAAGTTACTAGGAGTCCTAGGGTATCCTTGACAGTGAGAATCAAGCCTGATCCTTGAAAGGGCACATGTACTCATAAGAGGCAGAAGAGGTCAAGGGCATGGGCTCCTGAGCTAGAGCAACTCTGCCACTTCCTAACTGTAGAGCACTGAACAAGTTACTTAATATCTTATACCTCAGTTTTCTTATCTCATAGGGTTATTGTTAGACTTAAAAGAGAAAATCTATGTATCGCTTGGAACAGTTCTTGGTACAAATACAGTAAATGCTCAAAAATTACTGGCTATTATCAGGAGGAAGAAAACGTGCTTTGGAATCAAACAGATCTGGGTTTAAATAAGCCTCTTCTGAAATCTCTGGCAAGGTTTTGAATTTCTATGTCTCAGTCCTCACATGTACATAAACGAGAATAATACCATCTACCTTAAAAGTAAAAACAGACTGGCCCTCAAAGGTAAGGGTATCAGAGAAGAGGTATAAAACCCATACAAAATACCTTGCACACAGTAGAGGCTTACTAAACACTGTCTGCCCCTGCCTCTCACCTCCCCTTTGGAAGTCTCAGGTCTGGTGCGAGGTTCTCTGCGAACTTGTGCATGACTCAGGGGGCTGTTCTCTCCGTGAATCACAGCTCCCTGTGCATTTCTGAAACCCTAAACCTCTTACCGGAAAGGGAGTTCTGATGTACGCTTTTTCTTATTAAGCCATTCAAAATGTAAAAACAAACAAGCAAAAAAACAACAGAAATGTCTCAAGGCCTAAGCTCTAAAGTTTACTTTAGCAAAGAATTCAGCTTTATCTTCTTTCAGTGAGAACTTGCAACTCTTCCTTAACTTTCCCTATCTTTTCTGACTTTTAACCTAACTCCTACCACATTGTAAATTCCATCCATCTTGGAAAAACAAGATATCTATAACTTGAGTTATTGCCTCTGATATTTCCAAGTGTAATACCTAACAGCCTATCATTCACATATATATTTACTTAAAGCCTAGATTTTTTTTTGTATTCTTGATGGTTTATAATTGGCACCTTCTGTCTTGGTAAACATACCCCCTTTTATTTTTTTTAAGTTTATTTATTTATTTGGGGGGGAGGGGGGGGAGCAGGGTCGGGCAGAGAGAGGAGAGACAGGATCCCAAGCAGGCTGTGCACTGTCAGCACACAGCCTGAGGCAGGGCTCAAACCCATGAACCATGAGATTATGACCTGAGCCGAAATCAAGAGTCAGACGCTTAACCAACTGAGCCACCCAGGTGCCCCAGAACTATTCAGGCAGCCTTTTAAAACTATTCAGACTTCTCTTTTTTTTTTTTTTTTAACATTATTCATTTTTGAGAGATAGAGCGTGAGTGGGAGAGGGGCAGAGAGAGAGGGAGGCACAGAATCCAAAACAGGCTCCAGGCTCTGAGCTGTCAGCACAGAGCCCGACATGGCGCTCCAACTGACAAAGTGTGAAATCATAACCTGGGCCGAAGTCGGACACTTAACCGACTGAGCCACTCAGGAGCCCCAGTTCAGAGATTTTTCTAAATGTTGTTGTTATATATTGAACATACACAAAGAAAATTTATAACAAAATATAAGCACAAAAAATAACATCAAAATTAATTTCTGTAGTTTAAAAAAAAGACCACAATTTGTTAGTCTCAAAAGTTTCTGGGGCGCCTGGGTGGCGCAGTCGGTTAAGCGTCCAACTTCAGCCAGGTCACGATCTCGCGGTCCGTGAGTTCGAGCCCCGCGTCAGGCTCTGGGCTGATGGCTCGGAGCCTGGAGCCTGTTTCCCATTCTGTGTCTCCCTCTCTCTCTGCCCCTCCCCCGTTCATGCTCTGTCTCTCTCTGTCCCAAAAATAAATAAAAAACGTTGAAAAAAAAAATTAAAAAAAAAAAAAAAGTTTCTGTTTGCCCTATCTCCCTCATTGCACCCCAACGCCCCCCAAGTAAACACTATTCTGTATTTACCATTTCCTTGCTTTTTTGTAGTTTACCATATATGTATGTATTTGTAAATAATATATTGTTCAATATTGCTTGTTTTTGAAGTCCTACAATGGAATCATTCCATATGCATTCTTTTGTAATTTGCTTTTTTAACTCAAGTTTACATTCCTACAATATATCTATTTTGATTGGTATAGCTGTAATTCATCTTTTTTCATTGCTATATTCTACTGAATAACAAATATATAAATATATACCCCATTAAAATTTTTTTTGAATGTTTATTTTTGAAGGAGAGAGAGACAGAGCATGAGCAGGGAGGAGCAGAGAGAAATTGAGACACAGAATCCAAAGTGGGCTCCAGGTTCTGAGCTGTCAGCACAGAGACCCATGCGGGGCTTGAACTCACGAACCGCGAGATCATGACCAGAGCCGAAGTCAGACATTTAACCGACTGAGCCACCCAGGCACCCAATTACCTCATTTTAATAATCTATTCTCCTGACAATGGATAATTGGATTGCTTCTAGTTTTTTGATATAAACAATGCAGCTCTGGATATTCTTCTGCCTATCTCCTAGGCTAATACTTCTCAAAATACATGTGGTGAGGAACAGTTTTATTTCCAATCTTTGGTAGACTAATGCTTTTGTAAAATGAAATAAAAATAAATTACTATAAGCATACACCGACCATATGACCTAACTGTTCCGCTCCTAGGTATTTATTTACCCAAAATAAATGAAAGCATGTGTCCACATAAAGATTTGTACATAAATATTTATAGCAACTTTGTTTTTTTTTAAATTTTTTTAAATGTTTATTTATTTTTGAGAGAGACAGAGACAGAATGCGAGTGGGTAAGGGGCAGAGCGAGAGGGAGACACAGAGTCTGAAGCAGGCTCCAGGCTCCAAGCTGTCAGCACAGAGTCCAATGCGGGGCTCGAACTCACGAGTTGTGAAATCATGACCTGAGCTGAAGTTGGATGCTCAACCAACTGAGCCACCCAGGCACCCCTATAGCAACTTTATTTGTAATATACAAAATGAGAAACAACTCAAATGTCCACCGAGAGGTGAACGAATAAACAAATATGGTAGAGCCATACAATGGAACATTACTTGGCAATGAAAAGGAATGAACGCTGATACATGCAACGTATGCAAAATAATCGTGCTGAGTACAAGAACCCAGACAAAACAAGAGTGTATACTGTCAGATTCCATTTACATGACATTCTAGAGAATGTAAAAGAATCAGTAGTGACAGAAAGCAGATGAGTGGTTGCTCTGAGATGGGGTAGGGGGTGCTGAGGAAGGGGTGTGGAGGGGCAAAAGGGAGAGATTATCAAGGGGCATGAAAATATTTTTTTGTTGTTGTTTTTTGTTTTTTTAATTTTTTTTAATTTTTTTTTTTTTTTACGTTTATTTTTGAGACAGAGAGAGACAGAGCATGAACGGGGGAGGGGCAGAAAGAGAGGGAGACACAGAATCGGAAGCAGGCTCCAGGCTCTGAGCCATCAGCCCAGAGCCCGACGCAGGGCTCGAACTCACGGTCTGTGAGATCATGACCTGAACTGAAGTCGGACACTTAACTGACCGAGCCACCCAGGCGCCCCTGAAAATATTTTAAGGACTGATAGATATGTTCATTATTTTGGTTGTGGTAATGGTTTAATAAATGCATGCATATGTCAAAATTGAACAAACTGTTCACTTTAAATATGTGCAGTTTGTTGCAAGTCAATTATACCTTAATAAAGCTGGACAAACATAAATTGATAAAAATGTGAGAAGAAAAATACAAAATATAGGCCTCAATTCTTTTTAAGACTGTTTTTTTAAGAGCACTTTTAGGTACACATCAAAATTGAGAGGAAGGTTATGGAGATTTCCCATTATTCCTTGTCCCTACACATGCATAGCCTTCCCCACCAGAGAGGCACATTTGTTACAATCAACGAACCTACACTGACACATCATTATCATTCAAAGTCCATACTTTACATTAGTATGCACTCTTGGTGTTGTACTTTGTATAGATTTAGAAAAATGTATAATGACATGTAACCACCTTCATCATACCAAACAGTTTCACCGCCCTAAAAATTCTGTGTCCTGCCTACTCATCCCCACTAGCTCCTGGCAACCACTGATCTTTCCACTATCTCCATTGTGGTTTTGTCAATGTCATATAGTTGGAATCATACGTATGTATTTAGCATTCTCAGATTGGCTTCTTTCATTTAGCAATATGTATATAAGTCTCCTCCATGTCTTTTCATGGCTTGATAGCTCGTTTCTTTTTAGCACTGAATAAGATTCCATTGTTTAGAGGGACTACCTTTTATTTATTCATTCATCTACTGATGGACATCTTTGTTGCTTTCAAGTTTTGGCAACTATCGGGACACCTGGGTGGCTCAGTCAGTTAAGCGTCCGACTTCAGCTCAGGTCATGATCTCACAGTTTGTGGGTTCAAGCCCCATGTCGGGCTCTGTGCTGACAGCTCAGAGCCTGCAGCCTGTTTCAGATTCTGTCTCTGGCTCTCTCTGCCCCTCCCCTGTTTGTGCTGTCTCTCTGTCTCTAAAATAAACAAACATTAAAAAAAATTTTTTTTTAAGTTTTGGCAACTATGAACAAAGCTGCTGTAAACATCCATGTACAGGCTTTTTGTGGATATGTTTTCATATCCATATTCCTTTAGATGTCAAGGACCGTGATCACTAGATCATATGGCAAGAATATGTTTAGTTTTACAGGAAACCCCCAAATTGTCTTCCAAAGTGGCTGCATCATTTTTCATTTGCACCAGCAATGCATGGGGGTTCACAGTGCTCCACATCCTCACCAGAATTCACTTAACCAATTTTTTTATTAATAAATGTAAGAGACATAAAATTGTATTTTAATAAACTTAACCAGAACAAACATAACGTAGGAGTAAAAGAGGATTACAAAAGGATTATAAAAACTGTACCTCACTGAAAGTGTGATTAATATAAACTATATTCATCTTGGTAGACCTGCAGGAAATAATTTGCAAACAGTGCTGGTCCCCAGATATACTTTGAATAGCATTATCCTAAATCACAAGTGCAAAAGTTTCTCTATAATGGTACAGCCCTAGTGGCCTATTAGAATCACCTGTAAAGTTCTTGAAAACAGACACACAGACTCCATCTCCAAATATTCTGAGTTAACTGATTTGGGATAGAGATTCCTAAGCATTCATGGTTTAAGGCACACCTGGTGTCTCAATAATGTTTTCATGGCACCCCAGGACAAAAGAACTACTGAACAACTCTTTCCTAAATAACTATTTATGTCCTAACAATGTAGTAGGTGTTTGAAAAACTAACGCATGTACAGCACGTGAGCCAAGGCTCCTGGAGCCAGTGTGGTACACCAGGGGTTGGAAAAAACACGCTAGGCAAAGAACTTGCAAGATCAGGACTGAAATACATTAATGTGGGTTATTTAGCCACAATGGAGATCATGGAGTCTGGCAAGATGGCTTCTCCCAAGAGCACGCTGAAAGATGCACAGATGATGGCACAAATCCTGAAGATATGGGCATTACAGAATATAAGCCAAGAGTTATAAATCAGGTGGAGTTTGCCTTCTGATATGTGATCACAATTCTAGATGAAGCAAAAATTTATTGAAGGCATGCTAAGAAAGCTACTGTTGATGCAAATGATGTGTGATTGGCAACCCAATGTAATGCTGATCAGTCTTTTACCTCCCCTCCCCCAAGAGATTTTTCTATTAGACGTTGCAAGGCAAAGAAATCAAACTCCTTTGCCAGTAGCCAAGCCATATTCAGGTCCCAGGTCGCCACCTGAGAGATACTGGTTCACTGCTCCAAACTATAGACTTCAGTCTTTATTAAAAAAAAAAAAAAAAAAAAAAAAAAAAAAGGCATCTACTTCTGTGAGAAGAATAACAGTTCCACAGTTAATTATTGGTTCAGTTACTAGCAGACTAAGATGTAGTAGACTAGTAGACTAGTAGACCCACACTTGGCATGCCAAACCCACAAACCCACACTGTGTCAACTAAATTCGGGACTCCAATGTTCCTCACAGAGCAAAGGTTTACAGTCCTGTGCTGCCCACTGCACAGTCCCAAGCTGATAAAGCATCAATTTCTGCAACATCCACGGTTCAGAACATTCTGGTTAATCCATCATTAATTGGGTCCAAAAACATCCTTATTACCACTAAATGGAGTCATCACAAAGTACTGCCAATGAATCATCAAATGTGCTGAACAGAAAATGAGAAGATGATGATGATGATGATGACAATGACAATGATGACTATGATAATTTGTAATCTGGCCTTGATGCTTTAGTACTTATACTTGGTCTTGAATCCACTGTACTGAGATTAAACATGTATGTTCGGTGTCTTCGAATTGTGTTGTAAAAAACGTAAATGGTATTTAATCAGTAAATACAGTCATCCTTTCTGATAGAGATGTTGCATTTTCTTTAAAAGGATTAGTAATGGTTTTTCATCAGCCTTTAAGTGTAAAAAATAAAGTTGTCACACTGAATAGATACTTCTCCAAAGAAGACATCCAGATGGCAAAGCGACACATGAAAAAGTGCTCAACATCACTCATCATCAGGGAAATACAAATCAAAACCACAATGAGATACCACCTTACACCTGTCAGAATGGCTAACATTAACAACTCAGGCAACAACAGATGTTGGCAAGGATGCGGAGAAAGAGGATCTCTTTTGCACTGCTGGTAGGAATGCAAGCTGGTGCAGCCACTCTGGAAAACAGTATGGAGGTTCCTCAAAAAACTGAAAATAGAACTACCCTACGACCCAGCAATTGCACTGCTAGGTATTTATCCAAGGGATACAGGTGTGCTGTTTCGAAGGGACGCATGCACCCCAGTGTTTACAGCAGCACTATTGACAATAACCAAAGTATGGAAAGAGCCCAAATGTCCACTGATGGATGAATGGATAAAGAACACGTGGTATATATATATACAATGGAGTATTACTCGGCAATCAAAAAGAATGAAATCTTGCCATTTGCAACTATGTGGATGGAGCTAGAGGGTAGTATGCTAAGCAAAATCAGTCAGTCAGAGAAAGACAAATGTCATATGACTTCACTCATAGGAGGATTTTAAGACACAGAACGGATGAACACAAGGGAAGGGAAGGAAAAATAATATAAAAACAGGGAGGGGGGACAAAACATAAGAGACTCTTAAATATAGAGAACAACAGAGGGTTGCTGGAGGGGTTGTGGGAGGGGAGGATGGGCTAAACGGGTAAGGGGCTTATGGAATCTACTCCTGAAATCATTGTTGCACCATGTGCTAACTAACATGGATGTAAATTATAAAAGACAAATAAATTACAGAAAGTAAAAAAATAAAAAATAAAAAAATAAAGTTGTCATTCATAAAAAAAAAATCTAATGTATGCAAATTTAAAGAAAAAATAATATTCTAATGTCATTCTTAAATAACCATAATTATTTACTAATGAGATGTGTGTATCCCCTGGGCACTGCACAACTTCTCAAACCTGGAATCAGATTGGACCCTGTCACCCTCATTTCCTGTTACACATTGATTTTCGCATGGCCTCTGCTTTTTATTAGCAACCACTGAAAACCCAGCTTTGCAAAATATTGTGCTAAAAAAACCAGAAGAATGTAGCCCAATCTGATATTGAAACTGTGATCTGAACTATCTGGAGCTAGTAGCTCACACAGGGTCAACAGAGGCCAAGTATCACTGTGAATATCCCTTGGTCCTCTGTGGGGCTGCCGCAGTGCCCCTGGGCACCCTGGGCGCACAGTTTGGTATCCACAGGTCTGGGGTAAGTCCTCGCCTAAGTATTTCTGACACACTCATTTTGAGATTTTAACGTAAGGAAGGGTTGAGGACCACAGGTCTGGGGTGCGGGCCAGGAGCTGAATGGCCAGGTTGCAGATCGCACACAGCTCTGCTCTCCCCAGCAGGGCTGCAGGGGACTCCGATGCTGGGCCAACTCACACTGCCACCAGCAGCGACCGAGAGTTCCTAATGCTCCACATCCTTACTGTTTACTTGAAGACTTTAAAGTTTTTACCACCTTGGGGAGGGTAAAATAGTACCACCTAGTGGTTTAATTTGCATTTCCATGATTACAAATGAGGTTATGCATTTTCATATTTTTATTAACCGTTCACCTTTCCCTTTCTGTGTAGTTTCTACTCAAGGCTTTTTTTTCCATTTTTCAACAGAGTGTTTCCCCCCGCCCCCACCTTTACTAATTTGTCAGTTGTATGCATGGCAAATATCTTCCCCCAGTATTTATGGTTTGTCTTTTCACACATTTTACAGTGTCTTTTGAAAACATAAGGTCTCATTTTCTAAAGGACAGGTTCCTGTTCCCTTACTATTTGTTACTAATAAGTATGGCAAATATTTTCTCCTGGTTTGTTGCTCTCCCCCGCCGCTCCAATCTTTTAGTGATGTCTTTTGATCAAGTAATGTCCTTAGTTTTAGGTCCAGTGACTAATCCCTTGCTCTCTGGCCAGGACTTTTGTGTCTCATTTAAGATCCTTCCCTTCTTCAAGGTCATAAAGCTATTCTGTATTTTCTTCCAAAAGTTCAAAAGTTTTGCCTTTTACATTTAAGTCCCTTAATCTACATGAAATTGATTTTTGTGGGTGGAATGAAGTACAGATCTATTTTAATTATTTTCTATATAAATAATCAATATCCCTAGCACTATGTAATGAATTGCCCCTCCTTTCCTGCTGATATCAAGTGCCAAGTCCATCATAAATCATATTGACAGAAGTGTGCCTGTCTCTAGACACACTTCTATCTATCCCATAATGCGCCACAGATGTTAAGGTACTGAAGTGAGGGGCAGTTCCCCTGAGAAAGAAGGGGTAACTTGTATCATCTAAACCTTATTCATTGTTATTTAAGCTTTGAACTATCTGCATCAAACAGAATGTGAGTACTGACGGCAATCTATTAAATGAAAATGTCATACTTTGTAGGAAAGGAGCAAATCCATATTGATTTTGAAATTTAGCCAGTGAATATATAAAACCTTTATATGAGTAATATATGTAATTACTGAGGAAAATATAGATAAACCCAAAAAGTAGAAAAAGAAAAAAGTTATACCTTTCCTCTCCCACCCCCAAAACTTAGGGAAGTTCAGGACCTCCAAATCTTGCTCATTGTTCCCCACTGGGCCCCTTGAAGTCTTTAACACATGTTTTACTCATCAGGGTGTGGGCCTCAAGCTAGGATCTGGTCTTCTACCCTGGTGAACTTGGCTCAACCAAAAGGACTCCATCTGGCCAGGCTGGTGATCACCCATGCTTCTTCTTCCTTAGCTTTCCCTGGGTTCTAAGTATTTTCTCTGTTGTTGGCAGGGTGTTTTATGTCATAAGAAATCTTGGGGTCAAAAGGGTTAGGCAACCACTGTCCCTTAGTTGATGTATATAGTCAGTCTTATTTCTGATGTTTCACTTCAGCCTCCTTTGCCTGGGTTAAAAGCTAGTCTCTTATTACTATAGCTATCCACAGTCTCAAGCAAATTACAGAGACTAAGAATCAGCATAAGGAAAAACATACATGCTCAGCAATCAATCTCTTTTAAGACTGCTTGCTTAGCAGAATATGTCTGTCCAGGAGCAAAACTCAAATGCACACATTTTATGAGTATTACAACCAGAAAAAAAAAAACCTCTTCAATCTTTAAATAGATTCTGTTTTCTGAACAAAATATGTATAAAATACAGGTAAAATTTTTTTCTGGATTTTATCCATTGAGCATCTTTGTCTATTAAGATGTAGATAAAAGGAACTTAACTTCTTAAGTCATCATAAGTTATACTCTGGGTCTCCAAGTAGAAAATTAATAAATTTTACATTCCTTTTCCCAACTAAAATTCAAACCAATATTCAGTAAAAAAAAATTTCTTTTTGCTAACTTTCCCTCCCTTCCCTTTTTCCCTTTCTGCCATCCTTCCTTCCTTCCAACATTTATTCAGAACCTATGCATTTAGGTACCAAATTGCTGGAATATCAAGGCCTCGTTAAAACTTAGGAAAACTGGTGGTTTTATTTATATGCAAGTTTTGTATAAAAACAAGTCTAGTGCTTTAAAGGACAACTTGTAGAGCCATTGAGTTGATTCAGCTCAAGAAAGTGAACAGAAATCAGCTCAGGCAGAGTGACCACCACAATCGCCCTAGATAAGAGGGATCCCCCAGGAGATTATTCTAGTTCCAGAGTCAGAAAAGGAAAACCTGGTTTCATTCAGGAAAAAGATTATCTCACACTCTATTCTCAGAGAAGAAATACTGTAGGCTTTTTGGAAAGCCTAAAGAAGAAATTAATGAGGAAATATTCCTGATTTTGCAGCTATTAGCAAAAATAAAAAAGCAGTACTAACATGGAGTTATCAATGTGGCCTAGATTTTCTTAAAACTCAGTTGTGACTGAGATATGAGACTACATTGAGTGACTTTTATTACAAATCATATAAGAAAAGAAAAATGTTTCTTGGATATATTGTTTCTTTTCCTCTGTATGTGGACCCTCATGTTCTTATTGGTTAACAAAATGAATGAACCAAATGTTTTGAGGGTGTCTTCTTGCCTTCATGTAAAGTAACCTGATCTTTTACTTGAATGTTTAAAAGCCACCTCAGCCTAAAACATTACTTAAAATAAATAATGGTATTATTATTCACTATTTTGAATAGTAGGTTCAGTAATCTGCCAAAGTCACCAGCTGGACAACGGCACAGCCAGGATTAAAAGCCCAGTGGCCTGACTCCAGAGCCTGGGCATCAAGTATTCTGTACTATGCAGAGCAGAACTGCAGCAAATCAGAAAATGAAAAACCTGATAAAAAGACTGCTTTTCCTAACTTTCTGGACTTCTACAGGAGTTCAAGGAAATGTAAGCAGAAGCCAAGTAGATAGAAGCCAGGGAAGCTCCTTCAAAGGGGGCTGATTCAGTTGACAGATGTGCACTTTTGCCATTTCGTTTTCTTCCAGCTTGGAATACAGATATGATGGCTGGAGTGCTAAGAGCATCTTGTGACTATGAGCAGACTTTTGGCATGTAAGCCAGCACTAAGGAGAGCAGGAAGAAGGTGGGAAGAAGCCTGGGCTCTTTGTGACCACAGGATTGCCAAACTAGTGCTAAACTATTTAGTTTTGGGCCTCTTTTATGTTTAAGCCACTCCTACTTGAGTTTTCTGTAAAATGTAGCCAAATTGTAAGTGATATAGTCTCTTAGATATTTTTTTTTCATATTTTTAAATGTTTACTTATTTTGAGAAAGAGAGAAAGAGAGCACAAGCACAGGAGAGGGGCAGAGAGAGAGGTTGAAAGAGCGAATCCCAAGCAGCTCTGTGCTGTGAGGGCAGAGCCCAATATGGGGCTCTATCTCAAGAACTTAGGATCATGACCTGAGCCAAAATTAAGAGTTGGACACTTAACTGACTGAGCCCCCAGGTACCCCATATACTGTCTTATATAATTTTTTAACTTTTAATTATCCTCAATACTTTCCAAAAATTTACAAGAACTATTAATACATTCTATTCTAGCAGCACCGGGGTGGCTCAGTCAGTTAAACGTTCAACTTTGGCTCAGGTCATGATCTCACAGTTTTTTAAGCACCACATCAGGTTCTCTGCTGCCAGCACGGAGCCTGCTTCAGATCCTCTGTCCCCTTCCCTCTCTGCCTTCCCCGGCTTGCACTCTCTCTCTTTCAAAAGTAAACTTTAAAAAAAATTTAAAAATAAACAAATTTTATTCTAATTCACAATAACCTCCTTTCTGCCTCACATTTATTCTTCTCTGCGGTTCATCCCTACTAGTCTTATATTCATGTCTTTGTGAATTCATAGCATACTCTTAATAGAAAACAGTGGAACATCAGTAAAGGTGGAAATGAACAGTAAATGAAAAGTCAACAGCCTGTGATATAAAAGGGAAAAAAGATATTGAGAAATTAAAGGTAAGAAATTTGTCTAGGATCACCAGTCCAGCAATTGATGAAACCAGAGCCCAGACCTAAAGGCTCCTTTATGATGTTGGTCATAACCACTGTGTTCAGTGGTTGTGTTCACAACCACTGATAGTGAACAGGCAAGAAGGAAGTGGAAAAAGCTTCCAGTTGAGGGTGACTGGTTTCACAAAAAGCCTTGAGGGAGAAGGAAGGAGGTAGATGGTACTTACTTACAGACCATCAGAAGCCATGAGAGTGAGGGGGCATTTTAAGAAAAACAGACCTTGGTGCAGTACTAAGCAGACCTGGTGCTAAGAACTAAAGGGAGGAGTAAAATCATGAAATAAGTAGGCTAGAGGTGCCTCTCAACCACCAGCATGGGGAAGATGAGGGTGGGGAAACAGACTAACAAGCAGGGTATTCAGACTGGCCTGTCAAAGCGCACAGTTGCAGGTTTTATTACCAAGTCATGCAACATTCATCCCTGACCCCGACCCTGGCTATGAAGAATGTTCAGGCTCCTCATTATTTTTTTTCAGTATTTTTAGAGCATTTATAACATACATATTACTCCTATAATCATTCTCCTCTCAAATATTTATTAAAATGTCTATAGAACTTTAAGGATATTTGGTCCTCTCCCCAAACTCATCATTATACATAAGGACTGGGAAAAAATATATGATGCATGCTTATTACTCAGAGATTTGTGTTAGACAAGCAGTCATAGCCAGTTGATAAGATGAAGGCTAGGAACAGCCATAATACCTAGGACTTGGAGATCTACAAATCCTAACCGTGTGCCAGGTGAAGATTCTTTCCTGTCTTACTTACGGCTACTCTGTATCTTTTCATCATAAAAGCGTCCCAACCAATGTGTAACAAGTTACCTGGAGACATCCAGACTTCAGAAGGCTAATTCTATTTCTTGAGGAATATAGTCATAAACTTCAAAACTATACATACTAATTGGCTGTCAAGGAAGCTGTCTCCAGCCCTCTATATGTAACATCCTTGGCAAAGTCCTTAAATTCCTCAGTCAGTAAGAAAACGAGACTTTTCGGTTTCTTCCATCAGGCCTGATTGTAATAATATGATAACCACAAGTAGATTCTTCTCTTCAAACCAAAGCTAATATGAATTTTTCTCCCACAAGCCCAAACATTTCCACTCCAATTCCAATCTGCATCAGTGCCTTTAACTTTAAGGAGAAATGAGGGGCATCTGGCTGGCTCGGCCAGTGGAGGGTATGATTCTTAATCTCAGGGTTGTGAGTTTGAGCCTCACATTGGGTGTATTCATCTTAAAAATAAAATCTTAAAAAAAAAAACTTTAGGGAGAAATGAGAGGAATGGAATTTGAGATGCAGGCATTAAAGATATAAGTAGGGGCGCCTGGGTGGCTCAGTTGGGTTAAGCATCCGACTTTGGCTCAGGTCATAATCTCACAGTCTGTGAGTTCAAGCCCCGCGTTGGGCTCTGTGCTGACAGCTCACAGCCTGGAGCCTGCTTCAGAGTATGTATTTCCCCCTCTCTCTGGCCCTCCCCTGCTCATGCTCTGTGTCTGTCTCTCGATAATAAATAAATGTTAAAAAAAAAATTTTTTTAAAGATATAAGTAAAATCTCAGGAAGGAAAAGATGCTTTGTTTTTAATGACTGATGGCTTTTCCTGAGATAAGTAAGGGTGGCTGGAAAACTTCTAATGCCTAGTTATATGCAGTTGGCCTGCCAGATGTTATTTAACCATTAGCCCATCTCATGCTTCCCTCCAGTTCACCTTATGCCACATCCCCAATTCAACATTATCCAGTATCCACAGGGCCAGGGTGGGGAGTAGGGGAAGAGGAGTTCAGGAAGGGAAAGAGAATGTAACAGGTAGCCAATCAGGATGAGGCTCAGGAAAGGTAAGGTTGTCTGCTTTGCACATTATTTGGCCATTTCTTTCAACTGAAAACCAAGGTATCCTTTTTAGTACACACCAAATGATCCCACAACAAAATGGCTATGTCAGAACAACAAAGTGTAATGTCACAGGCTCTTCTCAGGGTTATTCCTTCTTAAAAGCACATTCTAAGTTCTAACTCCGTATCTTCAACAACCTGCTTTCAGATCCATGTTTCAATTTCCTAAGGTAAAACTATGACTCTAAGGACAAAGCTTTTTCTACCACATTTCGTGAGGAAATAAAAAGTATAAATCTGAAAATACGTTGATTCAGTCTTGGTTAAAATTAAAGAGAGAACACATGAGTAATGAAGGTACTGAGTGAGAAATTTTGAGAAAAATAACTGATAGAAGTTATTTAAGAATCCGGAAATGATTGGGGTGCCTGGGTGGCTCAGTCAGTTAAGCATCCAACTTTGGCACAGGTCATGATATCACAGTTCATGAGTTCGAGCCCCCCATCAGGCTCTGTGCTGACAGCTCAGAGCCTGGAGCCTGCTTCAGATTCTGTCCCTCCCTCACTCTCACTCTGTCTCTCTCTCTCTCTCTCAAAGATAAATAAAGATTAAAAAAATTAAAAAAAAAGAATTCAGGAAGGATCAAAAATATGACAAGTTGAGAAGTAGTTTCATTTGGGAGTCTTAAGAGCACACTGAACAAAGAAAAACAACAGGCACAAATTTCTGCTTTAAGTTTAAATTTGCACATGCTCTGCCTCTTGTCAAACTAATAAGTAGCTCTTAAATGTTGGGTAAGTAATGTCAGGGAACCTCTGTAGTATGTTATTTCAAACTATAAAGAGTTGGGGCACTTGGCTGACTTAGTAGAGCATGAGAATCTTGATCTCGGGGTTGTGAGTTCAAGCCCTACATTGGGCAAAGAGCTTACTTAACTAAAAAAAGATGCAAACTATAAGGGCTTTAACCTCGAACCTTAAAACTATGTTATGTTTGTTATAGGAAACTGAATTTCTTAGAATATATTTTATAAACAAATTGTTGTTTACATAAAGATGTAAACTATGTTTGACAGAGAAAATTGATTTTGCTCACCTGCCTTGTTATAATTAACCCAATGTCTATGTTCTCACTATCCATGTTATATATAATTAACCTCAGCAATATACAAACTATGTAGAATCTCATGCTAGTCAAGAAAAATACCTAGACTCACATACTAAGACATTTTTCTCCCAATTAGATAGCATTTACAGCAGATTCACTTTAAAGAGCCCAAAGCATAATGTCATTGTTCTCCATACTTGTCAAACTGTTTGCCCAGATGAACAATATATCGTTCTATTAAGAGAGCTGTTTGCCCAGATGAGCAAAGTGTTTGTCCTGATAAATTGATTTGCAAGAATTTTCTAAAGCAAACAGTGAAGTTATTTATTAAATTACTGCCTAATCTTCCTGAGCAAGATAATTTCCTGGAGCAAAGAGTTAAGTCATGTTGACACGGGTGGGCTCAATTCTAATATGCCCCATTCCATGTGTAAATAACAAATGGTTAGGGGCTCCAGGGTGGCTCAGTCCAACCTGGTTGAGAGTCCAACTTTGATTTTAGCTCAGGTCATAATCCCAGAGTCATGGAATCGAGCCCCACGTCAGGCTCCATGCTAAGCGTGGGACCTGCTTAAGATTCTCTCTCTGTCTCTGTCTCTCTGTTTCTCTCTGCCTTTTTCTCCCACTTGAGCATGCTTTCCCCCCCTCTCTCTAATAGTAAATAAATAACAAATGGTTAAGGAGAAAAAACATGATTGAAATAGAGGGAAGTTCAACCATAGAATTTTAGAATTTGGTGAGGAGTCTAAGCTCATATGTTCACTGTAGAAGACATTGAGACACAGAGAATTTAGATAACATACCTAAGTTCACATAGCAAGTTAGAGTGTGGAACACAGAATATAGATATTTGCTCTGAATCCAATACTATTTCCATTACATAGCTCAGCTCCTGCTTTGAAATGGACCTTTAAACATAGAGAAATGTAGATCGTTTTTCATGATAGCTGTAAATGGTTCCTGGGATCACAAGCATCTCTACAAATGTAATACAGAGATTCAGGCAAAGGCACAGCATTTGCAAAGTTATCAACTCAACACATCTTACATACTTCACAGTGAAAAAATTTTTAAACTTAAGACGATGAAGTTTTACTCATTTTAAATTTATTTTATGTCAGTAAAGATTACACTTATACTTTGGCAAAAATGTCCATTTCACCATTTGTTCTTCTGCACTATATTTGGAACCTATTAACATGGGCCCTCATGTCAACTCGTACTAGTAAAGAACTCTGACTCGTGTTCCCATGTCAAAACTGTCCCCAATGAAACACTATATAAAAATGTGATTCATTTTTGCTCTTCATTTTTATAAGTCATTCAGTAAGTGTCTAATTTAGACAACACATTGGTTTTATGCTTAATGGATGAAATAGTGGAAAGATTTATAATACATCAAAAAGCCAAAAAGCTTCCTACTGTTTAAAGCTCTGTGGTCCAATATGGGAGCCATTGGCCCCATGTGGACATTTACATTTACATTAATTACAATTAAATAAAATCTGGAGGTGCCTAGGTGGCTCAGTCAGTTAAGCATCCAATGCTTGATTTTGGCTCAGGTCATGATCTCAAGAATCATGGGATTGAGCCCCATGTCAGGCTCTGCACTGACAGCATGGAGCCTGCTGTCTCTCTCTACTACTCTCTCTGCCCCTCCCCGCACATGCTTGCACATACTCTCTCTCTCTAATAAACTTTAAAAAAATTAAATAAAATCTAAAAATCAATTCTTTAGTCACATATTTAGATTTCTACAGTAGAAATCTATGCAGGGGCACCTGGGTGGCTCAGTCGGTTAAGTGTCCGACTTCAGCTCAAGTCATGATCTCATGGTTTGTGAGCTCGAGCCCCACATCGGGCTCTGTGCTGATAGCTTGGAGCCTAGAGCTTGCTTCAGATTCTCTGTCTCCCTCTCTATGCACTTCCCCCACTCGTGCTCTGTCTCTCAAAAATAAATAAACATTTAAAAAAAAAAGAGTCGCCTGGGTGGCTCAGTCTTAAGTGTCCAACTTTGGCTCAGGTCATGATAGCATGGTTCTTGAGTTCGAGCCCCATGTCAGGCTCTGTGCTGACAGCTCAGAGCCTGGAGACTGCTTTGAATTCTGTGTCTTCCTCTCTCTCTGCCCCTCCCCCACTCACCTCTATCTCTCTCCTTCTCAAAATTATATAAACATTAAAAAAATTTTAATAAATAAAAAAGAAATCTATGCATACTTCCAGCAATTTTGGAAGTATGTCTTATTTGGCCACTCTATTACAGAATGTACATAATCCTAGTAAATGAGTATCATTAAATAAACCATAAAGCAAGGTTTTATTAGTCAGGATAGGGTAACACAGGAATAAGCAACTACGAAATCTTAGTGTCCTAAGACAACAAAGGTTCATTTGTTGTATCCCATAGTTCAAAGTAGATGTTTCTGGTCAGGTGGTTCTCTTGGCTACATCCCCTTGGAACTGTGATTTAGAGAAGTAGGCTCCCCTGAATTCACCTCAACAATAATGAGAGGAGGGGGGATTTTACTAGATGTTTGGGAGCTAGGTCTGGAAGTGCCACACAACACTTCTCTCCATAATACCCTGGCCATAAGTAGTCTTCTGGTCCCACATAGATGCAAAGGGGTTGAGACAGGCTATTTTCCTATAAATCCCAGAAGAAATGAAATGATGGGTTGAGTACAGATGGCTGTCTTTGCATGAAAAGTCAGTCAACATTCAGACCTCATCACACAAACAGACGAATCTCAAGATTTTATAAGGAGATGGTATCGCTATTCAAAACTATTGGTGGCCCCACAAGGAAGGACTATACACCCCTGCCACACTGACGCCAGACTTGGCTGCATGACCTGCGGTGCCCCTCTGTGCAAACCCCAGAGTGACCATGTGACTTGGTTTGTAAAATGTGTGTGTCATGACATGTGCCACTTTCAAGCAGAAGCTTTAAGATCCACTGTAGGTTTTCACTGTGGGATTTTTCCCCCTCTGCTAAATGATAAGCAAAGTCTCAGAGAGGGGCTGCTCCCGTGGCTCATGTCTCAGAATGGCAACGACATGGAATAAGTCTTAGTTACCTATAACAGATGTAGAGCGTGAGGGACAAACCTCTGCAAGCCCCTGAAACTTTGAGGGTGGTTTGTTACCACAGCATAACTTAGCTTCAGTGACTACTAAAGTATCAAAACCATAGCACTGGATGCGGCTCTTTAGAAGCATTATAAATTACGGGGCACCTGGGTGGCTCAGTCGGTTAAGCGTCAGACTTCGGCTCAGGTCATGATCTCAGGTTTGTGAGTTTGAGCCCCACATCGGGCCCTGTGCTGACAGCTTGGAGCCTGGAGCCTGCTTTGGATTCTGTGTCTCCCTCTCTCTCTGACCCTCCCCTGCTCACACTCTCTCTCGCTCTCTCAAAAGTAAATAAACATTTAAAAAAAAAAAGCATTATAAATTAAGAATAGCAATTCCTTGGTTTGTGATTAATAATAAAACATTCTTGTGACTGGCAGAGAATATGACAAAAGCAATAATTTAAATTAGGTATGACCTTTACTTTGGCCTTTTTTACTTGTCATATTCCTTCCCAGGTCCTGGGGAAGGGACTCTACCAGTGGCTTAGAGACGTGAAGTCCCTGCTTCCCTGCCAGGTAGTGAAGGCTATGGAAGGGGCGAGGCGCCTGGGGGTAGCTCTGCTCCTCTGTTCTCTGGCACTATTAGTTCAGGCACATGCAAAGGTAAAAACACCTCCATCTGGACAGAGCTTATATATAAAACCATGTTTGTAACAACTAACAAATAAACTTCTGGAATTCAACAAATCATATTGAAAAATACAAATTGGTTCTGCCAGAATTAGCTGATAGGAACAAAGCTGACATTCTAATATATAACTCTATCGATGTAACTTAACTAACTTGACCTTACTGTTCTATTAAACCATAAAACACATTTCATGAAGAAAATTTAGATTTCATAAACTGCACATAACAATGAAAATCAAGAAAGCAAAAGTTATAAAAATTGAACTTTCTAATTCATTTACCTGTTTTCCAAAGTTTCAGGTAAAAAGGAATCCTCTGCAAAAGGATTCCTGTTATCCTCCTTTTGTTTTTCTGAAGTCTAAGTTCCTTTGATGCTATTTTAAGCAACTTCTCATTAGGTCCTCACCTAGGACGGAAAACAATCATCTGCCATATAACATTTTAGTCTTAGTCAATTACTGACTATTCAAGGCCATACAGTAGCAAGGAATCAGTATGCCAAGAAACCAAATCAATAAATGTTTTCTCCTTGCAAGGCACTGCATTAGATACCAACACAACTTAAACACTTTACAGTTACTTAAAATGTCCTCTTTCTTCAACAGTCCTGATTATGATCATCAACATTGCTCTTTTTTTTTTAAAGGTTTTAAGTTATCTCTACACCCAACATGGGGCTCAAACCCACAACCCCAAAATTGAGAGTCACATCCTCCACCAACTGAGCCAGCCAGGTGCCCCAAGATGCTAAACCATCATATCTCATCTTTCAGCATGTCATAATCCTTTCCTGTTTAAGCAAGCTCTACACCCAATGTGGGGCTTGAACTCACAACCCTGAGATCAAGAGTCACGTGCTCTACCAACTGAGCCAGCCAGGCACCCCCAATACTGCTCTTTTAAAACTAACAGCAAGATGGCTTAACAGCCTGTAAAATTATGAAAAAATAAGAAATTAACACACATTTTTCCAACCCATTGGACAAATAAAGCACTGTGAATGATATTCACCAAATTTCACGATAAATCATAACACTTTTAACTCTCCGTCCTTTCCAACCTTTTTTCTCAAAACAACTTTTAAAACTCTTATGAATAGGAATACTACAAATCTCCTTATGTCAGTAAACATTTTCTATACACAGTGGCAGACAGTGTGAGACTGCAGACAGCCTTGTCCTTGGAAATGAATCATCTACTCAAAACAGTAATTCGTATATACGAAAAAATTAGGAAACTACAACAGACACGAGATATAATCGCCTGTACCATAGGAAGTCAAGTTTTTCTCCTTCCCATAAAATCAAAAAGATGCATGGAGATATTTACCACCACCTTTCTGAACTTGATTGACAATGAGCAGTTTTCTGTCCTATATTGGTATTCTTTAAGTTCTCCTTTATTTGGAATAGAATAAATTTAAGTAAATCTAACAAGCATACACTGGCAGTTTATCATTTGTAGCAGCTAATTAAAAACAGATGCAACATTAGTCTTAGTAAACAGAATACATCTTTGAGCAATTACCATCACAATTCTGTCAGAACCAGGGTCTTACAGTGCAGACAAATCAGCAGATATTTCCTCTGCAATCTGCTGTGCAGGAATTTCTAAGTTTTGCTATTGCTTTTACTAAATTGATGAAGTACATGCAGACATAAAGAGAAAAACGTAATTGCACTCAAATTACATAGGCCAGTATTTTGCTGTTAGAATGATAACAAGTAAATTCCAATTATAAACAGTAGTTACTGAAATAAAAAACTGAATTATGTTCCAAAATCCAGTGAGTGAAAAATTATGTTTTCTGATAGAATCATTAGTTTATGTGAACTTGAAATGGGCAAAAATATAATATTTCATAAGATAATACATAAGTGCATAAGATAACCAACAAGCTGTCTTACTGCATTTATATGCACAAAATAAAAGGCTCCTGACAGTAACTTTTAAGGATTTCAAATATTAATCAGAGAAAAAAATCAAGTCTAAAAATAATTTTCGTTTTATAGCCAGAATTACTATACACCATGGCATTCAATATGACAAATTAGTAGAGTGGAACTTTTTTATAAACACGTATTTAGTTCTTTTATGTTTCTTTCCAAGTACTAAAATATACCTAAATTCATGACTTCACTGTAGAAAGTAATATTCCAACTTCTGGGTAAAGATAGATGGAAACATAGGTATTTTTAGTTCTCCCTGAAAATCCTTTAAACCTCCAGTAAAATTAAATATGTATCTATCTTTCCACCAGAGAATATGAGAGGAGGCAACTGTCACAAGCTGGAATACATGTGGATGAAGAGTGACTGGTTCCACAAACCTGAGAAAGCCAAGACTCCTTAGTCAATAACGTTATTATAAGGATTAAATGAGATAATATAGGTCACAAAATAAAGCATCCAATAAATGGGTAATCTTTATTTTCAACAGAACGTCTACAACGGGTGATCTTTTGGAAGGTGGCATAAAGTTTCAAATTGGCAAGCCAGGACTAAGAAAACAGAATGTTAGGAGGAAAATGTAACCTGCTGAGACCAGAGTTGTGAATTATTAAAGGGAAAGCTCTACAGGCATACCTCATTTTATTGCACTTTGATCTACTGCACATTGCAGATACTAGTTTTTCTTTTTCTACAAACTGAAGGTGTGTGTGTGTGTGTGTTTTAATGTTTTATTTATTTTTAAGACAGAGAGAGACAGAGCATGAGTGGGGATGGGGCAGAGAGACGGGGAGGGAGACACAGAATCTGAAGCAGGCTCCAGGTTTCAGGCTCCGAGCTGTCAGCACAGAGCCTGACGCGGGGCTCGAACTCACGAACCATGAGATCATGACCTGAGCCGAAGTCGGACACTCAACCGACTGAGCCACCCGGGCGCCCCAGGTTTGTGTGTGAAACGAGTCTATCAGCGACATTTTCCCAAGAGCATTTGTTCACTTTGTGTCTCTGTGTCACATTTTGGTAATTCTGGCAAATTTTTTCATTATTATTATATTCTTTAAGGTGATCTTTGACCAGTGATCTTTGATGTATCTACTGTAATTGTTTTGGGGCACCACCAACCATACCCATGTAAGACAGTGAACTTAATCCATAAATGTTGTGTGTGTTCTGACTGCTCCACCAATCTGGTGTTCCCGGGTCTTCCTCCCTCTCCTCCAGGCTTCCCTATTCCCCCAAGACACAACAATATTAAAGTTAGGACCAGTTAATAACCCTACAATGGGCTGTTAAGTGTTCAAGTGAAAGGAAGTGTCACACATCTCACTTTAAATTAAAAGCTAGAAATGATTAAACTCAGCCAGGAAGGTATGTTAAAAGCTGAGATAGGCCAAAAGCCAGGTCTTTTGCATCAAACAGCCAAGTTGTGAAGGCAAAGGAAAAGTTCTTGAGGCTACTCCCATGAACACCCGTGAACACCCGAATGATAACACAGGGAGATTACTGCTGATATGCAGAAAGTTTGAGTGGTCTGGATAGATGATCAAACCAGCCACAAGATTCACTTAAGCCAGAGCCTAATTCAAAGCTAGGCCCTGTTTCTACTCAATTCCATGAAGGCTGGGAGAGGCGAGGAAGCTACAGAAAAAAAGTGTGAAGCTAGCAGAGGTTGGTACATGAGATTTAAGAAAAGAAGGTGTGTCCATAACATAAAAGTGCAAGATGAAGCCACAGGTGCTGATGTAGAAGCCTCAGCGAGTTATCCAAAAGATCTAGCCGAGATAATGAGTAAAGGTGACACCAAACAACAGATTTTCAATGTAGTTGAAGTAGTCTTCTATTAGAAGATGCCATCTAGGACTTTCATTGCTAGAGGAAAAGTCAATGCCTGGTATCAAAGCTTCGAAGGACAGGCTAGCTCTCTTTTTAGGGGCTAATGCAGCCGGTGACTTTAGGTTGAAGCCAATGCTCACTGCCCATTTCCAAAAATCCTAGGGTCCCTAAAGAATTATGCTAAATCTACTCTACCTTTTCCCTGTAAATGGAACAACAAAGCCTGGATGACAGTACACCTGTTTACAACATGGTTTGCTGAATATTTTAAGCTCACTGTCAAGACCTATAGCTCCAAAATAAAGAATCCTTTCAAAATAGTACTGTCCGCTGACGATGTACCTGGTTACCCAAGAGATCTGATACAGATGTACAAGATTAATGTTGTTTTCACATCTGCTAACATAACGTCCATTGTGTAGCCCATAAAAGGAATATTTAAATCCTTCTGGAAAGGATTTGCTATTCTAGATCCATTAAAAGCATTTGTGATTCATGGGAAGGTCAAAGATTGACATTTACAGGGTTTGGAAGAAATTGAGTCCAAGCCACATGGATGACTCTGAAGGGTTCAAGACTTCAGTGGAGGAAGTAACTGCAGATATGGTGGAAAGAGCCAGAGAACTAGAATTAGAAGAGGAGCCCGAAGATGGGACTGAACTGTAGCAATCTCATAATTTCTTTTAGAAAGTACGAGCAGGGGAGAGGAGCAGAGAGGGAGAGAGAATCCCAAAGAGTCTCCACACTCAGCGTATGGACTCATTCCCATGACCCTGGGATCGTGACTTGAGCTGAAATCAAGAGTCAGACGCTCAACCAACTGAGCCACCCTGGTGCCCCTCATAATAAAACTTTAAAAGACAAGGCGTTGTTTCTTATGGATGAGTAAAGTGGTTTCTTGAGATGGAATCTACTCCTGGTGAAACACTGTGAAGACTGCTGAAGTGACAACAAAGAATTCAGAATATCACATTAACTTAGTTGATAAAGCAGTGGCAGGGTTTGAGAGGATTCACTCCAATTTTGAAAGTACTTCTGTAGGTAAAATAGTATCAAACAGTATCACATGCTACAGAGAAATCATTCATGAAAGAAAGAATCAGTTGATACGGCAAACTTTATTGTTGCCATTATCTTATTTTTAAAAATTGCAACAGCCACCCCAACCTTCAGCAACCACTTAATACCCTGATCAGTCAGGAGCCATCAACATTGAGGCAAGACTCTCCACCAGCAAAAAGATTATGACTTACTGAAAGTTCAGATGATGTTTAGAAGTTTTTAGCAATATTATGAAATCATTTTTAAATTACTTAAATTTATTTTTTTTTAATTTTTGTAAAGTTTATTTATTTTTGAAAGAGTGAGAGACAGAGCATGACTGGGGGTAGAGCAGAGAGAGAGAGGGCGACACAGAATCGGAAGCAGGCTCCAGGCTCTGAGCTGTCAGCACAGAGCCCGATGTGAGGCTTGAACCCATGAACCATGAGATCATGACCTGAGCTGAAATCAGACACTTAACCACCTGAGCCACCCAGGTGCCCCAACTTAAATTATTTTAAATCATGTTTTAGATATGATATTATTGTACACTTAATAGACTATAGTCTAGTACAAACATTAATTTTATATACACTGGGAAACCAAAAAATTCATTTCACTCAATTTATTGCAATATTTACTTTATTGCAGTGGTCTGGAACCAAACCCACAATATCTCCGAGGTATGCCCATATTTTAGGTTCCCCAAGGGAGCCATGTACTTCCAGTGGAGCTAGGGTAATATTGCCTAGAAAAACCTTTGCAGAAGAGAATGAAGGACACAAGGGGCAGTGTATTTGGAAATCTGATAAAGAAATAAAAAACGTAACCAGAAAAAACATCAAGAGAAAGGCCTAACTCCAGAATATAAGTAGAATATGTACCTGGTGCCTATTATAAATCATCTGAGTTGGCCTCCAGATGAAAGGCTAAGTGAAGTAGAGACTCTTCATGAAGGGAAGGAAGACATTCATCCAAGAGGAAGAAGGAAAAGCAGACCCAGAAAACATGTCTCAGTGGATGACTGCAAGGTCTGGGGAGAAATCCTTAGGGTTCTTTGGGCAGAGCTTTAAAGCTAATTATGGGACCCAAGAGCTCAGGAGCACTGATGTCTACATGTAGACTTCACTAGCTCTGCCTCTTCATAAGGGGAAAGATGTTCAAGTCTGGGCTCGGGCTCAGTGGATAAATAGGGCTTTGCTTCTTTGCTTTATATGAGGGGAAATCCCCCACATTAAGTCCCCTTTATTCCCACTACAAAGACATGAATTACTTCAGCCTCCACATAATTTATTAAACATTAGCCTAATATACAATCTTCACGTAATTTTTTTAAAATAACACAGTGTTATAGCTAGGAAAACATCTTGCTGGTTTTCATAGTTGTAGTAAAATAAGCACTCTGGACGTCAAAAAAGGTAGAAATTTAGATTCTTTTACCACTCAACCTATTGATGAGGTTCAGAATATGCTATTTCAAAATATGGCAACTTGGCAGGCTGAAAATTTTAAACTGATAGAGTTTTGAGAAAATAGCAAAAGTAGGAAAGACCTTCCCTCCTCACCGTTTCTCACCCTTAAAACAGGTCATAAAAACTTCATATGAGAGATGTCTTCCTTATAAGGGAGGAAAGGGGCATCCTTATCTCCTACGACGAAGGGACAGTAAGAAGAAGAATCCAAACAAACAGGCCTTGCTAAGTCTCTCCCAGTTTACCACACTAATCTCATTCTCCCTGACCTATCAAATGTCTCCACAAATGCCCACTCTTCATCAAACTTAGCATAAAAATATTCAGCTTTAACAGCTTCCTCAGGTCTTCATTTCCTTATAAAGGCTCCCATATCATATAAAATTATTGTTAAATATTTGTAGGCTTTTCTCCTGTTAATCTGTCTCGGTCAGTTTAATTTTCAGACCTAGTCGGGGATCCTAAGAGGGTTGAGGGTTGAGGAAAACTTTTTCCTCCCCTACATTTTTATACCATTAAATTTTAAACACTGGCTAGCACAACAGAAAGAAAAACAACCTACCTCAAAATGTGTTTTATCTATTTTAAGGAGGGACTGATATTTTTCTGTCAAGTTCAGCTTGAGTTAATATGGATTGATAAATATACCAACAATATAAAATTTCTACTTTGCAATGTATACCTCATCTAGATATTGATTTTCTCATTTATTCAAAATAAAAGTATTTTCTTGGCATCGTTTCTGGTGGGAATGGCATCCGGAATCTGGCGTACATGGGTTTCTCCGCAGAACTGCTTCATCACCTGAGGCATGGCCTGTTGTTTCTACAGAAGCACAAATAGATTACACAGAAAAATGCAAAACTGGGTCCCTCAACTATGCGGAATAACCTGATTTATTTACATTTTGGTGGCCCTTAGAGAAAAGTAAAGTAGATCTTGTTCTTTTGGTTAATATTTGACATACTCCAAAAGCTGGCCCTACCAGAAGTAGAAAAGGGTGGCTGCTCTGTTACAAGTAGAGTGCTGTTTAAGGAACAGCTAAGTTCCCTACAATGAAATGCGAAGCCCTTGAATGAAAGTATAATACAAAAGCCTTATGCATCACTCATTCCTTCAGCTGGAAGGTGTGGAAGTGAGGGACCCCCAGGTGTCTGACTTGTGGTGGGCCAGGACAGCCAGCCTCAGAGACAGAGGAACTCCCTGCATCAGCACTGGGGAGTATGGACCAAGATACCCAGTCAGTTGCCAGACTTTCACACCGTTATAGAGACTACTCAACAAGTGGCCACCTACCTGACTTTTCAACATTAACATAAGATCCTTCCCTTTCCTTCCTGTTCCCTTCCCCCCCCCCTTTTTTTTTTTTTTGAGATTCTTGCTTCTATGGCCCATCCACCAGATAGAAGATCCTGGAGTAGAGGCTCCAGCTCGAATCAAAGCAACCAGTTAATCAAATTCTAAGCAAATCCTAATTTCCATATATCAGAGACTAATTTGCTGATCTGGCAAACAGATCAGTCTCCTGTCCTATCTCACCTTCCTGTCCTTTTCCTAGAAACTTCAGCTTCAGTCCCAGCAAGGATTGTGATCAAGCTGGTTACTTGCAACAAGCAGGCACCAGCACTGCAGCCAAGTGAAGAATAGTTTGACTGTGGCCCGCTGCTTTTAAAAACTCAGGGTTTGACCTTTTTAATGCTGAACTCATTCTCTCATATGGGCTGTATTTAATGGTGATCTCTTGAAATTATGAATCAGAATTATTCTGAGTGCTGAGAGTGACACATAGAATCTTAAAAAGTGATTCCTCCCCTCAATCAGACTACTATCTAATTAAAGATATGACTAAATCTCATGAAATTACAGCTATTCCAGGCAGAGTATAATTTAAGTAATAGAGACTATAAGTACTTTAGTAATTCATACTTCCAAAAATAACTTCAGCTCTTGTTCCCTAAAAAAAATAAACAAAAAAAACCCATCCCATTAGCACAAAGTAGACAAGATCATAGCATATATACTCTTTTGCAATCTGAATTGTCATTTAATACACATGCTAAACACATGTATATCACTATTGTTAACAGCTGTAAATAATTTCATTAAGTTAATCATTTGTGCTATTTCTAAATTTTATCATTATAAAGAGTTTTTGCAATATTATTTTACATAAATATTTATATTCTTTAAAAATAATTTTCAAGGTGCCTGGGTGGCTCAGTCAGTTAAACATCTGACTTTGGCTCAGGTCATGGTCTCCTGGTTCAGGAGTTCGAGCCCTGCATCAGGCTCTGTGCTGACAGCTCAGTCTGGGCCCTGCTTCAGATTCTGTGTCTCCCTCTCTCTGCCCCTCCTTCTCTCTGCCTTCCCCTGCTTGTGTTCTCTCTCTCTCTCTCAAAAATAAATATTAAAAAAATTGTTAAAAACTAAAATAAAATACTTTTCAAAATAATATATTTTTATCCCTGTTTGTTTGTTTCTTTTTTTTTTTTTAACTCAACTCCTTCCACTTCTCCTTAGACATTCCCACACCTCAGCCAGGAAACCAGGGTCAGTGTTCCAGTGGTCATCTTTTGAATCTCTTCCCTTGCCTATGAGATTATAAACAAATATATATATGTTATTACCTGCCTGATAAAATTTGTATTATACCATGTACATTTCTCAGCAATTTGCTTATTTCACTAAAAAAAACAAAAACAAAAAAACAAACTCAAGATCAACAGATAAAGATCTAACTCGTTCTTTTTGTTACTTGTATAAATTCCATGGCATGAATGCATGATACGATGGGCTTCAGATTTTTCTAGTTCTTGACATTATACAATATAATATAAAATTGACTTTTTATACATACATTTGAATCCTGGTAATTTTATTTCTTTGGGATAGATCCTATCTTTTTTTTTAACCGTGAAAATATTTTATTGGGTAAAATGGGTAGAAAAAAGCTACACATTATTAATTTTGAAGAAGGTAAGATTTAGCTTGAGTTTGAATCCAAACATTATGCTATTCTTACTGAATAAGTTAAGTCTAAATAAATAGAAATCTAGTATGTTGGGGGAAATGCACATTTTAAGAAAAAACTCCACTATTTTTAAAAAAGAGAGTAAGGGAAAATCATGAACACATGCTATCTTTAAATTATTCTCGTTAAACTCTGAAAATCAGAGCATTTCTTTTCTTCCCTATTGAAAAGCATTATTGCCAGAAGCCATGAACATACAATATAAGAAAACTTTCATGTATTTGTAGTAAACTTTACACTTTAAGGTTATAACTTAAGCAACAGTGACTGCTTTTATAAAGCAAATAACTCATCAACTCTCGGATCTGCCCATTTTAGAAGAGCATATATTTTTTATTATAAATTTCTTAAAGGATGGCACTCTTTAATACTTATGCCACTCACACTCCTTACTCTGTTGCTATACAAAACCCTGATGTTGGAACCACAAAAGGCCCCGAATAGCCAAAGTAATTTTGAAGAAGAAGACCAAAGCAGGAGGCATCACAATCCCAGACTTTAGCCTCTACTACAAAGCTGTCATCATCAAGACAGCAGGGTATTGGCACAAAAACAGACACATAGACCAATGGAATAGAATAGAAACCCCAGAACTAGACCCACAAACGTATGGCCAACTCATCTTTGACAAAGCAGGAAAGAACATCCAATGGAAAAAAGACAGTCTCTTTAACAAAGGTGCTGGGAGAACTGGACAGCAACGTGCAGAAGGTTGAAACTAGACCACTTTCTCACACCATTCACAAAAATAAACTCAAAATGGATAAAGGACCTGAATGTGAGACAGGAAACCATCAAAACCCTAGAGGAGAAAGCAGGAAAAGACCTCTCTGACCTCAGCCATAGCAATCTCTTACTCGACACATCCACAAAGGCAAGGGAATTAAAAGCAAAAGTGAATTACTGGGACCTTATGAAGATAAAAAGCTTCTGCACAGCAAAGGAAACAACCAACAAAACTAAAGGGCAACCAACGGAATGGGAAAAGATATTTGCAAATGACATATCGGACAAAGGGCTAGTATCCAAAATCTATAAAGAGCTCACCAAACTCCACACCCGAAAAACAAATAACCCAGTGAAGAAATGGGCAGAAAACATGAACAGACACTTTTCTAAAGAAGACATCCGGATGGCCAATAGGCACATGAAAAGATGCTCAACGTCACTCCTTATCAGGGAAATACAAATCAAAACCACACTCAGATATCACCTCACGCCAGTCAGAGTGGCCAAAATGAACAAATCAGGAGACTATAGATGCTAGAGAGGATGTGGAGAAATGGGAACCCTCTTGCACTGTTGGTGGGAATGCAAACTGGTGCAGCCACTCTGGAAAACAGTGTGGAGATTCCTCAGAAAATTAAAAATAGACCTACCCTATGACCCAGCAATAGCACTGCTAGGAATTTACCCAAGGGATACAGGAGTACTGATGCATAGGGGCACTTGTACCCCAATGTTTATAGCAGCACTCTCAACAATAGCCAAATTATGGAAAGAGCCTAAATGTCCATCAACTGATGAGTGGATAAAGAAATTGTGGTTTATATACACAATGGAGTACTACAGGGCAATGAGAAAGAATGAAATATGGCCCTTTGTAGCAACGTGGATGGAACTGGAGAGTGTGATGCTAAGTGAATAAGCCATACAGAGAAAGACAGATACCATGTTTTCACTCTTATGTGGATCCTGAGAAACTTAACAGAAACCCATGGGGGAGGGGAAGGAAAAAAAAAAGAGGTTAGAGTGGGAGAGAGCCAAAGCATAAGAGACTGTTAAAAACTGAGAACTGAGGGTTGATGGGGGGTGGGAGGGAGAGGAGGGTGGGTGATGGGTATTGAGGAGGGCACCTTTTGGGATGAGCACTGGGTGTTGTATGGAAACCATTTTGACAATAAATTTCATACATTGAAAAAAAAAAACCCTGATGTTTACATACACTGAAATAATGACTTGATAATTAGAATGTTATTATAATGTTATTTCAAATTTACATGCTAATCACGGGTAACACTTATTACTTAAGAACTCAATGTTCTGGGCACTTGGGTGGCTCAATCAGTTGGCAAACAACTCTTGGTTTCAGCTCAGGCCATGATCTTGCAGTTTCATGAGTGCAAGCCCCACATCCGGTTCTGCGCTGGCAGTGAGGAGCCTGCTTGGGATTCTCCCCCTCTCTGCCCCTCCTCTGCTTATGCTCTGTCTCTCAAAATAAAAAAATAAACTTTATTTTTTTAAATGTTTATTTTTGAGAGAGAGAGAGAGAAAGAGAGAGAGAGAGACTGAACATCAGAGGGGGAGGGGAAGAGAGAGTGGGAGACACAGAATCCAAGGCAGGCTCCAGATTCCGAGTTGTGAGCACAGAGCCTCACACAGGACTCGAATTCACAAGCTGTAGGATCATTACCTGAGCCAAAGTCAGACACCCAACCAACTGAGCCACCCAGGTGCCCCAAAATAAATAAAATTTAAGGAAAAAAAAAAAAGAACTCAATGTTCTGATTACAAGACTATCTCGCTTGGGGCACCTGGCTGGCTTAGTTGGTGAAACATGTGACTCTTGATCTTGGGGTTTTAAGTTCAAGCCCCATGTTGGGTGCAGAGATTCCTTAAAAATAAAATCGTTAAAAAACAAACAAACAAAAAAGACTTTCTCACTCAGTCACAGTATAAAATCCAACTCTTATACAGCATGAAATTCATGAAAAATATAAGGCTATGTCAACATAAAGCAAGATTATGACTATTAGATCATAGATCTTACATATATAATCTAATAATTGTATGCATTATTTTTTAAAGATTTGCCAGATAGTGTTCCCAAAAGCCTACAGAAATTCACATTCCCTCCAATAAATAGTAGGAGTGTGTTCTTTTCTTAAAATTGACTAGTACTAAGTATCATCACCCTCTTTGCTAATCTTATGGATAAACGGTGGTGTATCAATGTTACCTTAATATATATTCCCTTCATTAAAACTAAAGTTGAGCCTCTTTTTATGTTTGTTGGTCATTTAGATTTTCTTCTCTATAAAATCCTATTTCTAGGGGCACCTGGATGGCTTAGTCGGTTAAGCATCTGACTTTGGCTCAGGTCGTGATCTCATGGTTTGTGAGTTTGAGCCCCGTGTCGGGCTCTGTGCTAACAGCTCAGAGCCTGGAGCCTGCTTCAGATTCTGTCTCTGTCTCTCTGCCCCTCCCCTACTCGCTCTCTGTCTCTCTCTCTCAAATATAAAAAGTAAAACATAAAAATTTTTTTTAATAAAATCCTATTTCTATCTTTGGTCTTTTGTAAGATTTATTTCAGGATTGTTAAATTAGTTCAAGAAATCTATATACATAATTTATCATCTCAACAAAAAAAGGAAATAAAGTAGGGGTGCCTGGGTGGCTCAGTAGGCTAAGCGTCTGACTTCGAGGTCATGACCTCATCTGGGTGAGTTTGAGCCCCTGCACGGGGCTCTGTGCTCAGAGCTCAGAGCTTGGAGCCTAAAGCCTGCTTCAGATTCTGTGTTTCCTTCTCTCTTGGCCCCTCCCACACTCACACACTCTCCTCTCTCTCTCTCTCTCTCTCTCTCTCTCTCTCTCTCTCTCTCTCTTTCTCTCCCTCTCTCTCAAAAATAAATAAACATTAAAAAAATAATAAAATTTTTTTTAAAAAGGAAGTGAAGTAAAAGAAGACATTAAGAGATTCCCACAATGTACTGGGCAAAATTCAGTAGCTAAGTAAAATAGGGAAAGCTTACAACAATTTAAGTATGATAAAGATGGTTAATTTTATTTTATCTTTTTTTTATTTAAGACTGTTTACCAAAAGCAAACATCATACCAAATGGTCATGCATCAAGACCATTTCTATTCAGCGTGCCTGGGTGACTCAGTTGGTTGAGGGTCCAACTCTTGGTTTTGGCCAAGGTTATGATCTCACAGTTCGTGGGATGGAGCCCTGCACCAGGCTTTCTGCTGACAGCAAGGAGCCTGCTTGAGATTCTCTCTCTCTTCCTCTCTCTGCCCCTCTCCCACTTGTCCTCACTCTCTCTCAAAATAAATAAATAAACATTTTTTAAAAACCCATTTCTATTCATATCAGCAACAAAACGACAATGCCAAATATCACCATCATTGTTAAATATTTTTTATAGGTTCTATACAAGAAAATTAAATAATCAGTAAAATAGCATAAAATATAAAATTATATATATATATACATATATATGTATATATATATACACATATATATACTATATACATATATATATATATATATATATATATATATATATGTATATACACATACATAAGCAGACTGTACAATTACTTTAAAAATCAAAGACATGAGGGGGTACCTGGGTGACTTAGCTGGTTATGCATTCAACTCTTGATTTCAACTCAGGTCTTGATTTCACAGTTCATGAGTTCGAGCCCCATATCAGGCTCTGTGCTGATGATGCAGAGCCTACTTGGGATTCTCTCTGTCTCTCCCTTTCTCTGCCCCTCCCACTCTTCTCTCTCTCTCAAAATAAGTAAATAAACTTTTTAAAAAGTTTAAAAATCAAAGACATATTTTTTAAATGCTTTATTTATTTATTTATTTTTTATTTTTATTTTTGAAAGAGAAAGAGAAAGAGCATAAGCATGGGAGTAGCAGAGAAAGAGGGAGGTAGAGAATCCCAAGCAGGTTCTGCACCATCAGGGCAGAGCCCGACACAAGGCTCAAACTCACGAGTTGTGAAATCATGACATGAGCTGAAACCAAGAGTCAGACCCTTAACAAATGAGCCACTCAGGCACTCCAAAAACGAATTCTTATAAAATTTCATAAGCTGACAATATCAGGTATAAATCGGTAGATAACATATAACTACCTTATAACCTAGCAATTACATTCTTGGGTATTTATATAAGAAAATTAAAAGCATATCCATCAAAACATTTGTATAAGAATGTTCAATTGTAGCTTTATTCCTAATAACCATAAAATAAAAATTACTCAAATGTCTATCAACAAGTAAATGGATAAATAATATATGGTACATTTATACACTGAAATACTCTCAGTAATAAAAAGGAACAAACTACTGAGAATAAACAACACTGATGAAATTCAAAAACCTTATGTTAAGTGAAAAAAGTCAACACAAAAGAGCACATCTGAATGAGTTGGTTTATATGAAATTTTAGAATAGACTACACTAATCCACAATGATGAAAATCAAAACAGCAATTACATCTGAGGGGCAACTGGCATGGGGACTTTCTAGAGTGATGGCAATGTTCCTTATCTTGATTGACATAGTGATGGTATACACACATGTATACATTTGTCAAAACTCACTGGATTGCACACTTAAAATCTAAGAATTTTATCATATATAAGTTGTACCTCAACATACACTATATCTCAATCATATATCAATTGGGAAGAAAGAGATAAGGAAGGAGAAACAGAGACTTCATACATTGCTGCTATGAATATAAAATGGTCTGGTCACTTGGGGAAACAGTTTGGCATTTTCTCAAATACAGTAAAATGAACCTGCAATTCCACTCCTAGATGCTACCCAAGAAAAATGAAAACATATATCTACACAAAGGTTTGCATGTAGAGTTCACACCAGCATTATTTATAATAACCAAGAAGTAGAAATAATCTATGTATAGTTACTAATGAATAGATAGATAAAATGTGGTATATCATACAATAGAATATTATTTAGCAACAAAGGAATGAAATATTAATACATGCTACAATATGAATGAGCCTTAGCAACATTATACTAAGTGAAAGAGCCTAGTCACAAAAGGCCACATATTATATGATCCCATTCATATGAAATATCCAGAATAAGCAAATCCATTGAAAAAAAAATAGATGAGTAGTTGCTTGGGGCTGGGAGTGGGGGTAGAAAGAGAGATTAATTATAAATGGGCATGAAGGATCTTATTAGGAGGATCAAAATGTTTTAAATCTGATTTATAGTAACAATTGTACCACTCAATAAATTTGCCAAAAGTCATTTAATTGTGCACTTGAAATGAGTGATTTTTATGATATACAAAATATATACATCAATAAAGTTGTCTTATTTATTTATTTATTTAATGTGTGTGTGTTTGTTTGTTTGTTTGTTTGTTTTAATCTTTAACAGAGACACAGACAGAGTGAGCCAGAGAGGGATGGAAAGGGAGGGAGACACAGAATCCAAAGCAGGTTCCAGGCTCTGAGCTGTCAGGACAGAGCCTGACGTGGGGCTTAAACCCACGAGATCATGACCTGAACCAAAGTCAGATACTTAACAGACTGAGCCACCCAGGTGCCCAACAAAGTCGTTTTTAATAAGGAAGAGACTGAACAATCTTCTCAATTTATTGACAGCAGTAATCCAAGGATGTTGAGTGTTTGGTATGTGTTAGAAACACATTTATAATAAACAGAAAAGAGAAAGTAGAGAAAATTATGAATCTCCTCTCCAACTCTTTTTAAAAGAAGTTTATTCATTCATTTATTCATCAAACCTGCTGAAATGGGAATAAAATAGTAAGTAAGGTAAACATAATCTATCTTGTGCTTCAAAACAGGAAACAGACCTCAAAAAAGGGTCAATTAATAAATGCTTGCAAATAATAAATGAAATAAAGGGCTAATAAAAATCAATCACTTCTCTCTATACTAATAGTAACCAGGTAGAAAAAGAACATTTTTAAATTCCATTTACAAAAAAAGAAACCTATAAAATGTTGTTGGAATGGTACAAATCCTATATGAAGAAAACTGTATTTTAAAAAGCATAAAAGAAGACAAATGGAAATACATTCTGATTCTGTGAATCAGAAGATGTATGCAATTCCAGTTAGAATTCCAATGAGGTTTTGGAGCTAAGTGATTTACAATTGCGTATATTGGAAAATAAAAATCTGGAAATAACCAGGAAAATTATGAAAACCAATAATGAAGAGAATCTCTACTATTTTTAAACTTATGTTAACAACAATGTTTTCCAACATTATACAGGCCTAACTACAGAAGATAGACCAGTGGAGGAGAACAGGATATACAGGGAAAGAGGAGTCTATACAGTCAAGAGATGGCAATTCATTTCATAGGGCAATACAGTATAATCATGCTGACACAATTCATTATCAAACTGGAAGAAAATAAAAACAAAGTAGTTCCAGTGGATTAAAGCTTTAAAGTTATAATCATAATAGACAAAGAATGCCTATAAATTATGGGAGGAAACAATACCCAACAGAAAAATGTGATGATGCTTTTTTATTTCTACCATAAACAAGACTGAAATATGTTCAAGATTATTTTGTAAAGGCTATTGTAAAACTCTGTGGGAAGAAGCAGAATTGGCTTTTTGTTTTGTTTTTTAATTTGACACAAAAATTGTTTCTGGAAATTCTGGTAAGAGACTATTTGTGGAATAAGTGATTCTTACAGAGTTCACATTCATTTATCCAACCAATATTTATTGAATTCCAAATATGTGCAAGTTTCTTAGAGAAGTGTTTGATGAACACATCTGGCAACTGAAGGGAAATTAAAGTAATTTTTCAAAGAGAAAAACCTAAATAAAGTGGCTAAAATAATTTCTAAAGAAATCTATAAAAATCAGGTTTGGAGGTGGGGATTATTGTGTTAGGGTGTTTGATCTATTTTTGAGCTATTACATTGGTAAGAAAAGAGGCAAAATTGGAAAGTTGAAACTAGGTAAGCATGACTCTAGCTGTTATTTTCCTTGTTTCCCTCCTTTCCTTTCCTTCCTTCCTTCCCTCCTTTCTTCCTTGGTCTCCTTCCTCTCTCCTTCCCTCCCATCCCTTTGTTTCTAAAGAGAATACTTCTAAAAATGATCATGTTAGCTAAAGTTGTCATGGATAGCTTAGACAGAAGTCAAAACCATGCTTATCTCAGCTAATCAGCAGTTTGTATTCAGATAGCCAATCAGGTAAGTGGGACATAGCTTTAAGGAATCCAAGCAGAAATTAGAATCTAGGAGTAATGCAGTTGATGGTAGTCAATTAAAGCTCTGCCTAAATGGAGCAAGACACCTGGCCAGCCAGGTAACAGCACAGGCAAGTGGTAAACTCAGGCATTTTATGTTGTTGGTATTAGGTAGGTTGTGCTATCAACTGGCATAACCCTACCTGATAATGCTGGTTTAGCAACTGAACAACGCTTAAAGATGAGATCTAGAAGAGAGGATGACTTGGCATAGGGCATGTTATGAAAGGAAATTCACAATATTAATGTATAGAACACAGGCACTTTGAGGGCAAAGACCTTGTCTGTCTTATTTAGCAATGGATCCCCAATTCTGGCACATGGTAAGCACATGAAGGAATGAATGGATGTTCTGTCCTACCCACATTAAAATCTTCTGTAACACCACACGATCTATAAAAGCCCTGGAGGATTAGTCCCTTGGACCTCCCTACACAGGAATGAGGTAAGAGGGCCTGAGTCTTGGAAGTTCTCCACAACTTTAAAAGATCTGAAGTTGTGTGTAGGACCAATGTTAGGTAGAGGGTGAGTGAGGAGATACTGAATTCAGCCAGATCTACTCTAAGCCTGAGGGGAGAAAGCTCTGGACTCTGGATCTCTTACTGCCTTTAATGTGGAAGAAAAAGTCCTTCCTGAGAAAAGTGTTATGATCAGAGATTCTGGTGTAAGTTTAGGGGTAAAGAGACAAACTAGCTTGCTGATAAGTCTACTTCCCTTCTAGATTCTAAGGTTTTTGATTGAAGAATCCTTCTCTTTTCATCTCTATATAACCAGTACCTAGTATAAAAGCAAACTAGTCACTCCCTCTCACAAAGATGCCATCTGCTTGGTGACCCTAGCTAACTATAACTCCTTAACTCTAGCTACTTAACTCCTTCTTTGGGTAACTGGTTATTCTAGACTTAATACATAAAGGTACATAAAAGCATCCAGTAATGAATGCATTAGTGCTCAGTCCAAAGTAGAAACAAATATAAAAGCAGGACAGGAAAAAGAAGGGGAAAAGTGATACAAATAAGAGAGAAATGAAGGAAAAATCCCTCATAAAGCCCAGTGCTCAACTCCAGCAGTATTAGTATAATTTTAAAAATATAAATATGCAAACAACAATAACAACAAAGAAAAGCATTCATATAGCTAACTCCATCATAACAGTACTGTGACATAAGCCTTACTGTTAACTCCAGATGGGTGAGAACAAAGGGTGCCCTTGATGAGGGAGCGTGGGGCAAGCTGAGGGCAACAGCACACACACCACCCCGCTCCCCAGGTAGAGTATGCATGATATTCCTCAGACACTCCTGGCTACCAAAAAACAAAGGAAAGGGGTTTAAGTACTTGCCATGGTGATGTGGGAAACTAAGGCAAGTGAAAACTTAAATTCCTTTACTCCCTAAAATCCACTGACAAGTCCTTGAAACCAGCAGAATGACCTCCTTTGATGACACTTTGCTAGAGGCAAAAGAGAATCTTGGCTAAACATTATCCCACCCTCAAGGCTCCCGTAAGTCTACTCTACCACATAAAAATTCCTTTGGAAACTTCTTTATCTCAACTGCCCCCAATGATATATGCTGGTAATCCTACTCCAAGCTTATGGCCCCCCGATATACATCTTAAGGGTCTCATGACTGAGGTTTTACTAAACAGTAATAAATGGTGTTTCCCTAGCAACATCAAACCCGTCAAGGTCCTGGAAACTGTGCTTCCAAAATACCTTAGAGACTTACTCTACCCTTGACCTCCTCCCAACCTGAGGGTATATAATGAGTTACTGGTCACGACCCCAGTGCAGCTCTTTCTGCTCACGAGTCCTGTCCCCATGCTTTAATAAAATCATCTTTTTGCACCGAAGACATCTTCAAGAATTCTTTCTTGGCCATCGGCTCCAGACCATCCCACCATCACCCACAAAACTTCATCACCCTTGTTGAGACACCCACAAAAGAAGAAAAACTTACTGAATGTTTTATGTGTAGACCTTAAGTTATAAAGTAAAGGAAGCATCAAAGTCTTGCTCTTCATAGGAAAACTGTGTATCACACTTCCTGATGTGATATGTTTTTAAAACAGTAAAGGCTCATTTCTAGTTCCCACCACATCCCTGTCAAGGGTTGGTTGTAGCTCTGAGACCATGCTAACAGACCTGCCAGACCTGGAACATTACCAGTCGTGCCGGCAAGGGGAAGAGTGAACGTGGCACATCATCCATTGCACTCCTAAGGCTTCTATTTGATAGTGACATGTTGCTTCTGCTCATAGTTCACAGGCCCAAACAATAAAGTAGCCATGTCTGACTTCAGCAGGGCAGGAATGCACAATCTTCCTATAGAGAAGCACTCTTAGGGACGGTGCTGTTTTTGACAAAAGACATCTTTATCTTGATCTCATTCTCAAAGGGAAATGTCTCACCGTGTTGCTACTTTAAGAATAAATTTGGGAAATCATATTTTTAAAAATTTTTTTTAATGTTTATTCATTTTTGAGAGAGACAGAGCATGTGCAGGGGAGGGACAGAGAGAGAGAGAGAGAGAGAGAGAGAGAGAGAGAGAGAGAGAGAGAGAGACAATCCGAAGCAGGCTCCAGGCTCTGAGGTGTCAGCACAGAGCCCGATGCGTGGCTCAAACTCGAGAACCACAAGATCATGACCTAAACCAAAGCCAGATGCTTAACCAACTGAGCCACCCAGGCACCCCAGGTGATCTTTTTATACAAGCAATGTTTAGGCTTTGTCCCAAGAAGGTACTGTTCATAAGTGGTTTAAACATATTTTATTTATTGAATGCATAAACTGCCTTATTCCAAAAAGCATTTGAGGCAGCTTGCAAAGAGGCATATATAATAAAATGGAAATAAAATAAGAAAATTAGGAGGAAATAGGTAAAGAACAAAGAGTAAACAACTATTGCGATCCTCAAAGTCAATCATTTCTGTGGTTGTGCATAATTTTATCAGGATCCGAATTTTAGATGTCGAAGGGAAAGTTGGAGACAAAGTAATTATATAATTTGCATTGGCAGAGAAGAGGAATTACTCTCCAAAGAAACAAAGTTTTTCAGAGGCTCCTGGGTGGCTCAGTCAGTTGAGTGTTCAACTCTTGGTTTCAGCTCAGGTCAGGGACTCATGGTTCATGAGTTCAAGCCCTGCATCAGGCTTTGTGCTGACAGTATGGAGGCTGCTTGAGATTCTCTCTCTCCCCCTCCCTCTGCACCTACCCTGTTCATGCTGTCTCTGTCTCTCTTGAAACAAATAAATAAACTTAAAAAAAAAAAAAAAGAAGAAACAAGGGTTTGCTTAGAATTTAATCAGATATGTTTCATGTGAGGAATACATGTTCAAAGGATCCACAGTCATGGTTTCACAGAAACAGCCAGTTTTTATATCAACCTTAAATATAATTTTAAAGCATAATTTTGAAACACAATTTGGTGAAGGTGTTTCTTTGGGAAGCTAAAGCAACACAGGTAGCTTTCCAGTGAAAGCTGTCTAATGACCTAGGTTATCCAAAGATAAGATGTTATTTGCCTATAAAAGTGGTTTTCAAAGTGTGGCTAGTGGAGGAAACTTTTCTTCAAGGAGAACCTTCTAGAGAAGTCTTGACTAAATCTGTGCCTTTCCTTCTTTCTACTCTCTCTCATCCTCAGAAGGCCTCAGGGACTCAAGGCAAAATTCAAAAGCCACTAACCTAGAGAATAAAACTTCAAATACCTAGAATACTTTCAACAATTCAACAATTACGTATTGTGCTCCTAAGTGTCAGAGTAAATATTGTTTTAGATATTAATTTTCTTTAAAATAATTTTTTCAGCTGGGGCACCTGGGTGACTCAGTCAGTGAAGTGTCCAACTTCAGCTCAGGTCATGATCTCACGGTTTATGGGTTCGAGCCCCACATGGGCTCTGTGCTGACAGCTCAGAGCCTGGAGCCTGATTCAGATTCTGTGTCTTCCTCTCTCTCTGCTCCTCCTGTGCTCACATTCTGTGTGTGTGCGTGTGTGTGTCTCTGTCTCTCAAAAATAAATAAACATTAAAAAAACTTTTTTAAATAATTTTTTTAGCTGAACTTTTTATGAGAAAAATTGATGGTTCCCAATACAATTTCCTGAGAGAGCCTGCGAAGTAGATTAATACCCACATCCTTGAATTTAGAAGAGTTCATTGTTGAGCCCACTTCTAGCGTCTGACCAGGATTCACATCTAGGTGCAACACTGTCCCATCTCCTCACAATAGATATACACAACATCAGGATTCTTCTCAGAAAACTATTTTGCATTCACTCAGGACCTGACTGAGTGCTTGGTCCACATCCAAAGTTTCTACATTGCTGAGCATTGTTGAGGCAATCTGAGCCTAAAAATCTTTCAGCACAAATGTTATCAGTGATCAACCTCTGTTATATGACTTTCTGGCTCCTGTCAACCAAATGCCAAATTCTCCTCACCAGTTTCAAAGACTGCCCCACCCCACTTCCCATCCTCTTTCCTCAAGATGCAGGGTAGAACTACCCCTGAGTAGCTGGCTTCCATTTCTGGCCCTGCTCCTCAGTCCTACATCGGGGCCTTTCAAAGCAGAAGGCTCACAGAGGCCAAGTGTTACCACGTAAGTAGAAAACAAGTATAGGAAACTGCACCAGGAGAAAGGGACCTTGAATCCTTCATTCTCCTACCAAGAACACACAAGTGTGCATCTCAGCTTTTATCTCATGAGCTGAACATAAATGAAAGGCCTTTCTTGAGAAAGAATGAAAGGTGAAGAAGGTGTTTGACCAAGAACCACAACTTGGAAAAGCTCAGTCATGCATTAGTAGCTAGTTCTAAATAATAAGATCTTCCAATGTAACAGATAACATGAAGTCATAGAATACAATCCAATGTAAGTGAACTAATTAATACAGAGCAGTCTGATACCTACTATTTATGTACTGAAGAATAGCTATCAAAATTACCTTTGTTTTACCAAAGTTAGTGTTGTGTGTTTGCAATAGGTTAAAAAAATACAGAAATTAAAAACCTATCCAACATTCAACAAATAAATAGAAACAGAAATGTATATCATCTCCTTTTAACCTTCATAGCATGAGAACATTATTATTTCCTTTTTAAAAGTGGGGAAACTAAGTCACAAGGAAGTTAAGTTACTTCCCCAAGATCAAAAAGGTAATGAGTAGTAGGGCTGGGATTTGATGCAAAGAAGCTGAGCTGAGGGTCTGTGTGTGCTCTTAACCACTCACAAGACTCTTTCTGGGTTTCCCTCAATCACATATGACCTGGCATTAAGAAAATCCATGTCAAATAAGAATGACTCTCAGCTACTTCTCTGTAATTTCTATGTGCCCATAGAAAGAGAAATAATTTTAAAGTCTAAGCAAAACAAGAATATATGTGAATACCTTGAACAAAACCAAATCCTGCAATTCATTCCATCTGTCATAAACACATCACTGCTTTTTTTTTAATCACAGAATATTGACAACCATTTTATTTCACAGTCTTATTTCATTCCAATATCGCAACTTTCTATACACTCATAATTTAGGTAGCAGCTGAAAATATCTATTTTGTAATCTAGATAACCTAGACTTGACTCTAAAAGGAAGAGAATATTTAGAATTTATAATATGGAATCTGAAGCTTCCTTTTGAACTGACTTAAAACAAGTTTACTATTTTCTCATAAAAATAAGAGTGTTATGGTAGAAAATTTTTAAATACAATCTGACTTAAAAGTCATGGCCCAGAGGCACCTGGATGGCTCAGTCGGTTAAGCGCCTGGCTCTTGATTTCAGCTCAGGTCATGATCTCATAGTTTGTGGGTTCGATCCCGCATCGCACTCTGCACTGACAGTAGGATTCTCTCTCTCCCTCTCTCTCTGTCCCTCTCCTACTCATTCCGTCTCTCTCTCAAAATAAACTTTAAAAAAATATGTTTTAAATGGCCCAGTGATAACCAATACAGATACTGTGGTATACAACTTTTCCATTTTATTTCTGTGCTGATACCAGCTACCATTTACTGGGCATTTAAAGATTGTCAGGCATTGTGACAAGCATTTATTATGTTTCTTGTTTAATTTTTACAAAAACCAACAAGGCATGTACTGTTATTATTATTCCTACTTTTTTGATAACTGAGGCTTAGAGAGGTCTGGAAACTTGCCCTCAGCCAAAGTTCCAACCTACTACTAAAAGAACTGCTATCCTATGATCTCCGTGAGGCAGGCACTCTGTCTATAATCCTTCCTAGGCACTATAATCCTAGGCACTATGTTGGGTAGAGGCTTAACAAATATGGTTCATTTTCATTTCCTCCAGTCTTCTCCATTTTTTCATTTAAATACAAGTTCCCTGGTTTATTAACTCAAAGTTTCTTAACTTGAGCAATAATGACATTGTTGGCTGAATGACTCTTTGTTGTGGGGACTGTCCTGTGCAACGTAGGACATTTGAATACTTAGCAGCATCCCTGGCTTCTACCCACTAGATGCCAGTAGTGTTCCCCTGGTTGTGACGACCAAAAATGCCTCCAGACATTGTGGAGGGAGAAGGGAGTGCAAAGTTGCCCCCAGTTGAGAACTACTGCAGTTTAATAAACCTTGTAACAATCTCTGGAAACTCAGTCTGATTAGCATATACCATTAACTAAGACAGACCTTTTTCACAGAAACAATTCAATAAAGATTACCTACAGATTTCCTTTATAAAGAGCCCTGTTAGGATTCTTGAAGGGTCTCTGCAGTTTCTGGAGATTCTGCATTGTTTCACTGTGTTCACCTTGAGGCTAACTTGCCAAATCCTCTTGACAAATGAATTTTGACAGAGCATCTCCTCAAATACTTTTATATAGATCTGAACCATCAGTCCTAGAGTCTCTTTTCAAATATCTCTTCCAGTAATTCTGGTCTTTCTTCTCATAATATTCTGTCTTATACTCATGAACCCAATTCATCTCTATTGCAGTTCCTTTGAGCTCTGATGCGAAATTCAAGCTCTCACCAAATGCTTTGTCTAACTTACCATGGTCCCCTCTGGATCTTTCTCAAGGAGAGATCTCCCCCTTTCAGCAAAAGCAGGGTAGTGTCAGCTAATTATGCCCTATGATCCTAGATTTGCCATTTCACCTACACTGTCAGGATGCACGGCCCTCACAGAGCTCATTAAAAATAATTTTGATGAACAGCATAAACAATGACAATTAGCTCCTGTGACCTTCTAAAATCCATTTTACCTCCCGATTTTTTTTCACAGTAGTCAGACTGTTATCTATGGTGTTAATGGATTCACTTCTGTCCTTTCATGCCCTTGAACAACAATCTTTGTCTTTAACTATCAATATGTTATTGAAAAGGACTTCTGGGGGCACCTGGGTGGCTCAGTCAGTTAAGTTCCGACTTCAGCTCAGGTCATGATCTCACGGTTCGTGAGTTCGAGCCCCACATCAGGCTCTGTGCTGACAGCTCAGAGTCTGAAGCCTGCTTCAGATTCTGTGTCTCCCGCCCTCTCTCTCTCTTTCTCTCTCTCTCTCTCTGACCCTCCCCCACTTGCATTCTGTCTCTCAAAAATAAATAAAACATTAAAAAATAATAAAAAGAAAAGAAAAGGACTTCTGAATCTAGGCTGCAATGTTCCTCCTTTGACCTTGCAACTAAGGAACTGAGACAGAAAGACAGGTTATATCTGAATTTCTATAATTACTTTAATTGCCTCTATAGCAAATACCATAAAGTTTAACAATAGGGACTATCTCAATCCATCTGACTTTTCCTCCATGCAATAAAATTTTTGTAGTCTAAAACACTGACTGGTTTGATGTCAATAAAAAAAGAAAAAAGAGACAAAAATACATTACATGGTAGTAAACTTTCTTGGTCTTTCACTTTTCAACCTTATATTCTTTTTAAATTTTTTTTAATGTTTATTTTAGAGAGAGAGACAGAGAGACAGTGTGAGTGGGGGAGGGGCAGAGACAAAGAGGGAGACACAAAATCCAAAGCAGGCTCCAGGCTCTGAAATGTCAGCACAGAGCCTAACACAGGGCTCGAACCCACGAACCGCAAGATCATGTTCTGAGCCAAAGTCATACACTTAACCGACTGAGTCACCCAGGCTCCCCTCAACCATATATTCTGATTTATCTTCAGTTAACATGGTGGGAAGAACCGACTATTAAGTGCACTGATGAAAATTGGTGCATAATAGCCTAGCCCATTAACACTGGGAGTATAATAGTAAATCAATACCATTGATAAACAAGATAAATTCTACAAATTATTAGGACAATTAACAGAAGCTGCTACAATAGACAAATCTGTACATTTCAACGGTTTAACTCAACAAATGTTTTTCACTCAGGTAAAGTCCAAAGTAGATTGGGCAGCTTTCCTCAGGTATGCCATTGGGAATATACCATGTCCAAGTTCATTTCACCAGGGGAAGAAAGGGATAAAGGAAACACATTAGCTTTTAACTGCCTTAGCCAAGAAGTGCCAGTAGTGAATTCTGTTCACAGGTCACTGTCTAAACCAGTCTGAGGATCCTAACTCAACTAAAAGGGAAGCTAAGAAACATACGGGGCACATGGAATATCTGGTGAGCACTACAATCCATGTTCAAAACATTTATTTCTATCACTAGAAATAGCAATTTTTATATTCCACATAATAAAATATTACAAGCAATTAAAATTAAAAGCTAGACAAAAAGATCACTTTATTACCAATAGTTATCTCCGTATGGTATAATCAGAGGTAGCTTGATGTTGTTCTCTATGTACTTTCTTATTGTCAAATTCTCCAATACCATGCCAAATACAGTAACAATATATTAAGAATTTATATCCCCTACCTACCTAAACCCTGTGAAATTCAAAAAACTCTCAATGAGAGTTCTTTCTTCCATGGCAGTCATAGTTATTTGCATAAGTTCAGTAAGAATCTTCTCCTTGTAACAGGACACCATTGGAAATGCTGGTTATTTTACCAAAGTTTTGACTGGAATGTCATATTTGAGAGCAACATGCATAGACTCAGATATGACCATACAGCTTTCAGGAACTAAGATTGGCTTTATGAAGCAGGAAGCCAATAAAGCCCCTTGGAAATGTTGGCCTGATACGTTGCTTACAGAGTTCCCAGCAGCCTTACCAGGTGAGTAAAGAATGTCACTTCCTGGCAGGTGCAGGAACCTCAGGATGTTTGGGGGACCTCAAGAAGAGGAATTCACCTAAATCTACAGGTATTGCAGGCATGTCTTATGGCACAAGTACTTGGCACGGCTTGGCTTCTGGCTACTAAAGGCTACTAAACATTCAATCTAGATTCCTTATAGAAAGTTCCAGCAAAGCAAAATTTAAAAGACCTGCATGGCCAATCGCTGTTTTTACTGAGCTTATGTAAATAATAAGGCCAAGTTTGTTAAACCTGGACTTGTTTTACAAATTAGTCCTGACTTGGCTGTCTTTGGGAATGAAGGTTACTAGGGAGACAAATTGTGTATCAATAACGCACCTTTGTGGATGTTAAATTCTAGCTCTGATTGTCTTTAAATGTTTGTTGTTTGCCTAAGCTGGACAACTTGAGGTAAACTTCAGAGAGCTGGCTCATGTATAGACAATCTTTGTGCTTGTTACTCTGTGGGGATAGTAACAGGACCCCATAGACACAGAATTATTTGAACAACTGGAAAATGGGATGGACTCCCCCAACAACTGTATATGAAAAGCCTGTTCTCACTGTAGACCTATCAATAGATAAAGCCTATAGTGCCTTATTAAATCATTCGCTTGAGGCTGGGTTAATTCATAGATCCCTAAGTGAATATGCAAACCATATCCTCCCTAAACCTGATGTGACAGTTAACAACCCATCCAATATAAACCCAGGAGATATGGTTTATTTAAAGGACTGCAAGTCTAATACAGCAGGGAATTTAACTCCAAAATGGAAGGGCCCTTACTGGGTCATCTTAGGTACGTACTCCCACTGCAGTAAAGTGAGAGGGGTACTCTTCATAGGTTCATATATCAAGAATAAAACCTGTATCTCCTTCACACGAAACTAATGAGCAAACTGATGTGCCTTCTTATTCCTGTGAACCTGTGGAAGACCTCAAATTTCTCTTCTAACAACAACAAAGGACTTGAGGAAAATTCTGATTAACTCTCAAAGGTCTTTTATTGAGGCTTCTCTTTCTCATAATATTAACCTTATTTTGTTGTCTTTTCCAGTGTCTTTGTGCCTGGTGACAAGACTCCTTCATTGTCATTATGTCTAGCTGACAGGTGATCCTTTCTACTCGAGGAGGTTCCTCTATATTGTCTACCATGGACTGGCTGCCTCTATTTTTGGTATATCAATACCCCAACTGACCAATGTTGACCCATAGGTAGGGCCATCTCTACACCCCTATTCAGCAGGAAGAAGCTACAGAAGAGAAGACCTTCTACCCTCAGCAACCTTAAAGATTTAAGGGTCAAAATTTTTCAGAGGGGAATGATGTGGGAAACACAGGCAGAAGGAAATGGCAGATAAATTTCCTTAAAACCTGCAGCCCAATGAGGCAGTTCACCAGGAACTCCCTACTGTCTTTATGTTAATGCTTTGCTAAAGGGAAAAACAACCCTAGCTTGATAATAGCTGGGCCTCCAGTATCCTGTGAGTCTTCTTTAGTATATGAAAATCCCTTTGGAAACTTCCTCTTCACTTTACCTCCTCCAACTCCCAAGTATATAATCATTCTCGCCTCACAGGTCCTGTCCCTGTGCTTTAATAAAATCACTTTTTTGCACTGGAAAAAAGAAAAAAAAAAGAATTTAAATCAATCCAATAAAACTGGAGTACAATCCACTTCAGGACCTTGTATATTAATAAACCCTCATTCACTCCATGAATGAATGAAAAGGGAACAGAAAGAATTAAATCATGAGATTTGTTTTTCTTACTTGACAAATCTACTATAATGGAAAATTGAAATTCTACTTATTAATCAACAGAATCTTCACTTCCTATTAGAGAACAAGAATTTGATGAATAAGGGTTAGAATTATAATAGGTGACACTAATTGGTCAGTTACCATTAGTTAGGCACTGTGCTAACCATATCACACTTTTTAATCTCATGTATTCCTCAAACTCGAATCTTAACAAGATTATGCTCATTTACAGGTATTGAAATTGGAGTACACAGAGTCGAAAGAGGATTTGACATCAGATAGCGTGACCCTGGAGCCCATACCCTTACCCACTACTCTATACACGTCAATTATTTTTTGGCATTGCAAAGTCATCACCGACACTTACCTCTTCACAAGATTGCTAATGGAATATAGACTTTTAAGGAGATAGAACAGATACAGTAGATTGTGCTTAACATCCATTTCAACTTCTTTCTAATGAGCCTTCTTTCCAGCAGAGGCTGGAATATTAAAATCGCATTTTCTAGACTTCCTTGCAGCTAGGTTTTTGAGTCTAACTTCCAGTCCACCACAGACATACTCATCTGGGATTTAGAGGGGAGAAGGGAGGCTGAGATCACAGCTTGTCTCTGCCATCAAACATGGTCATACGGGGATCTTCCTTCACTGGGGCAGTGCTACCAAAGATTATTCCCTCACCTCATGGGTGTTGAAGGACATGATGAGGTGCATCCATTGGCTAGTATATAGTGTAGCAGGCATGGGATGGTTCTGGAACCAGCAACAGTATGTGGAATTGCCTGATTATGGTGGTCTCCTTACTATAGTAGTTGGAGGTATAATTCTGAAGCTGGTGTCTTCCCAATGTCAAAAACATTGAACAAAAGTCCATGAAACGTTAGAAATGCATTAAAAAAAAATCACTGAGAGCCCTCTATTTGCCAGGCACAATACACTAATAGGAGGTGGGAACACTATGACAAGCAAAATATACATGTCCGTAGTTAGGGAGCTTACAGCTTTGTTGAGAAAGCAAAAATTAACAAAAATAATTATGCAAATATTTACAAACTCTAATTATTCAAAGTTCTGCCTGCTTCCATTTCCTCTTATTCGCAAGGCAGTGAATACCATCAGAAATGTCTAGACTTCATACTGACTTACGGAACGTTTAGTTCAGTTTATTGATCTTAACTTCAAACTAAGGTAAGTTACAATCAGGAGTTTAGATACCAAATAAAGACAAATTGAACCTGTAACGATGACAGTGCAAAACTTCCAAGAAGGCCTTCTTCTGGAAAGTGGCTACAATTCAACAATTACGGTAAGCAAAACTATCCTCTGCTAAAGACAAAGAGAAAAAAAATTACAATCATGATGTCAGTGCAACAGAAAATAATTGGTCATATTGACATACTGTTAATGGAGTCTAGGTCTCTGGTTGAATAATATTGATTTCACTAATGTTCTTTCTAGTGTCAGCTCCCTTTCATTTGTTATACAGCATGCCATCTTTCAGCTTGGAAGGATTACTACTCAGCATTATGATGGCTAATGATTTGGCAATGGGTGTCTTCAGGCTCAGATCTTTTACCATATGGGGGGGCTCAGTGAGTCATGTAAAAGATTGGATTTAAGTATGAAAAGATAATGACATTCAAATCATTTTTCTTTCTGATCTGAACAGATTATGGGCAATTACTGTATCACTGAGTATTACTGTAGCATTCAGACTCCCAGACCAAAGATAAAGATTTTGGTCATAGAGTCATACACTCTATGTCCTATGCTGTAAAAATGTTTTTGTTTTTGTTTTTTTTTTTTTTTAAATAAATGGTGTGGGGTGCCTGGGTGGCTCAGTTGGTAAAGCATCCAACTCTTGATTTTGGCTCAGGTCGTGATCTCAGGGTTCTTGAGATCAAGCCCTGTGTCAGACTCCATGCTAACAGTGTGGAGCCTGCTTGGGATTCTCTCTCTCCCTCTCTCTCTGCCTCTTCCCCACTCATGCACATGCCCTCTCTCTATCTCTCAAAATAAATAAACTTTAAAAAAATGAATGACGTTAGATATTTATGAAATTATGTCTGTCTTATTGCAAATAAAGCAGATTTAGATACAGTTTAAGTACAACTGAAACATTATCAACTTTTGCTTGTTTTAACTTTTAATTACATAAGGAGAAAAAGGGGAAACACACACATATGTATACATGTATGTGTGTGTGCACAAGAGAGATACCTGAAATTTAATTATACAAAGATACATTTAACCATTAACAAACAGGAGCATCTACCCATCTCATTGTTTATTACTCAGTATCTACATAATAAACACTAAATTGTTGCATGAATGAATATGAAACAGAAGAGCCATTTTAATTGGTACCACTGTACTTCAAGATGATTCAGATTTTCATACCAGATTATAAGGATTAAAAGTAATTTGAGGGGTGCCTGGGTCACTCAGTCAGTTGAGTGTCCAACTCAGCTCATGATCCCAGGGTGTGGGATAAAGCCCTTCAACAGGCTCTGTGCTGAGCATGGAGCCTGCTTAAGATTCATTCATATTCTCTCTCTCTCTCTCTCTCTCTCTCTCTCTCTCTCTCTCTCTCTCTCTCTCCCCTGCCTCCCTCCCTCCCTCCCTCCCTCTGCCCTTCCCCCACTTGTTCTCCCTCTTTCAAATAAAACAAATTTTTTTAAGTAATTTGAGTTAGCTAGCTCTTATTACCCAGATTTGATATTGAAAAACTCATACTTCCTGATTTTCCAAAATCTATACTGAGGCTCAATATTTTTTTTTTAAGGTGAGGCAGTTCTATTTTCAGATAAATGAACACAACCTCAATAAGAGTGGTTACTTTTATTTTAACCCTTTTGGGGTGGAAATATTTATAAAGTATACAATAGTTTTTAAAAGATAGCTTTTCTTGCATCAGCTTAACTTTTTAACAATAAAACCTTTTTTAACTACAAAGGGTATTATAAACCTCTTGTCAAAAGGGGCAGTGTAGGGCATGCTGGGAGAGATTCTCCATGCTATGGGTTCACCTCTAGGAGATTTAGCCAGAGCTGCCCGGTAAAGGCAGACATGGTTCCAGACAATATCCAGAGTGCGCTAAGCCAGTAGTTGGGACATGGGAGTGGGAGAGATAATACCTACCATTTGTTGACTATGACGTATGTGCCAGACTAAACCACATGCCATGTGTATGTCAGATGTCATACATACGTGCTATCTAAACTGGTAACAAGGGGTCCCTGAGTGGCTCAGTCAGTTAAGCACCCAACTTTAGCTCACGTCACAATCTCATGGTTCATGAGTTTGAGCCCCGCATCAGGCTCTATGCTGACAGCGCAAAGCCTGGAGCCTGCTTTGGATTCTGTGTCTCCCTCTCTCTCTCTGCCCCTCCCCCACTTGTGCTCTGTCTCTCTTAAAAATAAACAAAAAATTTTTTTAATATAAATAAGTAAACAAACAAACTTGTAACAACAGGGCATTATCATCCCCACTTTATGGGTAAGAAATCTGAGGCTCAGAGAGTTCACAACTATGACACATTGGAGCCTAGATTCGAGCTTCAGCCTGTGAGGCCCAACCCATCATATCCAAGGAGAGCTCTGTGTTCAAAGTGGGCAACTGTGTGGCTCCTCCTGAAAGAGAGTCCCAAACTACTGGTAGACACTAATTGCCCTATTTTCTCTGTGGGAACAAAAATGGCAAAATAAACTGGAAGAATGTCAAAGCACCAGGTAAACAGGCAGGGTTCAAGCCAGAGTTCTGTCAAAGACAAGATTAGTATGGGGACTTGGACTTGGAGACACACATAGCCAGTAATGACAGAGATATATCAAATAGTGGGTCTTTGGCAGCAAGACAATTCCAGAATCCCGCCGCTGGTTAACTGATTCTCCCTGAACACTCCTTGCCAGGACTGGCTTTGGGGACCAAGTGGTTGGTGCTGCACTAACGGGATAATAATGGCTACAGCTAACAGGACAGGGAGGGCATAGTTGGCACTTTGGTTTTTGCACCATGACATCACAGGGATGCCAGAGAGGGCTACTGCAATGTGTAGCACTCTATGTCTACATGAAATAGCTGTGCATCACCAGACTTTTAAGTTTTTTAAGTGTTTATTTACTTTGAGAGAGAGAGAGAGAGAGAATGCACACTCACGAGCAGGGGAGGGGCGGAGAGAGAGAGAGATAGAGAATCCCAAGCAGGCCCTGTGCTGTCAGCATGGATTCTGACTCTGGGCTCAATCCCACAAACAGTGAGATCATGACCTGAGCCGAAATCAAGAGTGGGATGCTTAACTGGCTGAACCACCCAGGCACCCCACATCAGGCTTTTCATAGTTTTTCTCCCCTCCCTGGTAGCCTACCAGTAGTCACATTTTGCTGTCAGTACGCCTGACAGTTTCCCCAAGTCTCCCCACCCAACCTCTCCAAAAATACACGTTACCAGTTCATTTATACACTAGAAAACTGGGAAACCAATCTTTTTTGATAGGATACAAATTACACACAAATTATTGGTCCCATTTTTTCATTCACTCACTCAACAAACATTTCTTAAGCATTTTTAATCAAGAGTGGCAGGCATTGTGCAGGCCCTTTGAAAAGAATACCAAAGACCATGTTCTTGCATCTGAAGAGCTCATAAACCAGTGGGGATGGAGAGCAGGGAATACAAACATAACACTGCAGGATGTCGCAGAGACTAAGAAAGTTCTGCACAAGTGTGAAAGCCACACAGAAATGGAAGCAAAGCCATCACGAGAGTCATGGAGGGCTATTCCACAAACCCATGGCAGGAGTTTCTTCTCTACAAGACCACAACAGGGACCACATCAGCCACCTACAGAATTTAAAAGCTAACAGCTAATACTGGCTGAGTGCTTACTACGTGTCAGAGATGTTCTTTCCACATATTAATTCATTAGTTCTTACAACAACCTTAACATGTAGTTATCATTTTTATTTTCCTTTTACTTCTGGAAACTGAGCCACAGAGAAGGAATGTGCCAAAGGTCATAGAGCTAAGTAAGTGGGGGAGCCAGGATCTAAAACCAGGCTGTCTAATTCCAAAGCCTACACCTTAACCTCTTAACTATATTATTGCCCCAACCCTTAGCACGTAGAAAAGTGCCCAATAACTAATGGCCAAATTAAAATTAAATAAACTTTGTGACATGTTTTATTTGGCTAAAGGCCTTGACTTCCTTTCAAATTGTGAAGGCACAGATATCAGGGAGGCCTCCCCAGTCACCCCAGATGACAGGGCATCAGTCAATTGTCAATTCAGTGAACAAACACAGTACCAACTTACAAAACAGCCATGTTCCAAACCTTTATCTACCTTTGAAAATATTTCCTCAAATATTATTAATTGGGCCAAAGTGCCCTATCTAGTCACCAAAACTTACTTTAATCCATAAATCTGCTGAAGTATCACACCTTTGTAATACCAGAAATCAAAATACCAAAATCCCAAAGGGAGCTTCTGGTTAGACAAGAATTTTAGGTAAAGGCAAGAATTATATTTACTTTCCTGTCAATAAAAATAGTAACATTTATCAAACACTTATTACCTACTGTATATGTACATTCTCATTTGTCTTCAAAACACCCTTAAAAGTATTCTTATTATTATCCCCATTTTGCAGATGCACAGACTAACACATAGGGAGGCAACTTGCCCAGAATCACTTAGCCAGCCCAGGGCAGATAGAGGATTTGGCTGAGGTATTTGGGCTCTAGAACACACACTCTTAATCATGACACCACAGTGAACATCGGGGGGAACTTTTTTAATGTAAATAGGTGGAAAAGCAAATGTCTAAGGTGAAATTCACTAAGCTACGGCCAATGAAGACAGGAAAAAAAAAAGGAGAGAGATTAAGAAAACATCTAGGAAATGAACAGTCATGCTGAGAGAATAAAGAAACATGGCAAGGAAATTTGGGATCAGATGGTTCCTGGCTCCATCCAATAGGCAGCCTTGAGCACTCAGGAATCTTGGGTGCTTCCAGAAGAAACAGAAAAACATGGAGAGCACACTTGATTTATCACTTTTAATACTGAGACATAGAATGTGTGGCCTTCCAGTTGCCCTCTTGTCCTGGCCACCCAAATGTTTACGGGTGGGTCTGAAAATCTGTTAATATAAACTATCCAAAATTTGTAACAACACACCTGCATTTGCTCTGAAGCAAAGAGGTCTGTCCTACCAACATTTATTTCATCTCTTCTAGAGAAGGTAAACTTCTGAGCATCCTCAGAGTGGGCCTGGGTCCTTCATTAATGTTTTCACCTGTATATAAAGAGTACTAGAAAAAAGCATATGCATAAAAACTTAAATTCATATTGACACAGAGGCTGGGATCAAGTCCTTATCTCTGAAAATAAGACTCTAGACTCAAAATAATTATAACAGACAAGAGTAATTTCTAAAGAATTTAATTAGCTGAATCAATATCTAATATTTTTAAAACATGCTAATTAACATCCAACTTTATTGGGTTTTAAGCCTAAGAAAATCAGAGCACTGCTTTAGAAAAATAATTATAATGTATGCATATGTACCAGCAATTATATTCTAGGGAACAGTTCAAAGTGTTTTATATTTACTAACTCATCTAGTGTATGTATGTGTGTCTGTCTCTGCCTCTCTGTCTCCGTCTCTCTTTCTCCTTGTATGTAGTATATACATATATTATATATGACATGCATGTATGTATATGTGTGTGTGTGTGTGTGTGTGTGTGTGTGTGTGTATATATATATATATATATATATATATATATACACACACAGACAAATGTATCCAGGTTGACAATATTTAATTTATGCTAATCCAGAGATAATCAACCTCAGCACTATTGACATTTGGGTCAGATAATTCTTTGTTTTGGGGGGGCTGTTTCATGCATTTAGTACATTTAGCAGCATCCAGACCTCTATACAGATGCAGGCAGCAACTCCTAACGGTGACAACCAAAAATGTGTCCAGACATTGCCAAATGCCCCCCAAGGCAGGGAGGAAGAGAGGGCAAAATTACTCCCAGTTAACAGCCAGTTAACTGATATACACTAATTCAATCTGTATATGCATATACAGGGCGGGGGGGGGGGGCGGGTGTACACGTACATTTCTATCACACATTTTTGGTTTGCGGAGAATGATGTATAAATGTATACAGAGACAAATATGTATATATAGACAAATACATAAAATCTTTCAAGGTAGGTGTTATTAATGGGATGCCTGGGTGTCTCAGTCGGTTGAGTGTCCAACTATTGGTTTCAGCTCAGGTCATGATCTCACGATTCATGAGATAGAGTACTGTGTTGGGCTCTGTGCTGACAGCACAGAGCCTGTTTGGGACTCTCTCTCTGCCCTTCCCCTGCAATCGCATGCTCTCTCTCTCTCTCAAAAATAAATAAATAAATAAAAAAGATAGGTGCTATTATTAACATACATACTTTACATGGGGCACCTGGCTGCCTCAGTTAATAGCACATATGACTCTTGATCTAGAGGTCATGAGTTCAAGCCCCAGGTTGGGCATAGAACTTTAAAAAAATACACATTTTACAAAAAAGAAAAGCACTAACCAGAGAATTAGCTTGACTATAAAAGGATTACTTAACTTGTAAATGCCAAAATTATTTCTTTTATAATAACCAGTATCTACACAGTATAAAATAGTACCATCATGTTTGAGAAATTGTTTTGATAGTCAAAACTTAAGTCTTTCCTGATCTATTCTTAGGTCACATGGTATAGTGTCAATACTGTCAAATCTTAAGGTAATAGAGATATACTCACCCACACATTAATCAACACCGCACCTCACACACACATCACAAAACACAGTATCACACACAACGTAACACTAAACAAAATGTCTCATACCCACATATGTGTGTATATATATATTTATGTATATGTATTTTTATAACAATTTTGTAGAATTTTCCTGTTTGGAGAGAAAAATCCATATGGTTGGAATTTTTCTTGAATACAAATAATTTTCAAATAACTTATTCAGAATATAAAAGGCAGTCCTGACCACCTCTAGAATTGTGTCCCAAGCAGATCTCCTAGTTGACCCAAACACATACATGCCCTGCTTGTGGTAAATAATACCAAGACAGCACAGGGATATCCTCATAGCATTATTCAAAATGTAATCTTTTAAACTGACAGGCAGTAAGCAGCTCTTCAGAAAAGAATGGTAAGTATGTGGAGCCCAGAACACCAAAAAATATTGCAATTTGGGGGGACACGATCTAGTTTCCCAGTGCCAAATAACTCCCCAAATGCCGTTAACAGACCTCTCTCAGAGTGCCTCATCTCGAGCCAATAAAATCCTGCTGTGCTTTCCTTCAATTACTTTAAGCACATCCTTAGATTTCAGCAATATGATAGCTGGGAACCTGAGCCCTGGCTAACGCTGCCCTTGGTCACATCCCTTTATTAATTCATCCCAGGAGCTAGGATTGAGCTGTGCTGAGGAGAAGAGACGACACTATTGTGTCCTCCCTGGCAAAAGGCAAGACAAGCGCAGGCACTTCAAACACAGAGATACACTTGTCCTGCCATTCAAAGAGAGCTGTTTGCCTGCTGCCCAAACTGCAGCGTGCCGTAACACTGCATACAAAAACTCTGGAGCAGCAATCATTTTTAAGTGCAATTTTATTGCAGAAAGGCCTGAGTCCGCACTGTTGTCTCTTTACAAATGTCTGCTAATACACACTCCTGTCACAGACTGACAGGAGCTGCTATTTTACTTCCAGCAGTTAGAGTAGACCTCAGGAGAATAGTGATCTCTCAAAGGACAGCCACAGCAGGGCCATTTCAAGACCTCGCTGTATTTTAAAGGTGTTATTTGTCCACACAGACATATAAATCACCAGGGAACATCTTTTCTGAAGGATGAGCTGGTCTGTAGGATTTCTGGATAATTCCAAATGAATGAGGGCATGGTACATCTTGCCAGACAGCTAATTTAAGTGACCCTTTCACAATTATATTTCATAATAAAGGGACAGAAATTTTTCAAAGATCTTAAGCCATTGTTATAAAACCAATTTAATATAAGTGAATATATCTTAATATCTTAATAAATGTTGCTCCCAATAGTTTATTTTAATATAGCTGAACTATTAAAATAAGGCATTCTTTTCTTTTTTGTTTTTGGAGGGCAAGAAAACGTATAACGGAAATGTATTGTTATTGTGGTATCCTATAGCAAAAACAGCAATCTCCTTGCCTTGAGAAGAACTTCCTTTCTTTGCAGAGTTTTAATTTGTTTACAATAAGCATGTATTAAAGAAGATACTTTGAGATGTTCTTAACAGAATAAAGAGGGCTATATTTCTCCTTGAGAATCTCAATACAATAAGTTATTGAACTAGATACCACGTAAAAAATTTAGCTCATTGCTGAACTTTAATCTCCATAGCTGGACAACTGAAATTCTCCTTTTTGCATATCAATTAGATTTAGTTCTCATCATTCTACCTTATGGTGTCAACATTCACAGATGGTTACTCCAGGGATGGATGCATTTCAGTAACAGTTTGAAATGCCCCTGGGTAATAAAAAGTGTAAATGATTGCTGCGCCTTTGAAATAATGCAATCGGAGTGTTAGTGGCTGATAGGGTACAGCTGTGGACAAAGTCCACATTTGCCATTAGCATCCTGTCTGCACTGTGCATTAAAGAAATTTTAAAATATGTTAGCTGAAGACAAAAAAAAAAACAATAAACGTCATTCACTACACTGGATTTTAAAACCACAGCATGTTTTTAAAATTCACATTTCAGAGTAAGAAAAGCAAAAAGGTTAATTTCACAGATGCTCATCTTTCTGCCTAATTGCAGAAACAATATGGGGTAAAATGCTTGAATTAGAGGAGAACCTGAAATGAGATCATTTTAATTGGATACAGGAAGAAGCAGGAGGTTTATCCACAATGCATCAGTATGCATGTTATTTAGTATTTGATTAAGTTGACTCAAAGTACCAGGCTATCCTAGACTGTGTACAGGATATCAAAGACTTTTCCTACTTTTAGAAAACGTAAAATATACTTTGCTAGAAAAGATTTCACTCATATAAGACAGTACCTAAACAAGTATTGGGTTATAAGCAGTATAGACAATAAGTAAACCACAAAAATTTGGGCAAAGGAAAGAACAGGAGCTATATTCATTGGGAATGCTTGGTGGAGAAGGTGGTTCTTATGAGAAGTTAAGGCAGAACTGCTTTAATGAGACCAGTAAAGTGACAGATTGAATATGAATGTGGCAGACAAGAAAACAAGTTGCCTCAAGTTCAGGACTCACATAGAGGAATGGGGAGCACTGAATGTCAGACTGAGGATCTTGACTTGACCTTGACCTGACAAGCCTAAGGAGGCTGCTGGCAAAAGGAAGGATTTATGCAATGTTTAAAGAACTGATCTAACAGTGGTAAGATAAGAGCAGTAATCCTTAACCCAGGGTACACATCAGAATCACCTGCAAAACCTTTCTACACTAGAACTTGCCTTTATTTTTTGAGATTTTTCAAATCACTCCAGAGATCGTGATTGTAATGGAGATCAGAGGGTGTATGTTTAAGAAATATTCAAGTAATCCTGGTGTGATTTCTGGCTATGAACCATTACGTGAAGTTTTAAAAAAAAAAAAAAAAAAGCAAAACAAAGCCAAAAAGAATTTTTTTAATCTTCTTAGAATACGATGATATCCCAATGAGAATCTGGCCTGTGGTCATAGCAATGAAAATGAAGAAGGAAAAGCTGTCAAAGAAGAGTTCATGGTATTAAACCTAAGTAAATGGGAGAGTTTCAGTGACTGACAAAATTAGGGGAATGTTAGTAATTGTGGGACATGAAGCCACTGAGTTATCATTCAACTGGCAAATGTGTCTACAAAGAAATAGTTATGTGAGAGGTCAGGGGCAGAAACGTGCCTCCTTGGCTAAAACACTGGAAAAACTTATGACAATGAGTGAAAAAGAAGAGCAGAGGCAAAGGACTTAAGTCAAGCCCCTCTTCACAGAGTGGGGAGATACAGAGCATTTGGGGGCCCTTTGAGGAAGAGAGGTAAGAGGAGGAGAATAGTGCCATGGAAGCCCCAGGGTGGAAAGTAATTAAAAAGCATTACATGTAAAATATTGAAAATATTTGCAATAGGTCCAAAATACTGAAAAAAATTTATTGACTTGTTTAAAATAAGGTACACAATGACCTTAAAGAAGCCCATTAAAAAATCTTAGAGATGGGGCACTTGGGTGGCTCAGTTGGTTAAGTGTCCAGCTCTTGATTTCGGCTCAGGTCACAATCTCATGGTTTTTGAATTCCAGCCTTGCATCAGGCTCTGTTGACAGCACGGAGCCTGCTTGGGATTCTCTCTCTCTCTCTCTCTCTCTCTCTCTCTCTCTCTCCCCAAAATAAACAAATAAACATTAAAAAAAAATCTTAGAATTGGGTGAGTATTTTTTTTTATTTTTTATTTTTTATTTATTTATTTATTTTTTTTTTTACCGTTTATTTATTTTTGAGACAGAGAGAGACAGAGCATGAATGGGGTAGGGTCAGAGAGAGAGGGAGACACAGAATTGGAAGCAGGCTCCAGGCTCTGAGCTGTCAGCACAGAGCCCGATGCGGGGCTCGAACTCACGGACCGTGAGATCATGACCTGAGCCGAAGTCGGACACTTAACCGACCAAGCCACCCAGGCGCCCCCTTTTTTTTTTTTTTTAATTTTTTATTTGTTTATTTATTTATTTATTTTAATTTTAAAAATTGGGTGAGTCTTGAATCCACCCTCTGATGTCAAGTATTGGGAAACTGATAAACCTCTTAATTGATTTAATGTTTTTTAATTTCCTCTTTTGCCAGGGGGGCCTTGCTGACTAACTTGCTAGGAGCAGTTTTCCTACTGAACCTCTTGAACATAACTGAACAATCCTCTCAGATCCAGATGAGCAACCAAATCTAACCAGATGTGGCTGTGTATTTCTTTGACTATGTTATTACTATATTAAGTAGGTTTGATTTCTTTGAATAAACAAATAAATAGTAGGTTATGTTATACACCTATAAATATAACTCCTTAAATAGGAGAACTTATTCTCACAAGCTCATATCTCTGTCTTCTCTGGGCTGGACCCTAGCAGTCATGTTTATACACACAAACCAGTCTCCTTGGCTACAGCAGAATAGACCAGCTTCAAACACATAATCCCAGGTACACCAATCAATTTCACCCTCCCTAGCAGGTGGATTTGGGATTTAAAAACACTTATCTCTGCTAACTGCTTAAACTGAAGACATGTAATCTCAGGAACCATGGAGCATCCATCTTCCACCATGGCCATTGGGAAAAAGAAAAAGGAAAACCAGAGGCAGGGAAGAAAGACGTGAAACAGTACAGGCAGAGTCAGGGATGCCCTCCTGAGTCATCCTTCCTCTGAGGGATGCCCTCAGAGTCTACTTGGATATTCCTCACTCCGTGACTCAGTGCACTCTCAGTTCTTTCAGGCTCCGCTCCTCTTCTTTCTTTCTCTGCTCCTTTCTCCTGTGTCTCACAAACTCCCAGAGAGTGGATCTGATCAAGTTTGATTAGTCATCACCCAATACGAAGTAACCATAATGTACAGTTACCAAGCCCAGGGATGCCTGGGAACATGGCCTCCCATTCATCTAGTCTTACAATAAATATTGTACAACTTACTATGTTTGGGTTGGCATATGCATTTCTCCAAATTAATAAAAATGAAAAATGTGCTTTAAGCAAAGCTGTACCATAATCCAATAATCATACTGTATACAAGTAATTAATGAGCTGTACCTGGTGAGCAGGCAGGCGGACAGCCAGAGGTTCCAGAAGAGTCAGAAGGGCTGTCAGGGCAAAAAGACTGCCTAAGAAAGAAGGTGAATGGCTGTCCACTGGTGGAATCTGTGCAACTTCTGTGAGTGGCAGCTGTACGGCTGTGTGAGGTGCTCTGGGGGGAGTGGGACCCTGTACTTCTGTCTCAAAACATGCTACACCATCACCTGCCTTGTGCAGGTATTTCCAGTCATTTATATCAAGGCAATCTTATTATCTTTAAGCAACTGTGTCTCATACCACATTCCAACAACATCACCATCATCTGTTTTGATGTCTACACAGAAGACAAGCCAGTGGACCCTACATGTTTAAGAGTATTTGCTGAAGCACAAAGACTTACCAGAATTGCTGAGAAGCACAATATAGCTTATATTAAGATTACAAGGAAGGGCTACAATTATATGAGTCAGTGAATTTACCAGGAATCTTGCCAGCCTTCTTGACCTATGGAAAGGGTTCTAACTCTTTAGAATACTATCTCTGAACAACAGCCTGCATATCTTATCAATTTCATAAAATAGCAAAGTACCTCTACTCTAGCAGGATATGGGAGTGTCACACACTTACTGCTGTCACAGACCAACCCAAGACACCTAAGTCAGGCTCTGCAGACCTGCACTGCATTACTTCAGTGGTGCCATTTCCATCACTACTCCTCAAAGTTATGTAGCACAGCAGGCCTGAAATTACCATGGAAAAGCAACAATGTGAATTCAGTGATGTTAACAAGCAATGTATTTGTACAGCTAAAGAGAAGCATCATACCTGGGTGTCCTTTCAGATTATCATTTTCTCTGCTCAGCCCCCAAGCCCAGTTCTTGCAATCCCTACCTTTATCTACATGCCTCTCAAAAATTGATTGGGCATCTCCTAGGATCTTCCTGTTTGTACACAGCAAAGCCAGAATAAACTCTCCAGGTCAGGAAGAGCGCTTTTTTTTTCTCCCTAGATAAAACCTTCAGAGAAGCTAAAATGACCTACTAGGACTATCAGGGAAATCCCAAACTGGTTACTTATTCTTCTTTTTTCTTTTTCTTTAAATGTTCACTTATTCATTTTTGAGAGACAGAGAGAGAGCAGGAGTAGAGGGCAGAGAGAGAGAGAGAAAGAGAGAGAATCCCAGGTAGGCTCTGCGCTGTTAACACAGAGCCCAATATGGGGCCCAAACCCACGAACCATGAGATCATGGCTGGAACCGAAATCAGATGCTTAATGCACTGAGCCACCCAGGAACCCTGGATACTTATTCTGCTTACAGTTACATGACCAAAATTCTCCCAAGCCATGTAGGGTCAATGTTTTGCCTTTACTCTTGTTTTGCATGCTTTTAACTTTGACGCTAGTCTTCTTTTTCCTGATTCACTTAAAACATCTTAAAGCCCCAACTTTATTGTTCATAACTCCAGCTTACTTTCTGGAAGTGCTTCTTTGACAAAGCATACACATTTTGTGGTATGAAACAATATGTATTTCTTGACCTCAGAAAAACAAGGTTTTGGGGCACCTGGGTGGTTCAGTTGGTTCAGAGTCCGATTTCAGCTCAGGTCGTTATCTCATTATTTGGGGGTTCGAGCTCTGCTTCGTCGGGCTCTGTACTGATACCACAAAGCCTGCCTCAGATACTGTCTCCCTCCCTCTCTTCCCCTCTCCCACTCGCGCCCCCTCCATATCTCTCTTTCTCGCTCAAAACTAAATAAACACTTAAAAAAATGATTTCTCAGAGGCAAGGGAAACAAAAGCAAAAATGAACTATTGGGACCTCATCAAAATAAAAGCTTCTGCACAGTGAAGGAAACAATCATTAACACTAAAAGGCAACTGATGGAATGGGAGAAGATATTTGCAAACAACATATCATATAAAGGGTTAGTATCCAAAATCTATAAAGAACTTACCAAACCCAACACCCAAAAAACAAATAATGCAGTGAAGAAATGGGTAAAAGACATACTTCTCCAAAGAAGACATCCAGATGGCAAAGCGACACATGAAAAAATGCTTAACATCACTCATCATCCGGGAAATACAGATCAAAACCACCATGAGATACCACCTCACACCTGTCAGAATGGCTAACATGAACAACTCAGGCAACAACAGATGTTGGTGAGGATGCGGAGAAAGAGGATCTCTTTTGCACTGCTGGTGGGGATGCAAACTGGTGCAGTCACTCTGGAAAACAGTATGGAGGTTCCTCAAAAAAATTAAAAATAGAATGACCCTACAACCCAGCAATTGCACGACTAGGTATTTATCCAAGGGATACAGGTATGCTGTTTCAAAGGGGCACATGCACCCCAGTGTTTACAGCAGCACTATCAACAATAGCCAAAGTATGGAAAGAGCCCAAATGTCCATCGATGGATGAATGGATAAAGATGTGGGGTGTGTGTGTGTGTGTGTGTGTGTGTGTGTAATGGAGTATTACTCGGCAATCAAAAAGATGCAATCTTGCCATTTGCAACTACATGGATGGAACTGGAGGGTATTATGCTAAGTGAAATTAGAAAGACAAATATCATATGACTTCACTCATACGAGGACTTTAAGACACAGAACTGATGAACATAAGGGAAGGGAAGCAAAAATAATATAAAAACAGGGAGGGGGACAAAACATAAGAGACTCTTAAATATGGAGAACAAACAGAGGGTTACTGGAGGGGTTGTGGGAGGGGGGACGGGCTAAATGGGAAGGGGCACTAAGGAATCTACTCCTGAAATCATTGTTGCACTATATGCTAACTAATTTGGATGTAAAATACAAAAAGAAAATTAAAAAAACATTTTTAAATGATTTCTCCTATACTACATATTGAAATATATATAAGGCCAGATTAAGGTGTGACTTATGTAACTTATTATAAAGTTACATGAATTTTAACATACAAGAACATATAGATGTATAATGCTATCATTTATAAGAGCATCCATCACCAGTGGTGGCCAAAAACATTTATCAATGGCCAAAAATGTTTCCAATATTACCCAAGATCTATATTTAATAGATGTTTATGAGCCAGATGACCAGGCTATACACAAAGGGTCTGGCCCAGGCAGTTGAGCACCAGGAGACAGAATGCAACACAGTAGTAACCATGGCATGCTTGCAAATGACCAATTATTCATTTCGCATTAGATAATACCTGTTTCACATCTTTACAATTACAGAATTAAGTCTTAGTACATTAAATTTTATCATTTTTAGAAAAATAATGGTCATCTCTGAAAGCTCCCAGAGGAAGGCTGTACGGTGATATGGAGGAGCTGCACCAGGAAAGTGCCTGCCTGCCAAGAGACTTTAACAGGGGGCTTAACTTGGTGAATCTGACATGATTCTGGTCACGAGCCGGGGACTAGGAAACTCGATCCCACTCCAGACTCATTCAGGCTCATGGATGCTCTCACATGTGAATTAAACCCCCAGGAGACTGATACACAAAACCAGAATAGACATTTATCTTACAATAAAAAATTCTGTAACTGCCAAGAGGTCAGAGAAGGACGTCAGTAAGAAAATCTCATTCTCTCCAGCAACCAGTTAACCAGGCACCAGTTGGAGAAGCATGGAATCAACATCAGAATGAGATATGCCTGATTCAAATGTAACTCCATCAGGCCCTGGAAAAGCAGTTTGTGTGTCTCCACAGCACAAGCCTGTCGGCAGCGCTGACCACTATGCAGGCCAGGCAGGGTGCCCTCCCCTGCTCGGTGTGCACTGCCAACCTCCGCTTCTCGGGTTCTTTTTGCTCTCTGCTTCCCGTTTTAAAACAACCCTACCTCTGACTGCTACAGTCTTGATGTAGTATTAAGACTTCTTTTCTTAAGACGGTAGACAAAGCTTGCTGACCTGGAGCCATTCTGTCTCTGAGGTTTTTCCTTCTCTACTCTAGCCCTTTAATTGTTCATGTTATTCCCTACTTCTCAGGGCAGAGCAAGCACTTCACCATCACACCCAGGTGCTTACTGCCCACTTTCACTGAGTTATTGTGCATGTATGCATGTTTCTAGAAAACCTGAAAAAGCTTTTTAAAAATTATCACCATAGAGACTCTAAAGAGAGTAAGCCTTGAAGCAGATGTTAAAACACCGAACAAAGAAATGGAGTGAGCAGCGAGGTGAACAACGAACTTGAATGATTTTAATCACAAGTCACTTACTCTTAAATAGCATAGAAATTCTTCTTGGTAAATCTTAACTACCCGGACACTGGAAATTTAGCTGTCTGATAATTAATCAAATATCCAAATGGTGGCTAAGGAAAACAAAAGAAACCATCACCCCACTGTCCTTTCTATGAAATGACACCTGTGGATTTCAGAATTCAGAAATCTCCGGAGGTGTTCCTGTGAGCCTCCCCATCAGCTTGCTGTCCAGTGCCCCTCTGGCTTGGCCTCTCTGAAGTGCTGGTCTCTGGTTTCTCGAAACGCTTCCTGTGTTGGTCTCCATTTGTCTGCTCTTCTGGTCCCATTCACAGCTCTCCCACCACACGGCTCTGGCTCTCCCTGCAGCCTCTGCCTCTGCCTGCCCTGAATGACTGTGATCCCCAGGACTCCACCAGCACTCTCGTCCTTCCTCCTCTACTTTCATCTCATTCGCTCCATGACTTCAGGAATGACTTACATACATGATTTGAAGCCATATATCACATAACCCAAGTAAGACACGTGTGATTGGTTCCTCATTGTTAATTTTCTTGCTTTTTATCATTAGTCAGCCTTGAGATTCAGAAGTGCATTTGCACCAGCCCATCACCACAGAGTAAAATCTTTATCAATGGCCAACAATGTTTCCAATATTACCCAAGACCTATTTCATACCTCCACTCTGACATCTCACAGTTCCCTTAAATTGTGTTCGAACATTTTTTTTTTCTTTAGTCTCGAATTTCTCGCCTGCGTTCTCTATTTCACTATATGGCCTCTCCATCCACCTGCTTTCCCAAGTTGAAAATCTAGAAGCCATCGTGATTGTGGGGTACTTTGGCCAATATGTAAGAGTGACTGTGTAACTAACAGTAATTGTCAACAAAAATATGCAAGAGAAAATTGCAAAGCTACTTGCTAAATAAGCCTGACAAATGACTGTTAACTTACACAGATGGTATATTAGGAAGAGTGAAAGGGAATAATGAATGGGTTATGAGCGACCTCTATTTGTATGTGTGTGTCACTTGTAATTATAAATATGGAAAATTTATTAATTCCATTTTTCCCACTCAACATTAAGTTCTATGAGGGTAGGACCCATGCCTGTTTTGCTTATCTCTGTATGGCGAGCACCTTGTACAGTGCTTCACCTATAGTAGGTGCTTAGTAAATGCTTGATGGTTACATAGTTGCTAACACATTAGCTCACATTAACTGAAAACACAATTGAGTTCTGCTTTGGTTTTGAAAACAATGGAGTTCTGCTTTGGTTTTTCTATCAAAATCAAAGCAGACTCAGAGAACACCAATAGACCATGATGAGGGAGCAAAATACAAACTAGCACACACATGCACCCCCACCCAGGTGGGATATGTCTGACATTCCTCAGATACTCCTTGCTGCCCAAGGACAAAGGAAAGGACAGAAAACAAATGGTTAAACAGATATGAGTCTCCATCAGTTTACAAATATCTTAGTAAATTACAAGAAAAAGGCAATCCTATCAATAGTCTGATCTCCGGTAAACTGTAGACTCAGTCTCCTGGGAACCCCAGCATCACCCTCCCCTCCATAGTGATGTGGGGGGCAGAGGCAAGAAGGAAATGAGAGGTAAAATTAAATTTCCTTATAATCTGCAGCCCATTGACAAATACTTGAGAAATGTATGACATTTCTCCAGGAACTCCCTACTGTCTTAATGTTTTGCTACAGTGAAAACAACCTTAGCTTGGTAATAGCTAGGCCTCTAGTAAGTCTTTAACATGTGAAAATCTCTTTGGATACTCCATTACTTTATCTCCCCCAACTCCATAAACCGGTCACCCCCCGACACTTGCAGTGCAGCTCTTCTGGCCCATGGTCCTGTCCCGATGCTTTAATAAAATCACCATTTTTGCACCAAAGACATCTCCAAGAATTCTTTCTTGGCCGTCAGTTCCAAACCCATGAACCACCCCCCCCATCACCCCTAAACCTCATCAGACAATATCAGTCTGAATATATGCCATCACAGAAACTAAAAATTATCTAGTAAGATGAATAAGATTTTCTCAGCGTATCTGTTGAGACTTCAGTTCATTATTTAACCAGAAATTTCTCTTTCTCACTAAATCAGACACCTTGATTCTGATTGTGATTTTCACCTCAGCAAAACTAAATTGGACTTGAGGGTCATTTATCATTTTAAATTTTTTTTTTTTAACGTTTATTTATTTTTGAGACAGAGACACAGCATGAGCGGGGGAGGGGCAGAGAGAGAGAGAGAGGGAGACACAGAATCGGAAGCAAGCTCCAGGCTCTGAGCCATCAGCCCAGAGCCCGACGCGGGGCTCAAACTCGTGGACCGCGAGATCGTGACCTGAGCTGAAGTCAGACGCTTAACCGACTGAGCCACTCAGGCGCCCCATTTATTATTTTAAAAGACCCTTTCAATGATTTAACAAGTCTAAGATGTCGGCTATCAAATTTCCTAGGTATCAACTGATCAGGAAGGTATGAGACAAGCAGAGAGGTCTAATCAGGATCAGACAAAAAAAGAAGAAGAAGAAGAAGAAGAAGAAGAAGAAGAAGAAGAAGAAGAAGCAGCAGCAGCAACAAGAGGAACTTCTTTGAAAACATTCCACACAAACACCACAGAAGGAAAAGCTGACTCTGTACTCTCTGTGACTAAATCTGACAACTCAGACCAGGTAAAGGTAAATAGGATATGAACAATTTATTCACGAGGATGAGTGTTTGTGTCTATAAATGAATTATCGTGATCTATAAGTACACAAAAAATAGAAACCTGTTGTCTTCTGGCACTTTGTCCTACACCTTTCTCCTTAAAGCCCTGCATTTGTAGACCTAATATGATAGGAAAAGATAGGATTCAATAGTCAGAGAGGGAAAGATTAGGACCTGAGGTCCCTGAGTAGGGAAAAACACATATTTTGGAACAATGCTGGTAGTGTCTGACACAGCAAAACCCCTCAGGTGTAAGGTTCCTCTTAAGAATGTAACAGATACCACTTACTTCCCCTCAGGTTTCCCTCAGGAATGTGACAAAAGATCTAACTGAAAATAAGTAGTAGACCAGAAAACGTCTGACGCTCAAGGACTGGTATGGCCGGCCATACACCACCCCCAATACGATGGAATTGAGCCGATCAGGAGTGATCGCACCTAGAGCTCCCAAGCCAATAAGGGTAGAACCTGAGAAGGAACAAGAGGGAAGGGAAGGGAGGTGGGGACCAAAACCTTGTAAAACAAAGGCCCTTGCCTATAGCCACAGGTCCCCTCTCTGAAAGGGAGTTTTCATACTATTCTTCCTTTCTGATCTTATACTCTAATACACTTCTGCCTGCTGCTCGTTTTGTGTCCATCTCTTCATTCTTCAAAGCGGCAAGACAATGAACCCTGAGTTTTGAAGTAAAAAAATCCTGCAACAATAATATTCACTCCAGTCTTAAGCCAAACAAAAAACTCACTGTCCCCAGCCCCTCAAATCTACCTGATCAAATTCTATCAGCCTGGTCCTCAAAGATCCAGCCCCAAAACTGCTTTCTCTGTGTAGTTACTGGCTTTTTGTGCTTCCATTACACATTATCTGAGTATCTTGCAAATTATCATGTAGTATAATAATTTTAGCATCTCTCTCTTCCTTCCCTCTTCTAAGACCAGGAACTAATTAAAGATTTTCAGGATCTCCTGTGTAATAAGTGGGCTTAACATAGTACCTTGTAACTTAATTGGTACTCAGAAATCACTGTCTTTAAAAGAAAGAAGAAATGAGATTTGGGAACATAGACAGGATTTTTATAGCAAAAGTGAATCCTTTCTTTTCTTTCCTATTTTGTATCTCTCCATGGCCTTTTCCTCGGCCATTTTTTGTCATTTCAACACCAAGCACTACAATATGCAGAAATAACATACACATGGTGGTACTGATTAAAATATTGACAAGAATTAAAGAATACTGCTTTCAGGAAAACTCAGGTCTCCCTCTATGTCCATGTATATTACTGAACCATCAGGAGACAGCTAACTCTTTTCCTAGGTACAAGATGTTGACACGGGCCCCCACCCCATACTAACTAATGCATCTTTCCATTCCCATCTTTCCATTAAAAAACATTTTTTTTTTAATTTATGGCCTAGTATTGGATATAAAAGAAGAGGGCTTTGAGATGACTGATAATGTAGTTTGGCCTCTATCTTAGGGGAGTGGGGTGCAGGTATCAGAAAGGTGAGGGAAAGAAAGGGATTCTGAGTAGTTTGGATTAATATTTGATCTTTAATCTTTATGAAAGAAATAAGAGCTTAGCTTCTTATATAAAAGGCTTCGGTAGATGATAGATTTTTTTTACAGTTATGAAAATAAATAGAAATTAACCTGGCTTGATTAATGCAAGCAATTACCAAGTACTATTACCACAAGCGGATTAATTTCAGTATGTGACATCTCCTGGTGATTCTTCACTTGGACCAGAAGAAGCCAGGGGCTATTTGACAAAGGTTTCTTGTACCTAAGAAAGTACATTTTGCTGGTTTAAACCACAGTTTTTGGCATTCACGTCTACTACAGATTTATACCCTTATATATATTCTTTCTAGCTTAGCAAAAATGTTTTTGTGAGAGGGAAACAAGAATATTAGATTTTCCTAGCAAAAGAGCCATTGGTCTATTGTGATATGCTAATAGTGAACATGGAAAGAATCATTTATGACTCAAGCTTCTATATATGCAGTTCAACTACTGTGGATTCAGTGATGGTCGCAATTTATTTATATTTGCAATAATACAAGATTCAAGAACTAATTGTATTAGACGAAAATTATATGTAAGACCTCAGGATAGGGAAGATGTTCTTTTTAGGGGGAAGAGGAGACTTTCTTTAAGACACAAAAATACACAGGGACACCTGGGTGGCTCAGTCGGTTGAGCGTCTGACTTCAGCTCAGGTCATGATCTTACAGTTCACGGGTTCGAGCCCTGCATCGGGCTCTGTGCTGACAGCTCAGAGCCTGAAGCCTGCTTCAGATTCTGTGTCTCCCTCTCTCTCTGCCTCTAACCCACTTGTACTCTGTCCCTGTCTCTCTCAAAAATAAATAAACATTTAAAAATTTTTTTAAGACACAAAAATACATAAAGGAAAATATTGATAAATTTACTTACATTAATTAAAGTTAGGAATTTTATCAAAGGACATCACAAAAAGAATGAAAAGAAAAAACAAGCCACTGCGTAGGAAAAGATAATTGCAGGAGCCTGGGTGGTTCAGTCAGTTAAGCATCAGACTTTAGCTCGGGTCATGATCTCGCAGTTTGGGTCATGATCTTACAGTTTGTTAGTTCGAGCCTCATGTCAGGTTCTGTTCTGACAGCTTTGTGCTGACAGCTCGGAGCCTGGAGCCTGCTTTGGATTCTGTGTCTCCCTTGCTCTCTGCCTCTCCCCCACTCACACTCTGTCTCTGTCTCTCAAAAATGAATAAACATTAAAAAAAAAAGATATTTGCAACACATAAATGATAAAGAACTAGAATCCTGAATATATATAAAGAATTCCTACATCCCAGTATAAAAGACAGATAACCTAATATTTTAAAGGGCTAAAACCTTAGATAGGCATTTCATAAAATTGGAAATTCAAATACACATTTGAAAAGTTGTTCAATCTCAGTAATCAGGGAAATGCAAATTAGAATTACAATGGGCTATCATTCTATACCCAGCAGATTGGCAAAACTTTAAAATCTGACAATATCCAATAATGTGAGAATTCTCATACACTGCTGGGAGGTATATAAAATGGTACCATCACTTTGGAAAACATGATGAGGTTGAAGACAGGCATATACTATGCCACAGAAATTACACTTGTAGAAATTCACAAACTTGTATATGAGATTATATGCGCAAACTATTCATAGCAGCACTCTTCATTATAGCCCAAAGAATTAAAGTAACCCCAAAATCCACCAACCAAAGAGTAGATAAATACAATGGAGTACTATATAGCAATTAAATAAAACAACCACTGTTGCATGCAATGACCAGGAGAATATCACAAAAAATGTTAAACAAAATGATATGGTATGAAAGAACATATACAATATGATTCCATTCGTGTAAAGTTCAAAACCAGACAAAAACTAAACCACATGTGGTAAAACTATTTAAAAAAAAGACAATCATTATGACAAAATTATGGATTACCTGGAGTGGGGAGAGTTGCAATGGAGGAGGGGCACAAAGGCAGATTCTGGGGTGCTCATAATATTCTATTCCCTTTGCCTAGGTCGTGGCTACACAAAGAGTGGCTTTATGTTATGTGTTTAAACTGTGCTTCCTATTTGTGTGCTTTTTCTGTATAGAAGGGCATATTTCACAGTTTAAGAAACTTTTTAAAAAGGTTATACAGACAGGTAAGACTAGATGTTCTGGAAACTGGATGGGAGGAAACAAAGGACAAACAAAAAATATCATCAGTAGAGAACAACTGCCATGAAGAAATATAAGGCAGGAAAAGGGCAATGGGTTGAGTGGAGAGAACTATTTATAGCCTACAAAATCAGTATCTCCACAGCTACATATGGAGGGCTTCTGTGGACACAAAAAGGCAATGCAAATTGAATGCACAATGAAATTTCAAATTGTGCCGCATGCAAGATTTCATAAAATCCATAAAAGATGGTTCCAGTGATACCCAAAGTCCCTGATAGATAAGTATCTGGAAGTGTTAGCCAGTTAACCACTGAAGAAAATTTAAAAAAAACTTTAAAAAAGTTTAAAGAAAATTTAAAACACAGTCTATATTTTGGATGCTTCATAAGAAAATTTTAATGATAACATATTTTTTAAAGCCTTGGAAAAGTTAATGAAGTCTTCAAATTTAATGTGAGATCCGAAGATCTGAGATGTGAAGTTAAGGCTGTGTGTCATAAATAAAAATAAGCCATTCATTTTTAATTTGAAGAATTCGTTATTTTTATCAACATTTCCATATGTTTGCATATTTCAAGGAAGAATTCCAATCAGTCCTTTTTCTTTTCCTGCTTATTTACACTATGAAGTGTTGGTCCCAATTTTTAAGTGAACTGATTTTATTTTTTCTGTAGGTAGCTGTTCTCAGGTAACAAAGGTCCTGAAAATGCATTAAATTTTAAGCCCTCACACTCACACCTTTCTGTTTAATATATTAGAATATTAAAATTCCACATGGTTCAGCCCATCATTTTTGACCTACAAAAAGGCAGTTTCATATGATTTGTCCTAACATGCGACCTCTGCAGTCTAAGCTGTGTCCTGTTTATGACACAGTCCTGCTTTACAGTGCTTGAAGAGCTGGACATTATGTAGAAAAGGTATGTTTTTCATAATAACTTTTCCTCTCTATTTAAAAGGAATCCACTACCTTCTGTTCAGCAAACTCAAAACACTGATGAGGATGATATTATTTTTAAACTAGACTATGATTGAACCCGTACACTGAACAAATAGTTGTTGATCACATACCATGCACTAGCGCTTAGAGAGACAAAAACAAGACAAGGATCACGGACTCATGAAGCTTACCAACAACAGGAGGGAGAAAAAGGTAAGAAAACCAACATGTTCAGGACATGTGTACGGCAAGTATTATTGAAGTCTGTCCAAAGCAGGGGGTATCTAAATCAGATTTCTCACTGGGCATTACAAATACAGGATTTTGTTCTGAGAGACCATTTCATACATTTTTAGCTTACAACCAAAAACACAACAAATTGGCCAAAAGCAGATATCTGGACAAAATAAGTCAGAAATGTTAATTCCTAATATTATATGAATGAGATAATAATAACTTGAATAATTCCATCTTCTTAATTTTAAGTTGGACACTTATAAAACAGCAGTGTAAGATCAAAATACTGTCTTGTTTGAATTATAAATTTTCACTTTAAAACGGCAGATGGAGCGCCTTATGTTCACAGATGGAAAGCCAAGGGCTCAGAAAAGGTAACCACTCAGCCAAAGGCAAAGAAGCAAAACAGAGAACCATGGTTCTGAACTTTTATCCCCTCCAAAGGTAAGAGAGACTTTGAATTTCAAAGACTTTTACAGAAATAGAAGGTAACTAATACAAATTTCTCTAATGTGTTTTCCTTTTAAGGAAACATATACATTCTAAGAAAGATTTCAGTGACACTGAAAAATTTTGAGTTTCCAGTTAGTGAATTTAAGTCACTACATTTCCTCTGCTGTATAACATATTGATGATGTGGTTGCAAACATCTTTTTTCTCAGTTCTGCTCTCTCCAATGCCAAAACTATACACACTCAAGCATGTAACCCTGTAAGAACGAGGAAATATATGGAAATTGTATTCATTCAAAGAAACTAATACCCAAGATTTGCTTCTTATTTGTAGACCTAGTTCTTATAAACATTGAATCCAATAGATAGTCTGCCTAAAAAATAAAGATCCTCTTAAACTATGGCACTTCTTTCAATGGAAGCAGTGACATACAGTTTGATAAGGCAACCGATATGCACACCAAAAACCACCTGACAGGAAAGGAATTTTAAATGGTTAAACAACATGAGAGTTGTTCACCCTTATTAATAATTTAAAAATTCAAAATACTATGTATGGCATACCATGTTTTACCTATCCAATAAGTAGAGGTTTGGGGAAAGAAGGCATAGATTTCTGTTTCTTTTCTTTTTTAATGTTTTATTATTTATTTCTGAGGGGGTGGGGGACAGAGAGAGAGGGAGACAGAGGATCTGAAGGAGGCTTTGTGCTGACAGCAGAGAGCCCAAAGCGGGGCTCAAACTCACAAACTGTGAAATTATGACCTGAGCCAAACTGTAAGATCATGACCTGAGCAGAAGTCAGATGCTCAACCAACTGAGCCATCCAGGTGCCCCTAGATTTCTGTTTCTTATGTGTAACAGGTCAATAACACTTATGACTACAATTCCAGCATTTTTCATAATTTACGTTTCTGATCACATGTTTGTTCCTGTTAATACATCCTCAGAGTAATAACAGACTTCACAAGGTCATGCCTAGGAAGATTTCCCATAAGAAGTGAAAGTACCCTGAAATGCTTCTTGGAAAACTGAGGGCCTTTTGACTTGATTTACCAGACATTTCTTGGTGAAATTATGCATCTTACCAATGGAAGAATATTTTCTCTACCCTCAAATTAAATATTCAAAGTTTATATGATCATTCTTGGAGCTGCTTTGTACTCAGCCATTTAGTCAAAATTGAGTGCTTATGAATGAGATCAAAAATTTTCATAAAAAAGTAACAGCATCCTATCACAGTATATTTGCTGACAGACTTCCCATTTGCATCTCCCCATCTTCCCTTTTCCCTTGAGTCTATTCTTTTTCACTAAGCTATTCAGTCTAAACAGACTACAAACAAGGATACATAGCAAAAGTAGTGGCAACAATAGAGGAATAATGGTCTATACATCGCAATATGGAAGAAAAAAAGAGACTATGCCACTGTCTCTGGAGTCTTAGGTTAAAGGATGTGGGAGAGAATGAGCAATGTCTCCTACAAAGGGCTGCAGGAGAATACACGTAAGGCCAAGAAAGGGAGATGGAAAGAATATTCCAGGAAGAGATTAAGGTACAAAAAAGTTTGCTTACCATGGAGAAAGGTAGGTAGAATAAGGGGATGTGCAGAGTAAGAGAATGGGTAAGCAGAAAGAGACTTGGCTGAAGGAGGGGACACAGGGCTTTAAGAAGGTAAGAATAAGAGAAAAGAGGAATAAAGGATATTCAAATCAATTTTATTACAGTCTTACATGTAGTCTTTCTTTTATTAGGCCACAGAGAGGCATATAAATCTGTTATATTCTTGACTTTCAGTCATTTAAAAAATATATCTTTATAAATTTCTCTGCCATGTTAAAGGGGGAAAAAAAAAAGACTCCATCTTTGCCATAACAGGAAGAAAGCCAGTGAACCAAGTAACTCATTGTAAGTATAATTGTAAACACTTAGCATTGTTTTGAACGTGAAAAAAAGAAAAGCTTTCATTTAACAGTTTTTCATCATCTCGAGAAAGAATTCATCCACCATTTATTTTCAGGGAAACATGATGCTGCTTGGAAGAAGCCCAGAGGATCCTGCTGTTAAATCAAGACCCATGCAGGAAAAAAAATTACCCACTCCACAATAACATGGCATGTAACACAAAGGCAGTGGTGCTTCTCCAGCAGGGAAGGGCCCCTTCAACACAGGGACTCCCACCGGCTGACTTAATTACAGTGCAGCAAGGCAATCCGCTACAAAGAGTGCAACCCAAAGGAGGACTGCTAAGATCTGTCCCAAGTACTGGGACAGATGGTTCTGCTGCTTTTCATCTGGTAGGATATCTTCTAGAAAAATCTGAAAAATGGATATATGCCAGCTAGTTTTCCAATACCAATATTTTTTTAAAGCCTACCATATGCTACTATAAAAATAATCCTTAACTTGAGAATCAATCAGCAAGTATTTACTGAGCCATGACTCTGTGTAAAGGGAGAGGAAAAGGTCTAAAGCAGCTTACCATCTAGTTTAGGGACAGGGATTAAACACTGATTTAATTTAAGAGGTTTTAATTTTTTTTTCATCATGCTGCACACAAAAAGAAAAAAGAAGAGCCCATAAAAGCACTGCCTTAAAATTTGTAAAACGACAACAAACACAAATTCACAGAAACAGCATGAATCTACATTAGAAAACTTAGCCTCAAACACAGATGGTGCAATAATATCTAATCCAGCAGGCAAAGGTAACACTGTTGTTAAAAGCAGTCACTTTACAGCAACTACAGGGCATATGGCAGATTAGCTCCCTCAATTATGTAGTTGTCATATAGTTTCTAAATAAGAGCACTGAGTACATTCTCCTGTACAAAGTTTTCAAGAAAACAGAAATTGTGGGGTACCTGGGTAGCTCAGTCACTTAACCATCATGCTTCAGCTCAGATCATGATCTTGCGGTTCATGGGTTCGAGCCTGGCGTTGGGGTCCATGCTGACAGCTCAGAGCCCGGAGCTTGCTTCGGATTCAGTGTCTCCCTCTCTCTGCCCCTCGCCTGCTCACTGTCTAATGATAGAACTGCCTCTCTGTGTGTCTCTCTGTCTCTCTCTCTCAAAAGTAAATAAACATTAAAAAATTAAAAAAAAAAGAAAACAAATTGCACTACACACTTACTAAGGAAAGACCAAGCTATTACTGCTACGCTGTTATATAAAATGAATACACATGCAGCTTTTCTGAATGCAGAAAATTCTACCTTCCTGGTCCCTTTAAAGTCTATGAATTAATAAAAATCACAAAATCCTTCATTCTTTTTGTTTTTTAAAGCAGGCTCTATGCCCAGCCTGGAGTCCAACATGGGGCTTGAATTCACAACCATGAGATGGAGACCTGAGCTGAGATCAAAAGTCAGACGCTTAACTGACCAAGCCACCAGGTGTCCCATAAAATCCTACATTCTTATGTGTGAACATACAATAATACCATCTAAGAAATTTAGTTAACTTATAATTTCCATAGCAGGTATCTATACATATATAAATATGTACATATCTTCATATTTAATACTCATAACAATTTTATGAACTAAAAAAGCACAAGTCAATGAGTTTGAATAAACGTATGTAAGGCACTCGGAGAACTCCTTGACACACAAGCAGCACTATGGAAGCCCAAGCTATCATTCCTACCATTACAGTATTATTATTGTTGTTGATATTATTATTATTATTATTAATTATTATTACTTAAGAATGCAAGTTTTGAAGTCATACTGCCTGACTCAAATTTTGGTTCTATCATGAGACAAGTTAATCTATCTGCGTCTCAATTTTTCTCATTCATATAATGCAAGTAATAATAAAAACATATACTTCACAAGCTATTGAGAGTGAAATAAGAAGTATGAAGTATTTAGCACAAGACTCCGTGCATGGTAGATGGCAAACACAATTTAGTGATTTTTACAGCTTAAATGTTTGGCCTTGGTCTCCTGGCCAGGAAATAGAGAATCTGAATTAAAACCCGAGTCTCCAGATAAAGTTTAGAGCACTTTCTACAGCCACACTGCTAGAAAACATCAAAAGAGGCCATTTAATTGAATAGATACAAGTACTATTATGATACAGTAACAAAAAGTAGCATTGGTTGCATTGTGTACTGGGTGACACTGAGTACCAAAGGCTTTCTAGTTTGTACGATAATCCAGTCAGATACCCTGGTAGGACATACACCACCAAACACACTAGCTTCTTCTCTTTCTGCTAGGACGTTTTCCTTCTTGAAAAGTATAGAAAAAGTATACAAGCAATGAATCACTACAATAAATATTTGATAGTATTACTTCAGGTCGCAAAAGCAAAATAACTTGTCAGTAAAGTGACCGGCTTTAAAATACTGAGTATTCAATGAAAACCAGAGTCTTCATAAACCAAAACAGTGCTTGCTCTAGGACCGTGTATCAATGGCCACTTTTGGACCCATAAGCAAAGCTGATAATAACGCTCCTAAATTAAGAGCTGGGGTATGTTTAGCAAAGAACTACCTCCTTCATTTCTTAAGAATGTTCAACCCAGGCACAGAGTGGTCCAAGTCAGTATGGCTGGACTTCCTTCTAGAGAGATGATGGTTCACAGAAAGACTATGAGCCTGAGGGTCTGGAGGAGGAGGAAAGGGGGATCTGGACAAAGGGAAGCAAGGGGTGACCAGTTACTCCCTTTTCTCTATTCGGTTTTCCTCCATTCTCAAAATTCACTCAAAAATTCATCTATTCATCAAAATGTCAAGTTCAGTGCTTGGTGATAGAAAGTTGAATACAATACAAAGAATCTAGTATAGAAAACAGATACAAAAATCAAGAGTCACAGAACAAGGGAACATTATAGTTCCCTGGGGTTTTACAGGACAATACAGAAAGATCTCAGCTAACTAGCTAACCAGAACATATACTTTCAGCAAGGATTATGCCAGGTGCTCCTGTCTATACTATCTCATTCAAAAATCAATATCAGTCCTATTTACGGTTCCTGTTCAGTAGATAAAGAAATGGAGGCTTCAAGACGTAAGAGGTAGAACTCAGAATGAAATGGAGGCCCTCTTAATCCAAGTCCTGGGCTCTCTGTAAGGCACTATGATGCTTCTCTACCTCCTCCACTTTCTCATTCTTGATTTTCCTTTGTCCTTTGTTTTTTTCTCTAGAAAGGCAAGAGAGTGTCAGCATCTAAATCAGAAGTCAAACTCAAACGTCAATAGGGAACTGACAGAGGATGTAAATGAGGAAAACAGACAGTAAGAGGATATGGACGACATGGAATGGGGAGGGCTGTGGCAAACTGGAGTTTCATGCCCTTTCTGAAGGGCAGGTGGGCCTGGGGTTTTGTGAAATCTTCCAATTTTTTGAGAGAGTTCTGCAATCCAGTCTTTTTATATGACTCTCATTTTTTAAAAAAGAAGCTCCCTAAATCAAATGCTTCCTAATCACTGGGCTGCATTGTGCCTATCAGATAACGGTTTGCAATCTCTGCTCTAGATGACAGGTGGCCGATCTGACTGGCATTGCTCTCCGTCACTGTGGTATTTCACCCACAGAGTTTAGAGTTTAACAACCAAGCAATCATTGCAAATCAAGCCAGTGGACGGTACAACCATTGCTACCAGGATTTTATCCTAACTCTGCAGTATTAATGGGGCAGGCACGTTCAGTGACAGAACTGCAGTTATGAGAACAACTTCGACATCATCTGTTCCAAAATCCATCAAGTGCCTGACTCACTTCCTGGACCCCCCTTAGCAAGTAGCTTTTTGGCTTCTGTTTACACATCTCCATTAGCCAACAGGGAAGTCTCTCTCTTCAGAAGGCCTGCTAATTTTCACTCTACTCTTAGTCTCCCCATATGGAAGGTCCTTCTTCATATTAAGGTGAACTCTGTATTGTAACTGCCACCCGTTTGTTCCTGGATCATTATACCTAGAGCACAAATATCCCAGGAGTAGATGGATTCACATTTATCATCACAACCTAGACAGTGTTTCATGAGGCTAGTACACTTGCCTCCTTGCCCTTCAAGACTATGGAACAATCTACAATGCAAGTGAGTCAACAAAGATCCACAGCAGAGGGAAAGAGAAGTGTTCTTTCTACGAGTCATGTTTGTTTGTTTGCTATAATTCCAGTTTAAGGATACATTTATGCCCTTGTCTCCATGTTCCTAATCTAGAATTTACACATTGTGTCCTATAAATAATTTTTTTTTAATCTTTAGTTTAAGGGGCATCTGGGTGGCGCAGTCAGTTAAGCGTCCGACTTCAGCCAGGTCACGATCTCGCGGTCCGTGGGTTCGAGCCCCGCGTCAGGCTCTGGGCTGATGGCTCGGAGCCTGGAGCCTGTTGCCGATTCTGTGTCTCCCTCTCTCTCTGCCCCTCCCCCGTTCATGCTCTGTCTCTCTCTGTCCCAAAAATTAAAAAAAAAAAAAAAAAAAATCTTTAGTTTAAAAGATACATCCATTTTGATAACTAGATGGGGTTGGGTTCACAGAATATTAAGAGTGTATATGGTTAGTTTAACTTCATAGGAAGAAAATGATTTAACATTTTAGCTTTTAAATGAAAACTAAGAAATATGGCTATACACCCAATGTGTGTCATGAAATGGAGCTTAAGTCCAGTAAATTACATCAGAGAGCATAATAACTATAGGATGATTCTTGTTTATCTACCAAAGTCATGAATCCTTTCCAAATGTTAAATGCTTTTGGCACACACATTTTTAAATTCTTTTTTAAACAGAGCATCAAAATTGAAGTCCACAAGAATTTGAAAATTCAAAAATATGGAGTGGTTCATCTCCTAAATTTAATTGTGAAATTTCCTACTCCTTCATTTTCATATCTCCTTACCATATGATTTCTTTATATTCTTAACCCCTTATTAAAAACAAAACCAAAAGCCGGGCGCCATCCTAATTTCTTGTTCTTTTGCTCTCACATCCAATTAATTAGCAAGTCTTTCAACATCCGGAATCAGATCATCCCGCCCTCTCCCTGGGTAGATTCTCCCCAGTCCAGGCCACCGCCATCTAATACGGGAGCTGGTGCCACAGCCTCCTAACTTAGCTCATTCTGTCCACAGTCTGCAAGGAAGAGCCAGAGTGATCTTTTTAAAACATTCATCAGATCACATCACTCCAGTGGCTGCCTGTTATGCTTAAAATAAAATTCAGGTTTCTTGCCAGGGCTCAAGGGCCTGGTTGCCCTCCACCTCCCCATCCGCGCCTTTCTAACATCCCCTTCCCCAACTTCCCTCCCTCCCAGCTTTCAGAGGCTCTAGGTGGACTGCGGTAGTGGCACCCTGAGGGGAGAAGCAGTGTTTGAAATACGTGAGAATGTTTTCTGTTTGCGTTTCTTTTCTTTGTATTTACTTAAGTGGAGATACAATTGACAAACAACAATGTATTAGTTTGGGGTGTACAACATAATGAGTTGATATATGTACATATTGCAAATGATTACTACAATGAGTTTAGTTAACATCCATCATATGGTTACAATGTTTTTTCTTGTGATGAGAAGAACTTTCAAGATCTACTCTCTTGCCGACTTTCAAATATGCCATATAGGACTGTTAACTATAGTCACCATGTGGTACAGTGAGTGCGTTTTTGTAATCACAGTGACTTGGAAGGGGGCACTACTGGCATTTAGTAGGCAGGCCAGAGATGTTAAACATCACACAACAAAAGCACGGTTCTACACGACAAAGGATCACTGTACCCAAATGCCAGGAATATCGCTGCCATCTTCACAAACACCAAGCTCATTCCCACATCAAGGAAGGTCTTTACGTTTGCAGGTACTCAGCCCAACACACTGTGAAATCTTTTCCCAGCTTGCTCTTTCTCACGCGTGGGACGGGACATCATCTCCTTTGAAGATGGACCAGCCCTCATTTCTAAAGTAGACTACCAGCATTCCTGACAGTCTTTTTATTTTTCTTTTACCCTGCTTTATTTATTTTTTAGCACATATCACTATGCAAAATTTACTTATTTATTTACTTACTCTTTTATTGCTTTTCTCCCCCTCTGGTGTGTCAACCCCGAGAGAATTTGTACCCCCAGCACCTAACAATGCCTGGAACATAGCAAGTGTTCAATAATTTTCTGTGAAATGAATAAATGTCTACAATAACTTTTCTTATTTAGAATTAGGAATAAACAAAACTTCATTTTGAGGCACAGTGGCACTGACCCATCATTCCACGGCACAGAGAGCTAACAGTAAATTTTTAATGCTCCAAGTCACCAATTACCTCTTTCACAGAATGTAAAAGGGGGGGGGAGGGGTTTATGGGCACCATATTTCTCTAAACATCACAGTAAATGTGCTACTTCTGACTAACATGGTCAGTAGAGCAGGGGAGAAGTACTTCCAAGGGCAAAAGTAAATACGTGGGTGGTAGTCCCTTTACTTTGATGGGAACAATTCCCAAATCCACCAGAAGAGAAAATGAGAATCACCTTTTGTTAAAAGTGCTCACAAAATATATTTTCAAGACTCAAAAGAGTTGAAAAATAATGTAACGTTACAAAATTATTTTTTATTTTTTTATTATTATTTTTTTTTAATTTTATTTTTGAGACAGAGAGAGACAGAGCATGAATGGGGGAGGGTCAGAGGAAGAGGGAGACACAGAATCTGAAACAGGCTCCAGGCTCTGAGCTGTCAGCACAGAGCCCGACGCGGGGCTCAAACCCACGGACCACGAGATCATGACCTGAGCCGAAGTCAGACGCTTAACCGACTGAGCCACCCAAGAGCCCCCAAAATTATTTTTTAAACACAGTTTAGGAGCACTAAATCTAATGTTCAAACCAGGTCTATGAAATGAACTAAGGGAGAAGGGATAAGTGGGGATATGTAGGATTACATTTAGATCTTATAATATGAATTTATGAAATGTATAGAAGCATTATTTAATTAAACATATAGAAGTCTGTTAAAGAAGAAAGTATAATTTGATTCCTGTCATGTTCCCCACATACATGACCTATATTTGGATAGGGTCTAGAGTAGGAGATACTAAACGCTAAGTGCTTTTCTTTGATAAGAGATATTTGGGGACTGGTATACAATGACCTAGGATTTGTGTGAGATTGTTGGGCCCAAGTGCTGTGTGCATTTTATATCCTAATAAGATTGCCAGATACCATTCTCAAAGCTCATAGCAATTCATGCCCCCATAAGCAATGTAGGAGAATGCTCACACTTCCACACCCTTTCCAACGCTGTACATGATCAGTATTTTAAACTCTTGTTAAGTTGGGGGCGCCTGGGTGGCTCAGTCAGTTGGGCGTCCAACTTCGGCTCAGGTCATAATCTCATGGTCCATGAGTTCGAGCCCCACGTCGGGCTCTGTGCTGAGAGCTCAGAGCCTGGAGCCTGTTTCAGATTCTGTGTCTCCCTCTCTCTCTGACCTTCCCCCCATTCATGCTCTGTCTCTGTCTCAAAAATGAATAAACGTTAAAAAAAATTAACTCTTGTTAAGTTGATTGGTGAAAAAGTGAAAACTCACTATTCTTTTTTTATAGGTCTATTTATTTATTTTGAGAGAGAGAGAAAGAGAGAGTAAGCAGGGAAGGGGCAGAGAGAGAGAGAGAGAGAGAGAGAGAGAGAGAGAGAGAAAATCCCAAGCAGGCTCAGCATACCCAGTGTGGGGTTCCATCTCACAACGCTAAGATCATGACCTCAGCTGAAATCAATAGGCTATGACTTAACCCACTGAGCCACCAGACATCCCAAAAAACTCACTATTATTAATCTGCATTCATGGACTACTAAGATCATGCATGTTTTCAGATGTTTATTGATTATTTGCAAATCCTCCTGTTTGTCTATTTAGTCTTTGTCCTTTTTTCCACTGTATCATTGTTTTCAGTTGACCTGTAGGAACTGTACTTTAGGGATAATAATCTTTGTAAATCATCCACACTGCTTTATTTTCTTTCCAGTCTGCTGCTTGTTTTTTACTTTTGTTTACAATGTCTATCACATTTTTTTTAAAAATCTCTATGTAACCAAATGTGTCAGTCCTGTCTTTTGTTTCCAAGTTTCAAATCTTGCTTAGCAGTATTTCCCCCACACTGACACTTAATAAGCGTTCTCAGGAATTTTCTCCTAATTAGAATTCATTTGATCCATTAAACGATCCATTAAATCCTCAAAATTCTAGTGTAAAGTTAATGGAGGGAGGGGATAAATGAAGATAAAAAAGAAAAGTACTGGGGCACCTGGGTGGCTCAGTTGGTTAGACGTCCAACTACAGCTCAGGTCATGATCTCACGGTTGGTGGGTTCAAGCCCCACATCTGGCTCTGTGCTGACAGCTCAGAGCATGGAGCCTGCTTTGGATTCTTTGTCTCCCTCTCTCTCTGCTCCTCCCCCACTTGCACTCTATCTGTCTGTCTCTCTCTTGCTCTCAAAAATATCAAAAAAAAAAAAAAAAGAAGAAGAAGAAGAAGAAGAAGAAGAAGAAGAAGAAAAGAAAAAGAAAGAAAGAAAAGAAAAGGATTTGGGTAGAAAAAGGGACTGGAGAAGTCTTATTTTGTAATGTTAAAGAGGGAGTTTCCATATAATGCTGCATTGCTGAACTTTTCTTCTTCATGTAGTTAATATTATGAAAGGGAAAAGGTCAAGTATTGTGACTTGAAAATGTAATTAAGCTATAGACATAAGAGAAAATTATTGGTTTAAAACTATCAGAACAAAAGTAATACTATGAATTTTTCAACTTAAGAGGAACAATTACATTTTTCATAACACTATATATGGAATCATGTAAAATGATAAAAAAATAAGTTGATTCCTACTTAAGTAATATTTCACCTGACCCTTTCCATAAAAGTTTTAAATTTTATGGTATTATGATGTTATTTATACCTAAGTAGACCAATGAATTGGGAAGTAGTCTACAAGTTTGTTTTTCCAACAACTGTCATGAGAAGAAAATAACCAAAGGAAGAATTTTCAGAGCTTCAGGTAGTAAGATATTCCAGATGCTTAAGTTAGAAATATGCATGTGCTTGCTCAAAAACCAAAAAGGGATTCAAACTTATATCTTTAATACTTTATGAAAAGCCCTTAAATAATATTTTTCTCCCAAGTGACTTAAGAATTAGAGCACAGATCCCATTAAGTTTTCTAGTAACATCTAATTAGACAATTTAGTTCCTTTTCTGGAGCTTGCCTGCTTTGCTTATAAAAATGGATGCAGAGTCTAGGACAACCACAACCAAACACTTGGCATCCTTCTCCTTAACACTTACTGGTGAGATAGAAATGGTGTGATCTGCCCTCATTCACTTGTTGTTTCCTTGTAAACGTTGAAAGCCTATCAAAGCAAAGAGTCAATGAGAGCAAAGAAGACTTCCTAAAACCAATGGGTTCTAAAGAAGAGAAAAATAGGAAGAAGTATTCCACCAGCTATTAAGAATGTTATTATAGGGGCACCTGGGTGACTCAGTCAGTTGGGCATCCAACTTCAGCTCAGGTCATGATCTCACAGCTCGTCAGATTGAACCCTGCATCGGGGTCCATGCTGACAGCTCTCTCGCTCATTCTCTCTCAAAATAAATAAATAAACTTAAAAAAACACACAATGTATCAACATAAAAGTAGTAAGTTAACCAAATTAAAATTATGAAGTTCTCCTCATCAAAGACACCCCAGAAAGTGTCAAAAGACAAGGCACAAACTAGGAAGAGATTTCCGGCTTATATGACTGAGAAGGCTTAGTCTACACAACACAGATATACTCCTACAAATGGGTAAAAAGAACATAAACAACCCCAATAGAAAAATGGGCAAAAGACACAAAAAAAAGTCCTTTCAATAATGAGGAAACATAAATACTTGTAAACATCTAAGAAGATGCTTACCCTCATTAACAATCTCCAAAATGCAAACCAAATCTACAATGAGATAACTTTCACATCTACCAGTGAGGCAAATGTCCTAAATTTTAACAGTACAAAGTAATGACCAGGGGATGCCTGGGTGGCTTAGTCGGTTGAGCATCCAACTCTTGATTTCAGTTCAGGTCATGATCCTGGGGTGGTGGGATTGAGCCCCAAGTCTGCTTATGACTCTCTCCCTCCCTCTCTCTCTCTCCCTCTCTTTCTCTCAAATAAAAATAAATAAATTAAAATTTAAAAGGTAATGACAAAGATGTGGAGCCAAAGGTGCCTTGCTCCTTGTATATTTTGCCATTTATTTATTTATTTATTTATTTATTTATTTATTTATTTATAAAGTAGGCTTGATACCCAGTGTGGAGCCCTCCTTGTATATTTTGCCATTTATTTATTTATTTATTTATTATTTATTTATTTATTTTTAAAGTAGGCTTCATACCCAGTGTGGAGCCCAGCATGGAGCCTGAACTCACGGCCCTGAGATCAAGACCTGAACTGAGATCAAGAGTCTGATACTTAACCAACTGAGCCACCCAGGCACCCTTTGTATTTTTTAGAATATTATCTGTGTTGATTCTTTCTAACCTATCATGTCAGTAGGTTTCTTAGAGCAGGTCTGTATTTGCTTCTGACAGATGTCTGCAGGCATGACCAACCTGGAATCATTCTAAATTCTGACTTTAGGACCTTAAGATTTTTTTGGATTCATCCCCTCCATACACATACATTCTGTGTGAACAATCTGCAGTCTATGGTGAGAACCAATTGTGGGGAATATGAAATCTGAGGAAAAAGATGCAATTTTTCATGTAGTCAGGTGATGGAGGTGGGGAAGGACAATATATCCAATTGTCCCTTACACTGAGCATTAAGTCCTTTGGGCCTCAAACTTAGAAGGACATTAGGTTTTTTCTATTTTCTCTACCCCAAGCAGCCCACAGAAACAATGCTCATTTTTACCTGATTCAGCAAAAGCACTCAAAGCCAAAGTCAGCTTTGATGTACTACTTAGTTCTAAGGGTTTCCACTTTAATTCAGTTTTAGCCTCTGAGAATCCTTCCGAAATAGCCAATTCACTTGTGCATTTTAAGGGATAGTGTTATATGTTATCAAGTATCTTTAACTGTTTCCAGCAGAAGGGTTAGTCAGAGGTCCTAGACCACTGTACTGCCAGAACCAAAAACCAAAAATCACAATTTTAAAATATAAACCTGGTTGCCTGGGTGGCTCAGTCAATTAACCACCCAACTCTTGACTGGGGTTCAGGTCATGATCTCACAGTTTGTGGAATGGAGCCCCACAACAGACTCAGTACTGACAGTGTGGAGCCTGCTTGGGTTCTCTCTCTCTCTTTCTCTTTTTCTCCCTTCCCCCATCTCAAAATAAATAAATAAACTTTAAAAATATACAAAATTAATTATATTATTTTCCTGCTTGGAAATTTTCAAGACTTTTCTCATAGCATTAGAATAGTTTAAGCTCCTGAACTTCCCCATAAGTGACCTGCTCCTGTTCACAAGCTGTAAGAGAGATTGTCCCAGAGGAGAAGCAAAAGGAAGGTTGAACCTGAATCAATGGCAACTGAGAGAAAAGACAACAGGAGGAAAACAGCAATTAAATTTAATTAGCAAAACCCAATGGCAGAGAATGTTCAAGTCCGGTATGGACAGAGCTTAACATATCCAAAGGCTTGACCAACAGATTAGAATCTATGTCAACTACTCCTGAAACCATTATTACATTATATGTTAACTAACGTGGGTAAAATTTAAAACTTAAAAAAAAAAATTTTTTAAAGGATCTATGTCAAGACTGCAGGACACTAGTGGCTCTCAGAGCTGACAGAGTCAGGAATCCGAGGGGGATGTGAGAGATCAGGACCATGAGGAGCAGCACCAGCCCAATGCCGTGAAGAGACAGTGGGTGCTGAGGGCCCAAACTAACAGGCAAATAGGCAACCTGACCACGATGGCGGCAAAAGACCGGGAAGCTGCCACTCTCAGATTCACAAAAAGCCATGAGGCTAAAACAAACCCTAAAACATACCCAACAGAGCACATACAAACAGCAGATATTTCCAGCCCCCTGATCTGTTAGAGGTACCTTCCTCCAGGGTGGCTGAGCCTGCTGTCACTGGCAGAGCCTTCTCATGGCAGACATCACAGTCAGCACCAAGGCCTTGGCTGGTGGGGACCGACAACCTCATTAGAAGACCTTTCCCCCTCTGGCCCCAAACCATCTCCCCAGGCTCACCCCCCACCTCTTATCTCATTTCAAACACCACCTACTGCAGCCACCACAGCTGAGAAGCATCAATCCCTCCAACCTTCCCTCCTTTGCAGGTGGTTTCCATCTTACTGAATGACTCTGCCTTCTCAACTGTCTGAAAAAGTCCTACTTGTTCTTCAATGCCCTCTCACATGTTGCCTCAATCAGGAAGCTTTCTCTGATTCTTTTAAGTTAACTTTGCTGCCCTCCACTTCAGTATCCTATCAAGCACAGCCAATACGTTACTGTTTTTATTGTTATTTTATTATTATTATCATCATCCCCAACACATCCATCATTTATCAGGTGTTTACTATGTGTCAAGGACTCTTCTACATCCCTCACAGGGATTTTTCTTTAACACCCATAGTTATTATCTTTCCCTATTTTACAGAAGAAGAAAGTGAGGTTCATAGAGTTTTAAGTGTTAAGATCACACAGCACTCTGACTCAAAAGCCCATGACCCTGGGGCGCCTGGGTGGCTCAGTCATTTGAGCGTCTGACTTGATTTCAGCTCAGGTCATGATCTTGCAGTATTTGAGTTCGAGCCCCACTTCAGACTCTGCACTGACTGTGAGAAGCCTGCTTCAGATTCTCTCTCTCTTGCTCTCGCGCTCTCTCTCTCTCTCTCTCTGCACATCCCCCGCTCTTGCACACATGCTCTCTCTCCCTCAAAATAAAGAAACAAACATTAAAAAAAAAAGCCCATGACCTTTCCATTAAAGTATCATAATCACCTTTGTTCATGTCTGTTGCTACCAAGAGTAAATAACTAACTTAAAATTATAGACCATTTCTAGGCACATGGGTGGCTCTGTCGGTTCAGCACCTGATTCTTGGTTTCAGCTCAGGTCATGGTCTTGCAGTTTGTGGGTTCAAACCCCACATCGGGCTCCATTCTGACAGTGCAGAGCCTGCTTGGGATTCTCTCTCTTCCTCTCTCTCTGCCTCTCCCCTATTCGTGTTCTCTCTCTCTCTCAAAATAAATAAACTTAAAAAAAATTTTTTTAATACATAGACACTGTATCTTCCTCATTTTCGTATAACAACCATAATGCTTAGCATACAGCTGATCCTCTCTAAATATTTAATACAAACTTCCAATTATAAAATAAGCAAGACATGAGGATACAGTGTACATCGTACAGTACAGAACATACATAATAATAGGCAACAACTTCACATGGTAACAGATAGTGGCCAGATTTATCATGGTAATCATTTCACCATGTATATAAATGTTAAATCACCTGAACCTATACAATACTGTATGCCAACTATACTTCAATTAAAAAAAATTTAATATGTAGGGGTGCCTGGGTGGCTCAGTCAGCTAAGCATTTGACTTCGGCTCAGCTCATGATCTCTCGATGTGTGAGCTCGAGCCCTGCATCAGGCTCTGTGCCGACAGCTCAGCGCCTGGAGCCTGCTTCGGATTCTGTGTCTCCCTCTCTCTCTGCCCCTCCTCTGATCACGCTCTGTCTCCTTCTGTCTCTCAAAAATGAATAAACATTAAATAAATTTTTAATATACAAATGAATGAAATAATGACTAGCATCCATTCCAGTGCCTCAGAAAGTAGGATATCAACCATAACACAGAATCTATAAGAGAATGTTGAAATTGTCTTTCTGTCACCTTCGACTGGGATCTACTGGATGGTTCATACGGTCTAGAGTAAGAGAGAATAAAAGAAAGTTAAAGATTCAGGTACAAGGAACCAGAAAAGTCAGCACAGTGTCTCTTTAGTGAACTGGTTTAATCAATCAAACAAATGGCTATTTTTACACTTGATCTTAGCCAAAAGGCAGAGACATGATACAAATGGTTATTTTTAAAAGAGTGGTCTAATCCAACCTCTTTTCAAAATAATTGGCTACCCGGGGCACCTGGCTGACTCAGTTTGTAGAGCATGTGACTCTTGATCTTGGGGTTTTGAGTTCGAGCCCCACACTGGGTATAGAGATTACTTAAATAAATATTCTTTAAAAAGAAAATAAAATACCTGGCTATCTGAATAACTTTATCATTTTTTTCCAGCCTCAATCAATGCAATACCATAAATATCTATTAAATACTTGCTATGGAGGAGAGTTTAAAAAAAGGATGCGTCACATCTCAGGAGCTACCAGTTCAATTTAAACTCCTTTTCCCAAAAAGAAGTTAAGTCTTACTTGACAGTATGCACAGATTATCTCAATGTGGGGAAAAAGAGCATTGTGACTCCTTTGCTCCAAATCCTTCTCAAGTTTCCCCATCTCACTGAGACCAAAAGGCATAGTCCTGGTAACAACCTAAAAGTTGATTCATCATTTAACCCCCATTCCCTCTCTGCCTCATTTACTATTCACCCCCCTCACTCAATCCCAGCCAGTCAGGTGGCCTCTTTGCCATCCCTCTCAAGGAGCCTCTCTCTGACCACACGATTGGAAATAGTAACATTTTCCCACTTCAAAGCCTATCTCCCTCTTCTCTGCTCTTTCTCTCTACCACTTAGGACCATCTAACATTCTATTTTACTTGCTCATTTTGTTTATTGCCCCCACACTACCCTCCCCTTGTCTCCCTCCATCACCAAGATTTCTGTTGGAATTGTTCTCTGGTGTATCCTCAGCATCCAGTTCTATGCCTAACACATAGAAGGTGCTAAATATATCATTATTGTAGGGAAGAATGAATGAACCATTATTTAGCTTTATGCAATGATCTGCTCACAGTATTTACTCTGGTGTCCATTTTCTGAATTTCTAAATCACATGGGTATCACAAATTAAAATACAACTTAAGGGGTGCCTGGGTGGCTCAGTGGGTTAAGTGTCTGACTCTTGATTTTGGCTCAGGTCATGCATGGCTCATAAGATTGAGCCCCCCCAATAAGCTCCACACTCCACGCTCTCAGCATGGAGCCTGCTTGGGATGCTCTCTCTCCCTCTCTCTCTGCCCCTTCCCTGCTTACTCACCCTCATTCCCTCTCTCTCAAAATAAGTAAACTTTTTTTAAAAATGCAACTTAAAATTTTTTCACTTCAAACTGATCAATGATGACAAAAACCTCATGGGTATAAAGTTCTTTTCATTGTCTTTCCCTGAAATGTCTTACTGTGACCATTGTCTAAAAATATAATTGTGGATTTGAGATCTTGGTCTCAATTCTAGCAAATAATAGCTCATATTATCCCAAACACTTCAAAGTTACTTGCAAAGGTATTTTATTTATTTTGCTACAATGAAAAAACAAAGCACATATAACTGTAACTACAGTAATTAAGACAGACACCCTGAGGTCTCTTAGGGTTCTAGTTCTAAATTATTTTGTGTTTGTGTGTGTGTGTGTGTGTATGCCCATGTGTTCTCCCCTCTTTGAAGGAGGTGGACTTTTTTTTTTTTTTTTGAGAGAGAGAGAGAGAGAGAGAGACTCCAAGAAGGCTCTACATTCATCGCACAGCCCAATGCAGGGCTCAGTCCCACAACCCTGGATAATGCCTGAGCCAAAATCAAGAGTCAGAGGCTCGATGAATGACTGGGTTACCCAGGTGCCCCTAAATTATTTTAAAATATTAACTAAAAGAAGATCATTAAGCCATAGTTAATTCTGAATTACCAACACTACTTAAGAACCGGTATCATATCTTTTTTAATTTTTTTAATGTTTGTCTATTTTTTTTAATTTTTTTTTTAACGTTTATTTATTTTTGAGACAGAGAGAGATAGAGCATGAACGGGGGAGGGTCAGAGAGAGGGAGACACAGAATCTGAAACCGGCTCCAGGCTCTGAGCTGTCAGCAAAGAGCCCGACGCGGGGCTCGAACTCACAGACCGTGAGATCATGACCTGAGCCGAAGTCGGCCGATTAACCGACTGAGCCACCCAGGTGCCCCTAATGTTTGTCTATTTTTGAGAGAGGGGGAGACAGAGTGCCGGGGGGGGGGGGGGGGGGGAGCAGAGAGGGAGTGACACAGAATCCAAAGCAGGCTCCAGGCTCCAAGCTGTCAGCACAGAGCCCAATGCGGGGCTCAAACCCACAAACTGTGAGATCCTGGCCAGGCCGAAGTCAGACACTTAACCGAATGAGCCACCCAGGAGTCCCCAGTATCAATTTTTTTTTAAATAATCCAAAAAGCTAACAATTCAAAAGGTATTCAGAATTGGTTTCCAAGTGCAATATACCCCTTTCTTCCCCTCTGTAATGGTTGCTTTTCCTTCCTAATTATGTTTACTTGAGGTTTTGGGTTTAAAAGCTCTGCACACACACGCCAGCATTAGCAGAAAGCAAGCCACATTGTGATTTAAAGCGGGAAAAAATGGTTGTATATGCCAAAAAGATAATGTGCAAGATGACAGTATCTTCAGCTCAACAACAGAAGTCATGTCCAGTCCTGTCTCCATCTAGTTACCTCACACAGAGGTCAACTTAAAAAAAAAAAACATCTCCTAAAACCTTCTAGAGAATGGCACTCAGTAAGGCTTATCAACAACACACATCCGTTATAATATAAACCTTTTTCAATTTCAAAAATTGATGGATAAGGCCTCTTCAGCAGTGGCATTTGATTCCACATTAGTCTGCAGTATGCAAGAGAAAAACAAAGACCCGTCATTCTGAACCTTCCATTACAGACCCACGCCAAACTGCAACAAAACATTCTTAAGGAAATTGCTGTCACCGGGTACTTCCCATAAATGTAAACAGGTTTCTTATTTTCAATTCTAATTTTAAAGACAGAAACACACCAGTTAAATATTACATTTTAGAAGAGTGCTTTTTCTCCATAAAATACTGTTTGAAAACAGTGAGCATGTATAACCAAAAGAACAATTGGAAATAACCCCAGGGGCGCCTGGGTGGCTCAGTCCATTAAGCATCCTTTTGATTTCAGTTCAGGTCATGATCTCATGGTTCGTAAAACTGAGCCCAATGTCAGGCTCTGCGCTGACAGCGTGGAGCCTGCCTGAGATCCTGTCTCCCTCTCTCTCTTTCCCTCCCCCCACTCTCTCTCTCTCTCTCAAAATAAATAAATAAACGTTAATAATTTAAAAAAGAACCCCAGAAGTTAAAGATCAATCAAAGCAATTCTTTTTTAATTCTCTATTTATAAACTTGTAAAGTTTGCATTAGCAACTGCAAACAGAATAAAGCAAAAAACCAGATTCAACAAAGAAGACTTTTTTTTTTTAATTTCTTTTAACGTTTTTTATTTATTTTTGAGACAGAGAGAGACAGAGCATGAACAGGGGAGGGGCAGAGAGAAAGGGAGACACAGAATCGGAAGCAGGCTCCAGGCTCTGAGCCATCAACCCAGAGCCCGACGCGGGACTCGAACTCACGGACCGCGAGATAGTGACCTGAGCTGAAGTCGGATGCTCAACCGACTGAGCCACCCAGGCGCCCCAAAGAAGACAACTTTTAAAGTAAACTTTAAAGAACCCTAGAGTATATAAAAATAAACACAGTCTCATTTAACATACATTTCTAACGCAGTCAAGTTTTTGATGATATCTGTTGGTTTTCTGAAAGGCTTTACAGTGTTCTAGTTTTTTGTTTTTAATTATTTTACTGTTTATTCATTTTTGAGAGACACAGAGAAGAGCGTGAGTGGGGGAGGGACAGAGAGAGAGGAAGACACAGAACCTGAAGCAGGTTCCAGGCTCTGTGCTGTTAGCACAGAGCCCAACGCGGGGCTTGAACTCACAGACACAAGAAGATCATGACCTGAGCTGAAGTCAGACACTTAATGGACTGAGCCATCCAGGTGCCCCTACAGTGTTTTAGTTTTCAGAAACTGGAGAAGTAAAAAGACTGTGCAATTAAGGTTTACATATTAGCTCATAACTTCCCAGCTTTTCTTACAGAACACTCCTATTCCTATAGTCATTTAGTCCTAGAGTTGGAAGTTTCTAGGAGAGGTTCTCAGCCCTAACTGTACCTATAAGGGGAGAAGGGTTAACATAACAAAGCCCCGGCTTCACCCCCAAAGACTCTGAACTGCCCAGGGGGGAAGCTGGAGTGGGATCATGGGGTCAAGGCAGCAGTATTTTTGTAAATCACCCAGATGACCCTAATGAGTAGTCCGTATAGAAAGTCACTGATTCTGACCCAACTCTTCCAAAAGAAGATCCCAAAGAGCATATTTAGGCTTTGCTTACACACTTCCTATGCTGAGACCCAAAATCTAATCCAAAATATAGTACTTTATAAACGGTCACTTTTCAAATATGAATGGCTATACTTACAAGGCATGGTGACCCATCATTTCCCCTAACAACCACAAACAGAGTTCTATGATCTTTGTACTTGTACCCCTTCCTCAAAATCCCTTCTTCCACAGGATGGGCCCTTCATCATTCAGGTCCGGGCTCAACCATCACCTCCTAGAGAGGCTTTCCTGATCACACCATCCCTAGCCAGTCTCCATCTCTTCACTTGTGGCATTTCTCACATCCTGACTGTGTGTGTTTGTGGACTCTCTCCCAGGTCTGAAACATAAGCTGCATTCAGGCAGCTCCATCTTGTCTGTCTTGCTCAACACTGTATCTTCACCACGTGGCATAGTGCCCAACATAGTAGCCACTCAATACAAACTTTTGAATGGATAACTGAAACAAAAGAGGCATGGGCAATCTAAAGCAAAACAAAAACTCAGATTGCTACCTAATGAAAACAGTTGACAGTGCAGATATAAAATACTGAACTAAGTGTAAATGACAAAATATATCACTGTGCGTGTGTGTACGAAAACAAATACTCTAGAGGCTATAGACCCCCCCCAATGTAACCATATAGCTTCAAACTATACAAAGTTTCATGGATATTACCCCAAATTTACAGATATAGTCACCTTAAGTTCTTTATTATGCATGTTTCCTACTGAAAAATCAAGCAAAACATAAATCAAATTTAAGATAAACTTTTGATACACTTTGAAAACATTCCAAATATTCAAAGTCAGAATACAGCAAAATGCTAAAGATTAAACAGAAAAATGTAACCAAGTTGGAAACACTGTTATCTAGTCATGGGGAAGAGCATATTAAAAACACATAAACATATGAAATTACTTGGAACACATGAAATGATAAAATCAAAAAAACTCAGATTGGGTTGGGGGGAAACTTGGAGATCGTTCTATATAAACTCCTTTCTAAGTATGAACCTTCCAGACAGTGTTTCTAGCATGTGGTTGCCTAGCCTTTCCCTAAATTTTTTTGGTGACAGGGAGCTCACTACTTCCTAAAGAAAGCTGCCTCATTCCATTATTGGATACCTGTACTTGTTAGTTCTTGATTTGGGCCCCAAATCTGGCTCCCAGAGACCCACTGGGCCATGGTTCTGCTCTCTGAAGCCAAGTACAAATATGTCAATGAAATAAACTCAATGAATCAGTTCTATAACAATATAGATATGATTAAAGAACGAAAGTGAATCCAGAAGGAAAAGGAGTTTGGGCCAGGTATCAAAGGAAAGGAAAACTGTGAATTATTAAAATAAATAAATAAATAAATAAATATAATAAATAAATAGACAGAATACAAGTGTGAAAACAAGTGGATTATCCCGGCTAGAAGTGAGTGACCAGAGCAGAAATAGATGGGACGAAAAATACCAAAAACAGCTGATGCACATCCCTAAAGGCTAGGTAAACATTACTGTAATTACAGAAGATCATTCTGTATTTTGTAAAAAAAAAAGAAAAAATTAGAACGAATTTGAAAAGTAAAGGACAGGTAGATAAAATAAGTAGACAAGGTAACTCTAAAACACAGCATCACAGAAATTTAGAGCTGCAAAAAATCATAGAAATTATCTATCCCATCCCCTTAATTTTATAGACAAAATAATTAAATCCCAGAAGGAAAAGGTATCAATTGTCATTCTTCTATTCTTTTTCACTGTAATAAGGAAGAACACTTTTGCCAAACAATCTCCTGTCTTGTACCCACTGATCCCCATCGACTTCATATCATGCCAAATACGAGGTGCTGTAGAAGAGCCTAACCAACTATCTCAAAACTCAACTAACACAGGGCAAAGATGGGAGAACATAAAGAGGCCCAATTGTCTGAATCATCTTGGCTTCTCACCAAGACCCAGTATGGACAGGATGCAGTCACACTGCAGGACCAGCTCTTGCTGGCCATGGAACCTAGCCACCTATTATGCTGATGCACATAGCTCCATCATCAGCCAAGAAGACAAGAATCAAAACTGCTGCTAATTCACCCACAAGACTTTCCATCTTTTTCCTTGGTATTATCACACAGGCCTGCCACAGGACAACCCAACAAACACCATCCATTTGTTTCACACACGCCTGCACTTACTTTCTCTCTCTCAGCACCAGAGCCATCCTCAGGGCAGAAGCTGGGCCACCTGCTCCCTCCAAGCCCCCAGAGTCACCCACCCTCCCTGAGATTCTCTGGTTTTCTTCTCTACGCAGTCCAATTTTCTTCACACTTGCAACATCAGTGCCTTAAAAAGGTAGCTCTGCTCTAGAAAAATCTGCATTCTAAAAGGATACAGTATTAAATGAAAGACAGCAGGTTGCAAAGTAATATGTATAAAGTGACCCCATTTTTATAAAAACAAAGGAATAGGAACAACAACCCTGTCAATGGATTTATATGTTTAAAGACATTTAAAACAAGTATAAAAGAATACTCATCAAAGTATTAGAAATACAGACAGAATTGGGAGGAGAGAAAGGAGAAACTATTAATTTGTATATGATTTTACCTAACTTGGATTGTTGCCATAAATTGTTGTAATTACAGAATCATAATTCTGAAGGAGCAATCAAACTCTTGTCACCAAAAAAGGAAAGGAAAAAAAACTTAAATTCAAAAGGGGCGCCTGGGTGACTCAGTCAATTGAGCATCTGACTCTTGATTTCAGCTCAGGTCATAATCCCAGGGTTGTGGGATCAAGCCCAATGTCAGGCTCCACACTGAGTGTGGAACCTGCTTAGAATTCTCTTTCTACATCTGTCCCGCTCCCTGCTCACATTCTCTCTCTCTCTCTCTCCCTCTCTCTCTCTCTCTCTCAAATAAAAACAAAACAAAACAAAACACTAATGCAATTTCAAGTTTTCAGTCAGCAAGGGGTGTGAGGTGTTTCTCCCAGGCCCCTCTCTAACTGAAGAGGTCAGCAAGGACCGTTTTCCACTTAGGCTGACCTCTGGGCCCTCGCTGTGTCAGCCCAGCTTCTTTGCCCATTGTTTATTAATTTTCAAATCTCCTAATTCAAAATGCAGTCAAACTAACTGGTGAAAACACTGCTAAGCTGTTCATGTCTTCCGTGTTCTGGAAATTAGGTCTGAATGAAATGGTGACTAATTGCACAAATTACTCATTTGTTTTATTAAATTGAGAGTTGAGTACTGGATTGTCTCATGGAACTTATGCCTCCCCTCAAAGAAAACATGAATTAAAAGGACTCATATGCCTTGGCCATCAACCTTACCCTCTAAAACTGCTCTACCCCATAGCACCTTCCTTTGTAAATGGAACCACCTTCTACACATCCTAAGAAAATACTCCACTGTATTCTTTCCCGTACCTTCCACATCTAGTCACCCAGCTTTGGGTTCCACCCTACACCCCCTAAAGGGCTGTTAGGTGTGACCCCTCCTCACCATCCCTACCGTTCCCGCACAGCTCCAATCCACCCTCTAGAGCCAACGCTGGGACTTTCTAAACCACACTTGTGACGGACGTGTACCACCTTCCCGGGTGGTATGGTGCAGTGAGAAGACAATGGGCTTCTTCCTAAACCAGGTTTCACCACTTAGTTTGGCAGCCTTGAGAAGAATCCTTAACCTAAAACCTACTTTCCTCTTCTGCATAATTTGAGTAATATCTACCTCATAAAAAGATCGCTGTAAGAATCAGAGATAAGACATGCAAAATGCCTAGTCCTAAATGGAGCTTTGTACATGATTAAACACTTTATTATTTTTGCTATTTTTTATCTGTAAAAATGAGCAGTAAGTCTTCGAATTACTTTGAATATCAAATAAGACATAAGGCACCAAATACAGTTACAAAGTGTTTCTTTTCATTTCCTTTTAATGGTTCCCCATCTTCAAGGCAAAATGTAGCTCCTGCCACTTTCCAATTTCAACTCCTGCCACTTGACTTCACATGTCTTCTCCTTCAGCACAATGAATTATTGTGAGTGCATCTCTTCATGCCTTCCTCTCCTTCAAAGCCATATTTACAGGTACAACATTATGTTTTACAGTATATTTCAACATGCAAGTAGCCATCATATTTTCAAATTTGGAATGCGATGTCCATAAAGTACAACTGTATTTAAGGGAATGATATAGTAGAATATTCACAAGCATGCAAATCCAAAAAAATTGCCCAAGCATGGCTACCATACATGTTCATACAAGCATAATGAGTGTGATGAAAGATATAACAACTTGCTAAACGATATCTGAGAAATAACTTTGCCAGAGATGAAATTTTGAGTTGAAATAAAAAGAAGGGTGCAAGTTAGAGCGATTAGGTCAAAAAAAAAAAAAAAAAAGGAAGAAATATGATTGAAAGTGATTGTGTTGTTTGTTGAGGTTGTTTGTAAATACTTTCCAAAAATGTATGTGCATATACTTTTTTAAAGTATCATTCTTTTTTTTTGAGAGAGAGAGAGAAAGAGAGCACGTGAATGGGGGAGAGGGGCAGAGGGGCAAAGGGAGGGAGACAGAATCCCAAGCAGGCTCTACACTTGGCACACAACATGGGGCTTGATCCCACAACCCTGGATAAACGAGCCAAAATCAGAAGTCAGATACTTAACCAACTGAGCCACCTAGGCACCCTACATTGATATATTTTAGATGTTTTAATTAATTTGATAATAAAAATAAATATTTCTTTTTTGAAAAAACAGTGAGCAAGAAAATATTAGCTTAGGTAAATGAATTATTAACATTCTCTATGTTTATTTATAAATGGGAAGTGAAATCTGGGGATTCCCACCACAGTATGATTTCATGATTTAGAATATACAACAAGATGCTAACAATCTTTCCAAGCATATGAAGAAAAAACTTTCTGTTTAAAGATGAATCAAAGTAATTTAATGGCTTTCCTCGGGTCCCTAATGTGACAGTCTCTAAAAAGTGTGTGAGTTCAATGTTTATTCCTTGAATGATTTAACCATAGCCCTGAAAAATCATAAAATCGGTGCCAGGAAGAAAAGCTGCCCATTGCCCACAAAGTGCTTCTTCAGCAAGTGGGGTCTATCCTTGGAGAACATGAGCAAAAAAAGGGAGTTGGAGATTCTTAGTACATAGTCTACTGTAACCTAGCTGCAAAACTTTTCTAAAGATGTCACATGGATGTTTTCTAAAATGCCATCAGGAATGCTGAATCATTCCTTTCTGAGGAGATCTTTCTCAACTTTACTACTTTCTAAATTTGAAATATTTTTTAAGTAAAAAACAAAACAAAACAAAAAACAAATAAACAAACTTAAATTCTAGGGGTTTTTTTTAATGTATGTATATTTTTAGTTTTAAAATTATTTTAGAACTATGACTCTTCTTCAAACACTATTTTGGCCTGAATGACACTCACAGTGCTGATTTATACACATCCCAAACATACAATCAGCAGGATCTGGACATAACTGGGCATGCGTGCCCCTCAGGTCACTGAGAAGCAAGCATTACTTGTGAAATCATAAAATGATGGTCACGTATTCTAACGGGTATATGGTTTTGTCCAGCTCCCCAAAGATAATTAAAATGAGAACATAATGACGATGTCAGAAGTCATTCTTTTTTTCATATCCTTAGTACTTTTCTTTTTAAGTGTGTTCTTTTGGGTCATGTAGACAGTGATGTAGGCACAGGGCAGAGCTCTAAATGATGTCAGGCCAGGTCAAAAAGCAATCTAGACTAAGGGAAGAAATAACTAGAAAAACATTCAGGAATTCATTGTCTTGATTTTGAACATCTTCAGGCAATGCTGCTCATTTCCATTATTGTCACAGCGGTAATCAGCCTGGGAAGGAGGGCAGCAACATTGTTGGGTGCTGACTCTTGAAAACAAAATGACCTGTAAAGCCTGAGCCATATTGCTACCCTACAAATTACTAATGTTCAACTTCGAAAAACAGTACAGTCTTTCTCTGTTGATATTCCCATAAACTGGACCAATTATTTTTAAATGAATCATAGTTGTTGAAAGAGCCTAGAAATAAACCAAAGATTTTTATACTTGGTGTTACAGATAAAATGTAACATTGTTTACTATATGCACCTGAAAATGAACAAAACTTCCTTTTAAAAATCAGAGCACTCATAAAACATGTCTTTCAAAAATGGCTTCTATATGATATCATCATTGGGATATCTTTGCACAATTCTTCTGGATTTACTTTTCAAACAGGAAATATTATTGAGACAGATTTAGCTCATTTAATAATATTCCCAACTAAAGTGTAAATTATGTTTAAAGAATAAAAATACCAGGTTAGTCTATCAATCAAATATAATGATTATTTTTATTACTCTAAAGTAAATTGTATGTAATTGCTTAAGACAGTTCATTAGGAATCAAAATACTGAATTTATGCTAAGTGCAACTTAAAATACATATGTACATGAGTATCATTTGGTAAAAATAATCATGATAAATTTTTTATTAACCTCCTGCTATATAGAACAAAATATGCCTTAGATTTTTAAAGAAAAAAATTTATAACTACTATTTGTATCATTCTTTATTAAGAAACCACTGTTATACCATGCTCACAAAATGTTTTTTCTCATTTTCCCCATTATTGTTGATGATAGTAATATAGTGTTTCAATAACAGTTCCCATACCTCCTAATTTTCTTAGTCTTTCTCTGACACTAACCAATACTGACTAGTGAATGTTTGATAAAGGTGTACCTTCTTCCAGTATAAATTTATTTTTCCATAAAATATTGATTACACACTTACTCTGTGCTAGGCTTTGTTAAAGGCTTTAGATGCAAAGTAAATTAAGACAGATTCCTTGCCTTAAGAGCTCATGGTCTAGTAAAGGCAAAGACAATTGCATTATGGTTTACTATGCAGGCTAAGTGCAAATGACACAGAAATATCCCTAGAAACGTTGTTTAAATCAAGCAGGAAGGTCAGTTAACAGTAATACTTCATTAAATGAAGTCTACCTCCTTTATCAAGGAGGTGATAGCTTACCACTGCCTGGTTTGCACTTCCTTGTCTTGGCAAAGCAATGTTGATAGGTGTAAACATCAAAACATCTCTGAGAATTACAATCACTATCCTGTTTCCTGACTTCACAAGGTTTAGCATTACTGAATTTAAACACATCAGACCTAATCTAAGTTGGACAATACCAGTAAGCCCAGCTGTTGTTAAGAACAGAAATGTCCATGGTAAGAAAAACATGAACTCAAAATTAACAGCCTGATACACAAAGATCAGGTGTCTAGTTGGGGTGTTCACTGTATGTTTATTAGTTAGCTTTTAGGCATCAGAATAAAAATTAGACATACCTGAAAGTATAAGTGTTGGCCATATTACATACTAAGTTAGAAGGCAAGTTCATTTAGACAGGTCATAAACCATGTTTTTTAACTGTAACAACATAAAACAGATGCCTTCTGAAAAAGTGAGTACATGATAAGAAAACATTTTCAATAATACATGCTAAATTTAGAAATAACACTTTAAATGCCAAAATGCACCTAAAAATAAAGTCTTGCCACATTGAAAAGCAGTGGGTACATTTAAATTTATAACCAGTGAGTTGCTACCCATAGTGCTTCAGGAATCGGGTAAAATAGACTGAGTTCCTTCAACAGTATGTGTATGCTTATGAGTGCTTGACAGGACATCAAAGCATATCCATTATTTTCTTCCAAAACATTAGCCAGTCTTTAAAAAAAGCCAAATACGAAAAGACTACAAAGGACAAGTATTATAAACACAGTCCCTTCAAACAGAAGAGGCTCATTTGATATGGACAGCCACCCATGTATTTGCTACCTACCATTCAGACCATTTGTAAGGGAGTTTAAATTCTCCCTGGTCAGGGTGACCTTACAGGACTTGGGCATGGCTCTGCCTCACTCAGAAGTGAAATCAAGGCAGTGGGATCATCCAGCGGAGTTGTTTTTCTCAGGCAGCCCATGACAAGAATAACTAAAGTCAAGGAGAATGAAGATTGCCCAGACTTTGTCAAATGGGATTGGCGGGGAGTTCTTCTAATAACAGTCCCCTCTTGCATCAAGGAGTGGTTACGTTCAGAAGGCTGAGGTAGCATAGATCCTACATCCTTAAATTGTGGGTCCCTCAGCACAAACCTACTCATCGCCTTTGTGGATTATGGGATTGTCGCTGGAACCCAGGTTTGAAATAACAGCAGTTTTGAGAAGTTGGATTTACACATTCCAACCCAGCAGAAGGTCGCCTTAGAGTGCTAAGACTTGAAGACTTCTGAATGTCCCTCCCCCACAGCCTGAAGGGCCACTGCCTCTCGAATTCCAGCTTATACACTCATTTCCTGGGCAATTTTTCTCCCGGGGGGGAAACAATGGACTCTTTCAATCCTCTCTTATCAACAAAGGACCCTAAGATGAAGAAACATTCCTTCCAGCCGCATCCTTCCCGACTTCTGTGTACATGATGAGTGGGCGTTGGGGGTGGGGGGACGGGGGCCGAGCAGGGATGAGGTGACAGGCAACTCACCTCTTTCAGCTGCTCCAGCTCTTGCTTGAGGCTGTCGTACTCTGCCTCCAGCTCGTCATACTGCTGTTTGAGGGTCAGCTTCTCTTCCAGGACCACCAGCCCGTACTCGGCAGCCTGGATCTTCTCGTGGGTCGTCTCCGTGAGCTCCTTGGTCAGCCTCTCTATCTCAGTCTTGTAATGGTCCACAGTCTGCAATACCTCTTCTGCGGCCATAGCCCCGGCGGATGGAGGCAGGAGGGGGTGTCGGGGTGGGGTGATGGATGCGAGGCAGGCTGGGGGGGAAGGGTGAAGGCGGTGGGGAGGGAAGGGTAAAAATGGAAAAGTGTGGCTGGGTGAACGTGCGGAGCGGAGCGATGCCCTGACTGCTGCTCCCGGCGGCAGCGGCTACACAGCCCGAGAAACTGAGGAGGAATGCAACATGGAGAACGCAGGGAGAGGATCAGGGGCGAGGCGGCAGCCGCTGCCGCATGTGTCCTCTGGGCCGGCCCCTGCGTGCGCTCAGCAGCCGTGCGGCATGGCCTGGGCTGCGGCGGCCGCGGACGACGAGGGGCTCCGGATTCTGCTTATTCAGAGGCGCCCGGCCGCCATGTCTCCGGGGCAGCGTCACTGCAGTCTCCCCGGGGCCTGGCGCGCTCCGGCTCGCGTCTCGCTCGCTCGCTCGCTCCACCTGCTCCCTCTGGCTGTGCTGCAGCCGGTGCGGAATGATGCAGTCTCGGGCCCGCTCCCTCCCTTCGCGCCTGGCCCCGGCTCCGAGCAGGGGGCGGGGAGGCGGATGGAGTCAGAGCGGGGGGAGGGAAGGAACCGACGGAAACATCCCGAGGCGCCTCCCGCCGGGCGCGCGGGGCCACCGCCGCTGCCGCCGCCGGCTGCACGGGCGGGGGGAGCGCGGGCCAGAGGCCAAGGCGAAGGCGGCGGGACGCGCGCGGGGGGAGCCTCCTCCCTGCTCGGCTCGCCGCGGGCGGGAGTTCCTCGCAAGACTTTGCCCCGCGGACGCACAGCCCCCGAGAGTGGCGGGGACGCTCCTGCTCTGCCGCTGCGACGTGAGCGCAAGCTCAGGGACCTGCTCAGAGACCTTCGGCGCCTTCCCCAAAGAAAAGCAAACAGTAACTAACGCGCTCGGGGCCCGCGCATCCTTCTCGCCCCCTGGGCTCGCAGCCTCCGGCACCCAAACCAGCGCTGGGTTCCAGTGCCTGCCAGACGCGCCCCCAGGCGCCCGCTTCCACCACCACCCCCCTCCGCCTTCCCTCCCTTCCGCTCTCCAGCTTGGCCTGGTTCACCTCACTCTGTCACTGAATAGCCTTATTAGCCCTGCAGAGAGTCTTCGCTAAAGATTGCTTGCCTTCGCACAGGGGTCTTGTGCCCAGTTTGCCACAAGATCGGCATCTGTTCCGAAAAAGAGATCTGTAATGCAGGCGCCCAGTAAGCCTCTGGGTACTATTATTTCATGCCTCTACTGATTCTTCAATAAAGCAAAACTGCATGAAATTTCCCTATATATTGTACCACCGATATACCCTACAATAAACATTTTTAAAATAGTAACAGCTAATAGTTCTTGAGACCATGTGACAGGCATTCTTCTGAGTATAGTATGTTCATTCTCTCCAGTCCTAATGACAATTCTTGGAGGGTAGCAACCCTTATCCCCAACTTACAAGTGGCGAAAGAAAGGCCTAGGGAAGTTGAGGGATTTGTCCAAATCAGGCAACTCTTAAGTGGTGAAGCCAAAATTTAATCTTAACTCCAGAGCCCTAAACTGGATCATTATGTTGGCCTCACCATTCATTAACAATACAAATCCAGCAACTAAATATCATATGCTCTTAAAATGAGCACTTTGAGCAATATGGAGAGTGATGATGAAGAGTCACAAAAAGAGGTGAAGGCAAAGTCAGAGTGAAAGACCAAAAGCAGAAGAGATGAGCATACAGAACCTACAGAAAAGGGAAGGATAGCAGCAGAAAAGGAGCGATTTCTGTGGAAATGGAAGGGAAGCTGTGGGATCCATAGACCAAAAGTCTAACCAGTTCCTTCCCTCTCTTCTATTGGGTTGCACTTATTAGAGAGCTGCTTCTCAGTGGCCAGGAGGTGTTCAACACACACACACACACACACACACACACACACACACACACACACACTGGCTAGCTTCCCGTTTTAGAAAGCAGGACTCCACTCTCCCCTTCATTTTGTACCTGGTAAACAAAAAAAGGCAGTTGCTGATGGTGTGGGAGGAAGAGCAAACAAACAACAATGTCTTACAAAGCCTTGACTAATAGCCTGGATGTGATCTTCTCTACCTCGGAAAACACAGAAAAGATTCCTTCCAGATGCTGACAATTACAACAGAATATTCTCTTGTGATAAACTAATCTATAAATAAATAAATAAATAAAGGAGAAAACACTTGAAACATGCAACCAACCGTGAATGGCAAGCTGGCAGAGATGTGGGGGTGATCAAGACCACATCATTCCACTTATACTGCCTTAAGTTCACACCACAATTGAGAAGACCCTCCCATGTGCTCCTGTAGTGCCCATCCCCTATCACAATGATGAACAATCGATCATGAAGTGCTGAGAGAAGAGATGAAAGCTGTAATTGCAGGGAGCTAAACTGCCTCCTTCCCAGGATGCCCTTGGCCTTTCCTCACTCAGCAAAGTATAAGCAGAGCCCTTCCAAAGGAATCATAACACTTGGAGTAGATTGCCTATGATTCCGTTTCCTTTGGATAGAACTAAGAATGGAGTTTGCCTCTGTGATCTTCCTTCTTCCAAGTTTCCATTGCCACCCATTCCCTATGCTCTGTCATGCCGCATTTTGCTGATTGATCCACTTTTGTTAATGTATTCAGTCTGACTTCATTGAGATATTACACTATTTTAACACTAAAATTTTGCTTATTACAACTTTGATCCTGTATATGTTGGCATTTACCTTGAAGAAAGTCAACTTATTCCCTTACCCACCATACTCTTCCAGTACTGCACAGTTACCTTTCTCTTTCTTCGTATATATGTCATACATATCATGTATATATAGATATAGATAGATATAGATATAACACTGACAAATATCTAGAAAAGAATTTCTTAAACTGTTCCTGGAACTAGGGCTCCCTCATATTTCTTTATCCTAGTGGGGAACTCCAATTACTCTGATTAATTAGGGAATTTTCTTACTTACAAATATCTAGGAAAATTTATATTTTGTGACTTAGTACCTCAAACCAACCTTTCACCAACTTTACATAAATATTGCTTTCTCTTGCTCTCATTCATTCATTCATTCATTCCTTAAGCAGATATTTATTAAGTACCCATTATGTCCTAGGAACAATAGTTGGCATTGTGAAATCTATGACCAATAAGATGTCAGGGGTCAACAGTCCCTGACCTCATGGAGCTTATGTTCTGGGAGGAATAAACAAACAAACACAACAAAACAGACCAAAAACAGACAACAACAAAAAAGATAAATTAATACAAAAATTCCAAATTGTGACATTGATAAGCAGGATACAGTAGAGCAGCTAAGAGCAGAAGCTAGTCGTCTTGGTCAAATCCAACTTTGCCACTTACTAGTTGTGTATGCTTCAGTTGCCTCATCCTTAAAGAGGGGACAATAATGAGATTGTTGTGAACAGAACAATAACTGACACCTAATAAGCAGCATAAATGGGTGTGTTTTTAAGTTTGGGGGGAAAAAAACAAGGATAAAATTGAGGTAGAAAAGAGAAACAGGATGATCAGTGGAAATCTCTCTACAAAAGTGATATACACCTTAATATTTAAGGTACCTGAAGGAATTGGATATGCTAAATGTGAAGGAAGAACTTTCCAGGAAGAGGGAACAGGCGTGTCTAAAAGTCTAAGGCAGAAAAGAGCTTGGTGAGTGCAAAAAAAAAAAAAAAATCAGAAGCTGAGGCTTAATAAGCCAAGAGTAGATGGCCTAAGACTGCAATACAAAGATTAGCAATGCTGGGGGGACACTCAGGGATCATGCCTGCCTTGCAGGTTAGAATAATTTGGATGTTGTACACCTGAAAGTAATATAATGTTATATATATCAATTACATCCCAATTTTTTTTAATTTTTTAATGTTTATTTATTTTTGAGAGAGACTGGGGGCGGGGCGGGTGGGAGGAGCAGGGAGAGAGGGAGCCACAGAATTTGAAGCTCCTAGTTGTCAGCACAGAGCCCGATGTGGGGCTTAAACCCATGAACTGTGAGATCATGACCTGAGCTGAAATCAGATGCTCAACGGACTGAGCCACCCAGGTGCCCCACATCCCAATTTTTAAAAAAGAAAAAAAAAAATATGGTCTTTCAAACTGCAAGCATTCGCAGAGTAAAAAACTTTCCAAGGCAAATGAGTTTCATACCACACAATAACAAGAAAAGATATTTCTGTTTCATTTCTCAGCATGCTTTTGAAAAATGTTTAAATAACCCTACTAACTGGATTAGCCTTAGAGTCAGAAGAGCTGGTAGGTTGTGAGCTGGGATTTTTAAGGCTGCCAGAAAGGACTTTTTAAATCCTGTTCTTCTTTCTAATCCCCCTGAAAATGATGTCTGAGACTCCTTTGGTAACAAACAAAGAAGTCTGTCATCTCATAATTAGAAATAAGTTTAAAATGCAAAAAGTTATTGAACTTAAATGTACAGTTATATTTGCTTTGTATTTTTTTCTGATTCTGATGAAGAAATGCCCCCAAGGAAAGAACTGAATGGCTGAAGAAGTGGAGGATGGGAACCCTGAAGACAAATATCATCTAATTCACATTTTTGCCTAAGGCTGGCCTTGCACCCAGCTCTTCAAGATTTGAACAAAATTTCTTAGTCTGCTTCTTTCTGCCAAAATATGTCCCTTCTCTTGGTTTTTGATAGCCCTAGAATTTATATAGTGATTCTGAACCTGTTCAGGAACATTCCTTTACCCAACAGCCTAAAGAAAAGAAAGAAAAAGAAGAAAAAGGAATTTGGGTTTTATTCTCAGTGCAGTAGGAGACTTGATTAGTCTCAAAATGAAATTATTTGATTTGTACTTTAAGAACATCACTACTGGGGCACCTGAGTGGCTCAGTCTGTTAAGCGTCCGATTTTTGAGCTCAACTCAGGTCTCAAACTCAGGATCGTGAGTTCAAGCCCCATGTTGGGTGCCATGCAGGGCATGAAGGAAAAAAAAATCACTACTGATGCAAAAAGATTAGTGGTATCAAAAAACAGAAATAGGGGGGTTCCTGGCTGACTCAATCGGTGGAGCTTGCAACTCTTGATCTCCAGGTCACGAGTTCTAACCACACGTTGGGAGTACAGTTTACTTTTTTTAAAAAAAGTATGGGGTGCCTGGGTGGCTCATTCAGTTAAGCATCCAACTCTTGATTTCAGCTCAGGTCATGATCTCACAGTTCATGAGAGCAAGCCCCACATCAGGCTCCACACTGACAGCACAGAGCCTGCTTGGGACTCTCTCTCTCCCTCTCTCTCTGCATCTCCCCTGCTCATTCTCTCTCTCTCTCTCTCTCTCTCTCTCTCTCTCTGTATCTAAACAAACAAACATTAAAAAAAAAAAAGTAGGGTCACTAGTTAAGAAGCTGTTGTGATTGTCTAGGAGAAAGAAGATGATGACCTTGACTGAGGTGGTAGCAGTAGGGGAAGTAGATGGATTCATAATATATTGGGGGAGGGGAAGATAGAAGTCTTAAGACTTGTTTGGGATTAGATGTGGGATAGGAAGAAAAAAAAAGAATCATTAACAAAGTCTAATTTTCTGACTTGGGCAATTGGAAGATGGTTTGCCATTAGTTGGATGGGAAAAGCTGGGAGGAAATTTCAGGAGATTAAGAGTTCTATTTTGGACATATTAAGTGTAAGACATTTGGAGACATTTGAATAGAAATGTTAAGTCGAAAATTGGATGCAAGACCAAGGTTAAGAAAAGACTTCTTGGGAGGTATAACAATTCTTCTCTGGAAGTTAGCATTAGACGGCATTTTTTTTAAAGTAAACTCTACATACAATAGGGGGTTTGAACTCTTGACCAAGAGATCAAGAGTCGCATGCTCTGATGACTGAGCCAGCTGGGAGCCCCAGCATTATATGGTAGAGTAAAACCTTGGATTGCAAGTAACTTGTTCTGTGAGTGTTCTGCAAGATGAGCAAACATTTCTAATAAATTTTAACTTGACAAATGAGTGATGTCTTGCAGTACAACTAGTACATGATGCCGAATGTCACATGATCACGACTTTGCCAATGGTTCTTGAAGTTCGCTTTTATATACAAGTGCTTTGGATCACAAGCATGTTTCCAGAATGAATTATGCTTGCAAACCATGGTTTTACTGTATTTCAAGTGAAAGAAATGGATGGTACCATCTAGGGAAAGGGCACAAATAGAGAAGAGAAGGGGGTCCAGGACCTAGCCCTGTAATACCCTTAATAAAGGTTGAATTGAAGAGGAAAAGCCAACAAAGAAAGCTGAGAGGTAACTATAGAGAACAAACTGATGGTTACCAGAAGGGAGGTGGGTGGAGGGATGGGTGAAATAGGTGCTGGGGATTAAAGAATGCACTTGTGATGAGCCCCAAGTAATGTATGGAATTGTTGAATCACTATATTGTACACCTGAAACTAATATTACACTGTATGTTGACTAGCTGGAATTTAAATAAAAAATGAAAAAATACAAAGAAAGAAAGAAAGAAAACTAAAAGAGACCAGTAAGTGTGGTAGGAGGAAAATCAAGAGAGAAATATCTGAAGGGAACAAAACAAAACATTGAAGAGTGAAGGAGGGGATGCCTAGGCGGTTTAGTTGGCTAAGCATCTGACTTGGGTTCAGGTCATGATCTCACAGCTGGCTTGTGAGTTCAAGTCCCGCATAGGGCTGTCTTCTGTCAGTGCAGAGGCTGCTTCAGATCCTGTCTCCCTCTCTCTCTGCCCTCCTCAGCCTGTGCTCTGTGCTTCAAAAATAAATAAATTTTTAAAAATTAAAAAGAAGAAGAAAAGTGAAGGAATAAGGACCAAGTCAATGCTGTTGAGAGGTCAAGGTCAAGTAAGATGAGGACACAAAAATGTCACCATAGTTAGCAACAAGGAAGTGGGTACTCTTGACAAAAGCAGTTTGTGCATGACAGAGAGGGTAGAAACCAAAATGTAGGAGATTGAAGCATGAAGAGAAGTTTAAGATGTGGAAGGAAGCAGCCTGAGCAGACAACTCCACGCCCTCAGAAACACCCCAGAAACAATGTATGTATACAGTGAGAAGGTGGATCTGGATTGGAATGCTCTGTTATGAACTGCTGGTGAGAAATCCGCCCTTCAAGAGCATCTCACACACTGGGACCTCCAAATGCTCCCTCGGGATAAGAGTGGGTTTTCCCCCGTCAATGTCTTTTGAGGCCAGGACTTCATCTCCAAGCTGCTCAGATACCAGCCCTCTGCACAGCTGCCTCTGGCTCAGATCCTGGAGCACCCCTGGGTCCAGACCCACTCCCAGAGGGTGTTGCCTCCCCCTGTTCACATGGCTTCCTGAGCCCCGTCTGCTCTCTTTTGGATGCTTATTCAGGGAGCACTCCCAACTCTGCTATCTCATCTGTCTTTTGTCTCTTTTCTTTCAAGATGCAAGATGCTAATTAATAAAAGCTGGAGTATTTTGTAATAAGAAAAAGAAAAGCCACATAGCTGTTCTCTCCTGTTTTACATCTTCAAAATCAGTGACTACCAGATTCTCTGGGGTTGTTTCTTAGCCACAGTTTACATCCTTGTCATCTTCTCACCAGAAAGGCACTGGTTTCTCCAAGCGCTCGATTTAATTTTATTTGGGATTACATTTCTCCATCTGTTTTTCTTTACTTTCTAAATAATATTTTCTTAAAAACTCCTGATTTTGCCATTTTTGCCACCAGCATTTGACTATTTCAGGGGCAATCTCATCTTATTAATTCTTTCTTCATTATTAAATCTATCTCCCGTGTGTATTGGTTGAAAAACAACCAAAAGAATTTGCACACTGTAGGACACAAGCTAATAAAATGTATTCTTTCTTTAAAAGAAGACTAAAAAATTCTGAGTGCCAGTTGTTATTTCTTTAGAATTTTTCCACTGACCAGCCTTGCTTTTCTTGATCTGAGGCGATGTTCTGAGTTACTTATTTCAGAATACCAGTTCCTCTCTTTTATAAAGCTTATTTTGAGGACCACTCTAGTGACTAAAACTACATGCTAGCAGCTAAGTGATAAATACATCCAAGGTCTTCCAAGGTGCTATGGATCAAAGAATCTAAAGATTATTTTAAGTAAATTTTTGTCAGCCAGCTGAGTCAAGAGCCCAACTATAGTTAAATATCATGGATTTGTAGAAACACTTAAAGCCATATAGTTGTATGGCTTTTTCCAGAGGATTAAGTATAAGACTAGAGATGGTGAGTAGATGTATCAATCCAGACTTAGGGTTTTGTCAGTGAGTGTGTAAGAGGACTAGGAGACAAGCAAATTGGGGATATTGATGAAAAGGTAGCTGATGGGTTAAATTGTGGAACATGGCCAACTGCTGGGTGTCTCTCAACATCTCTTTTCTTCCATAGAAGAATGGTCATGCTGTGTGAATGGTCATGTAACAAATCTGGCTATTTATTTGAGTACATTCAGTTACTTGCCAACAACGAGGATCCAGTTAACTGGATTTAAGAAGTGATGCATACAACTCTGCAATTGTCCTTAATGTAAGGTATACCCTTCTACCCTTCCGCTTTCTTGCTGGCTGGAATGCAAATAGAATGACTGGAGCTCCAGGAGCCATCCTGGCCCATGAAATAACTTTGTGGGGTTTTTTTTCCCCATGAAATAACTTTGATAATGAAAATCATGTAGACTGGACAACAGGATAGAAAATGCCTAGGTCCTAGGGCACCTGGGTAGCTCAGTTGGTTAACTTGGTGACTCTTGCTTTCACCCAGGTCATGATCTCACAGTTTGTTGGATCAAGCCCCACATCAGGCTCTGTACTGGTAGCACAGAGACTGCTTGGGATTCTCTATCTCTTCCCCTCTCTCTCTCCCTCTGTCCCTCCTCAACTTGTGTGCACACATGCTCTCATTCTCTCTCAAAATAAGTAAATAATTGTTTAAAAAAAATTTTTAAGTGCCCAGTTCTTAAATCTTAACAAGAGGATTGGTGAGATAACCAGCTTTAATGTTTAAATTCAACACCCATGTAAAGTTGACTTTTTTTAAGTTAGAAAAAATAAAGAGCTTGAGAAAATCAGCTTAGCCCTTGTTCCATCCTGACTGCAAGGATCACCTAAGCCTGAGAGCAACATTAGAAATCATCTATTCTAGGGGGACCTGGGTGGCTCAGTAGGTTAAGCATCCAACTTGATTTCAGTTCAGGTCATGATCTGAGGGTCGTGGGATCGAGCCCCACATCAGGCCCTGTGCTGAGTGTAGGGTCTGCTTGAGATTCTCTCTCTCTCTCCCTTTGCCCCTCTCCCCACATACTCTCTCTTTCTCTCTCTCTAAAATAAAAATGAAAAAAACATTTTAATCATCTATTCTAGTCAATCTTTTTTCTTTAACAGTTTTGTTGAGATATGTTTCGCATACTCTAGAATCCACCCATTTAAAGTATGCAACTCAATGGTTTTTAGTATGTTCACAAAACTGCAGCTATCACTATGGTCAGTTTTAGAAAAATTTTGTTACCTCAAAAAGAAACACTGTGGAGTGCCTGACTGGCTCAGTCAGTAGAGCATGGAACTCTTCATCTCGGAGTCATGAGTTCAAGCCCCACAGTGGGTGTAGAGCTTACTTAACTAACTAAATACATACATACATACATACACCCCATATCCTTTAGCTAACCTGCAAGTACCTTGCTCCCCCCACCCCAACTACTAATCTTTCTGTTTCTATAGATTTCCCTATTCTGGACACTTCATATAAATAGAATCATATTATATGTTATCTTTTATGACTGGCTTCTTTCACTTAGCATGTATTTGAGATTTGTCCATGTTGTAGCATATATCAGTACTACTTTCCTTTTTACGGCTAAATAATACTCCATTGTATGGATATACTATATTTTTAATCCATTCATCAGTTCCTGGATGTTTGATTTCCACCTTTGGGCTATTATTAATAATGTTGTTATAAACATCCCATACAGGGTTTTATATGGCCATATATTTTCATTTCTTTAGGGTATACCTAGGAGTGGAAATGCTAGGTCATGTGGTAACTCCAGGTTTAACATTCTGGGAAGCTGCCAGACCGATTTCCAAAGTGGCTGAACTACTTTACCTCCTCAGCAGCAGTGTATGAAATATCCAATTTCTCTACATCCTTATCAATATTTATTATTATCTGACATCTTGATTCTAGCCATCCTAGTGGATATGAAATGGTATCTTGTGGTTTTTGTTTGCATTTTCTTAATGGCTAATGATATTGAACATAATTTCACGTGTTTATTGGCCATTTGTATATCTTCTTTGAAGAAATGCCTTTCCAGATTCTTTATACATTTTTTGACTGGGTTGTCATTTTACTATTGAGTTGTGTGAGTTTTTTGCATATTCTAGATACAATTCCCTTATCAGTTATATGACTTGCAATGATTTTCTCCCATCATGTGGGCTGTCTTTTCACTTTATTTTTTTTTTAAGTTTATTTATTTTGAGAGAGAGAGAATGCATGAGTGGAGGGAGGAGCAGAGAGAGAGAGAGAGAGAGAATCCTAAGCAGGCTCCATGCTTAGTGCAGACCCTGATGCTGGGCCTGACTGATCTCACAAACGGTGAAGTCATGACCTGAGCCAAAATCAAGAGTCAGACACTTACCTGACTGAGCCACACAGGTGCCCCTCTTCACTTTCTTGATAGTGTCCTTTGAAGCACAAAAGGTCTTAATTTGATGAAGTTCAACTTACCTATTTTTCCCTTTGTTGTTTGTGTTTTTGGTGTCATAGCTGAAATCCACTGTCAAATCCAAGGCCATGAAGATTTAGACCTGTTTTATTCTAATAGTTATTATAGCTTTAGCTCTTAAATTTAAGCCTGTAATCCATATGGCATTAATTTTTGTATGTTGTGTGAGGTAAGGGCCTAATTTCATCTGTTACATGTGAACATGTGACTATCCAGTCATCCCAGCACAATTTGTTGAAAAGGCTATTCTTTCTCCATTGAATGGTCTTAACACTTTTGTCAAAAGTCAGTTGACTATAGACATGTGGGTTTATTTCTAAACTCTCAATTCTATTCCATTTGTCCATTTGTCTATTCTTATGCCAGTACCGGTGTCTTCATTATTGTTGCTTTGTTGTAAATTTTGAAATTGGGAGGTATATGTGATATTGTGATTTGTAATAAGAAACGTATATTTGGTCATTCCATTTCCGGCACAGAGCTCTTAAAATCCTTGGAATTTCCTAAGTGATAAGAGAAATGGGAACAGTTTTTGTTATAGTATTTGATCTTTCCTCGAGTTCCTGAGGTAGCTCCAGATCCATAAAGGTGAAAGGAGTATCTTGTTATTCATAACAAGCTCCTTTCAACCACATCTGAGTTTATATTAATGAGGTGACTTTTGGAAAGCCTCTAAGGATGGGGACTGGTTGCTGGAGAAATCAACCAAGAACAGAGGGTTGGAACTTTCAGTCCACCCCCCCACCTCTAGGGAGAGGAGTGAGCAGGAGGTTGAATCAATCACCAATGGCCAATGATTTAATCATTCATGCTTAATTATATAAGCTTAATTATATAATAAAGACTCCAGGGGCTCTTTGTTGGCTCAGCTGGTTAAGTGTCCAACTCTTGGTTTTAGCTCAGGTCATGAACTCACAGTTCATGAGTTCGAGCCCCACATTAGGCTCTGTGTTGACAGTGTAGAGCCTGCTTGGGATTCTCTCTCTCTCCACTTGCATGCTCTCGCTCTTTCTCTCTCCAAATAAATAAATAAATAAATAAAATTTTAAATATTCCATAAAAACGCAAAAGGGTGGAGTTCTGAGAGCTTTTGGGTCAGTGAGCACATCCACGTGCTGGGATGGTAGCACAACTCAACTCCGTGGGGACAAAAGCTCTTGCACAGAAGTCTCTTCTGGACTTTGCCCTATGTATGTTTTCAGCCAGCTATTTATCTGTATCCTTTATTATCTCCTTTATTATGAATTGGTAATCTAGTAAGGAAACTGTTTTCCTGAGTTCTGTGAGTTGCTCTAGCAAATTAATCACACCCAAGTGTTGGGGTGTGGGAACTTCTGAATTATAGCCGGTTCACCAGAAGCACAGGTACCAACTTCAACTTTCAATTGGTGTCTGAAGGAGGGGGGGTATAGGGCAGTCTTGTGAGACTAAGTCCTTAACCTGTGGGGTCTGACACTATCTCTGGGTAGGTAGTATCAGAATTGTGTTAAATTGTAGGACACCCAGCTGGTGTCCCAGAATTGCTTGATGTGTGGAAAACCCACATGTCCGGGGTCAGGAGTGTAGTGTGAGAGTAAAGGAGACACACAGCAGGAGGGATGTTTCTTCTTTATGGTGTGCATAGCGTAATGTACCTTTTTGCAGAATACACTGAGGTCCCAGGTAATATCAGAAAGTAGATGAAGCTAGAAGGTCACTGCATTTATTCAGAATTCTTAAATAAAACAAGTTAAAAGGCAATGATGACTTACAAAACACCTCATATGCTAATATGTCCTGGAGGAAGAACTGGTTATTTCCTGGTTAGCACAGTATCCCATGTCCTGGGACAGAAGTTTGATTCCCCAGCATGAGCATCAGGCTTCTTTTCTTATGGAAATAGATCTAAGTTTAAACCTTAGTCATTCTACTTCCAAGCTGTTTGATCTTGTGCAAGTGACTTATCTGCCCCAACCTCAATTTCCTCATCTATAAATAGGAATAATGCTACACCTACTTCATAAAATGGTTGCAAGGATTCTGAGTGCTGATTTCCTTCTCCTTCCCAGGACCCTCTTTTTTACAATACAACACTATTTATCAAGGATTTAGGGATTGAGAAACAAAGACAAAAACACAGATTAAAAGTTTATAGATGAAAAACTAGATGTGTTTCCTCTGTGGAAGCTGTTTGGATGTCATTAGACTGTAATTGAAGGAGAAGATACTGGAGACTTCACATTTAGTGTGTATCAGAATTTGTGTGGAAGCTGCAACAGCCCAGAAAGCGTATCTAGAATAAAAAGAACGAAGAGTGAGAACCGATCCTGGGCAACACGCATATTTAAGGAGCAGATAGGGGAAGCAGAGTAGGACCCTGAAGGAGGTATAGTTTTTTCCAGTATGTGTGTGTGTGCACACTATTAAAATGATCTCAGACTTACCTAGTTCAGTGTCTTTTCTCTACATCAGAAGCTCCTTGTCTCTGCTCACCTCCCCCCGCCCCCAACTCTCCACCCTGCACTGGTATCCTAAGGCATGGTTACAGAAAATGCTCTGTATTTTCTGGGGTAATGAATGAGGGGTCCCACAGTCTTGTGGTCTGGCAATTATCAGCTTAATGCAAGTCCAGGAAGGATCAAGTCCCTCCCTACATCTCTATGAGAAGAAACAGCCACAGACCCTGGGACAACAGTGTTGGGCTTGTTACTATTCAAGTGCAGGTGTATCCGATAGGAGATGAGGGCTCAGCTCTCTCCTGGGCACAGTAATCTCCTAGCACTGGACTCCCTCTCTTCATGGGCAACTCCAGGGATTAGTTTTTAGGTTTCTGAAGGCACCTCTGGAAATCTTCCTCATTGCCATCCTCTCCCAATCTGTTTCCCCCACATTGTCTTTATGCTTTGCCCCAAGTATTCTTGCCTCCCAAACCAAATCAAAACAAAACCTGTTTTCTTCTTTCCCTTTGGTTTGATGGTGACCCAAGCAATTAGGAATTGAAAACTGCTGCCTTTTTCTAAGACATTCTAATCAATCCAGAAAGTACTTTTTGTTCTTCTATTGCAGTAAATAACAGAAAAAATAAGATTCTATATTAAGAAAAACTGAAGAATCATGTCTTGCTACATACATATTCTCAACATAGTTGATATCATATGCTATATACAGTTTTATATCTGGTTTTATTTATTTAATATTGTAGTATGGAACATTTTTCATGTTAGCAAAATATTTCCTAAGCATCATCTCTAATAGCTGCATAACTGACTATTTCATAATTGTTTTAATCCTCTATCCAATTCAATGGTCCTTAGTGCACATGAAACTGACAGTTCTAGGTACTTGTTGAAAACACAATCTCAATCTCATGCCTTACAACATTTATCAAAGAGAGGTTTATCTAAAGGATATCAGCTTACTCATTCACAGGTACTCTATAATCTCTAGACCAGTACAGAACGAGGTGCCTGGCCCACATCCTGCTTTGTTTTGATGTTGGGTCATGAGGCCATATGAGAAAAGTTGGAATACTCAACTCAGCAGAAGTGGTCATCTTGTCTACACAAGGATGCTATCGAGGTCATTAGCTATGACATTAACTAGTGTCTTTTTATGAGAACCCTCTGTGTTCTGTGCAATAAATCTATGTCTGATCTTACTACCAAGAATGATTGGACTTCTGCAGGGTAAGTGGTCTGCTTTTATATCATGAATATTGTGAATTTTATAACTGATCAGATTTTTCTTTATCCCCAGGCTGCTAGAAAGCTTCTAGGCAAATTTGTGACCTTCTTTTAGCAAAGGTATAGGTGAAATAATATGTATTTTTAGCATCGTTCTTATTTTATGTCCCCATCATTGTTTTTTTCTTTCTTATACAGAATTCTTGAAATTATCTGTGTTTTATAGAGTACTGCCTGCTGTCTTAAGTTTTTTCTAGAACTAAGTAATAGAGCATAATTGTTCAGGGCCTGGCTCAGGATTTGGAGCCACTTCCTGTCCGTGTGCCCTTGGGCAAGTAAGTTATTTCCTCTGTACCTCAGTTTCTTCCTTTGTATAAAAGGGAATACTGTTATCTGCCTCATAGAGTTTTGATGAGGATTAAATGACAAGATACATGTGAAGGCTCATAGTTAAGTGGTTAAAAGAAGTTTTAAAATAATTAAAAAGAAGTCATTGGAATATTTCTATTGTTTCAGTTTTACTTATATAGGATTTACTCCAATTGGAATGACTGGGCAAAGACCATGGGTGTTTGGGAGGCTGTGTGCTTAATTTTCCCATCAACTGGCATAGACAATGGGATAAGACAGGATCAGACTCCTGTCTTATCATGCTTTAGCAGTGCTGAGTTCTTTTGAAAATCCTTGCTGACTTGACAGGCAAAAAAAAGGAGTATTATCTTATTGTCATTTCAATCTACATTTTGTTGATAACTAATGAGATTGAACCTTCTGACCCAAACCACTACATTTATTTTATTAATCACTTCATTTCTTCTCTCTTTCCATCTTTTGCAATTTTTCTATCAAGGTCCTTGTGTTTTTCCTTGTATCTGTTTAAATAAGATAACAGACTCTATTTTTTCTGTCTCTAGTCATCTGCTGAGAGGAGACAGCCTAATAGAGAAGCTTGAGGAACAGTCATGGGGAATAGAAAAGGGGCAACCAGGAACACATAAATGGGTGCTCAGGTCAGCATGCAGGCCCTGCAGAATGAACTGCCATCTTATTAACTGAGGATGGATACATAGTTCTAAAAGCAAAACACTCGAAACACAGTTGCTAGATCATTTCCATAATCTAACTCTCTCCTCTTGTTTTTTTAAAACAAAATCAATTCCAGAAAAATAAGTTTTTAAAGCATTAGGTTATTGTTCTTTCGGTTGAGATAAAATTCCTTGAATTACAAAGCAATTTTAAGATCATAATCAAACACTTGTCTGTTGCAAAACTGTTTGTAGAAGAGCAATTATTTTTGTAGCCATGGAAACACAGCTGATACCATGACTACATAACCAGCTCGCACAAATAATTTTTAGTAAACCAAGTCAAATAAATTGTGTATCTACCAAAATCATTTCATTTTAGAAATGCTTTCTCACATTGCTGGTAGAGGGAAATTAGATGGTTTGGCATTGTGTTACACAACTGGCTCAACTTCTTAGCATCTCTTTTTTGACAATTTTAGCTTTTTCTGTTCTTTTAAAAACTGTTTAATAAGTACAAAGGACATGCCATAATAATCCTCTAATCTCTCCTCGGATTTCTCCTAATAAGGTCCGTGGATATTCCAGCCTATTTTCATGAGGATATTGAGAGATTCAAGGATGCTAAGTCCAGACCATGGCCACATGCTTGACAAAGCTATACAAACTTCATCAACAATTTATCTCACGTGCAACTGCATTCTCTAGGTAATTAAGGAAAACCCAACTGCAAGCTTTTGACATTCAGTTTGGAAAACATGTGAAGTGGATCCCATCCTAACCCATTGTCCTTTTCCTCTACTCCTTCTTTAAAGACAACATGTCTCATGTCCTCCATGCTACTCTGTGCCAGACCCAGTTCTAAGCATTTTACAACTAATTTACCCTTCTCAACAATCCCAGGAGATCAGTTTTCTATTTTACAGATGAGGAAATGAAGTCACAGGGAAGTTATATACCTTGTCCAAGGACTCACAACTGGTAAATGATGTTCATCAACTGTTATATAGGCTTTTCTAGTAAACCACGTACTCCTCTCTCATTGGACTGGAAACCGGGATTGTCCACAAAACTTAAAACTTTGTTTTAAGCCTTAAGCAATATAGAATGAGTCTAGTGAAACATTGTAAGCAGAAAGAGTTAGGGGTCCCCAGAAAAGAAAGACAAGACATAGCTTTAGTGACATAAGAGAAGTCACTGTAGGCAGCTATTTTCTGTGATGTATGTATGCCCCGCTAATCTGAGCTCACTTCTTGCAGAATTTCCTAGGATGCGTCAGAATTACAAAGAAATGCAAAAACCATAGTAATTAAGGATTTTAAGGGAACAAAGGGAATGCAAACACTAACATTCTCTACCAGTTCAGGAAATAAACTAACCTGTTCAGAGACAATAAATAAATGTTAGAACTCCCAGTGCTATTTCAAAAGTAAGCAAGGCCCTGCATTCCTTCCCTGAGATAACAAGCCCAAGACCCCATGGAGTTTATACCAGTTCTAGGAACATGACCATATAGCCCCTCCCCCTGCTTTATTATAATGTTAAAGTCTACCCTAAGAGGAGCACAAGCTTCATGAACATAATATAGGATGTTTTCTAAGTGCCTGCATTACCTTATTTATGCCTGCCTTTATATGTGATAATAAAGCTCCCCTTTCTGAATATTCATCCTAACCCTAAATAAAAGAACCCACTCGCCCATGCTCCAGGAGTCATGCTTTGGAAGTTATTTCCCTCCTCCTCGTTGCCCGCCCCCCCCCATCTCCTTATGTGTTGCAAATAAAGTTTCCTTTGTGTGATGACTCCTCCTAGGTTAGTCTTTTTTTTTTTTCTTAACATTTATTTATTTTTGAGAGACAGAGACCGAGCACAAGTTAGGGAGGGGCAGAGAGAGGAGACACAGAATCCAAAGCAGGCTCCAGGCTCTGAGCCGTCAGCACAGAGCCCGACGCGGGGCTCGAACTCACAAACCGTGAGATCATGACCTGAGCCGAAGTCGGACCTTAACCGACTGAGCCACCCAGGCACCCCTGGGTTAGTCTTTATCTATGACTCATCAAGGAGCAAACGCATGCACGCACGTTAGTTCAGATACAACATCGTTGATGATTTTTGTTCATGTTGCCAACACCACTCCTGAAGCAATTGGCACAACTGGAAATTGAGATGGACCGGTGACACAGCTGGTACACACAACAGGAGATGTCAGGAGCATGAGGGAAGGGCTTTGCAGACTATGGGAGCATATAACGAAGCCACACATGCAGGACCAACATGGAGGACATGTTGAGGGATATGTACAGGAGGAGAGGTGGGGATGGAGGACATGACTCATGGCACAATGCATTCAATTAATTTTTAAAAACCATTTTTTTCACTTCAAGGCCAGAAATTCTATCACTCATCCTCAAGATTAAAATAAAGAAATCCTAAACACTTTCAATGGTTGACCTGAATGCAACAGGTAGAATCTTGATGAGATAAACGCATAAGGTTGGCTCCATCTCCTATGTGGCTAAGGCAAGAAGCTCTGATGCCTTCAGGATCCATCTTACTCCATGGAAAGCATTCTTCATGGTAATAGCCTTCCTGCACCCTTCAAATGTGACTGGGAATAGACACGGGTAGAGGAGCCCTCAAAGCCGTGTGTTTCTCTAAGACCGAGGGTATGGGCTACGAAGAACTCCTAGGGGAGAACAAGGAAACTAGGCAGAGGAAATTCAATTCATCACGAGGGTCAGGCCACATGACCCTAAAGAGAATGTTCCCTGAGCAATCTTTCCCAATGTATCCACAGCCTGTTACAAAGGCTGCTGAGTGGAGGGTCCATTGTTAATCCACCAAACCATGTCTGTGGCTGTTCACCTTGTAATATTGAGCCTGTACCATACTTGGCTCTTCGGGACGGATACTGAAAAATAAACATTATACATACAATCAATCCTTAATGGAATACTTTTGAGATCAAGGGGAACTATTCCTGTTATGTCTTCATTGAGCTCACCAGTTCATGACTTGGGCTCTTCTATAGATCACGTATTTTGGGGGGACACAGGTGCCACCTTCCAAACATGTTCAAAACCTTGGAAAGACGTAGGATATGGAGTAATTTGGGTTAGAGGAACCTATAATGATAGTTATGATAATAATGATGTCCAACCAAGCCTACAGTAGGAAATTGAACTATGATTACGAGTTGGCCTTAAGAAAAAATTACAAAATTACAAAAGTTGGGGGGCAGGGAGAGAGGAACTAAGGAAATCCAAAATTATTCAATTTGCAGCATATAATAAGGAATATGTTCAAGCATAGAAAGGGAAACCAAAAAAAAACAATATAATCGACGATCAAATAATAAATGGAAAAAAACTCCTTACAAATTTCATACTTTCTCCTTACTGGAGAGTTCAAATATGTATGGAAGCAGGAAACCTGCTACTGTGTTTGTCCTCTATAAATGGGCATATAAAAGACTTAACTTTTGTAGGGGAAGAAAGACTTTCCCCCTCCTCTTCTTTTTTTTTTTTTTTTAATTTTTTTAATTAGTCTTCTTTATTTTTGAGAGGCAGAGAGAAACAGAGTGTGTGCGGGGGAGGGGCAGAGAGAGAGGGAGACACAGAATCAGAAGCAGGCTCCGGGCTTGAGCTGTCAACACACAGCCCAATGCGGGGCCTGAACTCACGAACTGTGAGATGGAGACCTGAGCCGAAGTCGGTCGCTCAACCGACTGAGCCACCCAGGAGCACCCCTTCCCTCCTCTTCTAAGTATGGTATCTGGGTCTATGACATAAACTGGCAACAGGCAGATTGATAGGAGAAAAGGTGCACAAATTTATTAATTTTTAATATTATGTACACAGAGGGGGAAGCTGTGAAATCTGAGAGCTTTACAATCTTAACAGGGCAAGGGAATAGAGGTTGTAGGGACTTCAGAGCGACTACTTGATTTTTTGGTAAAATGAATGGGCCTTAGGAGAAAAATGGGAGATATGATAGTTTGTGACAAAATGTGTCGGGGTGTGGTTCCAACTTCTGGTCTTGCCTCCTGTGATAAAACTCAGTCTTCCCTGGTTGAGGAAATTCCAGGGGAGGGCACCTATGACAACTGCTTTCCTTTTGGAGGATCTCTCTTTGGGCAGATAAGAGAAGTTCAGAGAAAGCCTCCTCTAGCATTTGCTGACTTTCACGTGCCTTCAGCTCAAAATAATCAATATACAAATGGGGCATATTTTGGGGTGGCATGTGCTGAATTCTTTCACCTCCATAAATGAGACTGCAAAGATACCAAAGAAGGCCTTTGCAAAGGCTGTGCACTCTGTAATACATGTGAAGTAGGCAGGTCAGATGCTCTTCTTGGGAACTGCTCCATCCTCTCAGGGGTTGGCCAGCATGCTAACCAGAAAGCCCACCCTACAAGTGCTTGTCTGTAATAAGCAAGGAGACTTTGCCAATTCGTATCATTATGTTACAAGAGAGTTTTCATTGGTAAAACTGGTGATGATGAAGATAGGTGGATTAGCTAAAGTGTTTTAGCCACTCTTGGCAGGAACAGAGTATAAGAATCTAGGATGTTCTGGAGTGCTTGGGTGGCTCAGTCATTAAGCATCTGACTACGGCTCAGGTCATGATCTCGCAGTCCATGAGTTTGAGCCCCACATCGGGCTCTGTGCTGATAGCTCAGAGCCTGGAACCTGCTTGGATTCTGTGTGTGTGTGTGTGTCTCTCTCTGTCCCTCCCTGGCTTGTGCTCTGTCTTTCTCTCTCTCTCTCTCAAAAATAAACATTAAAAAAAATTTTTTTTAAGAATCTAGGGTGTTCTGGAGCCTGCTCCCTAAGGGATGGCACCCAGATCGACTTCTAAACCTCCTGTGTTCAGTCATTGATTCAGAAGATTCAGTGATGAAGTTAACCACATCCTGCCTCCAGAATACTGATACCTGTGTCTTAAGGTAAACATTTTATGCAAGATGTACTCCAGCACCTGAGGAAACAGACTTGGTATTAATCTAATCAAATAAAACATCGTAAGAACTGCTGTGTTCCTGCTTGCTGCTAAGTGCAAGCTCGGTAAATACCTTGATTTTATCTGAAATTTGTTTTCATTATAAGCTGGTAGTGAGGAATGGGGATTAGCTAAACCTAACCCACTGCTAACTAAGGGCTATCACCAATATCAGTCAAGAAATAACTTTAAAATTATATTAAGTCCAAATTGCTGTATGTCAGTTAACAATTACGACCAATATTCATTTCCCTTCCCTTCCTTTGTGTAAAAGTCATGATATTTTGGTGAGATTGACTGTTCCAGGGGGTCATTCTTGATCAAGTCTTTGAGAGCAACCCATAAATAGTACCTTACTTCCTACCTGGTTTCTGAACCAATTAAGAAACGTTCCAAAGGAATAAGGCAGATGGAAACTCAATTGTTACTGTTAGTACTGATAAAGTATAGTTTGGAAGATGAAGCTCTGTGTGGAACATAAAATGATTGTGTTAATTCCTTGTCCTCCAGTCTAGCCCTTAGAATAACCCACCTAAGGGCAAGTTTCAGAGAACAGAGCAGATACATTCACCTAGTGTTTGCTTTCATTGGGCTAGAAAAAAGAGAGAGGGAGAAATAGACCAAAATCTCCATGCTTGAGACCTTTGATAATTGAGCTTAACCCACTTAATAAAAAAGGCCCAGTGGCTCACTCATGGATCAGGCAATATAGGCAATCCACATAGAGATCAGTAAGGAATGAAGCAAATGGCCTCATCTTGATGCCCCTAGCATTAAGAAAAAAAAAAAAAAAAATACATCAGTGAATACCTTACCTGGAGTTCTATTATAAAATTATCGTCCATTCTGGTCCTTGGCCTAGTCAGGCAAAAGGCAAAAATCAGCCTCTCTCTCTGGTTCAGCTCAGTCAGTCCCTCATCAATCACACCTATGAGTCAGGGGACAACAGATATCTAAGATGAACCTGTAAGTCTGGGGCCTACACACAGTTCCACACCATGGCACTCAAGCCATGGTAGCCAGCTACCCCTGACCAGTCCTGTCAACACTCCTGCCACCTCCAGGGTAATGTCAGGGAGCAGATCTATTTTAGTGACAGCTTGTGAGGGAAAAAGTTCCTTCCAAACTTGAGGAGCTCCTTCTTTCAGCCACTAGCTCTTCTTTTATGCAAATATAAACCCAGGATTAAGAATGTGACATTAAATTTATCCTCACTTTACAAAAAAAGCAAGGCTTATCTTAATTGTCAAAGCCTAGATTTGAAAATAAGACTGAATCTATTTAGCAAAAATTCTAAACTTTTCCAAAACTTAGTATGTACCTGTAGAGATCAAGTAGGGGATATATATATATATAATATATTATATTATATATATTATATACATTATTATATATACATAAATCACATAATACCTGTTTTAGATAAATATAAACGGAAATTCAATTTAAATGAATTTCCTTCTCAAAAAAGGATTTACAATGTTACTTTATACACTGTTGTTTCATTAGATTATGACATAAATATGGCTCAGCTGTTGTCCATTTTAGCAAACTAGACTGAAGTTTCATGGAATGAACTGAGTCATCACTGTGGCTTCTATCCAGACCAAAACAAAGTTGAGCTATAACAATAATCATGGCAGCATTTTAAGAGTGAGAACTTTTAACGAGTGTCTACATTTTGTGGAGAAAATAAGTGACATTTAAAAACATGTTTCAGTGTTTGCAGTATATCTTTAAGAGCATATGACCAAAAACTTTAAGAGCATTTTGGTTAAAAAAAAAAAACAAATATATTTATATTTTTTGTGTGAGAGAGAGATTGACCAGGATCTTAATGTTTTAGGGCCCGACACAAGAAATGAAATATTACAGAATAATGTTATTCAGTCTAAGTATAAATCTAGACATACACTATTTATAGGAAAAGAGAACTAAATGGAAATGAAAACAAAGTTGACAAACTTCAATAAAACAATGAAAAGTCACATATAAGCACAGATTCTTCACATCAGCCACAATGTTAGTTGTGCAAGGCAGGCCTCCTTAGACACTAGGGGAAAGGAGTTCTAATGCAGTCTTAAGAGAAAGTCCACTTAATCCAGGGTAGGTTGCTTTAAATCACCCCATCAGGAGAGGAACCAGAGGAAGAAAGTACTCCACACAAGGTGTTCTTTCTCCCCAGACCATCTCTATGAATTTGGGCAAACAACCTCAAATATAGAGCACTGCTCCTTAGGAAATTGGGAAGGAAGGTATAGATCAGTCACCATACATATTCAATTTTTTTTGACTACACACTACACATGTCTGAATTATTATCCCTATTGTACAGATGACAAAACTGATGCTTCCTCAAGAGAAGATATATAACCAGCAGAGCCAGAATCCAAACCCAAGTTTGTCTTCTATCAAGTTCTCTCCTCTTTCTGGGCCTCTTCTATTTCAGACTTAGTTATAAACGGACCCTCACTTTAAGTTAATGCCACCCCTCAGCTCAGATTGAGGATCCCCAAGATGTGCATAGAAAAGGAGGAATGTAGGGTGCCTGGGTGGCTCAGTTAGTTAAGGGACCAACTCTTGGTTATGACTCAGGTCATGATCTCACGTTTTGTGGGTTCAAGCCCCACATCAGGCTCTGCACTGACATTGTGGAGCCTGCTGGGGATTCTCTCTCTTCCTGTCTCTCTGCTCCTCCCCCATTCACTCTCTCTGTCTCTCTTGAAATGAATAAATAAATTAAAAAAATGTTTAATAAAAAAAAAGAAAGAAAAGAAGTGGTGTAAGACAGGAAAAGCAAGGAAGAGCAAAGTATCAAATATTAAACTTCAAAATCTAGTCCAGGGTGTGGGCAACTTTTTGCTGTAAAAGGCCAGATAGTAAATATCTTGCAGACTATATGATCTCTGTCACAACTCCTCAACTAGGCTAAAAAAGTGTGAAAACAGCCATACAGAGCTGCTGTATTCCAATAAAACCTTATCCACGAACACTGAAATTTGAATTTCTTCTAATTTCCACATGTCACAAAATGGATTTCTTTTGTGGTTTTTTTCCCTCTACCATTAAAAAATATAAAAAAAACCACTCTTGATTCATGAGCTGTATAAAAACAGGCATTGGGCCAGATTTGGCCAATGATCCACCGTTTGCTAACCCTGCTCTAAGCTAAACCAGTCAACTAGTAACTGTTCAAACATTCTTGTTATTCAAACTTCTATGCATTTCTTCTTAATCAACTGTTTTCTTTTTTTGTTGTTGTTGCCTTCACCTCATCTTTTACGGTTAAATACTATATATTATTTCATTTACTTAAAACTCCCTATGCTGACAAACTTATAGAAATAAAAAAAAAATTAGGGCAGTGATTGTTTTCATCTCTTGTGGGCGTCAGTATTAACTCATTCAGGTACTGACATTGTATTATGGCTCAGGGAGCAGGACTGGTTCTGGAGATAAGGTTCAGTCCCAGGCTCACAAACAATAGCACAAAAGTCAAACACCAGTTGAGCATTTTATCTATTAGATATTCTGAAAGTAGTGAGACCTACTCTCAAAGAGAAGCCTTTAACAAAATAAATGAAATTGATGAGCAAACAGAAAAACACTTTTGCAACAAATGCCTAAAAGCGATAGACTTGAGATTTTAAAACGGCTACCTATTAACTAGGCCTAATAACCAGGAGGATTAATGTTTAAATAATATGATTTTAGTCCAACAAACACTGAATCTTATATCTGTGCTGAAATGTGCTAAAATTATTACTGATGTTCCTTTTTCCTTTCCTTAACTTGCTGCATTCTGTTGAGCGTCTTTACTTACATAGTGAGACTAGTTTTTTTTTTATAAGCATGCATTCCTCATTTGTAAGATGACGTGAATGAGAAAAGCATGTTTCGTTTGAAAGTAACTTCATGGTAAACTTTAAGAAAGCAATGCAATCCTGCAGAGACACACTTTATCTTTCGAGATATTCATTAAAGAAAATTTGTTTTGATAGCCCCCGGTATAGCTACCATAATGAATACATCAAGGAAATGAACTAGAAGCTGCTATGTTTGAGGATTTAAGACAGTAGACATGTTGCTATACAGTAGAGTAGGAATAGACAGTTCATTTGTACACTTGTCACTGTTCTGAGGAGTGTTGTCAAAGGAAAAACAGGCTCTGAAAATGAATGGGGGACGAGGGTGCTGAATGCAAAGAGCTTCACTCTATGGTATTGGGTTTCTGGCAGTGGCAGGAAATGTTCAATCTGCGGCTTGGAGACTCCTTGCCAGTGGACTCACATTCTCTGCTGTCAGTACCCTGTGAGTAGCGGTGAAAAGCCCCCCGGAATCCTTCAGGAAAAGCAAAATCCTTGTCACTTGTCAATGCCCTTGACAGCCTACAGAACAAGCTGTCAGCTAGCTGGTGGTACTAAATTAATGAACATTGCCCTTGAAGGAAAAAAAAAAAAAAAACAGTTTAGCACAGAATAATCAATGAAGAAACTTACAAGGTTTTTGTTTTTGGTTTTTTGGGTTTTAAGATGTTAAAATGTGTCCCTTACTGGGGCACCTGGGTGGCTCATTCCTTAAGCGTCCAACTTTGGCCCGGGTCATAATCTCACAGCTGGTGAGTTGGAGCCCCACGTTGGGGTCTATACTGACAGCTCAGAGCCTGGAGCCTGCTTCAGATTCTGTGTCTCCCTCACTCTCTGCCCCTCCTCTGCTCACGCTCTCTCTCTCTCAAAAATAAATAAACCTTAAAAAAAAAAAATAAAATGTGTCTCTTACTAAGGTGATGAATATGGGAGGAATTAGAAAGCGTTCCTCCACCCTTCAGTTCATTAAGACTTTCCATAACCAGCTAGAATGATTTTTATTTAATATTTTGTAGAAGATCACAGCACCATAGAAGGGATGTCCCACAGGTTGGTTTTCCCATACACTCACAGAGGAGCAGAAGGAAAGTTTTATCTGCCCATTTACTTCCAGAAGTAAATTTAAAATAGGTTAAAACAAAAACTTTAAGTACCTAATTTATTTGAAGCAGATCGTCATTTTATTTATTTATTTACTTACTTTGAGAGAGAGAGAGAGAGAAACAGAGTGCACAAGAAAGGGAGCGGCAGAAACAAGGAGAGGTAGAATCTCAAGGAGGCTCCGCACCATCAGCACAGACCCCGATGCAGGGCTTGAACTCACAAACTGTGAGATCCTGACCTGAGCCAAGATCAAGAGTCAGACAATTAACCGACAGAACCACCCAGGTGCCCCAGGTCATCAACTTATTTCAAGAAGTATGTGAAAATTTTAATGTTTATTTGTGAAGCTACCTAAAAGAAATTTCAGGAATAACTCCTTAACCCTTCTCAGCCAGCAGAGGCATCCTTCATTCATCATGGCCCTCATTCCTGAAATTCCATCTCAATCATTCTAACACTACTCTTCTGAAGATGCCACTGAATTGCAATCCATTTGTTTTCTCTGCCTTGTGGCAATTAACCAGTTAAACAGCTCCCCTGTAAAGAAAACTCTTTCTTTAAGGAAGCCTGTGCCAGGCCCTCCTATTGGCTCATTGAGCATCAATTGCAACACTCTCTAGTTTGCCATCCTACACTCTAGATGCTGGAAAACTAAGAACTCAGTTTTTTAGATTCTCTTGTGGCCACAGTTTTTTACATATACGGCCAGGTTTTGCCAAGCAAGCTTGGGAGACTTGGGAGGTGAAAAAAGTCCTGTGAGGGGGCAGCTGCACTGGGGCCCATTGGCTCTTGTGATGGAAGCACATGATTTCTCCAGGGCCGCTGTGGCCCTACTGATCAAGCTCTAGTGTCACAGGTGTCCAGTGCTTTCATGCACAAGCAGCAGTGGGGCTTCTGTGTTGACAGTCCATGATGTGGTTGAGTGTTCCTTTAAACTCTGCAGCATTTAAGCTTAGTTCCTGGGACTCGTAGAAATTCTGTAAGCTACTCTGTACCGGGAAATCAATCCCTTTCGCTTAAATGAGCTAGAATGCATTACTTTGCTTGCAACCATTACTTTGGTTTGTAACTCTCTGAAGAGTCAGTGAGGTAAGGTCTCTAACATACCTGGTATGGAGGCTGACATGTAGTAGGTCCTCCATAAATCATTGTTTCCTACATTTAAAAAATATAATATTTATGTTGGAGTAGACTATTTTTTTTAATGTTTATCTATTTTTGAGAGAGAGAGAGAGAGGGAGAGAGAGAGAATGCACATGAGCAGGGGAGGGGCAGAGAGAGAGGGAGACAGAGAATCCCAAGCAGGCTCTACACTGTCAGCACAGAGCCCAATGCAGGGCTCAAACGCATGAACCATGAGATCATGACCTGAGCCAAAATTGAGTTGGACAGTAGACTATTAAACCTTTAGAGGGGCGCCTGGGTGGCTCAGTTGGTTAAGCGGCTGACTTCGGCTCAGGTCATGATCTCGCGGTCCGTGAGTTCGAGCCCCACGTCAGGCTCTGTGCTGACAGCTCAGAGCCTGGATCCTGTTTCAGATTCTGTGTCTCCCTCTCTCTGACCCTCCCCCGTTCATGCTCTGTCTCTCTCTGTCTCAAAAATAAATAAACGCTAAAAAAAATTTAAAAAAAACGTTTAGAGAAAAGTGTAGGTGGACATCCAGTGGTGGACAGGGAAAAGGGTACAATTAGGACACAAAGAAAAATAAAATTCCAGACAGGGACGGGCCAGGAATGTGGGAATGTGAGGTCACAGTAAGTGTCAGATGAGAAAATACCTAGAAATAAGATGTTCTAACAGTTCTAAGATAAGAACTGATGTTCTAAACAGAGAAAATTAACTCCAAGTTAGAATTCATGCTTTTGCAAGTAAAAAAACCCCAACTTCAGGCCCTAACAAATAATAGACAAATTTTCCCCAAAAACAAGCCTGGAGGTAGGTTGCTGTTGGCATCAGTTCAGCTGCCAAATGATGCGAAACTCAGCTCTCTTGTTGCTCTCCTGTGCTTGGCATGTTGGCTCTTGTCCTGTGCTTGTCATCTCAAGGTTGCAGGAGGGCTGCATTCTGCTCTGGGCATTCCCCCAACCCAAGCCAATAAAAAGGGTAGGGGGCAAGAGCTTTTTCCTTTGGTGCCTTTGTCTTGTTTTTCAGGAAGAAACCCTGCACAGGTCAGTTCCCATTCTGTCTCATATGCCAGAATTGGCTCATGTATCCACTTTAACTAAATTACTAGCCAATGGAATGAAATCACAGTAATACTTTGATTTTTATTTTTAAAAATATCATGTAATTTGTGTGGCTTACCAAGGGAAAACAAGACACTCCTCTTTCAAAGAAGTGGACAGATAAGGGTGAATTGAAGCAATAACATCAGGCCGTCTTTTTTGCTACTTATCCCCAGAAGTCCTTGTGCATTGCCAAAGGAAGGAGCTATTCTTATAACCATATATAGCCTTGGCCTTGAGATCAGCTAGGAATCCAACAGTGAACTGGCAGAGAGATGAATGTAAGCCCCAGGAATGAATGAGCTGTGACTAAGATAGCATATTTGTAATGGAACCAATCCCCAAAGTGGAGACAGTATTTTAAAATTGAAGTCCTTTTAAGCATCCAACTTTGGCTCAGGTCGAGATCTCACAGTTTGTGAGTTTGAGCCCTGCATTGGGCTCTCTGCTGTCAGTGCAGAGCCTCTTTGGATCCTCTGTCCCCCTCTCTGTCTGCCCATCTCCTGCTCATGTGCATGCACCCTCTCTCTCTCTCAAAATAAATAAATAAATAAATAAATAAATAAATAAATAAATAAATAAATAAAATTTTAAGAAATAATAGTAAAATAAAATTTAAGTCCAAAAGAGTGTGTGTGTGTGTGTGTGTGTGTGTGTGTGTGTGTGTGTTGAGAGGACATTGATTCATGTCTCATCCAGAATGGAATCAGTATTAACAAATCCATTCAGATAGAGAGGGACCTCAGTATAAGAGTCTGTGAGTAGTGGCAAAATTTGTTGTTAAAATCATGGCACCAGTGGAGGTTCAGAGATAGCGAGGACACAGGACAAATCTAGGGCTTCTTGGAGCTGAAGCCAATTCCCTAGGAAGAAAAAGAAAGCAAGATAGAGCTATGCAGGGGATCTGGTCCACTGCCAAATGGGCTGGTTAAATGGTAGGACTCAAATCTCAGTATGAGCTTAAGAAGAATCCCACTTAATCAACTGAGACCCATAAAATGTATACTGAGTGAGGGAGAAGAGGGAAAAACTTTACTCTGGGCTCAGTTAAACTGATCAACTCCAGATCCTACCCATGTGAGATGTTGGGGGTCCTGAGCCAGTCAGATGTACTTTTCATTGACTTGGAGACTGTGCAAACCTAGAGCAAGTCTGTGACATTCAGCTGTTAAAGAAAGGAAAGATAGTTCCTTCAATAAATTGAGCATTCGTTACATGCACAACACTGTTCTAAGTGCTGGAGATACAATAATAGGCAAAACCGATGTAATCCCTGCCCTCATGGAGTGCACTGGTTCTCCCAGAACAATTGTAGGAGAAAAAAATAACTACTGGCCAAGGGCACAGCTTACCAAGGCTTCAGTATCCCTCAATCTGGGAAGAAATAGGAGTCCCATGTAGAGATTAAAGGTATGCAAGATATGGTCCCAGTCTTAAAGCCCTGAGAGTCTAAGGGAAAAGTTTCAAGTGTCTTGTAGGAGACTTCTAAAGAGATACAACAGCTAACACCCAGACCATGACAGCTCCCTGCACCTTGGGAGTGCTCCTACCGTTTCACATGGTCAAGGACGACAACTAGAGTGACACTTACTCTAGCACAGGGAAAGCCAGTGGGGGTACCCTTCACATCCCACCTGCCCCCAACTTTTCATCTTATCAGTTAGCTTTTCAGAGTCTGATATTCCTCTGGAAAACAGTGAGGAGTGTCTGGTTAATGGATCATTAGTGTACATCAAAAATAAGAGAGCTGGCGATAAATGTCATTAAAAAGAAAACTGTCATGCAGATATCGACATCTCTAACAGCTGTGATCAGGGCTTTGTTCTTTGTCCAACTTACCTACCACATTCCTGAAAATGCTTTCCTAACAGTGATTATTTACCTTACTATCCCAATAATCTCAATTACAAATATGAAGAGAGGCATGAAAAAGAGTTGAGAAATGCAAACTCACACAAACCACCACTTTCTCATTCCACTTACCAGGTATCTGTTAAAGCAGATGTTATCAGTGCATGTGTAACTTGCAGACAACACTCAGTTTCCCAAGGTGGTAGAGAATTAACCTGTGTTATTAATTAAAATCAACAATCCAGGCATGTCTGGGTGGCTCAGTCGGTTAAGCATCCGACTCTTGATTTCAGCTCAGGTCGTGATCTCATGGTTTGTGGGATCAAGCCTTGCATCAGGCTCTGTGCTGGGTGCTCTGCGTTGCTTATTTCCTTTCCTCCTTTTTTGTGCCATATGATCTATGACTATTTGACCAATAATTAATGCTTTCCTCATCAGCTGACTACGCAGTCAGTAAAAAACATAATGAAAACTTAATAAATCAGTCAATATCACTATTTGCTGGTTATTAAGCATTACAACTATTAGTTGTAAATTAACTAATTTAACTATTAGTTAAATAGTAAATTTCTCCCTGGATTGTTGATTTTTAAAGTATTTATTTTGAGAGAGAACATGCACATGAATGGGGGAGGGGCAGAGAGAGAGAGAGAGAAAGAGAATCCCAGGCAAGCTCCACACTGTCAGCATAGAACCGAATGTGGGGCTTGAACTCATGAACTGTGAGATATAAGCTGAGCTGAAACCAAGAGTCTGATGCTTAGCTGACTGAGCCACCCAGCCAGCCTCCCTGAGGCATCTGTTTTATAGAGGTAGGTGGTAGAGTAAAAATAGTTCTAGACATGGGCTCAGTTTCAAATACTGGCTTTCACACCCAGAAATTTCTGGGACTTTCAGCTTTCTTATTTCTAAAAGTAGAAAAGTAGCTTTTCTGGTCAACTCCAGAGTTGTCAGAAATAAATGAGAAAGTATTTCTAAAAGCACTTTGTAAATTGTACTGAGCTATCATACATTTTTCTTAGTAGGTAGTTGTTTCAAAAGTCAGTTAAAAGTTTTTGCAGGACTGTGTTGGGGATCCTTCAGAATGTTCTCTATCAGTAACTATTTGAAAATTCTTTGAAAAAGACATATCAGTATACCTAAACAGGAAATTTTTACCATATTCCTTTTCAACACGTAGATATGATTCTCACTCATCATATGAAGAATTTAAGATGAAGAGATACTGATTCCAGATCCAGAAATTATAAAAATATATACAGTGGGTAAAAATCTCCCTCTCATCTTGTCCCACATGAGCCTGGTTTCCACCCCAGGAAATGCATCCCAATGCACTGTGCTTAGTTTCTTACCTATACTTCCAGAGTTCCTTTATATTTTGCCTAGTTTCAAACTTTATAAAGCCAACTTATTCCCACATGAAAACGAACATGGCTAACATAATTTCATACCAGACTAATCATTGCAAAGTTATTTTATTTATGCAGATATGTACATTTTATATGTATATTTATGATATATGTGTATTTTATTTATATATTTTAATGTTTTAATTTATATGTTATTTATATATGTATACATTTATATGTTTATATATAAACAGCCTTCATGTTTATGCAATTATTACATATATATAACATATTGTGTATCTCATATGGCATTCTTCAGTTACAAACTAGAATTTATTAACTTAATAAGCACTTATATAATGCTTTCAATATGCCAAAACTGTTTTAAGCACTTTACATATATGAAAATCTTTTAGCCTTTTAACACACATAACAATTCTATGAGGTGGATACCATTATTAATCTCATTAAAAAAATTTTTAAGTAATCTCTATACCCAACACGGAGCTTGAATTCATGACCCTGAGGTCAAGAGTTATATGCTCTACTGACTGAGCCAGGCAGGTGCCCCCTAATCCCATTTTACAAAACATTTTTTTTCCAAAACACATTTTTTCAAAACATTTTTAAGAAACAAAAATCAAATGCAACAAATAGACATATCAGTATACCTAAACAGGAAATTTTTACCATATTCCTTCTTTGCCTAAAACCCTTTAGACAGTGGTCAAGGGCTCACTGTTTATTCATTAAAATTCATTCTCCTCACTTGGTCTGAAAAGTCTTCAATGAACTGGGCTCCCTAGGCCCCCCATTTCATCTGCTTATTTTCCTTGTAATAAACCTCATTCTCAGGTAATACTTAAGCTAGTTAACCCCCACTCATAGATTCCCATTCTCCCAACATTTCACTGTAAGCTTGGGATTCATGCTATGGCTTGTGATTGCTCCCCCCACCCCACCCTCGGAATGTCTTCCCAATTTTCTTTGATCACCCAGCTCTTCTCATCTAAACCCTGCTCATTCACTGTACTGTATCTCAGGCCTCATCTACCCTAGAAAAATTTCCCCAATCTCCCAGACCAGGTATAGTACCCTTCTCATTGCTCCTATGGCAACATGTACATACCTTTACCTTATTTGTTGGAATTTCTATTCATGTCTTTGTCCAACCCAGTAGATTCTTCCAAGGCAGCACAGCACAAAACTTGGCATATAACAGGTGCTTAACAAATGTTTGCTGAACTGAACTGAAGTTATTATAATAAATTCCATTGGGAGATGTAAGTATTAATCAGTGGTTAATTAATATATTTGATATAGACATTGTAAAATTATTAAATGATTTGTCCCTCAAATAAAAATGATTGGAGAGTCAAGTGGTTTGAACAGCATATTTCCCAGTCTATTTAATTGCTCTCCCAGCTAAGAATTCTAATATATTCTCTTCTTCTGAAGTGATTGATACAGTCACATAGTGGAAATTATGTGATTTCAAGAACAGCTATTATTATAACATTAAAAATACAAGACCTGATCTATTAAAAATTGTTCTGCTAGCAATATTAAAATTCAGAGTACTTAAAGATTCTGATAAATTCTAACATAGATAAAGTGATGGACTAGGTAGATGCCGGCAAAGAAAATTAAATTGAAGGGTTTTCCCTTTGCTGCCATCTTTTGGTTAAACAACAGTATATCTTAACAAGAAAGCAAGGGAAGAAACTTAATCTTAATCAACACATATTTCATGCCAGGCACTGGCTTAGACTTCACACTTGTTATTTCATTTTATACTTATAGCAATATTCCACAAGTGATATCCTCCTTTTGGTAAGAGAAAAAACTGAGTGTACCAGACACTGTTGTCACTTTCCCAAACCAGATTATGTTCATCATGCAGACAAATCCTTCAGAGGAGTCTCAGCACCTTCTTAGACTAGGAGATAAATTTTAACTGGCCTGAGCAATCATGGAGTTGTCATCTTGCTTGCCAAGTTACTGGTTTGAGCAGGAACATGGAAGGAAATTTTAGGCAATGAAGCTTCAGTGTGTGGGCTGGTGCTTTTAGAAAGGTTATCTTCTCTCTTTAAAAGAGAGTCAAGAAGACATATATCCTTTTTCCTGCCTCTGAACATTATTATTGATATGTGACCATGAAACTGTGGTGGCCATCTTGGGATTACATGGGAAGCCAGCCTAAGGCAGCAAACCAATATGTTGAGAATGGCACAGTGGAAAGATGGGAAGAACCTGGTTTCTGATGACATCACTGGGCAGCTGTTCTAATGGTAGACTTATTTTTAGTTGAGATATTAAAGGTAATTGTGTAAGTCATTTTTATTTTGGATTTTCTATTACTTGCAACCAAAAGCATCTTAACTGATTCACTGAGGTTTGGTAAAATTAAATAATTTACAAGTGTAAAGATTTGAATATAGCACATCATGCTATTATCTACCTGTTCTTGCATACAGAAAAAAAAAAAAAAGCAGAAACTCTGAGATTAAAAATGTAACCTTTTACCTAGCCAATGGAAGGTCCAAATTCCTAAAGAAGGAATGTATAATCCTTAATTGGATCTTGAAGCAAAAAGAAAAAAGAAAACCATAAAGGACATTATTAAGACTATTGGCAAATTTGAATACAGACCATATATTAGAAATTTAGGATAGCTTACTGTATAAATTCTATTTTTTTAAGTAATCTCTACACCCAGCATGGGTCTCAAACTCATGATCCCAAGATCAAAAGTCACATTCGCAATTGACTGAGCCAGCCAGGCATCCCTAAATTCTAAGTTTTCTGAGTCAGATAATTATATTTAGATGTGTAGAATGCCCTCATACTTAACATGTAAACTAAAATGTTTATTTAAAAAAAAGGTTAGAGAAAGGATTCATAATCACTAAGTTTTCTCACAGAAATGATCTTCTTTAAGAAGGGGAGAAGCAAAAGTTTTCTTTCCCTTCTGTCTTGGCCACTGGGGAAATTCATTTAAAAATTTTATCTTTACAAGGATGGATGGAGTGAGAGAAAGCTAACGCAAATGTAGTAAAAATTTAATGATTGAATCTAGTAAGTGGCATAAGGGTGTTCACGGTAGTATTACAACTTTCTAAAGGTGTGAATTTTTCTAGATAAAAAATTAAGAAATACAAAGGTATTCAAATACTTAAAAACATGACTCCCAGATGAATACAAAGTGAAAAAGTATTGAAGGTTAATCCAGGCTACAGGTTTACTTAACTTATTAATGAAGGGACCAACAGGGTAGAAAAACTGGTTCAAAGGTGAATTTGAGAGACTAAATATATATAATCACTGGGGAAAAAAGAGAATGCCAGCATGTTTGCTAAATTACATACAAAACTGTTTAAAATAAAAAGAAAATTGTTACCCTTTGGGGTAATCATTTCTACTGGACAGAAAACATTTACATTGTACTGAAAAAAAGTATCATTTGAAAATTATCCATCCAGGGGCACCTGGGTCGCTCAGTTGTTTAAAAGTCAGACTTTGACTCAGGTCATGATCTTGAGGTTTGCGGGTTCAAGCCTTAGGCTCTCTGCTGTCAGTGAGGAGCCTGCTTCGGATCCTCTGTCTCCCTCTCTCTCTGTCCCTCTCTGGCTCATTCTCTCTCTCTCAAAAACAAATAAACATTAAAAAAAAGAAAAGTATTCATCCATTTAATATTTAACTTCAAAGTCTGGGTCCTATATTGATTGTACAAGCTCCTACTCTCAAAGTGTCATGTGGAAACCCTTGGGGATGGGGCAAGGGGACAGCTAAAATGCTTCTTAAGAGGTGAGCAAGGTCAAATTACTTTCATAATACTAAGATAAATATATACTTTTTAAGATAAATATACTTTTTCATTCTCATCCTCTCATGAGTACACAGTGGAGTTTTCCAGAGTCTACATGTGATATTGCAGTAGATTGACTACAGAAACAGATACGAGAATCTATGTGTCTTCTATTAAGCCAGAAATTAAAGAGATTTCTAAAACTGTACAACAATGCCATTCTACTCACTAATTTATTTTTGGAAAATATAGCTATATTTTAAAAATATATATAATTTATGTTCATATGTAATGAGTTATTTTTAAATGAGTTAATGAATATTTTTAAATATTTGTCAGAATTTTTGTTTTATTTTTTTATTTTAACTTGTTTTATTTTTTATTTTTTTAAATTTACATCCAAGTTAGTTAGCATATAGTGCAACAGTGATTTCAGGAGTAGATGCCTTAGTGTCCCTTACCCATTTAACCCATCCCCCCTCCCACAACCCCTCCTGTAACCCTCAGTTTGTTCTCCATATTTATGAGTCTCTTATATTTTGTCCCCCTCCTTGTTTTTATATTATTTTTGTTTCCTTTCCCTTATGTTCATCTGTTTTGTCTCTTAAAGTCCTCATATGAGTGAAGTCATATGATTTTTGTCTTTCTCTGACTAATTTCACTTAGCATAATACCCTCCAGTTCCATCCACATAGTTGCAAATGGCAAGATTTCATTCTTTTTGATTGCCGAGTAATACTCCATTGTGTATATATACCACATCTTTATCCATTCATCCATCAATGGACATTTGGGCTCTTTCCATACTTTGGCTATTGTCAATAGTGCTGCTATAAACATGAGGGTGCATGTGTCCCTTCAAAACAGCACACCTGTATCCCTTGGATAAATGCCTAGTAGTGCAATTGCTGAGTCATAGGGTAGTCCTATTTTCAGTTTTCTGAGGAACGTCCATACTGTTTTCCAGAGTGGCTGCACCAGCTTGCATTCCCATGTCAAAATTTTTAATACACTAAATATTGATTGATATTCCCCACCTAAACAAAAGTTCTTTGAAGTCCTGAATAATCTTTAGCATGTATGGGGGTTCTAAGGTCAACAAGTTTCAGAATCATTGCCCCCCAAAATTACAAAACACTTGACAGAACTTCTAGTATGACTTTGATAGTATACATGGTATAATTTTTCCTTATTTTCAAGTTGCAGATAATTCTTCTTGACAGAAAAAAGTTGTTAAATGAAATAGAAAAGAATTAATTGAATTTATTTTCACTGTAAAAAGTAAAACCTGGTAAAAAATAGTATCTAGACCTTGAATAGCCAAAGCAATCTTGAGAAAGAAAAAAGTTTGAGGCATCACGTTGCCTAATTTCAAACTATATTATAGAGGAATAGTGATCAAAACAGTATGGTATTGGCATAAAAGCTGGCACACAGACCAATAGAACAGAATAGAGAAATGAGAAATAAACTCATGCATACGGTCAATAAATTCACAACAAAGAAACCAAGCATACACAATGGGGAAAGGATAGTCTCTTCAATAAATGGTGTTGGGGAAACTGGACGGCCACATGCAAAAGAAGGAACTGGACCACTTTCTTACACCATACACAAAAATAAACTCAAAATGGGTTAAAGACTTGAATATAAAACCTGAAATTATAAAAGTCATAGAAGAAAACACAAGGGATAAGCTCCTTAACACCAGTCTTAGAAATGTGTTTTTGGATTTGACATCAAAAGAATAGGTGAAAAGGTGGCTCAGTCAGTTAAGCATCTGACTCTTGATTTCGACTCGGGTCATGATCTATCTCACGATTCCTAAGATCAAACCCCACATTGGGTTCTGGGTTGACAGTGTGAAGTTTGCTTGGTATTTTTTCTCTCCCTCTCTCTGCCCCTCCCCCGCTTGTGGGCTCTCTTGCTCACTCATTCTTTCTTTCTCAAAAATAAATAAATAAACTTAAAAAAAAAGTATAGGCAACAAAAGCAAAAATAATCGGAACTACATCAAATTCAAAAACTTCCATACAGCAAAAGAAACCACAAACAAAATGAAAAGGCAAACTATAGAATGGGAGAATATATCTACAAATCATATGTCTGAAAAGGGGTTAATATCTGAAATACATAAGAACTTGTGCACCTGGGTGGCTCAGTTGGCTAAGCGTCCAACTTCAGCTCAGGTCATGATCTCACGGTTCATGAGTTCAAGCTCTGTGTTGGGCTCTGTGCTGACAGCTCAGAGCCTGGAGCCTGTTTCAGATTCTGTGTCTCCCTCTCCTGCCCCTCTCCTGCTCATGCTCTCTTTCTCTCTCAAAGAATAAATAAACATTAAAAAAATTTTTTAATACACAAGAACTCATACAACTCAATAGTAAAAAAAAACCCAAATAATTCCATTAAAAATGGGCACAGTATATGGAATATTGTTTACCATTAAAAAAGAGAAGGAAATACTGCCATTTGTGGCAACATGGAAGGATCTTGAGGGGCTTATGTTAAGTGAAAGAAGTCAGACAGAGAAAGACGAATAAGACAAATACTGTATGATATCACTTATATGTGGAAACAAAGAGCAAAGCAAAATAAAAACAAAAACCCAAACCCAAACTCATAGCTACAGAGAATAGATTGGTGGTTGTCAGGAGCAGGGAGTAGGGTGGGGTGGGGAGTGAACTGATATAAACTTTTGTTGTAAAATTAATAAGTCAGGGGGCAGCCAAGATGGCGGAAGAGCATGGAAGTTTTTTGTGTGTCTTGTGCCCATAAGAAACAGCCAGATCAACATTAAACCATCCTGCACACCTAGAAAACTTGTCTGAGGATTAACACAACAATCTGCACAACCTGAACCACAGAATTCACTACGTACACAGTGTGGAGAGGTGAACTTGGGGAGAGAGAAGGCGTGGAGGGGAGGGAGTTGCTTTTTCATGTGGAGACAGGGGGTGGGGAGAGAATATGGGAAAGCACCCCTCCCCAAAAGCAGCTGGAGAGAAAGTAGAAAATTGGAAACAGCTGCAGGGACTGAACTAAAAAGAGATAAAGGAGAAAGGAGAGGATTTAAATTCCATTAAGACTATAAACAGGGGGAGTGCAGAGTCTGAAACTCCGCAGCTCGATATCTGGCGGTGCTCTGGTGGGAAGGGCAAACCCGAGGAACAGAGTGGGGTCCAGGAGGTTCCCAGGACCCATGGGGAGAAGCGGTTCCACTGCTGGAAGGACATTTGGTAGAGGTTGTGAGGCCACCTGGTCCCTGCAGACCTCAGAGAACAGCCACATTCACTGGTGCTGGAACAAGGTCATTAAGGGTGAAGCCTAGTGCCAGATGTGTGTTGTGATTTTGCATAATCCCTGAAACACTGCTGCTACACTATCTTGCAAACTTTTTCTAGGGAGGGCTGGCACCTGGCTGCAATCTCTGGGCATCGGCAGCAGCACAGTCCCACAAACTTTCCTGGGTGTGGCCAGCATTCAGCCATTGCTCCGTAAGACCCTCCGCAGAGGGGCAGAACGGGTCAAAGCCACAGTCCCTCAGAAGTAAGGGGCCAGGGAAAATAGCCGCATCTGAGACAAAACTCAGGAAAGAGGTACTGCCTGGGGCTTGGCTGCGGACAGTGTAAAAGTGGACAGTGGAGAAAAGCTGACAACAAAGGATGGGCGCACGATTGCTGATCGGGGAGAACAGAATACCAATACTAGAGACTGGGTAGCTGGGTGATGCCATTCTCACCACTTCCGTGCATGCACATATGCACCTATGAGTGCTACAACAATCCACCTCAGTAGGCTAGTAGCGCCATCTAGTGAGAACAGAGCCGTTACAATGAGCCCCACCCAACTGGGCCAACCTCACTCTTTATGAACAGATGTCTCATCGCCTACTTAGTTTATGGACTTTAAAGGGCTTCATAGTCTGACTTCTAGGGGAAAATGAAGTAATTAAGGTCATATTTCAGTCTGTTAGCAGGTCCATCTATTCAACTTTCTTTCTTTCTCTCCTTCTTTTTTGTTTCTTTTCTTTTTCTTGAATACAGAAAGAGAAAAAATTCATTTTTATCTTTAATTTTTATTAAAAATATTTTCCTTAAATTTTTTCTACTATATTTTTTACTTTTGTGTAAATTTTTCAAATTCTATTTTATTTCCATCATTTCATTTTAGTCTACTTCAGTGTATTCATTTTTTTCAAATTTCAAACGATTTGTTTTTTCTTTCCCCCTTTTCCTCTAATCTATCAAGCCACTTTCAACACCCAGACCAAAATACACCTAGGATCTAGCATCATTTATTCGATTTGTGTGTGTGTGTTGAATTTTTTAATTTTAATTTTTTTAATTTTAATTTTTTATACTTCATTAATTCCTTTTCTCCCTTCAAAATGACAAAATGAAGGAATTCACCCCAAAAGAAAGAGCAGGAAGAAACGACAGCCAGGGACTTAACCAACACAGATACAAGCAAGATGTCTGAAACAGAATTTAGAATGACAATAATAAGAATACTGGCTGGAGTTGAAAATAGCTTAGAATCCCTTTCTGCAGAGATAAAAGGAGTAAAAACTAGTCAGGATGAAGTAAAAAATGATATAACTGAGCTGCAATCACGAATGGATGCCACAGTGTCAAGGATGGATGAGGCAGAACAGATAATCAGCGATATAGGGGACAAATTTATGAAGAATAATGAAGTAGAAAAAAAGAAGGAGATTAAGGGAAAAGAGCACGATTTAAGAATTAGAGAAATCAGTCACTCATTAAAAAGGAACAACACCAGAATCATAGGGGTCCCAGAAGAGGAAGAGAGAGAAATAGGGGTAGAAGTGTTATGTGAGCAACTCATAGCGGAAAACTTTCCTAACCTGGGGGAAAACACAGACATCAAAATCCAGGAAGCACAGAGGACCCCCCATTAGATTCAACAAAAACCGACCATCAACAAGGCATATCATACTCAAATTCACAAAAAACTCAGGCAAGGAGAAAATCATGAAAGCAGCAAGGGAAAAAAAGTCCCTAACATACAAGGGAAGACAGATCAGGTTTGCAGCAGACCTATCCACAGAAACTTGTCAGGCCAGAAAGGAGTGGCAGGATATATTCAATGTGCTGAATCAGAAAAACATGCAGCCAAGAATTTTTTATCCAACAAGGCTGTCATTCAAAATAGAAGGAGAGATTAAAAGTTTCCCAGACAAACAAAAATTAAAGGAGTTTGTGACCACTAAACCAGCCCTGCAAGAAATTTTAGGGAGGACTTTCTGAGGGGAGAAAAGACAAAGACAAAAACAAAAACAAAAACAAAAACAAAAACAAAAACAACACAGATTAGAAAAGAACAGAGAACACCACCAGAAACTCCAACTCTACAAGCATCATAATGCAAATAAATTCATATCTTTCAGTACTCATTCTAAATGTCAATGGACTCAATGCTCCATTCAAAAGACATAGGGTAACAGAATGGATAAGAAAACAAGATCCATCTATATGCTATTTACAAGAGACCCACTTTATACCTAAAGACACTTTCAGATTGAAAGTAAGGGGATGGAGAACCATCTATTATGCTAATGGTCAACAAAAGAAAGCCGGAGTAGCCAAACTTATATCAGACAATCTAGACTTTAAAATAAAGACTGTATCAAGAGATGAAGAAGGGCATTATATCATAATTAAAGGGCCTATCCACCAAGAAGACCTAACAATTGTAAATATTTATATGTCAAATGTGAAAGCACCCAAATATATAAATCAGTTAATCACAAACATAAACTCATTGATAGTAATACCATAATAGTAGGAGACTTGAACACCCCACTCACAGCAATAGACAGATCATCTAATCAAAAAAATCAACAAGGAAACAATGGCTTTGAATGATACACTGGACCATATGGACTTAACAGATATATTCAGAACATTTCATCCTAAAGCAGCAGAATACACATTCTTCTCCAGTGCACATGGAACGTTCTCCAGAATAGACCATATACTGGGACACAAATCAGCCCTCAGCAAGTACAAAAAGATTGAGATCGTACCGTGCATATTTTCAGACCACAACCCTATGAAATTCGAAATCAACCACAAGAAAAAATTTGGAAAGGTAACAAATACTTGGAGACTGAAGAACATACTACTAAAGAATTAATGGGCTAACCCATTTATTAACAAGAAGTTAAAGAGGAAATTAAAAAGTTCACGGAAGCCAATGAAAATGATAACACCACAACCTAAAATCTCTGGGACGCAGGAAAGGCGGTCATAAGACAAAAGTATATAGCAATCCAGGCCTTCCTAAAGAAGGAAGAAACAACCTAAACTTATGCCTTAAAGAGCTGGAAAAAGAACAGCAGATAAAACCCAAAAACAGTAGAAGACAGGAAATAATAAAGATTAGAGCAGAAATTAATGCTATTGAAACCAAAAAAAACCAGTAGAACAGATCAATGAAACCAGAAGCTGGTTCTTTGAAAGAATTAACAAAATCAATAAACCACTAGCCAGTTTGATCAAAAAGAAAAAGGAAAGGACAGAAATAAATGATATCAGGAATGAAAGAAGGGAGATCCCAATCAACACAGCAGAAATAAAAACAATAATAAGAGAATATTATGAGCAATTTTATGCCAATAAAATGGGCAATCTGGAAGAAATGGACAAATTCCTAGAAACATATACTCTACCAAAACTGAAACAGGAAGAAATAGAAAATTTGAACAGACCCATAACCAGTAAAAAAAATCGAATTAGTAATAAAAAATCTGCCAAAAACCAAGAGTCCAGGGCCAGATGGCTTTCCAGGGCAATTCTACCAAACACTCAAGGAAGAGTTAACACCTATTCTCTTGAAGCTCTTCCAAAAAATAGAAATGGAAGGAAAACTTGCAAACTCATTCTATGAAGCCAGCATTACCTTGATTCCAAAACCAGAGACCCCACTAAAAAGAAGAACTATAGACCTATTTCCCTGATGAACATGGACACAAAAATCCTCAACAAGATATTAGCCAACTGGATCCAACAATACATTAAAAAAATTATTCACCACAACAAGTGGGATTTATACCTGGGATGCAGGGCTGGTTCAATATCTGCAAAACAATTAACATGATTCATCACATCAATAAAAGAAAGGACAAGAACCTTATGGTCCTCTCAGTAGATGCAGAGAAAGCATTTGACAAAACACAGCATCCTTCTTGATAAAAACCCTCAAGAAAGTAGGGATTAAAGGAGCATACCTCAAGATCATAAAAGCCATATATGAACCACCCAACGCTAATATCATCCTCAATGGAGAAAAACTGAGAGCTAAGGCCTAAGGCCAGGAACAAGACAGGGATGTCCACTCTCGCCAGTGTTATTCAACATAGTATTGGAAATCTTAGCCTCTGCAATCAGACAACATAAAGAAATAAAGGCATCCAAATCGTCCAGGAGGAGGTCAAACTTTCACTCTTCGCAGATGACATGATAGTCTATATGGAAAACCTTAAAGATTCCACCAAAAACTGCTAGAACTGATTCATGAATTTAGCAAAGTTGTAGGATATAAAATCAATGCACAGAAATCGGTTGCACTCCTATACACCAACAATGAAGCAACAGAAAGTGAAATCAAGGAATCGATCCCATTTACAGTTGCACAAAAAAACCATAAAATACCTAGGAATAAATCTAACCAAAGAGGTGAAAAATCTATACACTGAAAACTATAGACAGCTTACAAAAGAAACTGAAGAAGACACAAAAAATTGGAAAAAGAGTCCATGCTCCTGGACAGGAAGAACAAATATTGTTAAAACGTTGATACTACCCAAAGCAATGTACATATTCAATATAATCCCTATCAAAATAACACCAGCATTCTGCACAGAGCTAGAACAAACAATCCTAAAGTTTGTATGGAACCAGAAAAGACCCCGAATAGCCAAAGCAATCTTGAAAAAGAAAACCAAAGCAGGAGGCATCACAATCCCAGACTTCAAGCTATACTACAAAGCTATAATCATCAAGACAGTATGGTACTGGCACAAGAACAGACACTCAGATCAATGGAACAGAATAGAGAACCCAGAAACGGACCCACAAACGTATGGCCAACTAATCTTTGACAAAGCAGGAAAGAATATCCAATGGAATAAGTCTCTTCAGCAAGTGGTGCTGGGAAAACTGGTCAGCAACATGCAGAAGAATGAACTTGGACTACTTTCTTACACCATACACAAAAATATACTCAAAATGGATGAAAGACCGAAATGTAAGACAGGAAGCCGTCAAAATCCTCAAGGAGAAAGCAGGCAAACACCTCTTTGATCTTGGCCACAGCAACTTCTTACTCAACATGTCTCCAGAGGCAAGGGAAACAAAAGCAAAAATGAACTACTGGGACCTCATCAAAACAAAAAGCTTCTACACAGTGAAGGAAATAATCAGCAAAACCAAAAGGCAATCGACAGAATGGGAGAAGATATTTGCAAATGACATATCAGATAAAGGGTTAGCATCCAAAATCTATACAGAACTTCTCAAACTCAACACCCAAAAAACAAATAATCCAGTGAAGAAATGGGCAAAAGACATGAATAGACACTTCTCCAAAGAAGACATCCAGATGGCCAACTGATACATGAAAAAAATGCTCAACATCACTCATCATCAATGAAATACAAATCAAAACCACAATAAGATACCACCTGACACCTGTCAGAATGGCTAACATTAATAACTCAGGCAACAACAGATGTTGACGAGGATGTGGAGAAAGAGGATCTCTTTTGCACTGCTGGTGGGAATGCAAGCTGGTGCAGCCACTCTGGAAAACAGCATGGAGGTTCCTCAAAAAACTAAAAATAGAACTATCCTACGACCCAGGAAATGCACTACTAGGTATTTATGCAAGGGATACAGGTGTGCTGTTTCGAAGGGACACATGCACCTCCATGTTTATAGGAGCATTATCAACAACAGCCAAAGTATGGAAAGAGCCCAAATGTCCATCAATGGATGAATGGATAAAGAGGTGTTATATATACACAATGGAGTATTACTTGGCAATCAAAAAGAATGAAATCTTGCCATTTGCAACTACGTGGAAGGAACTGGAGGGTATTACGCTAAGTGAAATTAGTCAGTCAGAGAAAGACAAAAATCATATGACTTCACTCCTATGAGGATTTAAGAGACAAAACATGAACATAAGAGAAGGGAAGCAAAAATAATATAAAAACTGGAAGGGGGACAAAACATAAGAGACTCTTAAATATGGAGAAAAAAACAGGGTTACTGGAGGGGGTGTGGGAGGGGGCATGGGCTAAAGTGGTAAGGGGCATTAAGGAATCTACTCCTGAAATCATTGTTCCACTATATGCTAACTAATTTGGATGTAAGTTAAAAAAATAAAGTTAATAAAATAAAGTAAATCAAATAAATAAAAAAATAAAAATGAAAGTAAAGTACTATTTAAAAAATAATAAAAAATAAAATTAATAAGTCATAGGGATGAGTGTTTAGCATGGTGACTATAGTTCACAATACTGTATTGTATTTTGAAAGTTGCTAAGAGACTAAATCTCAAAAATTGTTATCACAAGAAAATCTCAAAAATTCTCATCATAAGAAAAACTTTTCAACTTATATGGTGATGGATGTTAACTAAACTCACTGTGGTAATCATTTTACAATATATACATAAATCAAATCATTATGTCATACACCTAAAACTAATACAATGTTATATGTCAGTTATATCTCACTTCAAAAATCATAATAAAGAAAACAGCACTGGGGCACCTGGGTGGTTCAGTCGATTAAGTGGCCGCCTTCAGCTCGGGTCATTATCTCATGGTTCGTGGGTATGAGCCCTGCGGGAGGCCCCTTCTTATAAGAAGGGAGGCCCCTTCTTATGCTCTGTCTCTCCCTCAAAATAATAAATAAACATTTAAAAATTTTAAAAATAATAAAATTAAAATTAAAAAAGAAAAGGAAACAGTAAAAGTAAATAAGTCTTTAAAAACTCATATAATAAATATACAGCATGGGACATTTACTAAATTGTAAAATTTTAAATTATCATTTTCTTCACTCTGACAAAAAATAACTTAAGCCAAAATAATCATAACCCAGCTATCTAGTGGTAAAACATTTTAGTTATTCTTCTCTGATTAAGAAAGTAACCCAGGGGCACCTGGGTGGCTCAGTCGGTTAAGCATCCGACTTCGGCTCAGGTCATGATCTTGCAGTTGGTGAGTTCGAGCCCTGCGTCGGGCTCTGGGCTGATGGCTCAGAGCCTGGAGCCTGCTTCCGATTCTGTGTCTCCCTCTCTCTCTGACCCTCCCCCGTTCATGCTCTGTCTCTCTCTGTCTCAAAAATAAATAAACGTTAAAAAAAAAAAAAAAGAAAGTAACACATTTGGGGCACCTGGTTGGCTCAGTCAGTTGAGCATCTGGCTTCAGCTCAGGTCATGATCTCACGGTTTGTGAGTTCGAGCCCTGCATCGGGCTCTGTGCTGACAGCTCAGAGCCTGGAGCCTGCTTCGGATTCTGTGTCTCCCTCTCTCTCTGCTCCTTCTCCCACTCGTACTCTCTCTCTCTCTCTTTCTCTCTCTCTCTCAAAAATAAACAGTAAAAAGTTTTAAATAAAAAAATGATAATAAAGAAAGTAACACATTTATTTTAAATAAACATGGATAATAGAACAATATGTAAGGAATAAAATAGTAAGCATCTATAAATTCCATCAGTCCAAAATAATCCCTATTAACATTTTTCTCTCTTCTTTCATTTTTTTCTATGTATGTACATGTGTGTGAGCTATATAAACATGTATACATACACACACATGCATGTACATTTTAAATGTTTATTTATTTTGAGAGAAAGTGACAGAGCATGCATGTGAGCTGAGGAGGGGCAGAGAGAGAGGATAGAGAGAATCCCAAGCTCAGCGTGGAGCTCAATCCCATGAACTGTGAGATCATGACCTGATAGGAAATCAAGAGTCAGATGTTTAACAAACTGAGTCACCTAGGTGCCCCTGTATATTTTAAATTAAAGTGGAATTAAACTTTTTGGTATTTTGCTTTTTCCATTTAATATTAAATTGTATATAATTTCCTATTCATTATATTTCTTCAAAAATGACATTCTCAAAGCCTTGTGGAATAATGTCTTCTGGACATGTTATATTTGAGGAAGCCCTATTTGCTGTTCATCTAGATTCTTTTGCATTTTTTACTGTTATCATGAACATAATTTTCTAAGTTTCTCTGATTCTCTCCTTTAGATAAGATTCTAGGGCCACCTGGGTGGCTCAGTCAGGTAAGTGTCTTACTTCAGCTCAGGTCATGATCTCACAGCTCATGAGTTCAAGCGCTATGTCGGTCTCTGTGGTGACAGCTCAGAGCCTGGAGCCTGCTTCGGATTCTGTGTCTGCTTCTCTCTCTGTTCCTCTCCTGCTTGCGCTCTCTTTCTCTCTCTCAAAAATAAACAAAAAAGAAAAAAGTTTTTTTTAAAGATTCTGGAAGTGAAATTACTAAGAAAAGAGGTATGAATATTTTCTAGTAGAGAACATTCTCCATTTTTTATTTGCTGTTCATCTAGATTCTTTTGTATTTTTTACTGTTATCATGAACATAATTTTTTAAGTTTCTCTGATTCTCTCCTTTAGATAAGATTCTAGGGCCACCTGGGTGGCTCAGTCAGGTAAGTGTCTTACTTCAGCTCAGGTCATGATCTCACAGCTCATGAGTTCAAGCCCTGTGTCGGTCTCTGTGGTGATAGCTCAGAGCCTGGAGCCTGCTTCGGATTCTGTGTCTGCTTCTCTCTCTGTTCCTCTCCTGCTTGCGCTCTCTTTCTCTCTCTCAAAAATAAACAAAAAAGAAAAAAGTTTTTTTTAAAGATTCTAGAAGTGAAATTACTAAGAAAAGAGGTATGAATATTTTCTAGTAGAGAACATTCTCCATTTTTTATTTGGTTAAGCCATTCATCATTTAAAAAATATTTATTGGCATGCCTGGATGGCTCAGTCAGTTAAGTGTCTGACCTTGGCTCAGGTCATGATCTCACAGTTTGTGGTGACAGCATCAGGCTCTGTGCTGACAGCTCAGAGCCCGGAGCCCGCTTCAGATTCTGTGTCTCCCTCTCTCTCTCTGCCCCTCCCACCGCCCACACTCTGTCTCTTTCTCAAAAATAAATAAATATTAAAAAAATATATTTATTGAGCATCTACCATATGCCAGATGTTGGAGACACAGAGGTGAAAGTGACACTAGTTGCTTCACAGAGATTACAGAATTTGGTGATGATACAGACAACCCAAACTGTGATAGTGTAGAGAGCAAAATGAAGTTATTCATGTCAGGCAGAGCCCCGTGTCAATCACTGACTCAAGCAGCCAAGGATAATGCAGCTACCAGATATGCCAAGACCCGAGCCAGCTGATGACATCCCAGAACTGATAACTCACAGAAGCAAAGAGGTCTGCAGGGGTCCAAGACTGATAAAATCCCATTTAAAAGGGAGGATTTTTGCAGGAAATTGTCAGACTCTTCAGACACTGACCCCTCTGTGTCTGACCATTTCAAGAAGGCAGCTGCTGCTAAAGGTTTTGCCCGGTTCATCTCCAAACAGAACTGAGATAATTCATTGTTTGAGCATAATAAGCAGTAAGAGCTGCAAGCTGACCAGGCTGGACTGAGGCCTTACCTCAACTGCTTGCCCACAGGCTGACTTTGGGTTTGGTTTATTAACTTCCTACCCCCTCTTGTATTTTGTTGGTTGTGTGGCTGGTCTTGTGCTTCACTTTATGTACCGTGTAAGAAGCCAAGTTAAACACGTGGGTGAAATATCATTGAATTTGGAATTGTGAACCTGTGTTATAATTATGTTAACCTTGCTTTAAGATTGAATAAAGCTGACATTGTAGAAAGACACAATTCATGTGTGTACCTTCATAGCACGCTCATGACAGATAGGAAGTACAGGGTGCCTCCCGTGTGGAGGACTGGAGATACAGGAAAAGTTCCTGAGTATCTGAGATCTGGGGGTCAGAAAGCCTTCCTAAAGAAATTACCAGCCAACCTGGTGCCTGAAGAATGTACAGAAGTTAGCCAGAAATATGTGGGATTTGAGGGGAGGCAGTTTCAGGTAGAAAGAACAGCACGAGCAGAGGTTCTCCTGCTGGAACAAATGAAGGGGGTCTCTTCGGCAGAGAGAGTGTCTATGTATTGGAAGTGGGGAGGAAGCAAGAGATGAGATTGTGATGGGGTTTTGGGGTGATGGTGGGGTTCAGAGCTGATGGCCAAACAAGAATTCTTGAAGACACCTTTGTGCAAAAAGGTGATTTTATTAAAGCACGGGGACAGGGTGCCTGGGTGGCTCAATCAGTTAAGTGTCCCTTCAGCTCAGGCCGTGATCTCACGATTGGTGAGTTCAAGTCCCACAACCGGCTCTATGCTGATAGCTCAGAGCCTGGAGCCTGCTTCAGATTCTGTGTCTCCTCTCTGACTCTGCCCCGCTCACACACACTCTCTCTGTCTCTCTCTCTCTCTGTCTCTAAAACAAATAAACATTAAAAAAATAAATAAAAGTACCAGGACAGGACCCATGGGCAGAAAGAGCTGCATTGGGGTTGTGATGGGTAATTGATTTTATACTTTCAAATTAGGAGGGGTTTAGGGATAGAGTAAGTCTCTAAAGGTATTTTGGAAGCAAGGTTTCCAGGACCCTGAGGGGCTAGCTGTTGTTAGGAAAACACCATTTATTACCGTTTAGTAAAACCTCAGTCATGAGACCCTTCCGATGTGTATCAGGGGCCACAAGCTTGGAGTATGATTGCCAGCATATATCTTGGGAGAGCTGAGATAAAGGAAGTTTCCAAAGGAATTTTTATATGTGAAAGTAAACTTACAGGATCCTGAGGGGTCAGGATAATGTTAGGCCAAGATTCCCTTTTGCCCCTAGCACAGCTCACACAGGCAGCTGAGTAACTAGAGGACGATCACTCTGCCAGTTTCAAGGATGTCAATGGGCTGTAGACAGTAAAGGAATTTAATTTTTAATTTGCCTTTTTTCACACATCACCATGACAAGAACTTAAACCCCCTTACATCTTGATGAGGGTGATATTAGGTCTCTAGGAAACAGAATCTATAGGTTTTTAGAGATGAGGGTATGGATAAGATCGCCTTTTTCTTGCAGTTATACATGAACTGAAGGAGACTCCTGTCCTGCATAACTGTGATCTCTACCAAGTCAACCATTTGCTTTCTTTCCTTTCTTCTGTTCTTGGGCAGCCAGGAGTGTCTGAGGAATATCACACATACCCCACGTTGGGGTGGGGTGCTGTTAGCTTGTACTTTGCCCTCAGCTTGCCCTCCAGTTGTCCAGCCCTCAACTGGAACATAAAGACAGGCAAGATCATACACAGATTTGTAAGCAAAAGTAAGGGATTTCGGCTCTACCCTAAAAGTCTTGGAAGTTTTAAGAAATAAAGTGACTATACAGAAAGCAGGAAGACCAACTAGGATGGGGATATGAATTGAAGTGATTTAAGACTGACAAAATTCTCAGTTTTGCTAAGGTTACTGGATTGATAGAGAACAGTATCTGGATTGGCAGAAAACAGTAGTAAATTCATCTACCCAGCATACTTTGAGTTTGCCTGAGCATTTCTAGACTAGGTAGAGAAATAGATTGAATATCATCAGGTAGTGTAGATTCTAGAGCAAGACTATCCAGGTTCAAACCCCAGCTCTACCACTGAATAGTTTTATGAAGCTGGACGTAGGTAAGATCATGAGAACAACTCACCTCATAGACTTGCCATGAATATTAAGTGAGCGAATCCTTATAAAGCCCTAGAATGATGCCTGGAACATAATTAGAGCTCTCTGTGCCTGCCAGTATAATTTCACAAGAAAACTCACACACTTACATTTATCATGCTATCAGTTTCTTCAAATATCACTTTCTCTGAAAGGTAAATAGGGTTTCATGGTCACATAAGTTTAAACAATACTGAAGAAGAAAAAAAGAAAAAAAGATACCTAATTGAAACCTGATATCACACGTGGCTTTCTGTGGGTTGTGGTCATGACTTAGGAGGTCACCCTACTATGAAAGTCCCTATACCCCCTGTAATTTTCAGATTCCAGAATAACCACTAATAGTATTTCAGTTTATATTCTTTCAATTCTATTTCTGTACACATCAAATTTATAGTTATGTTGTTCTTAAGGACATTCTTCAAGGCCAATGAATTGATCTACTTCATTTTTTAAAAAATGTTTTTTTTATTTTTGAGAGAGAGCACTTGAGAGCACCAGCGGGGGAGGGGCAGAGAGAGAGGGAGACAATCTGAAGCAGGCTCTGTGCTGACAGCAAAGAGCCCGATGGAGGGCTCATACTCACGAGTTTTGAGATCATGACCTGAGCTGAAGTTGGACAGTTAACTGACTGACACAGCCAGGTGCCCCTGATTTATCTCATTTTTTAAAAATGGCTACAATGCTATTCCATTTTATGCAGGTGCCACAGGATTTTGTTTGTTTTTCTTTGTTTGTTTAATCTACTCTCCTCTTTGTGGACATTTATTTATTGCCTGTACTTTTTCTACAGTACAAACAACATGATGAATATGTGTGTGTATACATACGATATACATATCTGTACATTTACATACATACATGTCGATATACATGGATATCTCTGCATTTATTCTATCATATTTATAGGGAGGGGTTTTTGACTCCAGCTTTCTACAAGGAAAACTGATCAAGGAAATTTTAAAATGCATGAGAAATGTGTCAAAATTACCTACCCATTCATTTATGTAAAAGCCCTAGTATTGCAGTCTTCCCTGATGGCTAGCAAGAGGGAAAAATTGTTCCTTTGTTTCCACCACTCACCCCCACCCCAAGCCAGCCCCCCAGGCAACAGAATAATGCCACCCTACCTAACCTCACAGGCAAGTGGAAGAAAACAGAGATTTTCAAGTTGTGATTCTCCACAGGAATCAGACTGCCCCCTAGAGGTCAATTTGGAAGTTTCTGAAGCCTTTTTTTTTTTTTTTTAACTTTTTAAAATGTTTATTTATTTTTGAGAGAGAGACAGAGAACATGAGCGGGGGAGGGGCAGAGAAAGAGAGGGAGACACAGAATCCGCAGCAGGGTCCAGGCTCTGAGCTGTCCACACAGAGCCAGATGTGGGGCTTGAACTCACAAACAGTGTGATCATGACCTGAGCTGAAGTCAGGTGCTTAACCAACTGAGTCACCCAGGCACCCCCTGAAAGTCTTTTTGATTGTCTCAGTCATTGGAATTTGGGATTGGAAGGACTCATATGAACTCTCATTTAGTTTAGTAGGGACCAGGCACACAACAATGTGTAGAATAGTCTCACAATGCAAAATTGTTTCTGAGTATGAATGTCTAGTCCCTCCAAACATTTATAGAGGTTAAAAACCTGTTCATAATTATTTGAGCTTAAACCTATTTTTTTTCACATATAAACAAAACACTTTGCATGCTTTTACTAGACACTGAATTTCCCACAAATGCAACCATTGTGCAAATCTAGGAAAGACTATACTTTACTTGGCCCAGGAGTTTACTGAGTTACTCACCATTTTGGAAAATCATTTCTCTGAAGCCAACTTGGGTTATAGTTTTTGAGTTGGTGATACATTGAAGTGGTTCAGAACAAGCCTCCACAAAATATGCCACTTTGGCCTGTGTACTATTTTGAGGTGAACATGACTGAGGCCCTGCAGGCTTAAGAAAAAGTTAAGAAAAAATTTGCCCTCCATTAACTACCTAGAAGAATCTACATAAGGAGCCTTTCCCACAAGGAGAGTTATTACCAGAGATAAATTTTAACTGAGTGACCAATCTCTATGGCAGGGCAAACATCTAATTATGAAACACCTGCTCTTCTCTTTGCCTGTGAACTGCCCTCCCACCCTCTGAAGCCCCAGTCCTCTAACCCATTTCTTAGCTCAGAATGGCACATATAACTCATTTTACTGCTCTTTTAAAAAAAATTTTTTTTAATGTTTATTTATTTTTGAGACAGAAGGAGACAGCGAGTGGGGGAGGGGTAGAGAGCGAGGGAGGCACAGAATCTGAAACAGGCTCCAGGCTCTGAGCTGTCAGCACAGAGCCCGATGTGGGGCTTGAACCCACAAACTGTGAGATCATGACTTGAGCTGAAGTGGGATGCTTAACCTACTGAGCCACCCAGGTGCCCCTATTTTACTGCTTTTTGAACCTCTCATGTATGTGGGGTTCCTGTACATACAAAATTAAACTTGATTTTCTCCTGTTAATCTGTCTCATGTCAATTTAAATCTTAGCCAGAAGAAACTTTGAAAGATAGAGGAAAAAATTTCTGTCCAACAATATTATAACTGTTTCTATATGCATTTGTACCTACTAGATTCTCATTTTTCTATATAGAGGCCCAAGCAACTCACTATTCATTATGCCTTCTAGTATGATCATACCAAACATTTACTTATTAGCTATATATTAATTTTATAATTTTTTATCAATCATTTATATTTAAACTTGAGCATTAAAATTAAAATCATATTGTTTTTTTAAACTGTATATAAAAACAAGTGAATGGTAAAAATGATGTTACACCATATTTATTACTGAAAGGAGACAGATGAGAAGAAATTTTATAATAATGAGCAAAGCACCTATCTTCATCCCAAAATAGAACTTTATTTATTTATTTTTCTTCAAGTTTTCACTTAAATCCCACTTAATTAACATGCAGTGTAATATCAGTTCCAGGTGAAGGATTTAGTGACTCATCACTTACATACAAAACCCAGTGCTCACGTGGATGGAACTGGAGAGTGTGATGCTAAGTGAAATAAGCCATACAGAGAAAGACAGATACCATATGTTTTTACTCTTAGTGGATCCTGAGAAACTTACCAGAAGACCATGGGGGAGGGGAAGGAAAAAAAAAAAAAAGAAAGGTTAGAGTGGGAGAGAGCCAAAACATAAGAGACTCTTAAAAACTGAGAACAAGGGTTGATGGGGGGTGGGTGATGGGTATTGAGGAGGGCACCTGTTGGGATGAGCACTGGGTATTGTATGGAAACCAATTTGACAATAAATTTCATATTAAAAAAAAAAAAACCCAGTGCTCATCACAACACCTGCCCTCCTTAATATCCATCACCTGTTTATCTCACCCCTCCCACACACACTTCCCCTCCAGTAACCCTGTTTGTTCTCTAGAGTCTGTTTCCTGGTTTGCCTCTCTTTTTTCCCCCCCCTCTCTTAAACTGTTTTGTTTCTTAAATTCCACATATGTGTGAAATCATATGGTATTTGTCTTTCTCTGACTTATTTCACTCAGCATAATAATCTGTAGCTCCATCCACGTTCATTGCAAATGGGAAGATTTCATTTTTTATGGCTGAGTAACATTCCATTGTATATACCTATATACCACTTCTTCTTTATCCAACCATCAGTCCATGGACACTATTTCCATATTCCACATTTCCATATTTTGGCAGTTGTAGATAATGCTGTTATAAACATTGGGGTGCATACATCCCTCTGAATTAGTATTTTTGTGTTCTTTGGGTAAAAAGCTAGTAGTGCTATTGCTGGATCATAGGGTAGATTCACTTTAAACTTTTTGAGGAACCTCCATACTGTTTTCCAGAGTGGCTGCACCAGTTTGCATTCCCACCAACAGTGTAAGAGGGTTCCCCATTCTCTGTAGCCTCGCCAACACCTGTTTCCTGTTGTTGATTTTAGCCATTCTGATGGGTATAATATGGTATCTCATTGTGGTTTTGATTTATATTCCCCTGATGATGAATGATGTTGAGCATCTTTTCACGTGTCTCTTAGCCATCTGTACATCTTCTTTGGAAAAAATGTCTATTCTTGTCTTCTACCCATTTTTAAACTGGATTGTTTTTTGGGTCTTGAGTTTTAGAAATTCTTTACAGATTTTGGATACTAACCCTTTATCAGATATTTCATTTGCAAATATCTTCTCCCATTCCAAAGTTTGCCTTTTAGTTTTGTTGATTGTTTCCTTTGCTGTGCAGAAGATTTTATTTTGATGAAGTCCCAATTGTTTATTTTTGCTTTGTTTCCCTTGCCTCGAGACATATCTAGTAAGAAGTTGTTATGGCCCATGTCAAAGAGGTTACTGCCTGTGTTCTCCTCTAGAATTTTTGATGATTTTCTGTCTCCTCTAAGGTCTTTTATCCATTTTGAATTTGTTTTTGTGTATGGTGTAAGAAAGTGGTCCAGTTTTATTCTTTTGCATGTTGCTGTCCAGTTTTCCCAACAGCAACTGTTGAAGAGACTGTCTTTTTCCATTTGATATTCTTTCATGCTTTGTGAAAGATTAGTTAACCATATAGCTGTGGGTCCATTTCTAGGTTTTCTACTCTGTTCCATTGATCTATGTGTCTGTTTTTATGCCATTATTTTATTTTATTTTTTTGGTGTTTATTTATTTTTGAGAGAGAGAAAGACAGAGAGGGAGCAGGGGAGGGGCAGAGAGAGACACACACACAGAATATGAAGCAGGCTCCAGGCTCTGAGCCTGACAGCACAGAGCCTGACTCAGGGATCGAACCCAAGAACCGTGAGATCATGACCTGAGCCAAAGTCGGACGCTTAACTGGCTCAGCCACCCAGGTGCCCCTGTGCCCCCATTATACTGTCTTGATCACTACAGCTTTGTAGTGTAACTTGAAGTCCTGAATCGTGATGCCATGCCTCCAGTTTTGCTTTTCTTTTTCAAGAGTGCTTTAGCTACTTCAGGACTTTTGTGCCTCCATACAAATTTTAGGATTGTTTTTCGGAGCTCTGTGAAAAATGCTGGTGGTATTTTATAGGGGTTGCATTAAATGTGTAGATTGCTTTGGTAGTATAAACATTTTAACAATATTTCGTCTTCCAATCCACGAGCATGGAATGTTTTTCCATTTCTTTGTGTCCTCTTCGATTTCTTTCATCACTGTTTTTTTTTTAATTTTTTAATGTTTCTTTATTTTTGAGAGAGAGAGAGAGACAGAGCATGAGCAGGGGAGGAACAGAGAGAGAAGGAGACACAGAATCCAAAGCAGGCTCCAGGCTCTGAGGTGTCAGCACAGAGCTTGATATGGGGCTCGAACCCACGGAGTATGAGATCATGACCTGAGCCGAAGTCGGACGCTCAACCAACTGAACCACCCAGGTGCCTCTCATCAGTGTTTTATAGTTTTCAGAATACAGATCTTTTACCTCTTTGGTTAGATTTATTCCTCTATATCCTATGGGTTTTGATGTAATCGTAAATGGGATTGATTCCTTAATTTCTCATTCTGCTACTTTATTATTGGTGTATAGAAATGCAACAGATTTCTGTACTTTGATTTTGTACCTGAAGCTATTGAACTCATGTATCAGTTCCAGCAATTTTTTGGCGGAGTCTTTCAGGTTTTCTATATAAAGTATCATGTTGTCTGCAAATAGTGAAAGTTTTACTTCTTCCTTGCTGGTTTGGATGCCTTTCATTTCTTTTGTTGTCTGATTGCTGACACTGGGACTTCCGGTACTATGTTAAATAACAAAAGTGAGAGGGGCACCTGGATGGCTCAGTCAGTTAAGCGTCTTACTCTTGACTTCAGCTCAGGTCATGATCTCACAGTTCATGAGTCTGAGCCCCATATCAGGCTCTCCGCTGTCAGTGTAGAGCCCACTTTAGATCCTTGGTCCCTCTTCCCTTTTGCCTATCCCCTGCTGGTGCTATCTCTCTCTGTCTCTCAAAAATAAATACGCATTAAAAAAATTAAATAACAAAGGTGATAGTGGACATCCCTGTCTTGTTCCTGACTATACAGCAAAAGCTCTCAGTTTTTCCCCATTGAGAATGATATTAGTGGTGGGTTTTCACTAATAATAAAGGGTGGCCTTTCACATAATGAAGGGTGGCCTTTATTATGTTGAGGTATGTTCCCTGTCTCCCTATTTTGTTGAGGGTTTTTATCATGAATAGATGTTGTGCTTTGTCAAATACTTTATCTGCATCTATGAGAGGATCACATGATTCTTATCCTTTCTTTTAATAATGTGGTGTATCACACTGATTTGTGATTATTGAACCAACCTTGCAACCCATGAATAGATCCCACTTGATCATGGTGAATGATTCTTTTAATGTACTGTTGGATTCGATTTGCTAGTTTTTTGCTGAGAAGTTTTGCATCCATGTTCATCAGGAATATTGGCCTATAGTTCTGTTTTTTAGTGGAGTCTTTGTCTGATTTTGGAATCAGAGGAAGGCTGGCTTCATAGAATGAGTTTGGAAATTTTACTTTCATTTCTATTTTTTTGGAAAAGTTTGAGAAGAATAGGTACTAACTCTTCTTTAAATGTTTGGTAGAATTCCCCTGGGAATTCATCTGGCCCTGGACTTTTGTTTGTGGGAGATTTTTGATTAGTGATTCCATTTCTTTTGCTGCTTATTTTGTTTCTTCCTGCTTCAGTTTTGTTAGTTTATCTGGGAATTTGTCCATTTCTTCCAGATTATCTGATTTGTTGGCACATCATTTTTCATAATATTCTCATAATTGTTTGTGTTCTGTAGTGTTGATTATTATTTCTGTTCTCTTGTTTGTGATTTTATTTTTGGGTCCTTTCTCTTTTCTTTTTTGGTAAGTCTGGCTAAAGGTTTATCAATTTTATTGATTTTTTCAAAGAACTAGCTCCTGGTTTCATTGATCTGTTCTACTGTTTTTTTAGTTTCTATATCACTTATTTCTGCTCTAATCTTTATTATTTCCTTCCTTTTATTGACTTTAGGTTTCATTTGTTCTGTCTCTAGCTCCTTTAGGTGGAAACTTAGGTTATTTATTTGAGATTTTTCTAGCCTCTTGAAATTGGCCTGCATTGCTATATACTTCCCTCTTATGACCACTTTTGTTGATTCCTAAAAGTTTTGGACCATTGTGTTTTCATTTTTATTTGCTTCCTTGTATTTTTATATTTCTTCTTTAATTTCCTGGTTTACCCATTCATTCTTTAGTACCATGCTGTTTAACCTCCATATATTTGTGGTCTTTCCATATTTTTTCTATTGATTGATCTCAAGTTTCATAGCGTATCGTCAGAAAATATTCATGGCATGCTCTCAATCTTTTTGTACTTGTTGAGGCCTGATTTGTGACTTAATATGTGATCTATTCTGGATAATGTTCTATGTGCACTCTAAAACACTCTCAAAGTCTTTTGACTTCCATTTGCATGATAAATGTTTCTCCATCCCCTCACTTTCAATCTGCAGATACCTTTAGGTCTAAAATGCATCTCTTCTAGGCAGCATATAGATGGTTCTTGGGTTTTTTTTGTTTTTGTCTTTTACCCATCTGGCAAGCTATGTCTTTTGGTTGAGGCATTTAGTCCATTTACATTCAGAGTAATTATTGATAGATATGTATTTAGTGTCATTTTTTACTTGTTTTGTCATTGTTTCTGGAAATTTTCTCTGTTCCTCTTTAATCTTTGCCACTTTTAGTCTTCCCTTCTGACTCAGAGAGTCCCCTTTTATATTTCTTGCAGGGCTGGTTTAGTGGCCATGAACTTTTTTAGTTTTTGTTTGGGAAATTCTTTATCCCTCCTTTCTATTCTGAATGATAGCCTTCTTGGCAGAGTACTCTTGGCTACAGATTTTTCCCATTTAGCATATTGAATATATTACACCACTCTCTTCTGGCTTGCCAAGTTTCTGTGGACAGATCTGCAGCTAGCCTTATAGGTCTTCCTTTGTAAGTTATGGACTTCTTTCATCTTATTGCTTTTAGGAATTTTTCTTTATCACTATATTTTGCAAATTTACCTACAATATGTCTTGGTATTGGCCTGCCATTGTTGATTTTGATGGGAAATCTCTCAACCTCCTGGATTTGAATGTTTGTTTCCTTCCCCAAGTTTAGTGGGGTTTTCAGCTATTATTTCCTCAAATTAACCTCCTGCCCCCTTTTCTCTCTCTTCTTTTTTGGGGACTCCTATGATATGAATGTTATTACATTTGATGGAGTCACTGAGCTCCCTAAGTCTATTCTTGTGGTCCATAGTTCTGCTTTTTCTGTTTTGATCACCTTCATTATTTTCCATTATTCTATCTTCTATATCACTTATTTGTTCCTCTGCTTCTTCCCTCCTTGTGGTCATTACATCCAGATAGTTTTGAATCTCAGTTATTGCATTTTTAATTTCAGAATGGATATTTTTTTACTCTTGTATCTCTGTGGTAAGGGACTCCATAATCTCTTCCATGCTTTTCTCAAGCTCAGAGAGTATCCTTATGATTGCTGCTTTAAATTCTCCATCAGGTGTATTATATCTGTTTCACTTAGATCTCTGACCATAACCTTTTCTTCTTTCTTTTGGAATGAATTCCTCTATCTTTTTCTGTGTCTTAGAAAAGTCTATTATATTTCCTGCTCTTGAGAGTAATAGCTTTATGAAGAGGTCATATGATGTCAAGGGTCTGGTGTTTCAGGGAGTGTCTCTGGTGTGTGCTGTATGCATTGTGCTGCTGTATTGGCTGCTTTATCCCTCAGGTCAGTTGCCTGTGAAGTTCTCCTTGCCTATAGTGGGCTGTGTCTGGACCTTAGCCAGGGTGGGGCAAGTTTTGACTAGACATGCTCTGGTCTACTTGTTAAATGAGACCTGATGCTACTTCCACTAGAACAGAAGAATTGCAGAACTCCATGGTCAGTAGACATGGTATGTGCAGAGATTTCTGCTGGTCTTCTGGGGAAGGGGCCCACTGCACTACTCCTTAGGCACACTTGTCAGAGAAAAGCAGTACCAGCAGAGCACAGAGGGGTAGGACTTCCTATAAGGAGGTTAGGCAGCCAGTGTTGGCCTTGTGCTACGTACTGAAGTTGGTTTATGCTAAGGGGTGGGGGGAGGAAAATGGCACCAATCAGTTCCTTTGTCCTAGCAGAGAGGAGTCCATGCTTGCTGCTCTCAGGAAGGCCCTCCCAGAAGAGCAAATAATTTTCCCTTGTGTATCCCAGGTGTTTTTCAGAGCTCTGTTTTCATGCTATTGTCTCCGTCTCCGGGTTGCTTGCCTGCCTGAAACAGTGCAGTGCACTTTGGGCTCTATTCCAGCCAAGACTACTGACTTTTAAAATGTCAAACATTAGGGATGTGCTGTGGCAAGGGCCTGCACTGGTCTTCTGGGGGGAGGGTCTCACTGCGCTGGGACCAATGCAGATTTGACTGAGAATGGCAGTCACAGCAGAATGCAGGGGCATGGGGTTTGGAACAAAGCAGGCTAGACAGCCAGTATCTGGGTCAGCTGCCCTCAGCAGGTTTCTGTGCACCTATGCTGAGGGCCACAGGAGGGAAATGGTGCCTGCCTGCTTTTTTGTCTCCAGAGAGGTGATTCTGTGAATGCCACCTCTCACAAATGCACCCCAAGAAGAGCAGTCTCTCCCCATGCACCTTAGGTAATTCTCAGATCACTCCCTCTGCTCTAGGGTTGCTTGCCTGCCTTCTCTCTATGAGTAGAGCAGTGCCCTCAGAACTCTGTCCCAGCCAAGCCCACAGACCTTTAACACTCCAGTCTCTAAGCCCCTTTGGTTGCAAGAACTCACAAAAATCAGCCCCTTCCCCCAGCCAATGGCTTTGGGGAAGTGTTCTCCTTGTGCTCATCCCTGCGTGCTCCACTCTCTCTCACCTTTCTCTCTGACTAGGGCTCCCTCCCCTCAGCAGCACCCATGATCCATTTCTCTTAAACCACATCTCCACATACATCCTACCTTCCTCCTTCCTACCTTCTGTCCCTCTAGTTGTGCAGCTTGTTCTGTCAGTCCTCAGGTCAATTTCTTGGGTATTCAGAATGATTTGATAGTTATCTACCTGTTTGAGGGACAAGAATAGCCCAGGTTCCTCCTATTGCACTGCTATCTTAGCTTCCCCCAAACAGGACTTTAATCTTACTTTCCCTTAATCACAAGTTCCCTTCTAAAAACCAAGGAGATCCCAAAGTCCTTTAGCAACCATTAACTGTGTCTCATTTCCCCCCCTGCTTTCAGGCTTCGCATACCTAGGACATCTTTCTCAGACAGGACTCAGATTTTACCTCTTAGAGAGAACACCTTTACCACTACACATCTGTGTTTCTCACTAAACTGAAAGTGACACAGCCAGGTTCTATTCATTGCAGTATCTGGCACATAGTGTGTGTTCAATAAACATTGGTTAGATTAAAACTTAGGGAATTTGGAGTTTCCAAGTTGGTGAACACGTGGAGATTTGGGGAGAATGGTGTGCCCAGAGAACATGACAGTCCTGCACTCTTTCCCAAAGACCTTGCCCTGTGCATCTCTTCCATCTGGCTATTCCTGAGTTATATACCCTTTTACATTTTACTAGTGACCTAGATCAAACATTAAAGAATACGTGGTGAGGCACCTGGGTGGCTCAGTCAGTTAAGCGTCCAACTTCAGCTCAGGTCATGATCTCACAGTTGGTGGGTCCGAGCCCCCCATCGGGCTCTGTGCTGACAGCTCAGAGCCTGGAGCCTTCTTCGGATTCTGTGTGTCTCTCTCTGTCCCTCCCCTGCTTGTGCTTGTGCTCTCTCTCTCTCTCTCTCTCTTGAAAATAAACAAACATTAAAAAAATTTTTTTAATAAAAAAATGTTAAAAAAGTACATGAATACAAATATTTGCTTAAGGATGAGTGAAGAGAACACAAGACAGAAAGAAAAAAAAGCTGGTGGAGCTAGGTATATAAATTAAGATAAAAGGGGCGCCTGGGTGGCTTAGTCCAGCTTTGGCTCAGGTCATGATCTCACGGTCTGTGGGTTTGAGACCTGCATCACGCTCTGTGCTGACAGCTCAGAGCTTGGAGCCTGCTTCAGATTCTGGGTCTCCCTCTCTGTGCCCCTCTCCAACTCATGTTCTGTCTCTCTCTGTCTCTCAAAAATAAATGGTTAAATAAATAAATAAATAAATAAATAAATAAATAAAGTTAATGCTATCGCTGAACACATTTTGACTACCTAAATAAAAGTGACACTGTAAAAAAAAAAAATAAACTGGGGAAGAGGCTTGTGGAAAGTACAATTACAAAAGAAATCCACATGGTGACTGAAGGAAAAATGAGAGAAATGAATGGTAGACCATGGAATACTTACAGACACATGATTAGAGTAAATTTGAGAAAGCATACCAAATGAAATGTTAAAGATAATATCAAATATGAAAGAAAATGTTACTGAAATGAAGACAGTGCAGATGGGTGGTCTCATTGTCCTCCAAGAAAATGACATTCACAACTACAACAATACATATCATGATGTGGTCAATTAAACTTCACAGTAAAAATGCAACACTTTATACTTTAAGAAATGCTGTAGTTCATTTACAAGGATAAAAATAAATGCCGTCTGAGTTACTTGTAATTAATAAAACAACATAAAAGAAAATAAATATCTAGAACATTCTGAAGGGAAAAATAAAATAAAACAGGAAATTTGCACCAAAAGACTTACCTGAAGATAACGAAAAGAGATAAACTATGTATTGAGGGTTTTCAAGTAGCTGTCAAGAAAGTTATCCAAAACTTGGAAATAAGGCAGAAAAGGTGAGTAGCCCATCCTTTCTGCATCACGTGGGGATAAAGCTCACCCAAGTATTGACAAGAACAAGTTGCCAACAAATTGTTAAGGTCTAGATAGTAAATATGTTAGGCTTTGTGGGCGTTAGCACTCTTGAGTACTCAGGTCTTCCACTGTAACACAAAAGCAGTCATAGGCAGTAAGGAATGACCTTGCTGAGTTCTAATAAAACTTTATTTATAAAACACATGGGCTAGAGGTGCTTGGGTGGTTCAGTGATTAAGTGTCCGACTTCGGCTCAGGTCATGATCTCAGGGTTCATGGGTTCAACCTCCGTGTTGAGCTCTGAGCTGACAGCTCAGAACCTGGAGCCTGCTTCAGATTTGGTGTCTCCCTCTCTTTCTGCCCCTCCTCCTACCCCTGCTCATTTTCTGTCTCTGTCAAAAATAAACAAAACAAAACAAATCACATGGGCTAAATTTGGCCAGAGGATCATAGTAATGTAAAGTTTACCTCATTATTTACTATTGATTAAAGGTCCCAGAATTAGGATATTACTTGTGTTAAACAAGAAACATGACCAAAATGGAGTCACTTATGTTAAATCCCACCAAGCTTTACCGCCTAACCTAAATGCAGTTTGAGTCTCTCACAAGAGTGGAATTTTAAACCAATTGGTCTGGAAATTTCTGATCAGCACTAATGAGGTCATCTTATGATAAGAAGACCTGAAACAATCCTTTCTTTTCCCTCCCTAATAGCTTCCTTGCCCCACCCTCCTTCCTATAAAAACTTTCCATTTTGCACAATTCCTCAGAGCATCTACTTGCTAGAGGGGATGCTGCCCATCTGTGAATCCTTGAGTAAAGCCAATTAGTTCTTCAAATTTACTCAGTTGAATATCTGTTCTTTAACACTTGTTAACTTGAAGATTTTTGTCTGCAAGAGATGCAAATAACTTCTGTCAGTGGAACTGATAATTCCAAAGATTTATGGCCAATTGAGTATTTTATATTTCATACATCTTATTCTATAAATGTCCTTGCTTCTTTAAATTTGTCATAATATCTTGGCTGGTTCCTTCATTAATTAATGCATTAAATGAAATCTTTGAAATGTGCTCATTTTGTATTTGCTAGACAGTCGTGACTTTACCTTTTTGAACATTATACTCTAACATATATCGTAAGGGGGCAAACAGTCACAGGTCTTTTCTGCTATAACAGGGAAAGGGCCAGTGGTTATACATGCTGCCTTTCCACAAGTTTTGAAAAGGCTGATTAACACTATAAAATAGAGATGTAAATAACTGGCTCTAACTTCAGTTTATTTCAAATCTTGATGGACAGGTAGCTGTAATAGCCAAAACAGATATCTTATGAAACCTCTTCATACACAACAATTGGGGTGAAGTTTGTTTTAACAATACTTGGGGCACCTGGGTGGCTCAGTCTGTTGAGCATCTGACTCTTGATTTCGGCTCAGGTCATAATCTCACAGATTGTGAGTTTGAGCCCAGCATAGGGCGTTGTTCTGACAGCTGAGCCTGCTTGAGATTCTGTCTCTCTCCCTGTCTCTCTGCCCCTCCCCTACTCATGCTCTCCTTCTCTCTCTCAAAATAAATAAACATTAAAAAATAGTTAAAGTAAATCCATATTTCAAATAGGGTTGATCATTTTGAATTTTTGACCAGCTTCTTGTAAAATATGCTATATTCTTGGGGTTTTTTCTTTTTAAGTAGCTGACAAAGATCTTCTAGCACTGTAAGAGTATTTGTCAGTGCTCCCATGGATTCCTATTTGATGGCACATACATTATTTTTTAAACCAACAATTTCTCAGTAGGAGTCTTTTAAAGTCACTTGTCCATGTGTAAGGACAAATTTAACTGAAACTAGATATTATCTGCCCTTTAATCAGGCACTCATAATCTGCACTATATTACTACACTCTAAAGAGGTTCAGAGAAGGAAGTTACCACTATGTGAAGCTTCTATTCTTCCCCAAGAAAGTGACATGTGACATAAATTCAGGGTGAGAAACCCAGTGTAAAATAGTATGTTAAATCCTAGTACTAAGTTTAAATTCTTGCTTGCTTTTTTGATAAAAATAAAATGAAGCAGAAATTCTGTTTTTTAATTCCTGCATCCCAGTGGTTTTTCTTGCACTCTCCTAGGGTACACGTAGCCCCCGTAGAGTCTGAAAAAAGGATGTCATTACTTTGCAAGTCTGAGGTTTGGCAGTCACTAAGTGGGTACCACCACTTGGTGGCAGTGGTGTCCCACAACTGTGGGATCTGTTTTGCAAGGATAAACCTTTTCTTAAAAGATTAAGTGTAAATAATTAATAGCAAACAATGACAATGTGCATTCAGCCCTACACAGGCCCTTCCTCGTGACTGTTGACAGTGCTGAAGTTTACCTAAGTCCTGTGCTTCTGGAAAGCAGTGATGGTAAAGAACACCTCCCCCAATATTTTGCTTTCCCGAAATCTCCCCCATTCCTTTGTGTTCTAGGAAAGGGCTTACTCAAACAGTCACCCTTACCCATTTGGCTTAGATAAACCTCACTGTCCACCCTTTCTTATGACCCCCTGAATTCTCACAGATGATTTCTCTGTTTAACTGTAACCAGGCCAAATGCAGATCTTTTCCTCCCTTTTCAGAACGTGATGACCAGAGCAGGCACAGATCTTCCAACTTCCCCTTCTTTGTTGTAATTGATGAGCTAAGATTAGAACTATTTGTTCTCCCTGAAACTAGCTAACCACAGAGAAAAATATTTCGTATTCAGCTACCTCACTGAGACTTCTGCTTACATAACAACCCAACTCTAAATCATCCCACTCATTGTCTGCTTACTCCTCCCTATATAAATCTAAGGCAATACCCCTCCCCCAGAGGCACCCTGATAGCCCAAATAAAAGCAATCTCCTTACTTGTCTGGTTTTGCTTTGACACATCCACCAACTCATCCTTAAAAAGCTTCACCCTCACCAAACCTAAGCCAATTACTACTTTTCCTGTACAATGTCTCTTAGATAAGTCTTCTCCCAAAAGAGATACCTCTTCATATTTAATACTGAGATAGGGAAACTGAAGGGACTCCATTTTAGAAAGGCTCTATTTCCACCATTTCTCTGCTAAATCCCATTTATTCATGTTCTATATTTTGCATCTGAGTAAACCAAAGAAGATATGTTCCTATTCTAGAGGGGAAGCAAGAAAGTTGATCATTCTCTGAGTTTCGTCTTAGGCCCCCAAACACCTGATAACATCTCAAAAGAACTGGATCCCAAACATGTTCCAGGAGATCAGCTTCAAACAAATCTTGATTGACACTGCATCAATACCTTTAGTGGTGCCTTTGGTGATTTATGGAATAACATCTATCGTTTACCTGACACTCACCTGTGATTGCACCCCATCCTAGATTCCTGAAGGAATACATACCCTGGACCTCTTTCCAGTATAAATCCTTCACCTCAAGCAAAGGAGAGATTCACTTCTCCTTTTCCAAGTCTTCCAGAGCTTCCATCTGCTATAGTCTATCACTTAACACTATTCAATAAACTCTCTTCTCACTTGCTCCTGGCTTGCATTTGATTTCTATCCTGCACAAAGCCAAGGACCTTCTTGGCTGGTCCTGCGGGACCCACTCTGGGCCCTTGGACCTGGTCTGCCTACATCAATACCCAAACTTCATAGAACATACTTATCTCTCAATATAACATTTCCAGCCAACATTTACATAGAAAAATCTTCTATTTGTGTCTTAACCATAATACAATATTTTTAACAAAATAATATAGAAAAATGTCTTTCATTCTAAATACTATTGATGTTTCTTCAGAGTCAGTTGTGGGTTGCATTATGTGTCCCTCCCCCCTCCCAGTATATTGTAATTCTAACCCTTGGTACTTGTGAATGTGACCTTATTTGGAAATAGGGTCTTTGCAGATGTAATTAAAATGTAAGTTTAGGGGCACTTGGGTGTCTCGGTCAGTTAAGCAACTGACTCTATGTTTTAGCTCAGGTCATGATCTCATGGTTTGTGGGTTCAGGCCCCACATTGGGCTCTGTGCTGGTGGTGTGGAGCCTCCTTGGGATTCTCTGTCTCTCTCTCTCTCTCTCTCAAAAAAAAATTTTTTTTTAAGTTAAAATGAGGTCATACTAAAGTGGTATGGGCCCATGATCCAATATGACTGGTTTCCTTTTAAGAAGAAAAGACACAGGGACAGACACACACAGGGAGAATGCAACGTGAACATGTAAGCAGTGATTGCAATGATGCATCTGCAAGTCAAGGAACATTAAGGATTACTGGCAACACCAAAAGCCAAGAGAAAGGCATGAAACTGATTCTTTCTTAGAGCCTTCACAAAGAGCCTGGCTGTTAACCACTTTGATTTGGGGCTTCTGGCTTCCAGATTAGTAAAAGAATAAACTTCTAGGTTTTTTTAAACTTTCCAATTTATGGTGATTTGTCATGGCAGCCCTAGGAAACTAACAAAGATCCTGTTCAAATTTTTGAAAATGGTGGAATTGAGTGTCTTGAAAAGGAGTGTAGTACAGGACCATTGGTGGTATGAAAGCAAAAATTTCACTGGAGAAAGTTAAACTGGTGCAGGAGACTTTATCTGAGGCTACTGCAATAGGAGAGAGGCCAGCACGAAGTCTGAACTCAACTCCACAGCAGCAGACTGGGCAGGGCTGTTTATGGGCTGGGGTGAGTTAGTGGAAAAGTACTGGAGGATGTTAGGGGGACATCACAGGCCATCTGTATTTGCTAATGGGCTTTATCCAAAGAAAAAATAAATGTCTCTTATCTTTACGACAAGAAATAGTTTTGTAACTTGGAGCAAGAAACCTTGGAGTTGGCTCCTATCCCACCATGGAAGCTGAGAGATAGGGGTGTTATATCCTTTGCTAATTAAATTTCAAAGAGATGGTTCCTGAGATTTTCCTGGGTTGTAAAACTGATCAGAGGCTTTTAATAGATTTATATCTCAGAGGGGTAGAGAAAGAATTTACAAGTTTTCTAAAGTAAATATTCTAAGAAAAGGGAGTTGAGGCGCCTAGAGTCAGAAAGAAGCCTGTTTAAATGAAGTCAAGTTAAAGAAAACATTAAACCATCTTGGTCAGTGGCCTTTGTACAAAATCTGCTGTTACTGATTATATTAATTATTTGGTGAAAAAGAAATAATATCTTAAGCACTTCACACCTAAAAAGATGGTTTGGATTTTTAAACATTATATATAGGTATATTACCACACTTTAGTTGCCTGTTTAAGAAATTGGTTGAGGGCTTGGGGTTGACATAACATGTTTTCCTACCTAAATAAATGAGAAATAGGCTCCAGATTAGCATTTGCATGCAGAACACCTGGTTTTCAGTAACAGATTACTGATGGACAGCAGAAGATGACTACATTTCTGAATTATTTATTTTTTTAAGAAATTTTTGAATCATAGACCCAAATCTCTTTTAAAGCACCACCTAACTGACATAGTGATTCAGTGCATACCCACCACATTCTAAATCCTAGAACAAGACCATGTTTAATGAGCTTTCTCCCTGTACCCCCCACTTCTGCCCCCACTCTCATCAAGATCCAGGACAGATGGGCCATCAACTCAAAGACCAACAGCAGGACAGGCCCACTGGCACATTGCCTAGAAAGCTTGGGAGGGAATAACAAACATCTGTTCTAAAATCCGCAACACAGATCCAAGAAGGAGACAGCTGCTAGCCATATTCCTTCTTTCCCAAGGCAATACTTTTAAATTGCTGTTGGAAGCTAAGAATTAAAAAACAAAAACATATACAATAGAATAGAAAATAACAATGCATTAGGTGTTATAAGACTAAGTATTGGTTCAGTCAGGTAGGTATAAATGTAAGTAGATATGTATGTATGTATATATGTCCTCGGTAATAATATAAGGTGCATTCCTTGGAGAACTCTTCTAGGAAGTCCCCAGTAGTTACTTGAAGGGAAGGGAAACCCAGTTAATACTAAATGTTGTAGACATCAATAGGCCAGGATTTGAGATCTTATCTCACACTTTCAACTCACCTACCAACTTATATTACTGGTAGCCCAAATCAGTCGAATTTTCAGCTGTCCTAAGTTTGGCATTTGAAACCCAAAGCTCATTGCATTACCACTGTCCTCTGGTTTCTCTAGCCTCCTGGCAAGCAGCTTCTTTCACGTGCTTCTGGTAGACCAGTAAAGAACAAAACCAGGCAGATAATTTTTTTTTTTAAAGTCAGGGCAATCTTATTTCTGTAAATAGATAGATAAAGACAAAAATAATCTCAGAGGACTCTTGAAAACATCTTAAATCAAGCTCCATCATTTTTATAAATGAGAAATAGTTAATGCCATTGACATGAAGTGATGTACTTGAGATCACATAGCAACATGGCGATAGAGTGAGAACCTCGGTCTTCAAATTTCCCAACCAGGGTTCTCCCTGCTAACTCCATGCCTGCTGATGGAGAGGAGAGTACTCAGGTGTGGATAGCTGGCATTCTTCTCCATTCTTCCTGCATATACCTGGAGTAAAAATGCCTTGAGGGAGGACCCTGAATGCACTAATTTGAGTTGAATGTCAATAACCATACAGCAGTTACTTAAGGTACTGGAGGATGGGACAACCAGGAGTCTTGTGAGTAGTGAGTTTCTGTATCTGTGGCTTACTGATGACTATTTATCTACAGTTTATTAAAACACCCAAAGAGAAAACAAAACTACAAATGGTTTGAAACTTAACATTTTTCTAAATATATAAATAAATAAAATTTTCTAGTTATACCTCATTAAGGCAGAACTGACAAAAGAGGAGTTTTCTTACCCTGACTTCGAAGACAAAATTCTATAAGGTGAAAGCTCTAATGAAAGTTTGGGAATATTTCTGCCATTTTTCATTGTTCAATAGATACAATCCTAATTCATTGCATTATTATTTTTTTTTAATTGTGAAAGGATTCCCACCATCTAGTTAATTAATGCATCCATCCTTATATATACATTTTTAATGAGAACATTTAAATTCTACTTCCTTGGCAAATTGCAGTTATATAATACAGTGTCATCAACTATAGTCACCATGTTTTACATTAGATTCACAGACCTTATTCACCTTATAGCTGAAAGTTTGTACCTTTTACCAACCTCTTTATTTCTCCCACTCCTCAGCCCCTGGCAACCACCTTTCTACTGTCTTTTCCCATGAGTTTGACCTTTTTTTAAGATTCCATATAGAAGTGATATCATGTAGGGCACCTGGGTGGCTTAGTCAGTTAAACATCTGATTTCAGCTCAGGTCATGATCTCACAGTCCATGAGTTTGAGCCCCACATCGGGCTCTGTGCTGACAGCTCAGAGCCTGGAGTCTGCTTCAGATTCTTTGTCTCCCTCTCTCTCTGCCCCTCTCCCACTCATGTTCTGTCCCTCTCTCTCTCCAAAATAAAGAAACACTAAAAAAATAAGTGATATCATGCAGTATGTCTTTCTCTCTTGGTTTATTTCACTTAGCATAATGACCTCAAAGTCCATTCATGTTGTCACAAACGTTAGGATTGCCTTCTTTCTCACGGCCAAATAATATTCCATTGTATGTCTATACCATCTTTTTTTTTCTATCTTTTTTTTTTTCAATATATGAAATTTATTGTCAAATTGGTATACCAACTTCTTTATCATCCATCTGTTGATGGACACTTAGGTTGTTTCATACTTTGGCTATTGTGAACAGTTTGGTAATAAACATGGGAGTGCAGATATCTCTTCAGTATTCGGTTTTAATTTCCTTTGAATACATACCCAGAAATGGGATTGTTGGATTATACAGTAGTTCTATTTCTAATTTTTGGAAGAAGCTCCATACTGTTTCCCATAGTGGCTCTACCAATTGACATTCCCATCAAGAGTGCACAAGTGTTCCCTTTTCTCCACATCCTTGTCTTCTCTTGTCTTCTTTATAATAGCCATTATAACAAGCATGAGGTGCTATCATTGCAATTTTGATTTGCATTTCCCTGATGATTGGTATGTTGGGCACCTTTTCATGTACATGTTGGTCGTTTGTGTGTTTTCTCTGGAAAAATATCTATTCAGAACCTTTGCCCATTTTGACTGGATTAATAAATACATTATGTTATAAGATAATAAATAAATCTTAACTAATTTTAAAAGCGGTTTTTGAGAAAGAGAGCACAAGTGGGGGGAGAGGGGCAGAGGGAAAGACAGGGAATCTTAAGCAGGCTCCATGTTCAGTGCAAAGCCCAATGCAGGGCTCAATCCCACAACCCTGGAATCATGACCTGACCTGAAATCAAGAGTCAGATGCTCAAGTGACTGATCCATCCAGGCACCCCAATCTTAACAAATTTTAAATAAGCTATACATGTAATTTCTAACATTCCTTTTTTTGACCCAAGTCAAAAAAAGCATGACTGCACAGAGTTCAGATCCTAATATTTATGGCCAGCCCAATGTAAAGTTGGCAGGTGGCTCCTGTCAAAATCCAGAAACTGTTAAAAATAAAATCAATAATTTGTACTTAGTAAGAGTTTATAGTACACAGAAGAACAGTTTGCAAACTGGGAGTCTACAAACCAACAGTGACTTGAAGCCTAGAGACATGTTATAGGCAGCTTATATAGTAAACACATGGGAACTATTTCATCTTTATAATGACTGGTTACAGCATTGGGATTTTTCCAAGCAACAGGGAATTGGTTAAAAGTGGTCTTCTTATGCCATTTTTGGAAAAAAATTTCAGAGGCATTTCCAAGGAACAATCCAAGTTGTTTTGCTTATGTTGCAGAATAAGTTATATTAGGTTTTGCTTACATGGTGTAACTTGTTCTGTCCATTCAGGGAATTTTCAAGTTTGGTCTCCATTTTGTATTTATTTTAACTCATATAAAAAGGTGTTCACTTGAGATATTAACATAAGTTTTTCTCTTACACAACAAGCAATTAAGATAAGACACTAATAGGTTCTGGGTAGACAAAAGAAACAAGACAGATAAGGTCCCAGTCCTTGCCAAACTTACAGACCAGTGGGAAAACAAACCACAAAAACTGAACAAGGAAAATTGGTCCTAACAAATTCCATTAAAAGCTATAAAAAAAAAATAATAATAACAAGGTACTTTGCGTGAGAATAAAAGAACTACCTAAAACAGGTTGGGTGGTTAAGAAAGGTTTCTTAGAAGAGATGACATTTAAGTAGAAAACTAAATGAGAAAGCCTACTATGGTTGGTTGAAGGAGAAACTTCAGGAAGACAGAGAGCATGTAAAATCTTGGGATAGGAAAGAACCTGTGTATTCCGGGACTGAAGAGAGGTCTGGATATTTGGAGTTTAGTGAGTAAAGGGTATAGTTTGCTTTGTCGTTAGCTTCAACCCTCTGTCCTAAAAGGAAAGTATATTGTACCCTGGTAAATAAAACAGATGAAGGCATAACTTCTTGGATCAAAAAGGTTAATAAAACACCATCTACATGAATGCCTTAGCATGTGAAATACTTAGAACTATGCTTGGCTCATAGTAAATGCTCAACAAATGTTGGCTTTTTTTTTAAGTGTTTATTTTTGAGAGAGATAGAGTGTGAGCAGGAGAGGGGCAGAGAGAGAGAGAGAGAGGGAGACACAGAATCTGAAGCAGGCTCTAGGCTCTGACCTGTCAGCATAGCTAAAGTCAGACGCTTAGCCAGCTGGGCCACCCAGGCACTCCAAATGTTGGCTTTTTAAAAAGACAAGTGTAGAGAGTTTTATTCCTCGTTTTCCAACCTTCCAGGTGCCCCAGAAGGGCACTCAAAGAAATGCCTAGAATTCCAAGAACAGAATTTGATAATCATTACACTGTTGCTGCTGCATCACAGAGGAATAAGAATTTCTGAAACCATGTTGTTTATAAAATCAACTTAATACAAAGAGCCTTTCTGGACACTTGATTAGTGAGGAATTCTGATTAAAACTTACACCTGGTGCCGGAAGCTGCGCTGTCCAACCAGCCTGATGGCGGGGCCCAGGCGGTGGACGCATCGGGACTGCAGGGCAGCCCAACGACAGTGAAGCTTCTTGTACTCTCGCTTTTATGTAGTTTGGCCTTAATAAAAGTACCTGGGGAATTGTCTGTTGAGGAATCGCCCTTGACAGGCCCCCTGGGCAAAGAACCATTGGGGAAAGAAAATAAGGTTCCGCAAGGAAATTGTGCAGCCCTACATTAGCCCTTGCCACCCCCTATAAAGACTCCTCTACCTAAAGGAAGGATAGCCTCATACATTTGCCAGCAAAGGAGGAATAAATGGATTTGAAAGCCCCACTCCGGCGACAAAGGAGTGTATCTACGGGCACAAATTACTCCAAGCCCTAGGCCCACTTGGCCCCCAGGAGGCATTCCAGATGATGACTGAACCTAGTCGGTTAAGGTACAGAATGGTTCATTAGTTCCTAGATGCATTGTCTCTCTGGGAATGCATAAGGCGTGGGTTCCTAAGGCCCTCTTGGCCCCCTCCTGGCACCTCAGACCGAGGCGAACACTTTTGTTCCTCAAGCCACAAGTGGTTCAGGGAAACAACCAAGAGGTCATGTCCCTGTAACTGTTCCACTTGAGGTGTTGAGAGATAGATGAACTTTCATGAAAACGGCAAAGCAAATGCTCTATAGATTGTAGATAAACGTAGATACATAATGAAAATAATGTAAGAAATTAATCAATAAGCAAAGGGCAGGAGGGAACGTTATGAGAAAATAACCATGTTATTCCTTAAAGGGTGATTACACATAGGAACATTTTTAGAATTAGATAATGCCAGAAAACGTAGATGACGTATGCTACAAGGAAATTGCTAACAAATATAATGCCACATTTGCCACAATAAAGCGGCCAGTTCAACACACTGCTGTTGTCTGTGTCCATTTTTATTTTATTTTATTTTTTTTCACTTTTTTGCCGACACCATTCATCCTTCGGGAACCCCTGGAACTGCTGGAGCTGGACTCCAGAAACCTGGGTCTTGATTTATGGAGACTCTTTTACAAAACATAATACTAAGAAATAAACAATGTAGAGAGTTTCAGATAATTTATTCAGTCAATTGTGCTTTAAGTAGCAAAAGAGGGCCATCAAGAAAAGAGAGATGGCAAAATGTGATCTGGTCCAGTGCTTCTCAAACATTCACACTTAAGGATCATGTGAAAAATGTTAGAACAACACTAGGGCTTCTGATCTGGCAGTTTCAAGGTGGGTTTTGAGAATCTGCATTTCTAACAAGTTCCTAGAGGATGCTGGTGTTGCTATCTTGGCGACTGCACTTTGAGAACCCCTCTAGATCCTGCAAATCAGGAAAAAATTAAAAGGAGCCAGATTGAGGGGGCAGGTCATGCCCAAGTATGCAGTTCTTTTAGGCCAAAATAGTCATCTCTCATAGTTAGAGGTGGGTGAGGTTTAGCCGCTCATTGGCACCCTCCCTACCAGGTCATGGTGAAGGCAAGTCTGAAGCACACAGACATTCATTTGCAAATAGATACAAAACAATTCAGAAACCCTGTACTGTTCAACAAAGACCTGCTATCTGTCCCTTCAGGTTCTTGGAACACATCTAGCCTAACAAGTTCAGGCAGTTAATCAGGATGAGAGTCAGCCTTAGAGGCTCCAAATCCTCTGAACCCATGGCAGGATGCAAGATGTTTAGGGATTAAGATCTGGATGCCATCCTTAGGGCTATAGGCCTCCAGAACTCTGAATTCTTTGACAAGGTTCATGCAAGAATGGAAGCATTGCTAAAAATCTTTCAGCCAATCCATATTTCTTGATTTATCACTAATGTCATCCATAAACACTCATTTCTAATATTCATTTTGATAATTGTAGAGTTTCTGGGGTTCCAGAAATAAAGATAACTTGAACTTTGTGGTGGCTACTTCTAGACTGTGATCTTTCTAATTAATTAGCCCTGTTGGTACACCACTGAACTACCCCTACAAGACACCTGCTTGATAGAACACGGTTTATGCTAATATTTGTAAATCACAATTACTTTGCAAAAGTCACAAGATACAGTAAAACTTCAAAAGTGAAAAATGATTTTTGATAAATTTGAGGAAAGACATAACATTCACAGATTTACTAGAAAGTAGAGTGTACTCCGATTTGGGTTGGCACGTGGTTGTGGCTTAACAATGACCCAGAGAAGGGGCACCTGGGTGGTTCAGTTGGTTAAGCGTCCAAGTTCAGCTCAGATTATGATCTCACAGTTCGTGGGTTCAAGCCCTGCATTGGGCTCTGTGCTGACCACTCAGAGCCTGGAGTCTGCTTCGGATTCTGTGTCTCCCTCTCTCTCCTCTCGCTCTGCCATTCCCTGCTCATACTCTCTTTCTCTCTCAAAAATAAACATGAAAAGAAAGAAAGAAAAAAGAAAGAAAGAAAGAAAGAAAGAAAGAAAGAAAGAAAGAAAGAAAGAAAGAAAGAAAGAAAAGAATTGTACCACAATAATGTCTGCTCCTATTCTTCTTCCCTCCTTTCTCATCCTCCTTGCTCCTCCTTTGTAAGACATCTTCTTTTAATGACTCGTGATGTATTTGTTTGTGCTATTTTTGGTCCTTTATCCTGAGCCAGATAAGAGTGAAGAGCCAGTTAGGCAAAACCCCAGAGCACAAATCTGTGAATAGAGAGGATTATCATATAATTTATCTTCCAAATAGTGAAATTTTGGATCAAAAGGAGGTGCCAAAAGTAATCATAATCCTAGAATTTTTGATATATTTGTTTATTGACCAACAAATTGGTTTTGTTATTTTGGTGGATTTATAAAATAATTTAATTGCAAAACTATTTAAAAAATAATGTCCTAAGAAAATAAAAATAAGATCGATCTACATCTCTTAAACCAAAATTTAAAACCTTTATGTTTTGGGAAGATGGCGGCGTAGGAGGACGCTGGGCTCCCCACACATCCTGCTGATCACTTAGATTCCACCTACACCTGCCTAAATAACCCAGAAAACTGCCAGAGGATTAGCAGAACGGAGTCTCCAGAGCCAAGCGAAGATGAGAGGCCCACGGAAGAGGGTAGGAAGGGCGGCGAGGCAGTGCGCGCTCCACGGACTGGCGGGAGGGAGCCGGGGCGGAGGGGCGGCTCGCCGGCCAAGCAGAGCCCCCGAGTCTGGCTGGCAAAAGTGGAGGGGCCGGATGGAGTGTGTTCCGACAGCAAGCACGACTTAGCATCTGGGAGGTCATAAGCTAACAGCTCTGCTCAGAAAGCGGGAAGGCTGGAGGACAAAGGGAGGGAGAGTTGCTGAGCCCCCGGACGACAGAGCTCAGTTTGGTAGGAAACAAAGGCGCTCGCCAGCGCCATCTCCCTCGCCCATCCCCCAGCCAAAATCCCAAAGGGAACCAGTTCCTGCCAGGGAACTTGCTCACTCCGCGCAAACACCCAACTCTGTGCTTCTGCGGAGCCAAACCTCCGGCAGCGGATCTGACTCCCTCCCGCTGCCACAGGGCCCTTCCTGAAGTGGATCACCTAAGGAGAAGCGAGCTAAGTCTGCCCCTCCTGCCCCCGTGCACCTTGCCTACCCACCCCAGCTAATACGCCAGATCCCCAGCAACACAAGCCTGGCAGTGTGCAAGTAGCCCAGACGGGCCACGCCAACCCACAGGGAATCCCGCCCCTAGGAGAGGGGAAGAGAAGGCACACACCAGTCTGACTGTGGCCCCAGCGGTGGGCTGGGGGCAGACATCAGGACTGACTGCGGCCCCACCCACCAACTCCAGTTATACACCACAGCACAGGGGAAGTGCCCTGCAGGTCCCCACCACTCCAGGGACTATCCAAAATGACCAAACGGAAGAATTCCCCTCAGAAGAATCTCCAGGAAATAACAACAGCCAATGAACTGATCAAAAAGGATTTAAATAATATAACAGAAAGTGAATTTAGAATAATAGTCATAAAATTAATCACTGGGCATGAAAACAGTATAGAGGACAGCAGAGAATCTACTGCTACAGAGATCAAGGGACTAAGGAACAGTCAGGAGGAGCTGAAAAACTCTTTAAACGAGATGCAAAATAAAATGGAAACGACCACGGCTCGGATTGAAGAGGCAGAGGAGAGAATAGGTGAACTAGAAGATAAAATTATGGAAAAAGAGGAAGCTGAGAGAAAGAGAGATAAAAAAATCCAGGAGTATGAGGGGAAAATTAGAGAACTAAGTGATACACTAAAAAGAAATAATATACGCATAATTGGTATCCCAGAGGAGGAAGAGAGAGGGAAAGGTGCTGAAGGTGTACTTGAAGAAATAATAGCTGAGAACTTCCCTGAACTGGGGAAGGAAAAAGGCATTGAAATCCAAGAGGCACAGAGAACTCCCTTCAGACGTAACTTGAATCGATCTTCTGCACGACATATCATAGTGAAACTGGCAAAATACAAGGATAAAGAGAAAATTCTGAAAGCAGCAAGGGATAAACGTGCCCTCACATATAAAGGGAGGCCTATAAGACTTGTGACTGATCTCTCTTTTGAAACTTGGCAGGCCAGAAAGGATTGGCAGGAGATCTTCAATGTGTTGAACAGAAAAAATATGCAGCCGAGAATCCTTTATCCAGCAAGTCTGTCATTTAGAATAGAAGGAGAGATAAAGATCTTCCCAAACAAACAAAAACTGAAGGAATTTGTCACCACTAAACCAGCCCTACAAGAGATCCTAAGGGGGACCCTGTGAGACAAAGTACCAGAGACATCACTACAAGCATAAAACATACAGACATCACAATGACTCTAAACCCGTATCTTTCTATAATAACACTGAATGTAAATGGATTAAATGCGCCAACCAAAAGACATAGGGTATCAGAATGGATAAAAAAACAAGACCCATCTATTTGCTGTCTACAAGAGACTCATTTTAGATCTGAGGACACCTTTAGATTGAGAGTGAGGGGATGGAGAACTATTTATCATGCTACTGGAAGCCAAAAGAAAGCTGGAGCAGCCATACTTATATCAGACAAACTAGACTTTAAATTAAAGGCTGTAACAAGAGATGAAGAAGGGCATTATATAATAATTACAGGGTCTTTCCATCAGGAAGAGCTAACAATTATAAATGTCTATGCGCCGAATACCGGAGCCCCCAAATATATAAAACAATTACTCATAAACATAAACAACCTTATTGATAAGAATGTGGTAATTGCAGGGGACTTTAACACTCCACTTACAGAAATGGATAGATCATCTAGACACACGGTCAATAAAGAAACAAGGGCCTTGAATGATACATTGGATCAGATGGACTTGACAGATGTATTTAGAACTCTGCATCCCAAAGCAACAGAATATACTTTCTTCTCGAGTGTACATGGAACATTCTCCAAGATAGATCATATACTGTGTCACAAAACAGCCCTTCATAAGTATACAAGAATTGAAATTATACCATGCATACTTTCAGACCACAATGCTATGAAGCTTGAAATCAACCACAGGAAAAAGTCTGGAAAACCTCCAAAAGCATGGAGGTTAAAGAACACCCTACTAAAGAATGAGTGGGTCAACCAGGCAATTAGAGAAGAAATTAAAACATATATGGAAACAAACGAAAATGAAAATACAACAATCCAAACGCTTTGGGATGCAGCGAAGGCAGTCCTGAGAGGAAAATACATTGCAATCCAGGCCTATCTCAAGAAACAAGAAAAATCCCAAATACAAAATCTAACAGCACACCTAAAGGAAATAGAAGCAGAATAGCAAAGGCAGCCTAAACCCAGCAGAGGAAGAGAAATAATAAAGAGCAGAGCAGAAATAAACAATATAGAATCTAAAAAAATGGTAGAACCGATCAATGAAACCAAGAGTTGGTTTTTTGAGAAAATAAACAAAATTGACAAACCTCTAGCCAGGCTTCTCAAAAAGAAAAGGGAGATGACCCAAATAGATAAAATCATGAATGAAAATGGAATTATTACAACCAATCACTCAGAGATACAAGCAATTATCAGGGAACACTATGAAAAATTATATGCCAACAAATTGGACAACCTGGAAGAAATAGACAAATTCCTAAACACCCACACTCTTCCAAAGCTCAATCAGGAGGAAATAGAAAGCTTGAACAGACCCATATCCAGCGAAGAAATTGAATCAGTTATCAAAAATCTCCCAACAAATAAGAGTCCAGGACCAGATGGCTTCCCAGGGGAGTTCTACCAGACGTTTAAAGCAGAGATAATACCTATCCTTCTCAAGTTATTCCAAGAAATAGAAAGGGAAGGAAAACTTCCAGACTCATTCTATGAAGCCAGTATAACTTTGATTCCTAAACCAGACAGAGACCCAGTAAAAAAAGAGAACTACAGGCCAATATCCCTGATGAATATGGATGCAAAAATTCTCAATAAGATACTAGCAAATCGAATTCAACGGCATATAAAAAGAATTATTCACCATGATCAAGTGGGATTCATTTCTGGGATGCAGGGCAGGTTCAACATTCGCAAATCAATCAACATGATACATCACATTAATAAAAAAAAAAAGATAAGAACCATAGGATCCTGTCAATCGATGCAGAAAAGGCCTTTGACAAAATCCAGCACCCTTTCTTAATAAAAACCCTTGAGAAAGTCGGGATAGAAGGAACATACTTAAAGATCATAAAAGCCATTTATGAAAAGCGCGCAGCTAACAGCATCTTCAATGGGGAAAAACTGAGAGCTTTTTCCCTGAGATCAGGAACACGACAGGGATGCCCACTCTCACCGCTGTTGTTTAACATAGTGCTGGAAGTTCTAGCATCAGCAATCAGACAACAAAAGGAAATCAAAGGCATCCACATTGGCAACGATGAAGTCAAGCTTTCGCTTTTTGCAGATGACATGATATTATACATGGAAAACCCGATAGACTCCACCAAAAGTCTGCTAGAACTGATACATGAATTCAGCAAAGTCGCAGGATACAAAATCAATGTACAGAAATCAGTTGCATTCTTATACACTAACAATGAAGCAAAAGAAAGACAAATAAAGAAACTGATCCCATTCACAATTGCACCAAGAAGCATAAAATACTTAGGAATAAATCTAACCAAAGATGTAAAAGATCTGTATGCTGAAAACTATAGAAAGCTTATGAAGGACATTGAAGAAGATACAAAGAAATGGAAAGACATTCCCTGCTCATGGATTGGAAGAATAAATATTGTCAAAATGTCAATACTACCCAAAGCTATCTACACATTCAATGCAATCCCAATCAAAATTGCACCAGCATTCTTCTCGAAACTAGAACAAGCTATCCTAAAATTCATATGGAACCACAAAAGGCCCCGAATAGCCAAAGTAATTTTGAAGAAGAAGACCAAAGCAGGAGGCATCACAATCCCAGACTTTAGCCTCTACTACAAAGCTGTCATCATCAAGACAGCATGGTATTGGCACAAAAACAGACACATAGACCAATGGAATAGAATGGAAACCCCAGAACTAGACCCACAAACGTATGGCCAACTCATCTTTGACAAAGCAGGAAAGAACATCCAATGGAAAAAGGACAGTCTCTTTAACAAATGGTGCTGGGAGAACTGGACAGCAACATGCAGAAGGTTGAAACTAGACCACTTTCTCACACCATTCACAAAAATAAACTCAAAATGGATAAAGGACCTGAATGTGAGACAGGAAACCATCAAAACCTTAGAGGAGAAAGCAGGAAAAGACCTCTCTGACCTCAGCCGTAGCAATCTCTTACTCGGCACATCCCCAAAGGCAAGGGAATTAAAAGCAAAAGTGAATTACTGGGACCTTATGAAGATAAAAAGCTTCTGCACAGCAAAGGAAACAACCAACAAAACTAAAAGGCAACCAACAGAATGGGAAAAGATATTTGCAAATGACATATTGGACAAAGGGCTAGTATCCAAAATCTATAAAGAGCTCATCAAACTCCACACCCGAAAAACAAATAATCCAGTGAAGAAATGGGCAGAAAACATGAATAGACACTTCTCTAAAGAAGACATCCGGATGGCAAATAGGCACATGAAAAGATGCTCAATGTCGCTCCTTATCAGGGAAATACAAATCAAAACCACACTCAGATATCACCTCTCGCCAAAGTGGCCAAAATGAACAAATCAGGAGACTATAGATGCTGGAGAGGATGTGGAGAAATGGGAACCCTCTTGCACTGTTGGTGGGAATGCAAATTGGTGCAGCCGCTCTGGAAAGCAGTGTGGAGGTTCCTCAGAAAATTAAAAATAGACCTACCCTATGACCCAGCAATAGCACTGCTAGGAATTTACCCAAGGGATACAAGAGTACCGATGCATAGGGGCACTTGTACCCCAATGTTTATAGCAGCACTCTCAACAATAGCCAAATTATGGAAAGAGCCTAAATGTCCATCAACTGATGAATGGATAAAGAAATTGTGGTTTATATACACAATGGAATACTACGTGGCAATAAGAATGAAATATGGCCTTTTGTAGCAACGTATATGGAACTGGAGAGTGTGATGCTAAGTGAAATAAGCCATACAGAGAAAGACAGATACCATATGGTTTCACTCTTATGTGGATCCTGAGAAACGTAACAGAAACCCATGGGGGAGGGGAAGGAAAAAAAAAAAAAAAAAAAGAGGTTAGAGTGGGAGAGAGCCAAAGCATAAGAGACTGTTAAAAACTGAGAACAAACTGAGGGTTGATGGGGGGTGGGAAGGAGAGGAGGGTGGGTGATGGGTATTGAGGAGGGTACCTTTTGGGATGAGCACTGGGTGTTGTATGGAAACCAATTTGACAATAAATTTCATATATTGAAAAAAATAAAAAATAAAAAATAAAACCAGGAAAGCCCTGAGCAAGCACTGGTGATAGGTGGCCACCCTCTACATAGCTGTTATAACAATTATCATTAGACATTAGGCATAGAGAGACATAGGCAGAAATACATAAGTATGTGTATATAGTAGTTCAGTATATGCATATTTTCTGTATACTGTAGATATGTTATAATGTTGAGAACAGTTTAGAGACTTTCCTGTTATAGGCACATCTTTGTCAGTTCCCATTGCCTGTAATACAAAGTACTATCATCCTGATAGACAAAATGTGAGATTTGTATTTTTGAGCTTGAACGATTTTTCTTATGTTTTTGATTATGTGTCTTTCTTTATTTTTTATTAAATTGACTATTCCCATTTTTTAAGTTTATTTAAGTATTGACTACAACTCAACCTGAGGCTCAACCTCACAACCCCGAGATCAAGAGTCACATGTTATACCAGCTGAGCAAGGTGCCTCTACTCCTTCCCATTTTTTAAAAATTTGTATTGGTCCAGCTGTCTTACTAATAAGAACTCTTTTCATAATAATACTATTAGCCTGTCTTCTAGCAGACATTGAACTTTTTTCTCCCAGATAGTGCTTTGTCTGGCTTGCCATGTAGAAGATTTTATTTGAGGAATTTTTGTTCCTTTCTAGTAGTAAAAAGAATTTAGGATTTATTTATCAAAAAAATAAAAAAAATAAAACCTTTATGTTTTTATACCAATATTAAAAAACAACATAGAAAAATTATTTTAGGTACATATTCACATACTTTTTTTTTTTCCACCAGTATCGAGGTGTAGCTGACAAATAAAATTTACATTTAAAGTGTACATATGCTTTGTGAAATGATTACCACAATGAGGTTATTTAACACTTCCATTACCTCTGGTAGTTACAATATGATGTCAAACACATAAATTGTTGGTTAAGGAGAGAGAGATTAACAATACAGAGTGTGTTCAAACTAAAGCAATCATCAACTTAAAATAGACTGCTATATGAATAGAATGTTACATATGAACCTCGTGGTAACCACAAACCAAAAAACTATAATAGCTACACAAAAAATAAAGAGAAAGGAATGTAAGCTTAACACTAAAGAAAGTCATCAAATCACAAGGGAAGAGAGTGAGAGAAGAAAACAAGAGAACAATAAAACAAACAAGAATAATGAACAAAACGGCAATAAGTACATACCTGTCAATAATTCTTTTAAATGTAAATGGACTGAAGGCTTAACTCAAAAGACATAGGGTAACTGAAATAAAACAAGACACATCTATATGCCCCCTACAAAAGGCTCACTTCAGACTTAAGGACACATGCAGTCTGCAAGTGAAGGGATAGAAAAATATATTCCATACAAACAGAAACAGAAAGAAAGCTGGGGTAACAATATTTACATCAGACAAAATACTTTAAAACAAACACTGTAATAAGAGAAAAAGAAGGATATTACCTAATGATAAAAGGACCAATCCGACAAGAGGATATAATAATTGTATACATATTCATGCACCCAAAAAGAAGCACCTAAATATATAAAGCAAATATGAATAGACATAAAAGGAGAAATTGACAATAATAGAATAAAAATAGAGAACTTCAACACCCCGTTTACATCAGTGGATAGATCATCCAGACAGAAAATCAATAGGAAACACTGGCTTTGAATGACACATTAGACCAGATGGACTTAACAGATACATATAGAACAATCCATCCAAAAACAACAGATTATCCTCTCTTTTCAAATGCACATGGAACATTCTCCAGAATATATTAAGCCACAGAACACATCTCAATAGATTTAAGAAGAATGAAATAATATCAAGCATCTTTTCTGACCACAACACTATGAAACTAGAAATTAATTACAAGGAAAAACCAAAGCACACAAAGTCTAAACAACATGCTACTAAACAACCAATAGGTTAACAACAACAACAAAAAATACCTTGAGACAAATGGAAATGGAAACACAATGTCCCAAAATTTGGGGGACACAGCAAAAGTAGTTCTAAAAAGGAAATTCATTCTAACATAGGCCTATCTCAAAACAAGAAAAATCTCAAACAAAAAAATCTAACTTTATACCTAAATTAAAAAGAAAAAAGAGAACAAGTAAAGCTCAAAACTAGTAAAAGGAAGGAAATAATAAAGATCAGAGCAGAAATAAGTGAAATAGAAAGTGAAAAAGCAATAGAAGAGATCAAAAAAACTAGGAGCTTGTTCTTTGAAAAGATTAACAAAATTGATGAACCTTTAGCCAGACTTATCAAGAAAAAAAGATGAGGACTCAAATAAAATCAGAAATGTTAGTTACAACTAACACCACAGAAATACAAAAGATTATGAGATTACCATGAAAAATGTTATGCCCACAAACTGGACAACCTAGAAGAAACTAATAAATTCTTAGAAACATACAATCTTCCAAGACTAATTCAGGAATAAATAGAAAGCCGGACAGATTACTGGTAATGAAACTTAATCAGTAATCAAAAAACTCCCAACAAACAGAAGTCCAGGACCATATGGCTTCACAGGTGAATTCTAAGCAACATTCAAAGAGGAGTTAATATCTGTCCTTCCCAAACTATTTCAAAAATTGAAGAGGAAGTAAGGCTTCCAAATTTATTCTATGAGGTAATTCATTACACTGACACCAAAACCAAAGACACTACAAAAAATAAAATTATACACCAATATCCCTGAGAAACATAGATACAAAAATCTTGAAGAAAATTTTAGCAAGCTGAATTCTTTATTTTAAAAGGATCATTCACTATGACAAGTAAAATTTATTCCAGGGAAGCAAGGATGGTTCAATATCTGCAAATCAATCAAAGTGATACACCACTTGAACAGAATAAAGGGTTAAAATCACATGATTATCTTAATAGATCAAAAAAAGTATTTGTCAAATTCAGTATCTATTCATGATAAAAACTCTCAATAGAGCAGGTATGAGGGAACATACATCAACATAATAAAGGCCACATATTACAAACCTACAGCTAACACCATACTCAACTAAAAAGTTGAAAGCCTTTCTCTGAGATCAGGAACAAAACAAAGATGTTCACTTTTATTCAACATAATACTGGGTATATGAGCTACAGCAATCAGAAAAGAAAAAGAAATAAAAGATATCCAAGTTTGGTAAGAATGAAGTAAAATTATCACTATTTGCAGCTGATGACACTATACGTGGAAAACCCTAAAGACTCCACAAAAAAAAAAACCTATTAGAATAAATAAATTCAGTAAGTTGCAGGATACAAAAATCAGAAAATTTGTAAATTATAGAAATCTGTTGCATATCTGTACACTAATAATGAACCAGCAGAAAGAGAAATTAAGAAAACAATCTCATTTACAATTCCATCAAAAGGAATAAAATACCTAGGAATAAACTTAACCAAGGAGGTGAAAGACTTGTATTCTGAAAACGGTAATACATTGATGAAAGAAATTGAAGACACAAATAAATGGAAAGATATTTCATGCTCATGGATTAGGAGAATTAATTTCAAATGTTCATACTACCCAAGGCAATCTATAGATTTAATGCAATCCCTATCAAAATGCCAACAGCATTTTTCACAAAACTGGGACAAATAATACTAGAATTTATGTGGAACTACAAAAGACCCCAAATAGTCAAAGCAATGTTGAGAAAGAAGAATCAAGCTGGAGGTATTTCACTCCCAGATTTCAACAAATTTACTACAAAGCTATAGTAATTAAAACAGTATGGTCCTGGCACAAAAATAGATCTATAGATCAAGAGAACAGAATAGAGAAATAAATCCATGCTTATATGGTGACTAAGTCTGTCAAAAAGAAAGCAAGAATATATCATGGAGAAAAGGCAGTAATACATGGTGCTGGGAAAATTGGACAGCTACCTGCAAAATAATAAAACTCGACTACTTTCTCACATTACACATAAAATAAACTCAAAATGAATTAAAGACCTAAGTGTAAGTCTTTAAACCATAAAACTCTTAAAACATAGGTAGTAATCTCTTAGATGTCAGTCTTAGCAAGATGTTGTTGGATCCGTTTCCTCAGGTAAGGGCAACAAAAGCAAAAATAAACAATTGGGACCACATTGAAATAAAAACCTTTTACACAGTGAAGGAAACCACCAATAAAACAAACAGGCAATCTACTGAATGAAGGAAGATATTTGTAAGTGGCATATCTGATAAAGAGTTAATATCCAATATATATAAAGATCTTATACAACTCAACACACAAAAACAAAAAACAACTTATTAAAAAATGAGAAGAGGGGCGCCTGGGTGGCTCAGTCGGTTAAGCGGCCAACTTCGGCTCAGGTCATGATCTTGCGGTCCGTGAGTTCGAGCCCCGCATCGGGCTCTGTGCTGACAGCTCAGAGACTGGAGCCTGTTTCAGATTCTGTGTCTCCCTCTCTCTGACCCTCCCCCGTTCATGCTCTGTCTCTCTCTGTCTCAAAAATAAATAAACGTTAAAAAAATTTTTTTTAAAAAAATGAGCAGGGACCTGAATAGACATTTTTCCAAAGAAGGCATGCAGATGGCCAACAGGCACATAAGAAGATGCTCAACATCACTCATCAACAGCAAAATGCATATCAAAAAAAAAAAAATGAGATATCACCTCACATGTGTGAGAATGGCTAGCATCAAAAAGATAAGAAATGACAAATATTGGTGAGGATATGGAAAAAAAGAAACCCTCATGTACTGTTGGGAATGTAAATTGGTACAGCCACTATGGAAAACAGTTTAGAGGTTCCTCAAAAAATTAAAGATAGAAATACCATGTAATACAGTAATTCTACTTCTAGGTTTTATCTGAGGAAAATGAAAATGAAAACACTAATTCAGAAAGATATATGCACCCCTATGTTCACTGTGTCACTGTGGTTCACTGTGCCAAGATAATGGATAATGCAACCTAAGTGTCCATCATATTTATAGGAGTAAATTTCAGTATCTTCCTATTTGCAAATTTTGAATTCAATAATTACAAGTTGCTAAAACCTTTGGTAGCTGGATTTCGCGGGGTACTTCATTTCTTAAATACTTTGATTAAAGGTTTCTATCTCATTTTATACCCAATGCATTCATACAGGACTTCCTGACCAAAAGGCTCACTGCTATTATAGGACACTTGGGTTTACTTACTTCTTTTTGAGTCTCAGATACTTAAAGAATTTAATTAATAATAGTTCTTATTTAAATTCAAATTAGCTTCACTAAAATTTGGTACTTTAATGAATCTGTGTATATTAAAAAATTATAAATTTTTATAATTATAGCTTTTATTTACATTAGTAAATTATTACTACACTTTTTTAAATGATTATGAATTATGCATGCATCTCAATCAATCCCAAGAATATTTTTGGATCCATGGGTTTCTTAATTTAATAAGAACATTGTTTTTCCATAAAGCTGTACTCCTTCAAAATTTACATTTCTATTATCAAAGAAAACCAAATCCTTTTACTTTGATGTGGAACTTTTTAAACTGAAACTACAATAGTATTCACAAATGAAGTTAGATTCTTTGACGGAATGAGCTTCTAAAAACTTGAATCGGATGAAAAGAAATCAAACTATTATTGTAATTAATTTATTTGATGACACCAATATAAAACCAACATTATCGAACTGGGTGCAAAGTTTAAAAAGCCAACACATTAACAGATATCATTTTACTTTTCACCTGTGCACAAGAAAATTTAGACTTGAAAGTGAACAAAAGTACTTTAGAAAAGCCATCATTTGCTCTAAGTGAGAATCATGCTTCTCAGCTAAGAAAATACACCTATGCATCTGCATGTGTTACACAGTCATTTTCAGGCACAGTCTTCTTTAAAAAATTCCTAACTAGGGGCTCCTGGGTGGCTTAGTCAGTTGGGTGTCCGACTTCGGTTCAGGTCTTGATCTCACGGTTGGTGAGTTCGAGCCCCGCATTGGGTTCTGTGCTGACTGCTTTGGATTCTGTGTCTCCCTCTGTCTCTGCCCCTCCCCAACTCGCATTCTGTCTTGCTCTCAAAAAAATAGACATTAAAAAAAAAATTCCTAACGAACGTTTGAAGTAGATGCGGATTTTTCTTCAGCAAATTTGAATCTTCTACTTTTCACTTAGTGATATCACTAGAGACTCCTTACTACTAGAGCCAGCCTTATTACTGGCCGTGGTAAATGTTGATAATTACTCTGTGCAATTTACACATTCATCATGAACTTCATTGAGAAACCAAAATTTGGATTTAATTTTTCATTCTATAAGAACTTTTAAAAGTTTATTCTTGCTGAAAGAGACGATGGGGGGAAACTAACTAGGGTATAAGAAGTAGTTGTAGATTTACACTATATATGCATATATATTACACATATATTTACACATATCTATTTATATAATATATAATAAAACCACTAAAGCAAGAGTAACCAGACACAGTGTGGCAGGACTGCTCGGTCTATTTTCTCCACTTATTTCATACACAACTTACCCATAATTAGGTGGCCTGGAAGTTCGTGCAGTTCTTCCCCGGAAGCATGGGCCATGGCATATATATAGCAAGTGGTCAGCCCCAGCTGCATCCAATCCTTCCACCATCACCAGACCTGAGTTAGTTGCCCCTAGCCACCTGTGTGGGAGCATACTTCATTTGACAGTAAGCACTCTGCCTCTGCCTGCGTTTCTTGAAGAGGAAGGTATTGCTTAGAGAAGGTGTGATGAGACCTGAAAAGAGCAAGAGACATTGTCCTTCCCATTGAAAATGAGATCCCTGCTTGTGGCACATGTGCCTCACATGCTGCTTCATGAGACCATCGCAGAAGTTACAAGTGCAAGGAGCAAGTCAACCAAACCCAGCCCCTGCTTATTTTAATAAGTCTATTCATAAAGATGTTTTAATATTTTTTATTATTTTTTACTGTTTTTTTTTTATTTTTTTTATTAACGTTTATTTGTTTTTGAGACAGAGACAGAGCATGAACGGGGGAGAGTCAGAGAGAGAGGGAGACACAGAATCCGAAACAGGCTCCAGGCTCTGAGCTGTCAGCACAGAGCCCGATGTGGGGCTCGAACTCACAGACTATGAGATCATGACCTGAGCCCAAGTCGGACATCAACCGACTGAGCCACCCAGGCGCCCCTTTTACTGTTTTTTTTTTTTTAATGTTTTACTGTTATTTTTTTAATGAGAGAGAGAGTGTGTGTGTGTGAGTAGGGAGGGGCTGAGAGAGAGGGAGACAGAGAATCTGAAGCAGCCTCCAGGCTCTCAGCTGTCAGCATAGAGCCCAACGTGGGGCTCAACCCACCAACCATGAGATCACAACCTGAGCTGAAGTCAGGTGCTTAACCGAATGACCCACACAGGTGCCCTTAAATATGTTTTTTTAAATGGGACAAGGGTGAGCCGTGGCTGTTCGGTGCAAATTTCTAGGGACCTATGTAAAAGAACTTGGAGGACAATTTATTTATCAGTTCTTTTAAGGATAACCTGTTTGGTTAGAAGCTGTCTTCTCTGAACTGCTTGAGGTAGCCCAGTAATAAGGTCCCCTAGGGGTCATACTCAAATGACCCTAACTAGTCTCAAAGGAGCAAAAATTTGGTAACTAGGAGCCACCTGTTTAGCTGAGTTTGGGGTCTCCGAGGAACACATCTCCTTCTAGACAAATGTTGAACACATATTTAAACAATATTGGTTTGATGATGGACTAAATAACCACAGTGTTGTGTTTCTGCCTCCATCTCTGGTATTAACACTAAATGAATCTCAAAATATTTACCTCTCCCTTTGGCATATCTGATAATTTCTTCCTTAATACCTCAGTCATGAAAGGGAAGGCAGCTGATTTTCAGTATTCTTTGTGTGTGTTAGGAGAAGGGAATTTATATGTTATTATATTGGATTGTCTCAACAATGATTTTAAATGTATTTTACTCGGGGCACCTGGGTGGCAGAGTCGGTTGAGTGTCCGACTTCGGCTCAGGTCATGATCTTGTGGTTTGTGAGTTCGGCCCCGCGTTGGGCTCTGTGCTGACAGCTCAGAGCCTGCAGCCTGCTGCAAATTCTGTGTCTCCCTCTCTCTCTGCCCCTCCCTTGCTCACACTTTGCCTCTCTCTGTCTCTCAAAAATAAATAAATGTTTAAAAAAACATTAAAAAAAATGTATTTTACTCTTCGCTTAATTCTCTCCCCACCCCCCCCGCCCACCAGCTTTATTGAGGTATGATTGACAAATAAAACTGTACATATTTAAGGTGTACAACATAATGGTTTTAAAAAAGTAATCTCTCTCACCAGTGTGGGGCTTGAACTCATGACCCTGAAATCAAGAGTCACATGTTCTGGGGTGCCTGGGTAATTCAGTCATTTAACCATCCTACTCTTGATTTTGGCTCAGGTCATGATCTCATGGTTTGTGAGACTGAGCCACAAGTCAGGCTTTGTGCTGACGTGCAGAGCCTGCTTAGGATTCTCTCCTGCTCGCTCTCTCTCTCTGTTGCACTCAAAACAAACAAACAAACAAACAAAAAGATCTTGCTCTAAAAAAAAAAAAAAGTCACATGTTCCACTGACTGAGCCAGCCAGGTGCCCCCACAATGTTTTGACATATGTAGACATTGTGAAATGATGAGTACTAACAAAGTAATTAATATATTACATCATATAGTCGCTTTTGTTTTTGTATGTGGTGAGAAACCTGAGCTCTACACTGTTAGCAAATTTCAAGTATAGAATACATTGCTCTTAACTATAGTCACCATGGTGCACTTTATGTCTCCAGAACTTATTGATCTTATAATTGAAGGGTTGTATCCTTTGACCAGCATTTCCCTTTTTCACCTACCCTCCGGCCTCTGGTAATGATCATTCTACTCTCTGTTACTATGAGATGTCTTTTTTTTTTTTAATTTTTATTTAAATTCTAGTTGGTTAACATAGTGTAGTATTGGTCTCATAAGTAGAATTTAGTGAATTATCACTTACATACAACACCCAGTGCTCATCACAATAAGTGCCCTCCTTAATGCCCATAACCTATTGAGCCCAAACCCCCACCCACCTCTCTCCATCAACCCTCAGTTTGTTCTCTATTGTTAAGAGCCTCTTATGGTTTGTTCCACTCTTTTTTCTTTCCCTTCCCATATGTTCATCTGTTTTGTTTCTTAAATTACACATATGAGTAAAACCATATGTATTTGTCTTTCTTTGACTGACTTATTTCACCTAACATAATGCTCTCTAGCTCCATCCACATCATTGCAAATGACAAGATTTCTTTTTTTGATGGCTGAGTAATATTCCATTGTGTATATATACCATATCTTCTTTTTTTTTTTAATGTTTATTTTTGAGAGAGAGAGAGAGAGAATGTAAGCGGGGAGGGGCAGAGAGAGAGGGAGAGAGAGAGAATCCCAAGCAGGCTCTGTACTAGTCAGCACAGAGCCCAATGTGGGGCTCAAACCCATGAATTGTGAGATCATGACCTGAGCCAAAATCAAGAGTCAGACACTTAACTGACTGAGCCACCCAGGCACCCCTACCACATCGTCTCTATCCATTGATCAGTCCATGGACATTTGGGCTTTTTTCATAATTTGGCTATTGTTGATAATGCTTCTGTAAACATCAGGGTGTGTGTATCCCTTCAAATCAGTATTTTTGTGTCCTTTGGGTAAATATCTATTCATGAAATTGCTGGATTATAGGATAATTCTATTTTAAGCTCTTTGAGGTACCTCCATACTGTTTTCCAGAGTGGCTGCACCAGTTTGCATTTCCACCAACAGTGCAATAGAGTTCCCCCTTGGGGCGCCTGCATGGCCCAGTCAGTTAAGTGTCTGACTTCGGCTCAGGTCATGATCTCGTAGTTCATGAGTTCAAGCTCCACATCGGGCTCTTGCTGACAGCTTAGAGTCTAGACCCTGCTTCAGATTCTGTATCTCCCTCTCTCTGTGCTCCTGTCCTGCTCACACTCTTTCTCTCTCTAAAAAATAAACATTAGAAAAAAAAAGAGTTCTCCCTTCACTACATCCTCACCAACATCTATTGTTTCCTGTATTATTAATTTTAGTCATTCTGAAAGGTGTGAGATGGTATCTCATCATGGTTTTGATTTGTATTTCCTACTGATGAGTGATGTTGGGCATCTTTTTGTGTGCCTATTAGCTGTCTGTATGTCTTTTTGGAAAAATGTCTATTCATGTCTTCTTCCCATTTCTTAATTGGATTATTATTATTAATTTTTTGGGTGTTGAGTTGATAAGTTCTTTATAGATTTTGGATACTAACTTTATCAGATACGTCATTTGCAAAAATCTTCTCCCATTCTGTAGGCTGCCTTTTAGTTTTGTTGATTGTTTCCTTCACTTTGCAGAAGGTTTTTATCTTGATGAAGCCCCAATAGTTCATTTTTGCTTTTGCTTCCATTGTCTCTGACAACATGTCTAGTAAGAAGTTGCTATGGCAGAGGTCCAAGAGGTGGCTAACATTGTTCTCCTCTAGGATTTTGATGATTTTCTGTCTCACATTTAGATCTTTCAACCATTTTGAATCTATTTTTGTATATGGTGTAAGAAAGTAATCCAGTTTCATTCTTCTGCATGTTGCTGTCCATTTTATCCAACATCTTTTGTTGAAGAGACTATCTTCCTTCCGTTGGATATTCTTTCCTGCTTTGTCGAAGATTAGTTGACCATATAGTAATGGTTCATTTCTGGGTTTTTTATTCTGTTCTACTGATCTATGTGTCTGTTTCTGTGCCAGTACCATACTGTCTTGATCACTACAGCTTTGTAATACAGCTTGAAGTCTGGAATTGTGATGCCTCCAGCTTTGCTTTTCTTTTTCAAGATTGCTTGGCTATTTGAGGATTTTTGTGGTTCCTTACAAATTTTAGGATTGTTTGTTCTAGCTCTGTGAAACATGGTGGTGGTATTTTGATGGGGATTTATATTAATGTGAAGTTTGCTTTGGTAGTGTAGACATTTTAACAATATTTGTTCTTCCAATCCATGAGCATGGAATGTTTTTCCATTTCTTAGTGTCCTCTTCAATTTCTTTCATTAAGTGTTCTATAGTTTTGAGAGTACAGTTCATTTACCTCTTTGGTTAGGCTTATTCCTAGATTTCATTTTCTGCTACTTCATTATTGGTGCATAGAAATGCAACAGATTTCTTTTTTTTAAATTTTTTTAATGTTTGTTCACTTTTTGAGAGACAGAGACAGAGTGTGAGCAGGGCAGGGGGCAGAGAGAGAGGGAGACACAAAATTGGAAGCAGGCTCCAGGCTCTGAGCTGTCAGCACAGAGCCTGATGTGGGGCTTGAACTCACAGACTGTGAGATCATGACCTTAGCTGAAGTTGGACGCTCAACCAACTGAGCCACCCAGGTGCCCCTCTTTTTTTTTTAATGTTTTATTTTTTGAGAGAGAGTGCATGCGCATGTGTGAGCAGGGTAGGGGCGGGGGGGGGGGGTAGAGGATCCAAATAGGACTCAGTGCTGACAGCAAAGAGCCCAACGTGGGGCTCGAACCCACAAACTGTGAGACCATGACCTGAGCCAATGTCAGATGTTTAACTGACTGAGCCACCCAGGTACCCTGACACAGATTTCTGTACATTGATTTGATATTCTGTGACTTTGCTGAATTTATGTATTAGTTCTAGAAATTTTTTGGTGAAGTCTTTTGGGTTTTCTACATAGAATATCATGTCGTCTGCAAACAGTGAAAGTTTGACTTCTTCCTTGACAATTTGATACCTTTTATTTCTTTTTATTGTCTGATTGCTGAAGCTAAGACTTCCAGTACTATGTAAAATAGTAATGGTGAGAGTGGACATCCCTGTCTTGTTCCTGACCATACAGCAAAAGCTCTCAGTTTTTCCCCATTGAGGATGATATTAGCTGTGGGTCTTTCACATATGGCCTTTATGATGTTGAGCAATGATCTATCTATACCTACTTCGTTGAGGTTTTTTATAAAGAATATATGATGTACTTTGTCAAATGCTTTTTCTGCCACTATTGAGAGTATCATATGGTTTTTATACTTTCTTTTATCAATGTGGTATATCACATTGATTGATTTGTGAATAGTGAACCACCCCTCAAGCCCAGGAATAAATCCCACTTGATCCTGGTGAATGATTTTTTTAATGTACTGTTGGATTCGATTTACTAGTATCTTGCTGAGAATTTTTGCATCCATGTTCATCAGGGATATTGACCTATAATTCTCCTTTTTAGTGGGGTCTTTGGTTTTGGAATCACAGTAATGCTGGCCTCGTAGAACAATTTGGAAGTTTTCCTTCCATTTCTTTTCTTTCTTTCTTTCTGAAAAATACTGAGAAGAATTGGTATTTTTTTAAGTTTATTTATTTATTGTGAAAGAGAGAGAGAGAATGAGCAGGGGAGGAGCAGAGAGAGAATCCCAAGCAGGTTTACTGTCAGTGCAGAGCCCGATGTGGGGCTCGAACTCACAAACTGAGATCATGACCTGACCTGAAAGCAAGAGTCAGATGTTTAACTGATTGAACCTCCCAGGCACCCTGAGAAGAATAGATATAAATTCTTCTTTAAATGTCTGGTAGCATTCCCTTGTGAAGCCATCTGGCACTGGACTTTGTTGAGAGATTTTTGATTATTGATTCAATTTCTTGGCTGATTATGGATCTGTTCACATTTTCTATTTCTTCCTGTGTCAGTTTTGGTAGTTTGTATGTTTCTAGGAATTTGTCCATTTCTTCCAGATTGCCCAGTTTGTTGGAATCTAATTTTTCATAATATTCTCTTGTAATTGTTTGTATTCCTGTGATGTTGATTATTATTTCTCCTTTCTCATTTGTAATTTTATTTATTTGCATCCTTTCTCTTTTCTTTTTGATAAGTCTGACTAGGGGCTTATCAATTTTATTAATTCTTTTAAAGAACCAGCTCTTAGTTTTGTTGATCTGCTCTACTGGGTTTTTGTTTGTTTCTATATTGTCGACCTCAATGGGCTGTGGACCTGGAGCAGTGAAGGAACTGAGAAAAAGAGATGATAGTAGAGTGAGGCACAGGACACCCCGAGCCAACAGCCCAAGGTACTGAGGTTTACTGTACATCTTCTTATACACGTTTTCAGGAAAAACAGATCAGCAATGATTAACAACAGAAGCTTAGCAAAGCCTGTAAACAATGTACATCTGATTCAGCTATTGTATGTGTCTTGTGTATGAGAGCAGATGCATATGTTCCAATAAGAATCTTTATGATAGAAGCAAAGACAAAGGGAGTGAATGCACTGTGCTATATACAGCTGGCTTCCTTTAAGCAAAACATCTCTATCTGTGGTACTAAAGAACAGACCACATTTCCCAAGGGCATTTCACTCAAGTCCTTTCAGGTTATTTTTAACCCTATGATCTTGAGTTTTCTCAGAGGTCTTGGAGCCTGAACAAATATGCGCCTGTGGTCATTGTGGTGTTCTGTTTCCCACACTATATCATTTATTTCTGCTCTAATCTTTTAAAAAATTTTTTTCAATGTTTATTTTTAAGAGAGAGAGACAGAGCATGAGCAAGAGAGGGGCAAAGAGTGAGGGAGACACAGAATCCGAAGCAGGCTCCAGGCTCTGAGCTGTCAGCACAGAGCCTGACACAGGGCTAGAACTCGTGAACCATGAGATCATGACCTGAGCAGAAGTTGGACACTTAACCGACTCAGCCACCCAGGCGCCCTTCTGCTCTAATCTTTACTATTTCCCTTCTTCTGCTGGCTTTAGGCTTTATTTGCTGTTCTCTTTCTAGCTCCTTTAGATGTAAAGGTATGTTGTATAATTGAGACTTTTCTTGCTTCTTAAGGTAGACCTGTATTGCAATATACTTCCCTCTTAGGATCACCTTTACTGCATCCCAAAGGTTTTGGACCATCATGTTTTCATTTTCATTTGTTTCCATGTATTTTTATTTTTTTAATTTCCTGGTTAACCCAGGAAATTCTTCAGTAGTATGTTCTTTAGCCTCCATGTATTTGGAAAATTAAAAAAATTTCCAAATTTTTTCTTGTGATGTACTTCAAGTTTCTAGTGTTGTAGTCAGAAAATATGCATGGTATGATCTCAGTCTTTTTTTACTTGTTGAGGGCTGATTTGTGACCCAGTATGTGATCTATTCTGAAGAATGTCCCATGTGCACTACTGTGAACCTTTTGGTTTGTTTGTTTTCAGATTCCACATGTAAGTGAGATCATAAATATTTGTCTTTCCACAAGAACCATATGATCCTCCCAAAAGATGCAGAGAAAGCATTTGACAAAATACAGCATCCTTTCTTGATAAAAACCCTCAAGAAAGTAGGGATAGAAGGAGCATACCTTAAGTTCATAAAAGCCATATATGAACCACCCAACACTAATATCATCCTCAATGGGGGAAGATCTGAGAGCTTTCCCCCTAAGGTCAGGAACAAGGCAGGGATGTCCACTCTCGCCACTGTTCTTCAACATAGTATTGGAAGTCTTAGCCTCCAATCAGACAACACAAAGACATAAAAGGCATCCAAATCGGCCAGGAGGAAGTCAAACTTTCACTCTTCACAGATGATATGATACTCTATATGGAAAACCCAAAAGATTCCACCAAAAAACTGCTAGAATTGATTCATGAATTTAGCAAAGATGTAGGATATAAAATCAATGCACAGAAATCGGTTGCATTCCTATACATCAACAATGATGCAACAGAAAGAGAAATCAAGGGATCGATCCCATTTACAGTTGCACAAAAAAACCATAAAATACCTAGGAATAAATCTAACCAAAGAGGTGAAAAATCTATACACTGAAAACTATAGAAAGCTTATGAAAGAAATTGAAGAAGACACACAAAAAAGGAAAAGGATTCCATGCTCCTGGACAGGAAGAACAAATATTGTTAAAACGCTGATACTACCCAAAGCAATGTACATATTCAATATAATCCCTATCAAAATAACACCAGCATTCTGCACAGAGCTAGAACAAACAATCCTAAAGTTTGTATGGAACCAGAAAAGACCCTGAATAGCCAAAGCAATCTTGAAAAAGAAAACCAAAGCAGGAGGCATCACAATCCCGGACTTCAAGCTATACTACAAAGCTATAATCATCAAGACAGTATGGTACTGGCACAAGAACAGACACTCAGATCAATGGAACAGAATAGAGAACCCAGAAATGGACCCACAAACATATGGCCAACTAATCTTTGACAAAGCAGGAAAGAATATCCAGTGGAATAAAGACAGTCTCTTCAGCAAGTGGTGCTGGGAAAACTGGACAGCAACATGCAGAAGAATGAACCTGGACTACTTTCTCACACCATACACAAAAATAAACTCAAAATGGATGAAAGACCTCAATGTAAGACAGGAAGCCATCAAAATCCTCTAGGAGAAAGCAGGCAAAAACTTCTTTGATCTTGGCCGCAGCAACTTCTTACTCAACATGTCTCCAGAGGCAAGGGAAACAAAAGCAAAAATGAACTACTAGGACCTCATCAAAATAAAAAACTTCTGACAGCAAAGGAAACAATCAGCAAAACTAAAAGGCAACCGACAGAGTGGGAGAAGATATCTGCAAACAACATATCAGATAAAGGGGTAGTATCCAAAATCTATACAGAACTTCTCAAACTCAACACCCAAAAAACAAATAATCCAGTGAAGAAATGGGCAAAAGACATGAATAGACACTTCTACAAAGAAGACATCCAGATGGCCAACCGACACATGAAAACATGCTCAACATCACTCATCATCAGGGAAATACAAATCAAAAACAGAATGAGATACCACTTTTCACCTGTCAGAATGGCTAACATTAACAACTCAGGCAACAACAGATGTTGGTGAGGATGTGGAGAAAGAGGATCTCTTTTGCATTGTTGGTGGGAATGCACGCTGATACAGCCACTCTGGAAAACAGTATGGACGTTCCTCAAAAAAATTAAAAATAAAACTACCCTACGACCCAGCAATTGCACTATTAGGCATTTAGCCACGGGATACAGGTGTGCTGTTTCAAAGGGACACATGCACCCCCATGTTTATAGGAGCATTATCAACAACAGCCAAAGTATGGAAAGAGCCCAAATGTCTATCGATGGATGAATGGATAAAGAAGATGTGGTATATATATACTATGGAGTATTACTCGGCAATCAAAAAGAATGAAATCTTGCCATTTGCAACTATGTGGATGGAACTGAAGGGTATTATGCTAAGCGAAATTAGTCAGAGAAAGACAAAAATCATATGACTTCACTCATATGAATACTTTAAGAGACAGAACAGATGAACATATAAGGGAAGGGAAACAAAAACAATATAAAAACAGGAAGGGGGGGGCGCCTGGGTGGCTCAGTCGGTTAAGCAGCCGACTTCGGCTCAGGTCATGATCTCGGGGTCCGTGAGTTCAAGCCCCGCGTCGGGCTCTGTGCTGACAACTCAGAGCCTGGAGCCTGTTTCAGATTCTGTGTCTCCCTCTCTCTGACCCTCCCCCGTTCATGCTCTGTCTCTCTCTGTCTCAAAAATAAACAAACGTTAAAAAAAAAAAAAAAAAAAAAAAAAAAACCAGGAAGGGGGACAAAGCATAAGAGACTCATAAATATGGAGAACAAACTGAGGGTTATGGGAGGGGTTGTGGGAGGGGGGATGGGCTAAATGGGTAAGGAGCACTAAGGAATCTACTCCTGAAATCATTGTTGCACTATATGCTAACTATTTTGGATGTAAATTTAAAAACATAAAAAATAAGTTAATAAAAAAAATATTTGTCTTTCCATGTTTGGCTTATTTTATTTAGCACAATGTCCTCTAGTTATTGCAAATGGCAGTGTTTCCTCCTTTTCTTTTTTATGTTTATTTATTTTAGAGAGAGAGCACATGCAAGGTGGGGAGGAGCAGAGACAGAAGGAAAGAGACAGAATCCCAAGAATGCTCCCCACAGTCCACACAGAACCCAATGCAGGGCTTAAACCCACAAACCATGAGATCATGACTTGAGCCGAAATTAAGAGTCATATGCTAAACAGACTGAGCCACGCAGGTGTGCCAGCATTTCCTCATTTCCTTCTTTTTAAAGAGTGTGTGTGTGTGTGTGTATCACATCTTCTTTATCCATTCGTCTGTTGATTAACACTTAGGTTGTTTCCGTATCTTGGCTATTGTGAATATGCTGCAGTGAACATGGGAATGCAGATATCTTTTCAAGATACTGATTTCATTTTCTTTGACTATATACCCAGAAGTAGAATTGCTGGATCATATAGCAGTTCCATTTTTAATTTTTTGATAAACAGCCACACTATTTTCCATGGTGGCTATACCAATTTATATCCCACCAACAGTGTACAATCGTTCCCTTTTATCCACAGCCTTCCCAGCACTTGTTACCTGTTTACTTCTTTTTTAGCCTTCCATTTTTTCTTTTTAAGTAAGCTCTATGGGGGTTGAACTCATGACTCTGAGATCAAGATTCAGAGGCTCTACTGACTGAGACAGCCAGGCTCCCCCGTTGACTTTTTGATAATAGCCCTCCTAACAAGTGTGAGATGATGGCTCATTATGGTTTTGATTTAAATTTCTTTTTTCTTTCTTTCTTTCTTTCTTTCTTTCTTTCTTTCTTTCTTTCTTTCTACTTTAGAGAGAGAGAGAGAGAATGTGCATGAGCAGGGGAGGGGAAAAGAGGGACAGAGAAAAAGAGAGGTGGGGGAGGGAGAGAGAGGGAGGGAGAGAATCTTAATCAGGCTCCACAGTCAGCACAGACCCCAATGGAGGGCTCAATTCCATGATCCTGGGGTCATGACCTGAGCCAAAATCAAGTCAGACCCTCAACTGACTGAGCCACTCAGGTGTCCCTGATCTACATTTCTTGATGATTAGTGATGTGGAGCATCTTTTCATGTACCTGTTGGCTTCTTGCATGTTTTCTTTAGACAAATGTCCATTCATATCTTCTACTCACTTTTTAATTTAGTGATTTGGTTTCTTGCTATTGATTTGTATGAATTCCTTATATGTTTTGGAAGTTAACCTCCTGTCAGATATTTACTTTACTCAAAGTGATATACAGATACAATGCAATCCCTCTCAAAATGCCAATGGAATTTTCACCAAAATAGAAAAAATAATCCTAAAATTCATACAGAGCCACAAAAGACCCAGACTTCAAACTTCCTGACTTCAAACTGTATTACAAAGCTATAGTAATCAAAAGCAGCATGGTACTGGCATAAAAACAGACATACAGAATACTGGGACAGAATAGACAGCCCAGAAATAAACCAATTCACATATATGGAGTGAACTAATTTTCAACAAAGGCACCAAAAATACCTAGTGGGGAAAGGACAGTGTCTTCAAAAAATGCTGTTGAGAAAACTGGATATCCACATCCACCATATACGAAAATCAACTCAAAATATATTAAAGACCTAAACATAAGACCCAAATCTGTAAAACTCCTAGAGGAAGATGTAGAGGAGGCCTCCTTGACATTAGTCTTGGCAATGATTTTTTGGATTTGACACCAAAAGCTCAGGCAACAAAAGCAGAAATAAACAAGTGAGACTACATCAAACTACATCAAAAGGTTTTGCACAGCAAAAGACATAATCAGCAAAATGAAAAGGTAACCTACAGGATGGGAGAAAACATATATGAACCAAATGAGTTCTTTTTAAATGAAAAAGGACCTTGAAAGGGGAAGATGGCAATAACAGATTTGTTGAGTTTAAATATGTTTTCAATGAGGTAGATTAAAAGCTAAATAAAATACATATTTTGAGGTTCAAAGGAATTGGTTAGCTAGTAAAATTAATTAGACGGCAACCAATCAATCACCCCCTTCCCTTGACCTTTGGTTTGGAGTAGAAATTTAATTCAACTTCATTTCACAAACATTTACTGCGCATTTTCTAAGTGTGAAGAGCCAGATAAAGAGAGAAACTGATGCACCCTAATCTAAAGGAGTTCCCACTTTCTCAGGGGATACAGACACTGCCTGAAAATCTATGGCTATAACAGGGTTTGAAAGGTTATGCTAATAGCATGAATAAAGTGTAATAAGATCTCAGAAGTGGAGGGGCGCCTGGGTGGCTCAGTCCGTTAAGCAGCTAACTTCAGCTCAGGTCATGATCTCAAGGTTCACAAGTTCGAGCCCCACATCAGGCTCTGTGCTCACAGTTCAGAGCCTGGAACCTGCTTCATGTTCTGTGTTTCTGTTTCTTTCTGCCCCTCCCCTGCTCTGTCTCTCTCAAAAATAAATTTAAAAAACGTTAAAAAATTTTATAAAAAAGATCTCAGAAGTGGAGCTCAACTGATTCTCCCTGAAAGGGTTAGGAAATGCTTTATAAAGCATGAAGTGATTTTGAGCTGGGATTAGAAGTAGGAGTAGGATCTGTTCCATCAACTGGAGAACCAGTGAAAGGATTTTCTAGATAGAGGAGTATAGAAGTGGTGACACCATTGACTCCATCTTTGGCCCTCCATCTTGTTCATGCCCACAGAATGACCTCCCTTGGGGCTACATATTCCAGGCTCCATGGAAGTTAATGTGTGCCCTGACTGGAACGTAGGAAGGCTTGCTCTGATCTTCCCTAATGTGGCACACAGAAGATGCCACTTTATATTTTTTAAGTTTATTTTGAGAGACAGAAAGAGAGAGAGAGAGAGAGAGCAACTGTGGGGGGGGGGTGGCGGGGAGCAGAGAGAGAAGGGGAGACAGAATCTCAAGCAGCCTCCATACTGTCAGCGCAGAGCCTGACACGGGGCTCAAACTCACAAACCATGAGATCATGCCCGGAGCTGAAATCAAGAGTCAGATGCCTAACGACTGAGCCACCCAGGAGCCCCAGAGGGTACCACTTTAGCTAATTAGTAGAGATGACTGGCACACAGATGGTGCCATTTTAGACAACTACCCTTTGACTGCAACATAATGATCTCCTTGCTCTATAGAAGCTGTGAATTAAGGTCCAAACTTAATTCAGAGAACAAAGACAAACACAGAGAATAGCTGTGTAGTGAATTATTGCCCATCCAATTCCTCCCCCATCAGTAAGATACCCTGAATAAAAACTCTGCAAATGGTATGGAGTGACTTGCTTTGTTTTTCGGTCTCAAAGTGCATTCTCAGTCTGGAGGATACTTTTACTATCCCTCCTCTGCCTTCTAGAAAGGAGACATAACAATATGAACAATGGCAGGCAGCTCCTACATGCCAAAGTCTGGTGCATTTATCTGGGGAAAGTGGGATGTTTAATATGGCTGGCACAAAGAAAATATAAGATAGGAATATGGGCCTAAAGTAAAAATAGTTTGGTCTGTGGAAATACAGATAAACCAAAAGACCAACCATATGCCCCAATGTCCAAGCTTTGGTTAATAACTGCAAGCTTCCTTAAATTTTGCCCTGGTTTCCAACTAGGGACCAACTGAGAAAGCCAAATATGTTCCCCTAACCAAGACACAGGATGTTCCATTTCCAGTTAGCCTACCAGCTTCCCCATGCCAACAACCTCTAATCAGACTTACCCAAAGACTTCCATTTTCCCACTACCAAGTTTTCCCACTCTTCTGCCTGCCTTAAGTCTCCATTAAAATATAAAGGACAGCAGCTGTCTCCCTTGCCATAGCATGCTCTGAACAAATAGCCTTTGTTTTCATTCAGGTGGTCTTTAATTCCACACAATCAAGTCTACACTGCCATCTAGATCACCTCAAGTCTTCCTATTCTACTCATACCTTTTCCAATGATATTAACTGATACCAACTATCGAAATCTTCCAAAACACACAAAATAATAAAGTGTTTATGATGAAAAGCTTTGCATCGTGTTTGTAGCTGCCACTGTCAGTGCCCCATCCATGCTCCTGACTCTGTAGTATGCTCGGCTGATTTCCAACCCTGAGGGTTTTCTCCAGTGGCCTGAATATAAGCACTCCCCCAGCTGTACATAACCAATGACTGAAGACAGCTGGTATATAAATACCCCAGTTTCTTCACTTCTCTGGTAGGATGATGGGAGGCTTGCTTTCTACACTGACTCCCAGAGTTCTCCAGCAGGATTAAGCTACAGTTGCTCACAATTTCCTTACCACCTTCCTTTCCATTCTTGTGTTCTCCATCCCCAACCAGTGTTTCCTAGGATGACCTCTCAAATAAATAACTTGCTGTCAAATTCTTTCCTCAGGGTCTGCTTCAGTGGGAACTCAAATGAGTACAGTGTTAGAATTGGAAATAACCCCAACCACATTTATTATAATAACTAGCCACTGCAGAGAGTAGACCAGCCTGTCCCATAGGTTTTTCACTGATAAATATGTTTTAGAAAAATAAAAGAAAAAGAAAAAAAAGTAATGCCATTTACAATTTAAAGAATAACAGGCATCTGGTTCATTAGCAAACAATTTTTAGTAATAAATTATATCAGTCTACATAATAATTTAAAACTTTTGAATTAACAGAAAACTAGATGTAAAAGATTTCAATGCAAAAGTTTAGAGCAAAATCAATAGTAAAATCATATGATAAAAGAGTCTAATTTTTTATCATGAAATGAAAGAAAACTCAACCAGAAATCTCTCATTTATGGTAGATGGGGGAATTTTACCATTAGTTAAACAAGCAAATGTTTTAGCAGCAGTTCTCAAATGTTTTGGGCTCAGGACACATTTATACTCTTTAAAATTATTGGGGCACCTGGGTGGCTCAGTTAGGCATCCAGCTTTGGCTCGGGTCATGAACTCACGGTTCATGACTTTCAGCTCCGCATCAGTCTCTGTGCTGACAGCTCAGAGCCTGGAGACTGCTTCAGATTCTGTGTCTCCCGCTCTTTCTGCCCCTCCCCCACTCACACTTTGTCTCTCAAAAATAAATAAACATCAAAAAAAATTTTTTTAATTATTGAAACTCCAATGACCTTTTATTTATGCATAGTTGGCCACTGAAAAATGTAAAGGTTAGAGGCACCAACCCTGGCCACAGTCAAAAATCTGCATATAACTTTTGACTCCCCAAAAACTCAGTTACTAAAAGCCTACTGTTGACATTTACAGTTGATTGACATATATTTTGTATGTTATATGCATTATATACTGCATTGTTATAATAAAGTAAGCTAGAGAAAATAACATATTAAGAAAATCATTAGAAAAAAATACATTTACAGTACTATACTGTAAAAAATCAGCATACAAATGGACCCATGCAGTTCAGACCCATGTTGTTCAAGAATCATCTGTAGTTTAATTTATCAATATTTACTGCATTACAAATTAAAACTAAGAACTTAAAAATATGTATTAATTACTTTTTAAAATAGCAGTCATAATCATGAATAACACATTTTAAAAAATCTAAGACAATTTTCTCCGAGAGGCATTGTTTAACATTTTTGCAAATCTCTTCGGTATGTAGCCAACTAGAAGACAGCTGGATTCTCATACCTGCTATAGATTCAATCTGTTATGATACCACGTGCCATGTAGTCTCTAGAAAATTCCATTTTACATTTGTGAGAGAATGAAAGTGGAATAAAAAATGATGGCTTAGTATTTTTGAAAAGTTTTGACCTTGTGGAATCCCTGAAAGGATTCTGGGGATCCCCAGGGTTTCTGGACTACACTGGAGAAATTGTTGCATTAAAGGATATACAAATCATGTAGCAGACAGTACACATTCCACTGAACGTGGGCTACAACATAGGTAGATGTTGAGGCACCTAGTCTTTTTGATCTTGGCCTTAGGCATCTTTCTAACCTGGGGCACCATGTCATGATATCCTTATATGGAAGTAACACTCTGTCGCTAATTGACAAGTCTCCAGCACCTGTTGCCCATATTCTTCATATTGCTATTTATTGCTGCTGTACACGCACCCAGTGCCCAAGGATAGGGACTTTCCAGCTTCTAAAGCACAGAGGCTTGGGGGAAGGTGGAAGGGGAGATATGCTAGCAATCGGCACAGACCTGACCTAGACACAATCTTCAGAGCATAACCAATTTTCACGTGACTTAGCACTTAGCTGCACCTTGATCAGTCAGTTGACCACATTCTTTGTTTGGAGCACTGAAGGAGAGCCAAGCTTCTTTATCAGCTCAGAACAAGACTTTGGGCACAGCATACATGCAAAGCACAGGCATATTAAATCCAGGGAGCGCTCCTCTTTGTCAGGCACTTCATCTATTGTTCTTTTTAATCCAGGCTGGACAATAAGGAAGCGATTCTGTTTATATTCCATATTTTTCACTACAAAAGAGAGACTTTCTTTTCTTTTTCTTTTTCAAATAAACATTGTATATATTTAAGGCATATGAGATGAATTGATATACATAATAAAAGCACCACTACAGTCAAGCTAATTAAAATACCATCTCCTCATAGTTATCTTCTTTGTGTGTAATAAGAGCACCTGAAATCTACTCTCTTAGCAGTTTTCCAGTATTCAATAAATATTAACTATATTCACTGCACTAGATCTCTAGGTTTATTCATTCTATATACTGCAACATTGTATCCATAGATCAACATCTCCTTTTTCCCCCTACCTCTCTGCCCCTCATAAAACTAAAACTACAGCTACCAGATGATCCAACAATCCATCTTCTGGATATATATCCAAAGAAAATAAAATCAGTGCACCCATAGTCATTGCAGCATGACTCACAACAGCCAAGATATGTAAAAAACCTAAGTATCTGTTGACGGATGGAAGGATAAAGAACATGTGGTGTGTATATCCAGTGGAATATTATTCAGCCTTAAAAATGAAGGAAATACTGCCATTTGCAACAACATGATGACCCTGGTGACAGTATGCTAAGTGAAAGAGGCTAGACACAGAAGGAAAAATACTTCATTATCTCACTTATATGTGGAATCTAAAAAAGCCAAACAGATAGAAGCAGCACGTAAAAGAGGCATTTTCTAATTACAAATTGTAAAAGTAAACAAAGCGCTATTACCACAATTGGAAGGAAGCACACCAAATATAGAGTAGTGGCGGCTTCAAAGGAGAGAGCAAGAGAGATGGAGGGTGGGGAAGGCACAGAAGGAATTTTAACCTCCATATTTTTTCTTTTATTAAAAAAAATGTGGAATGCCTGGGTGGCTCAGTCACTTAAGCATCCAGCTTCAGCTCAGGTCATGATCTCATAGTTTGTGAGTTCGAGCCCTGCATCGGGCTCTGTGCCGACAGCTTGGAACCTGGAACCTGCTTCAGATTCTGTGTCTCCCTCTCTCTCTGCCCTTCCCTTGCTCCCACTCTGTCTCTCTCAATAATAAAAAACGTTAAAAAATTTTTTATAAAAAAAATGTGAAGCAAACATAATTAACTGTTAGTACTTATTACTTGTATGTGGTGGGCATTTGGGTGTGTAAGGGAAAATAAAAATTAAAACTTAAAGGCTTAATTCTCTCTGTTAAAAATGAAGGAAGAGACTCCTCCCTTTTCTTAGAGCATTTTCTTTAGAAAACTTTTATGTTTGAGATGTAAATCCTTTTTAAGGCTTTTTTTGCCAGATTTATAACCCAGGAATATTTTTCTCAAGGAGCTGGGGGCCACCTCCTTGAAATGTAAATGTCAAGGGAGATAGCACCCACCCCTACTTGCCAGTTCCCATGGGAGACTAGGAGAGTAATTTTGGTGGGCATCTGGCTCCAAACTGCAAAACTACCTGCTCTCATAAAGATACGAAAATTGGTTTTTCCTTCATTGTAAAGCCAACCAGGGGTGCCTGGTGGCTCTGTTGGTTAAGTGTCGACTTCCGTTCAGGTTGTGTGAGTTCGAGCCCCACATCAGGCTCTGTGCTGACAGCTCAGAGCCTGGAACCTACTTCAGATTCTGAGTCTCCCTCACTTTCTGCCCCTCCCCTGCTCGCACTCTGTCTCTGTCTCTGTCTTGAAAATAAATAAACATTAAAAATAAATAAATAAAGCCAACTAACACACATGGTTACTCCAAATTCCAAGTGAATTTAGGAGGAACTATATGTGACAAATGATGTTCTCAAATTCTCCTACTTGAGAACTAGTTTTGTTGTTTATCTTGAGAACATATATACAGTGGGTTGTATCTGCCTGGCTATATAAAAACTGTGAGATTTATTTCTGTGTAATTTGTTAGCAGAATACCTGTAATGAATATCAAGTTCTAGTTTAATTTTTATGCAAATGATAAAAACTATTCTCTTTCTCTTCTACCTTTGTGGAGAGGTTTATTGGGTTGGGAGATTTTTGTTTTTAATTATATTTCCCCATCAGGTGTTTGTTATACTATTCTTTGTAATGAAATGCCCAGAGTCCAAGAGACCCCAAAAACGAACCACCAGAGTCCAGAGTCAAAGCTAAGCAGCAAGGGTCATTTATTGCAGGTTCGAAACTGGACCTCTGCGCACTCGTTGCCGGTGACGCTAAGAGGCTCCGAGAGAGGTTTTTACAGCCCTTTTATACACAGGTACAAACAAGTCATGGGGAAATCAGGGATTTTCCACAGTTACAGAGCTGCAACTGGTTGATGTTTAAAGTTGGACACTTAGCAGTATTCGATTGGTTCCTGCCTTTAGGTCAGACCACAACTGGGGGTACGGGTATCTCAATGATTGATCAGGAATACACGGGCGCACCAAGCAACAATGATTGATCAGGAATACACGGGCGCGCCAAGCAATTGTACAGAAGCAAAACAAGCTGGTTAGGCTTGGTTAGGTTTCAGTTTCCCATAACTTAAGCTTTTAAGTTTCAGTTTTCTCAGGCCTCTCATTCCCCCCTTTCTCAAGTACCTGAGGAACCAATCTTGGGTCCTACAGTGTTACCTAATCAAGCCCGCTTTCCATGTCTAGGAGCTGATACTGTGGCCTAAGGACCATAACCTGAATGGTGTTTAGTCTGTCCCTGATAAAGTTCATTATTTTGTTGATTATAATAGGGTCGAAGGTAAAAAGGAGGAGGAGGCATAGTAGGGGGCCCAAAAGGGGAAGAAGGTAAGGGAGAAACCCGTGGAGTGCTGACCACAGTGGGTTTTTGGCTAGTTCTTTTCGTCGGCGTGCGAGATCCTCTTGGAGCTGTTTAATTTTGGTCCGAACTATTCCTGATTTATTGGCATAAAAGCAACATTTTTCCTGTAGGGCTAAGCATATGCCGCCTTGTTCTGCGGTTAGTAGATCTAACCCTCTTCTATTCTGTAACACCACTTCTGCTAGGGAATCTAGCTGATCTTGCAGATCCTGGATTGTCCCTGACAAGGCCTCAACATTGTTAATTAGTTGCCGAGAGAGTCGCAGATAGGAGTGTATGGAGACTCCTAATCCTGCTGTCCCGGTAGTTAATGCGCCTGTAATTCCTAGGCCTGCCAGGAGGGGGATAACAGCCACAGCTCGTTTGGATCTGCCAGTTGCAAAATCTAGACTAGGGATGGGCATGGGGGTTTTTCCTGCAACTAAGTCAATATCTGGCAGTAAGGTGGCCAGGATACATACTCCAGTCCAATTATGAGGTAGATAAGTGTAGGCTAGGTTATCCAGCGGACGGCTTCTCCAACTGAGCCACGGCAGCCAGCTTGAAGTTGCATATTATTATCAGTAGCTTTTGCTGCCCTGTTACTCTGTAGGATAGCTGTAAAGTAGGTAGTGGAGTTGTCTGGCCCTATACATTGCTGATAGGAGTCATAACAAGAGCTATGCATCGACTCCTGGAAAGTAGAGCAAGGGCATTCTGCTGTTGGGGGGCAGGGGCTTAGGTTTGTCAACACATAACCACTGCTGTTTTTGGAGTCCTGTGATGTCATAGGTCTGGGTTAAGTGAGCAGTTGTGGTCCCACAGTCTTGGGTTTGAGTGTATCTTCACTGATAGTGACCACCCCTTCCTACAGAGCTGGCTACTAGTCTGTTACCATGTGGCAGGGTAAGGGTTCTAACTACACCACCTCTGCAATCACAGGGCCTTCCATACAGAGCTTCGTACAATTTCTGTTTGTCAACGGGGGCATTTAGTCCTCCCTCCAGGAGTTTGAGGTTGAGGGCTAGTAGGACAAGGGTCACTATCCTGTACATGTTTAGGGGAGGCACGGTGCAAGGTTAGTTTGAGGGGATTTTTCTTACTCCGGTCTACAGTCCAAGTAGTATTTTTATCAGTGTGTCCCACGAGGTCAGACAGCGGGTCGACAGGCTTCACGTGGGTGTGGTGTATCCAGGTGGGGAGGTTATCTACCTTGATGGCGGTGGGAGTCGTCAGGATGATTTGGTAAGGTCCTTTCCACCTGGGTTCAAGGTTCTCCTGCGGTGTCGCTTGACGAGGACCCAGTCTCCTGGATGATACTGATGAGGAGTGGGTGGGGGCCCCGTCTCATACACTTCTTTTAGTTTAGGCCACACGGCCTCATGAACCCACTGTAGAGCCCTGAGAGAAGACAAGAGGCTGTTATCTTGGTCTAATTGAATGAGGTTTGACTTAAGATTAGGTATGATAGGTGTGGGTCTGCCAAACATGATTTCATGGGGTGTAAGGCCCAACTTGTATGGGGAGTTGCGAACCCTGTACAGAGCATAGGGGAGTAACTCTACCCAATTAGCACCAGTCTCCATAGTCAATTTAGTAAGGGTCTCTTTTAATGTTCTATTCATTCTTTCTACTTGTCCTGAGCTTTGGGGCTGGTAGGCACAATGTAATTTCCAATCTGCCCCAAGTACGGAAGCCAATCCCTGACTTACCTTAGAGACGAATGCAGGTCCATTGTCTGACCCTATCATGACTGGAAAACCATACCTGGGCAGGATTTCTTCTAGGATCTTTTTGGCTACTATCTGCGCCGTTTCCTTCTTGGTTGGAAAGGCTTCAGTCCATCCTGAAAAAGTGTCTACGAACACTAGTAAGTATTTATAGCCGTATTTGCCGGGCTTTACCTCAGTGAAGTCCACTTCCTAGTGGGCTCCTGGTATGGTTCCTCTTTTTCGGTGGCCTTGGGCTGTGGCGTGTGGGTGCGCGTTTTGGAGTTGACATGCAGTACAGGCTGTCACAACCCTTTCCGTCTGGTCAGAGATGTTTCTTAATACCAGTTTGGATTGTCTGAGGAGATCCTGAAGTCTTCAGGGCCCCAAATGGGTAGAGTGGTGTATTTTTGTCAGGATTGCGTGGCCCAATTTTTCGGGAAGGATAAGGCGGTCTCTGGAGTCCCTCCACCATCCATCTGTAACTTGGGTCATGGGGAGCTTGCGCATCCAGATAAGATCATCTTCTGAGTATTCAGGCTGTGGGGGTAAATCTTGGGGCCCTGGGTCTGGTAGCTGCGCAGGTAGTACTTGGATGGGTTTTTGCGCTACCTGGCGTGCAGTTTGGTCAGCTAGATTATTTCCTCGAGAGATTGGATCAGTTATTTTTTGGTGACCTGGGCAATGTACTATGGCCAGTTTCTTAGGGGCCCAAATAGCGGTCAATAGGGCCAGAATTTCATCTTTATTTTTGATGTCTTTGCCTTCAGCAGTGAGTAGTCCCCTCTCACGGTATATTGCCCCATGTATGTGGGCCGTGGCAAAGGCATACCGGCTGTCTGTATATACAGTCACTTTGCGGTCCCGCCCCATTCTTAATGCTTGGGTCAATGCAATTAGTTCTGCCCTTTGGGCAGAAGTCCCTGGGGGCAGAGCCTCTGCCCATATCACTTCAGTCTCAGATGTCACTGCTGCCCCCGCATACCTCTGTCCTTGATGGATGAAGCTGCTTCTGTCAGTGAACCAGGTGACCTCAGCATCAGGTAACGGCCGGTCCTGTAGGTCTTCCCTTGTTCCATGAGGGCTAGTGAGTACTGAATGCTGTGCTCCTGTGTCCACAAGGAATTGCACAGGGGTCCCCTCCACTTGTAGGATTACCCTGGGCTCGGGGAGGGGGTCCGAACCCCATCTCCCCTATTCTGAGTTCTGGGTAAATAGGATGGGGGCCGCTTTGGTTTGCCATGGCTGACCCCGAGCGCAGTTGCTTCTTTTTTGGGACAGTCATGAATCCTTTTTCTTTACAGTAGGCGCATTGGTCTTTGTCTAGGGGGCGCCTAGGGGGGCGAGTTTTCTGTTCTCCTGTGGGCCCTTGATTTTTCTGAACTATGGCGGCTAAGACTTTAGTCATTTCCCTGGTAGCTTTGAGCTGCTTATCCTCTGGAGCGTCCCAATTATTATATACCCGCTGAGCAATGCGGAGTAAATCCTGGATCTGTTTTCCTTCTAAATCCTCTAATTTTTGGAGTTTCTTTTTGATGTCAGGGGCAGCCTGGTTTACAAAAGACATTATAACAGCGGCCTGATTTTCAGGGGCTTCAGGGTCCATGGGAGTGTACTGCCTAAAGGCTTCCATTAATCTTTCTAAAAAGTTGGCAGGGCTCTCTGTCTTACCTTGTATTACCGAGTACACCTTGGCCAAATTGGTGGGCTTGCGTGCTGCAGCCCGGAGACCCGCCATTAGAGTCTGGCGATATATGAGCAGTCGTCCCCTACCTTCTGCCGTGTTGTAGTCCCAATTAGGCCGAGTCAGGGGAAAGGCAGCATTAATGAGGTCAGGGTTAACAGTGGGTCGACCATCTTCCCCGGGGACCAGCTTCCGCGCTTCAAGTTGAATTCTCTCCCTTTCTTCCGTGGTGAACAGGATTCGCAAAAGCTGTTGGCAGTCATCCCAGGTAGGCTGGTGGGTGAACATTATGCTCTCTAGGAGGGCTATAAGATTTCTAGGGTTATCAGAAAACCGAGCATTTTGGGTTTTCTAATTATATAGGTCACTGGTGGAGAAGGGCCAATACTGGAGTCGGGGAGGCGAGAGCTTGGCTCACGCTGGGTGCGCCCTCGAGTTTGGCCGGCTGGCCCTTCACGGTTGGTTTCATTTTCAATAGGGCTTGGCGAGGCTGCTGCCTGTAGCCTCCCTAGTTCTGGCACAGCTGCTGCTTCCCGCCCCCCCAGTTCCCCTTGAGGGGCAACCAGCGGGGCAACTGGTGGGGCGGCCGCTGCAGGCAGGGCCTGGGGTGCAAGGGGAGGGGGAAGATAGGATGGAGGGTCCAGGGATAGTAGGTCCTGACTATCGGGCAATATGGGACTTAGGGGTGCTGAGGGGGTTCGCGGCTTGGTTGGGTCAGTGGAGCGGGCCGCGAGAATCTTACAGGACCCTGAGGAAAGAAAGGGGGACATCCAGGGTGGAGGGTTTTCAACAAGATCTTGCCAGACAAGGATGTAGGGAACCTGGTCTGGGTGGCCCTCTTCTCCTGGCAGGAGGGTTTTGGCCCTGACCTTGGCAACTATAGGCAAACAAAAAGTGCCCTCAGTAGGCCAGCCCACCCCGAAAGTGGGCCACTCAGACCGGCAGAAAGTGATGAGTCTCGACCGGCGGATGTCCAGGCTTAGGTTATGGCCTCTAGCCTGGACATCCTTGAAATTAGCTAGAAGAAGGGAGAGAGGTGTACTCTGGTTCTGTCCCATAGTCTGTATAGGAAAAAATAAATGGGCCAAGTTAGTTTATGTTCCGGGAGCGAGCCGGATATACCTGCAGAGGAGAGGAGACAAGTTAAATCGCAAGCGCGGCGGCAAACAGAAAGTGCCTTGGAGAAGAGACCAGATACAGGACGGGTGTCCGTAACCCGAACAAAGAGTGCTTATGGGCCAAAATGGTGCCCCAGACGGGTGCCAGAGGACGTCTCCTACTGGTCCTGACTGACTGCCCTATAGCGCGTCCGCCAGGGCTAGGTCAGTCACTGATACAGATCCTGCGCTGGAGAGCCAGAAATGAACAGACAAACAGAAACAGACAGAGCCGGCTCACTTACCGATCGGTCTCAGAAATGACCTGTTGACTTGGGGTCTGGTGGGTTTGGGGGGCTATCCCGGACGAGCCCCCAGTGAAACGCCCAGAGTCCAAGAGACCCCAAAAACGAACCACCAGAGTCCAGAGTCAAAGCTAAGCAGCAAGGGTCATTTATTGCAGGTTCGAAACTGGACCTCTGCGCACTTGTTGCCGGTGACGCTAAGAGGCCCCGAGAGAGGTTTTTACAGCCCTTTTATAGACGGGTACAAACAAGTCATGGGGAAATCAGGGATTTTCCACAGTTACAGAGCTGCGATTGGTTGATGTTTAAAGTTGGACACTTAGCAGTATTCGATTGGTTCCTGTCTTTAGGTCAGACCACAACTGGGGGTACGGGTATCTCAATGATTGATCAGGAATACACAGGCACGCCAAGCGACAATGATTGATCGGGAATACACGGGCACGCCAAGCAATTGTACAGAAGCGGAACAAGCTGGTTAGGCTTGGTTAGGTTTCAGTTTCCTGTAACTTAAGCTTTTAAGTTTCAGTTTTCTCAGTCCTCTCAGTAATTTCTGTATTTTTCTTTTTTTTTTCAACGTTTTTTTTTTTTATTTATTTTTGGGACAGAGAGAGACAGAGCATGAACGGGGGAGGGTCAGAGAGAGAGGGAGACACAGAATCGGAAACAGGCTCCAGGCTCCGAGCCATCAGCCCAGAGCCTGACGCCGGGCTCGAACTCACGGACCGCGAGATCGTGACCTGGCTGAAGTCGGACGCTTAACCGACTGCGCCACCCAGGCGCCCCTTTTTTTTTTTTTTTAATTTTTTTTTCAACTTTTTTTTTTATTTATTTTTGGGACAGAGAGAGACAGAGCATGAACGGGGGAGGGTCAGAGAGAGAGGGAGACACAGAATCGGAAACAGGAATTTCTGTATTTTTCAAATTAGGAAGAAAAGATATGATTCATGGACAATTTCTCAAAAAAATTGTCTACTTTCCTATACTGCTTTTACCTATAAGCAAACTTCATTATTTTAGTAAATAAGCCATTTTTCACCCTGGCCTTCACTTATGACAGGGGTTTTTGTATTTAAATGTCTGGAAAACTGTATTGAGATCTCAGTATTGAATGCATTAAAAAAAAATAAGAGGTTGGGGCGCCTGGGTGGCTCAGTCGGTTGAGCGTCCGACTTCAGCCCGGGTCACGATCTCGCGGTCCGTGAGTTCGAGCCCCGCGTCGAGCTCTGGGCTGATGGCTCAGAGCCTGGAGCCTGCTTCCGATTCTGTGTCTCCCTCTCTCCCTGCCCCTTCCCCATTCATGCTCTATCTCTCTCTGTCTCAAAAATAAATAAACGTTAAAAAAAAATTAAAAAAAAAAATAAGAGGCTTCAGAAAAAGAGTTTATTTTTTTAAGTAATCCCTACATGCAACGTGGGGCTCAAACTCACAACCCTGAGATCAAGAGTTGCATATTCTTCTGACTGAGCCAGCCAGAAGAGTTTAAAATCTAAAACACTAAAATGGAATTCATAGAGGATTTGCATTTTCCCATAAAAATATCTTTAAAATATAATATATTTTTTCTAGCTTTATTGAGGTATAATTGACAAATAAAAAGTGTATATATTTAAAGTATACAATGTCATGCTTTGATATATATGCATTATGAAATAATTACTGCAGTCAAGCCAATTAACATACCTATCACCTCACATTGCCACCTTCTGTGTGTGTGTGTGTGTGTGTGTGTGTGTGTGTGTGTGTTGTGAGAATGATGTGATTTAAATTTTTTAAAAAACACCACCTGTCGGGGGCACCTGGGTGGCTCAGTCGGTTAAGCGGCCGACTTCAACTCAGGTCACGATCTCGCGGTCCGTGAGTTCAAGCCCCGCGTCGGGCTCTGGGCTGATGGCTCAGAGCCTGGAGCCTGCTTCCGATTCTGTGTCTCCCTCTCTCTCTGCCCCTCCCCCGTTCATGCTCTGTCTCTCTCTGTCTCAAAAATAAATAAAACGTTAAAAAAAAAATTAAAAAAAAAAACACACCACCTGTCTCTCCTGACAAATTTTAACTTCTCTAAGATCAGGGTCATTGTCTTATTTGCTGTTGTCCTTTAATACAGTGCTCCTAAAACAGTGATAAGTACATAGAAGATGTCTACTAGGGGCACCTGGCTGGCTTAGTCAATTGAGTATCTGACTCTTAATTTCAGCTCAGGTCATGATCTCACAGCCATGAGACTGAGCCCCACATCGGGCTCCTCTCTGGGTGTGGAGCCTGCTTAGAGTCTCTCTCTCCCTCTCCCTCTGCCTCTCTCCTGCTCATGAGCTCTCTCTCATTCTGGCTCACTTTAAAAAAAAAATAGTAAAGACTTCTAGGTTCTGGTTCTGCATGTTAGGAGACTGGAAGTCTCCGCTCTGTCCCAGCAAGAAGTAAAAACCTTAAAAGACTGAAGAATCAATTACTCTTCTTGGATCCAACTCTTCTTGGACAGCAACCCGCTGTTCCCAAGATTGGAGAGACCTACAGGTAAATACAGGGAGCAGAGACTCAAATGGAAACCACCATGAGAAACTTCCAGGATTGGAAACCCAATCTGCAACTGACAAATTGTTAGAGGCTCAACATGGACAAATATGAGAGTTAAAAACTCCAGAAGAACTCAGACATACAAAGGCCACTATACTTTTGTGAGTTATACCTCCAGGAGCTCTACATATCTCAGTTCTCACTGAGATCTACATATTACAGTTCTCACTGTAAATATTGGGAAAAAATCTCTTTGTGCTTCTGGTAGGAGGAGATGAAAAGGAACCAATTTGAAATATACCAGAGCACTGTGTTAAGAACAAGGTCTGCCTTCAGGGGTAACTGTTAACCAGAGCCTAACTAGTTAACCAGAGCCTAACTGAATTGCAAGATGGAAAATATCCAACTCCAGCCCACTCTAGCCATCCTGTCCCACCTAAGCTGGGAGAAAAAAACACAAAAATACTTGTAAATTTCAAAATCCAGAGAAATAGGTTCACCAAGATTGAGACCTAATCACAGGACTATAGAACGCTTCCCTTACTGCCACACTTTTTCACCACATTACTAAAGGCACCACATTACAGCAGGTTTTGTTTTTTTTTTTAACCTGGTACATCCTGTCAAACTATCAAGAAAAATTGTAAGGCACAATAAAAGGCAAAAAACACAATTTGAAGAGATAGAGCAAGCATCAGAATCAGACATGGCAGGGATGTTGACATTATCAAACTGGAACTTAAAATAACTATGATTATATTTGCTGATGGCATGATACTGTATAGAGAAAACCCAAAGACTCCACCAAAAAACTACCAGAACTGCTAAATGAATTCAGTAAAATAGCAGGATACAAAATTGATAGGCAGAAATCTGCAGCATATCTATACTCTAATACTGAAGTAGCAGAAAGAGAAATTAAGGAAACAGTCCCACTTACAATTGCATCAAAAAGAATAAAACGTCTAGGTAAAGACTTAATCAAGGACTTTCTGCTGATGGACAGTGCCAAGGAAGCATCGTTAAAGTCTCCCCTCCCACCACCAGCATGTCTAAGTCAGAGTCTCCCAAAGAGCCTTCATCAGAGTTTTGAGCTTTGAGACAACCCATGAGAGTCTAAGGAGTCATTTTGAGCAATGGGGAATGCTCACACACTGTGGTAACAAGGGATCCAAACACCAAGCACTCCAGAGACTTTGGGTTTGTCACATGTGCCACTGTGGAGGAGGTGGATGCAGCATGAATGCAGGGTCACACAAGGTGGATGGAAGAGTTGTGCCCAAGAGGGCTGTTTCAAGAGAAGATTCTCAAAGACCTGGTGCCCACTTAACTGTGAAAAAGATGTCGGTGGCATTAAAGAAGACACTGAAGAACATCATCTAAGAGATTATTTTGAAAAGTATGGGGAAACTGAAGTGATTGAAATCATGACTGACCGAGGCAGTGGCAAAAAGAGAGGCTTTGCTTTTGTAACATTTGATGACCATGATCTAGACAAGACTGTCATTCAAAAATGCCATACTGTGAATGGCCACAACTGTGAAGTAAGGAAAGTCCTATCTAAGCAAGAAATGGCCAGTTGTTCATCCAGCCAAAGAGGTCAAAGTGGTTCTTTCTGGAAATTGGAGGTGGTTTTGGTGGGAATGACAACTTTGGTCGTGGAGGAAACTTCAGTGGGCAAAGTGGCTTTGGTGGCAGTTCAGGTGGTGGTGGATATGGTGGCCGTGGGGATGGCTATAACAGATTTGGTGGATGGAAGCAACTTTGGAGGTGGTGGAAAAGCTATAATGATTTTGGCAATTACAACAATCAATCTTCATATTTTGGACCCATGAAAGGAGGAAATTTTGGAGGCAGAAGCTTTAGCCCCTATGGTGGTAGAGGCCAATACTTTGCTAAACCATGAAACCAAGGTGGCTATGGAGGTTTCAGCAGCAGCAGCAGTAGCTATGGCAATGGCAGAAGGTTTTAATCACTGCCAGAAAACAAAGGTTAGCAGGAGAGAAGATCCAGAGAAGTGACAGGGAAGCTACAGGTTACAACAGATTTGTGAACTCAGCCACGCACAGTAGTGGCAGGGCCTAGCTCCTACAAAGACATGTTTTAGACAATACTCATGTGTATGGGCAAAAAACTTGAGGACTGTATTTGTGACTAATTGTATAAGATATTATTTTAGTTTCTGTTCGTGGAAAGTGTAAAGCATGCCAACAAAGGGTTTTAATGTAGATTTTTTTTTTGCACCCATGCTGTTGATTGCTAAATGTAATAGTCTCATCATGATGCTGAATAAATGTGTCTTAAAAAAAAAAAAACTTAATCAAGGAAGTGAAAGACCTATACTTCAAAAACTATAAAATACTAATGAAAGAAACTGAAGATGACACAAGCAAATGGAAATATATTTCATGTTCATGGGTTGGGAGAACCAATGTTAAAATGTCTATACTACCCAAAGCAATCTACAGATTTAATACAATCCCTATCAAAATACCAACAGCACTGTTCACAAAACCAGAAAAAATAATCCTAAAATTTGTATGGAACCACCAAAGACCCCGAAGAGCCAAAGTTATCTTGAGAAAGAAGAACAAAGCTAGAAGTATCACATTCCCAGATTTCAAGATATATTACACAACTATAGTAATCAAGACAATATGTGGTACTAGAATGAAAATAGACACATAGGTCAATTGAATAGAATAGAGAGTTCATAAATAAACCCACACTTACATGGTTAACAAATCTATGACAAAGGAGGTAAGAATATGCATTGGGAAAAAGACAGCCTCTTCAACAAATGGTGCTAGAAAACTGGAAAGCTACATGGAAAAGAATGAAACTGAACCACTTTCTTACATCACACACACACACACACACACACACACACACACACAAACTTAAAATGGATTAGGAGCTAAATGTGAGAGCTGCAACCATAAAACTCTTAGAAGAAAACATAGGCAGTAATTTCTTTAGCATTAGCTGTAGAAACATTTTTCTAGATGTGTCTCCTCAGGCAAGGGCAATAAGAGCAAACATAAACTGTTGGGACTGCACCAAAATAAAAAGCTTTGCACAGCAAAGGAAACCACAAACAAAACAAATAAGCAATAGGGGGGCCTAGGTGGCTCAGTTGGTTAACCACCCAACTCTTGTTTTCAGCTCAGGTCATGATCTCACAGTTTGTGAGTTCGAGCCTCACATCTGGCTCTGTGCTGACAGCACGGAGCCTGCTTGGGATCCTCTGTCTCCCTCTCTCTCTTCCCCTCCCCCACTTGCTCTCTATCTCTCTCTCTCTCTCTTAAAATAAATAAACTTTAAAAAAATATTTTAAAAAATAGGCAATATACTGAATGGGAGAAGATATTTGCAAATGACATATTTAACAGGGGATTAATATCCAAAATATATAAAGAACTTACACAGTTCAACACCAAAAAACCAAACAATCTGATTAAAAAATGAGCAGAGGACTTTAATAGACATTTCTTCAAAAAATCATACAGATGGCCAACAGACACATGAGAAGATGCATAACATTACTCATCATCAGGGAAATGCAAATCAAAACCACCAAGAAATATCACTTCACACCTGTCAGAAAGGCTAAAATAAAAAACATAAGAAACAACACGTGTTGGTGAGGATTTGGAGAAAAACGAAACCTTGAGCACTGTTGATGCGAATGCAAATTGGTGTAGCCACTGTGGAAAACAGTACGGAGTTTCCTCAAAAAAAATTAGAAATAGAAACACCACATGGGGGTGCCTGGATGGCTCAGTTGGTTGAGCATCTGACTCTTGATTTTGGCTCAGGTCATGATCTCACGATTTGTGAGATTGAATCCTGCATTGGGCTCTCACTGACAGCATGGAGCCTGCTTGGGATTCTCTCTCTCATCTCTCTCTGCCCCTCCCCCAACTTGTGCACTCTCTCTCTCTCTCAAAAATAAATAAATAAACTTAAAAAAAAAGAATGTCTAAATTTGACACCAAGAAACACCATATGATCTAGTAATTTCACTACTGGCTATTTATCCAAAGAAAACAAAAACACTAATTCAAAAAAGATATATGCAACACTATGGTTATTGCAGCATTATTTACAATAACCAAAATATGGAAGCATCAGTGTCTATCAATACATGAATGGATAAAGAAGATGTGAGATACACACACACACACACACACACACACACACACACACACACACACACATATATGTATACATACATACACACAATGGAATATTACTCAGCCATAGAAAATAAGATCTTGCCATTGGGAACAACATGGATGGTGTGGGGCACTCCGATCAGGTGGGGGCCAGCAGCATGGGCAGTGAAAGAATTCACTCAAGGCAAAACAAAAGAGATAAAGCTTATTGAATATACTGCAAGGGGGCACCAGGCAGGGACAGCAAGGCAGTGCCTGCTATCTGCCACAAGGCAGTGGTAAGGGGTCACAGTTATAGAGTGGACTAAGGGAGTATGGGGGCATATGGGATTTTCCCTTTTTTGGTAATCTTAGGAACTGTGCCTGGTTGTAAGTAGCTCATTGGTCATTTAGGGCCTGTGGCCATTTCAAGGTGGGTCACTTAATGAGCCTGCTTGTATTTAGCTTGGTGGTCACTATGGGCCTTTTTGCCTTGCTCAGGTTTCCATTGCTCAAGCCTATTGCCTAAAAACAGCCCTGACATTGCCCCACCCCTGACAGATCAATAATGACAGATCTTTGGCATGTGGGAGGAGGTCTCATCTTCAGTAGCTTCTTCCTGCTCAATGAGGGGCATAGAGATATCCCTACCTTTGGGTCAACATTGGTCAGTTGGGAATTTATATGTAAGAATTACAAAGGACAGAGGCAGCCAAATCCAAGGTAGACAGCATGCATGAATTTCCCTGATTAAGAAAGGATCATCTGTCAGCTTGAATATATGACAGTGAAGGAATCTTGGAACCAGGCAGAGAGACTTCAGAAAAGACAGTAAGATTATTACTATTATAAGAAAGAATAGCCCGAATAAAAGACCTTTGGTGGTTGACAAAAATCTTCCTCCAGTCCAGAAGTTTAACCAAGTAAAGGAGAGAGATAATTTAAAATGCCAATTTGAGTATTCATGTCTTTTAGTATCCCTGTCACAATTTTGTGGGAATCTAGAGTATATAACTAACACTGCTTTACTAGAGTTTCCTCCTTGAGCTACAGTCAGGATATCAAGGGCCATTTGGTTTTAGAGGGCCACCTTTTGAATTTGTAGGTGACTACGTGTTGGGCTTGGTGAAAGGTTAAAGGTTTGGCAAAAAACTCTATTTGTAACTTTGCATCAACAGAGGCCGTTCCTAAGACAAATACAGCTAAGGGATGACACCACCAAGAAGCCCTTTTTGTCTGATGTCTAACCTTAACAAATATCCTAATTATGAGGAATCACTGGCAAGTGGGAGAAGACTTCTCTGGGGATATGGGCATCCCCAAGTGTATCCTCTATTTAATCATAAGGAAAGTGGGGCCATCCACTATTTCTATCATAAGCCCATAATTAACCTTATGGAGTGGGGTACATTCCAGCTTTTGAGGAACAATTTTGTCATTTCAGCCACACAGAATTGGCCAAGGTGATATCTGAGTTATACAGCTGTTGGGCAGTCCATCCCATTTTATAGCTGTTCAAATAATCATATGTCCATGGGGTTCTGTTATTATCAAGAACGAAGATTGTCTATACATGAGCTATTGTGGCAAATTCTCTGAAGGCTACTTAAGCCTTGTCTAGCTTAAGCAAACAACAAACATTCAAAGACAATCAGAAATTGAATTTAACATCCACAAAGGTGTGTTATTGAAACACAATTGTTCTCTCTAAAATCATCCTCATTTCAAATCAAGACTGATTCATTTGAAAAACAAGTCCAATTTCAACAAACTTGGCCTAATTATTTACATAAGCTTAGTAAGAATAGTGATTGACCATATGGATTCTTTAAAACCTGTTTTGCTGGAACTTTTCAAAAGGAATCTCTAGATTGAACTTTTAATAGACTCTCGAGGTCAGAAGTCAAGCCAAATACTTGCCATCAGACATGCCTGCAATACCTGGAGATTTGGCTGAATTTCTCTTCTCGAGGTTCCCAAAATATCCTCAGTTTCCTGCACCTGCCAGAAAGTGATATTCTTTACTCACCTGGTAACACTGCTGGGAACTCTGTAAGAAAGGTATCAGGCCAACATTTCCAAGGAGCTTCATTGGCTCCATAAAGTCAACCATAGTTCCTTAATGCTGTCTGGTCATATCTGAATCTAGGCATGCCTCTCTCAAACATGATATTTCAGTCAAAGCCCTGGTAATATAGCCAATATTTCCAATGGTGTCCTGTTGCAAGGAGAACAGATTCTCATTGAACTTATGCAAATAATTACAATTGCCATGGAAGAAAGAATACTCACTAAGAATTTCTGAATATCAGAGGGTTCAACTAGGGAGAAAAGTAAAATATGTTTCAATTTGTTCACAAAAAGGATATTTAATCACATTTCTGCAAGTCATACATATTTTATTTAATTTTTATTTTATTTTTTTTCAATATATGAAATTTATTGTCAAATTGGTTTCCATACAACACCCAGTGCTTTTCCCGACAGGTGCCCTCCTCAATACCCATCACCCACCCTCCCCCCCCTCCCTCCCCCCATCAACCCTCAGTTTGTTCTCAGTTTTTAACAGTCTCTTATGCTTTGGCTCTCTCCCACTCTAACCTCTTTTTTTTTTCCTACCCCTCCCCCATGGGTTTCTGTTAAGTTTCTCAGGATCCAAAAAAGAGTGAAAACATATGGTATCTGTCTTTCTCTGTATGGCTTATTTCACTTAGCATAACACTCTCCACTTCCATTCATGTTGCTACAAAGGGCCATATTTCATTCTTTCTCATTGCCATGTAGTGCTCCATTGTGTATATAAACCACAATTTTTTATCCATTCATCAGTTGATGGACATTTAGGCTCTTTCCATAATTTGGCTATTGTTGAGAGTGCCGCTATAAACATTGGGGTACAAGTGCCCCTGTGCATCAGAACTCCTGTATCCCTTGGGTAAATTCTTATCAGTGCTACTGCTGGGTCATAGGGTAGGTCTATTTTTAATTTTTTGAGGAACCTCCACACTGTTTTCCAGAGTGGCTGCACCAGTTTGCATTCCCACCAACAGTGCAAGAGTGCAAGACTGTTTCTCCACATCCTGTCCAGCATCTATAGCCTCCTGATTTGTTCATTTTGGCCACTCTGACTGGCGTGAGGTGATATCTCAGTGTGGTTTGGATTTCTATTTCCCTGATGAGGAATGACATTGAGCATCTTTTCATGTGCCTATTTGCCATCCGGATGTCTTCTTTAGAGAAGTGTCTATTCATGTTTTCTGCCCATTTCTTCACTGGGTTATTTGTTTTTCAGGTGTGGAGTTTGGTGAGCTCTTTATAGATTTTGGATACTAGCCCTTTGTCCGATATGTCATTTGCAAATATCTTTTCGCATTCTGTTGGTTGCCTTTTAGTTTTGTTGGTTGTTTCCTTTGCTGTGCAGAAGCTTTTTATCTTCATAAGGTCCCAGTAGTTCATTTTTGCTTTTAATTCCCTTGCCTTTGGGGACGTGTCAAGTAAGAAATTGCTGCGGCTGAGGTCAGAGAGGTCTTTTCCTGCTTTCTCCTCTAGGGTTTTGATGGTTTCCTGTCTCACATTCAGGTCCTTTATCCATTTTGAGTTTATTTTTGTGAATGGTGTGAGAAAGTGGTCTAGTTTCAACCTTCTGCATGTTGCTGTCCAGTTCTCCCAGCACCATTTGTTAAAGAGACTGTCCTTTTTCCATTGAATGTTCTGTCCTGCTTTGTCAAAGATGAGTTGGCCATACCTTTGTGGGTCTAGTTCTGGGGTTTCCATTCTATTCCATTGGTCTATGTGTCTGTTTTTGTGCCAATATCATGCTGTCTTGATGATGACAGCTTTGTAGTAGAGGCTAAAGTCTGGGATTGTGATGCCTCCTGCTTTGGTCTTCTTCTTCAAAATTACTTTGGCTATTCGGGGCCTTTTGTGGTTCCATATGAATTTTAGGATTGCTTGTTCTAGCTTCGAGAAGAATGCTGGTGCAATTTTGATTGGGATTGCATTGAATGTGTAGATAGCTTTGGGTAGTATTGACATTTTGACAATATTTATTCTTCCAACCCATGACCACGGAATGTTTTTCCATTTCTTAATATCTTCTTCAATGTCCTTCATAAGCTTTCTATAGTTTTCAGCATACCGATCTTTTACATCTTTGTTTAGATTTATCCCTAGGTATTTTATGCTTCTTGGTGCAATTGTGAACGGGATCAGTTTCTTTATTTGTCTTTCTGTTGCTTCATTGTTAGTGTATAAGAATGCAACTGATTTCTGTACATTGATTTTGTATCCTGCGACTTTGCTAAATTCATGTATCAGTTCTAGCAGACTTTTGGTGGAGTCTATCGGATTTTCCATGTATAATATCATGTCATCTGCAAAAAGTGAAAGCTTGACTTCATCTTCGCCAATTTTGATGCCTTTGATTTCCCTTTGTTGTTTGATTGCTGATGCTAGAACTTCCAACACTATGTTAAACAACAGCGGTGGGAGTGGGCACCCCTGTCATGTTCCTGATCTCAGGGAAAAAGCTCTCAGTTTTTCCCCATTGAGGATGATGTTAGCTGTGGGCTTTTCAGAAATGGCTTTTATGATGTTTAAGTATGTTCCTTCTATCCCGACTTTCTCGAGGGTTTTTATTAAGAAAAGTTGCTGAATTTTGTCAAATGCCTTTTCTGCATCGATTGACAGGATCCTATGGTTCTTATCTTTTCTTTTATTAATGTGATGTATCATGTTGATTGATTTGCGAATGTTGAACCAGCCCTTCCTCCCAGGAATGGATCCCACTTGATCATGGTGAATAATTCTTTTTGTATGCTGTTGAATTCGATTTGCTAGTACCTTATTGAGAATTTTTGCATCCATATTCATCAGGGATATTGGCCTGTAGTTCTCTTTTTTTACTGGGTCTCTGTTTGGTTTAGGAATCAAAGTAATACTGGCTTCATAGAATGAGTCTGGAAGTTTTCCTTCCCTTTCTATTTTTTGGAATAGCTTGAGAAGGATAGGTATCATTTCTGCTTTAAACGTCTGGTAGAACTCCCCTGGGAAGCCATCTGGTCCTGGACTCTTATTTGTCAGGAGATTTTTGATTACTGATTCAATTTCTTCGCTGGATATGGGTCTGTTCAAGCTTTCTATTGCCTCCTGATTGAGTTTTGGAAGTGTGTGGGTGTTTAGGAATTTGTCCATTTCTTCCAGGTTGTCCAGTTTGTTGGCATATAGTTTTTCATAGTATTCCCTGATAATTGCTTGTATCTCTGAGTGATTGGTTGTAATAATTCCATTTTCATTCATGATTTTATCTATTTGGGTCATCTCCCTTTTCTTTTTGAGAAGCCTGGCTAGAGGTTTGTTAATTTTGTTTATTTTCTCAAAAAACCAACTCTTGGTTTCATTGATCTGCTCTACAGTTTTTTTAGATTCTATATTGTTTATTTCTGCTCTAATCTTTATTATTGCTCTTCTTCTGCTGGGTTTGGGGTGTCTTTGCTGTTCTGCTTCTATTTCCTTTAGGTGTGCTGTTAGATTTTGTATTTGGGCTATTTCTTGTTTCTTGAGATAGGCCTGGATTACAATGTATTTTCCTCTCAGGACTGCCTTCGCTGTATCCCAAAGCGTTTGGATTGTTGTATTTTCATTTTCTTTTGTTTCCATATATTTTTTAATTTCTTCTCTAATTGCCTGGTTGACCCATTCATTCTTTGGTAGGGTGTTCTTTAACCTCCATGCTTTTGGAGGCTTTCCAGACTTTTTCCTGTGGTTGATTTCAAGCTTCATAGCATTGTGGTCTGAAAATATGCATGGTATGATCTCAATTCTTGTATACTTATGAAGGGTTTTTTTGTGACCCAGTATGTGATCTATCTTGGAGAATGTTCCATGTGCACTCGAGAAGAAAGTATATTCTGTTGCTTTGGGATGCAGAGTTCTAAATACATCTGTCAAGTCCATCTGATCCAATGTATCATTCAGGGCCCTTGTTTCTTTATTGACTGTGTGTCTAGATGATCTATCCATTTCTGTAAGTGGAGTGTTAAAGTCCCCTACAATTACCACATTCTTATCAATAAGGTTGCTTATGTTTGTGAGTAATTGTTTTATATATTTAGGGGCTCCCGTATTTGGTGCACAGACATTTATAATTGTTAGCTCTTCCTGATGGATAGACCCTGTAATTATTATATAATGCCCTTCTTCATCTCTTGTTACAGCCTTTAATTTAAAGTCTAGTTTGTCTAAGTATGGCTACTACAGCTTTTTTTTTACTTCCAGTAGCATGATAGATAGTTCTCCATCCTCTCACTTTCAATCTGAAGGTGTCCTCCAGTCTAAAATGAGTCTCTTGTAGACAGCAAATAGACGGGTCTTGTTTTTTTATCCATTCTGATACCCTATGTCTTTTGGTTGGCACATTTAGTCCATTTAAGTTCAGTGTTATTATAGAAAGATATGGGTTTAGAGTCATTGTGATGTCTGTAGGTTTCATGCTTGTAGCGATATCTCTGGTACTTTGTCTCACAGGATCCCCTTTAGGATCTCTTGTAGGGCTGGTTTAGTGGTGATGAATTCCTTCAGCTTTTGTTTGTTTGGGAAGACCTTTATCTCTCCTTCTATTCTAAATGACAGATTTGCTGGATAAAGGATTCTCGGCTGCATATTTTTTCTGTTCATCACATGGAAGATTTCCTGCCATTCCTTTCTGGCCTGCCAAGTTTCAGTAGAGAATCAGTCACGAGTCTTATAGGTCTCCCTTTACATGTTAGAGCACGTTTATCCCTAGCTGCTTTCAGAATTTCCTCCTTATCCTTGTATTTTGCCAGTTTCACTATGATATGTCATGCAGAAGATCGATTCAAGTTACGTCTAAAGGGAGTTCTCTGTGCCTCTTGGATTTCAATGCCTTCTTCCTTCCCCAGATCAGGGAAGTTCTCAGGTATGATTTATTCAAGTATAGCTTCAGCATATTTCCCTCTCTCTTCCTCCTCTGGAATACCAATTATGTGTAGATTATTTCTCTTTAGTGCATCACTTAGTGTTCTCTAATTTTCCCCTCATACTCCTGGAATTTTTAATCTTTTTCTCAGTTTCCTCTTTTTCCATAATTTTATCTTCTAGATCACCTATTCTCTCCTCTGCCTCTTCAATCTGTGCCATGGTTGTCTCCATTTGATTTTGCAGCTCGTTTATAGCATTTTTTAGCTCCTTCTGACTGTTCCTTAGTCCCTTGATCTCTGTAGCAATAGATTTTCTGCTGTCCTCTATACTGTTTTCAAGCTGAGCGATTAATTTTATGACTATTATTCTAAATTCACTTTCTGTTATATTATTTAAATCCTTTTTGATCAGTTCGTTAGCTGTTGTTATTTCCTGGAGATTCTTTTGAGGGGAATTCTTCCGTTTTGTCATTTTGGATAGTCCCTGGAGTGGTGCTGAACTGCAGGGCACCTCCCCTGTGCTGTCTTGAATAACTTGCGTTGGTGGGGGGGGGCCACAGTCAGACCTGATGTCTGCCCCCAGCCAGACCTGATGTCTGCCCCCAGCCCACCTCTGGGGCCACAATCAGACTGGTGTGTGCCTTCTCTTCCCCCCTCCTAGGGGCGGGGTTCACTGTGGGGTGGCGTGGCCTGTCTGGGCTACTAGCACACTGCCAGGCTTTGGTGCTGGGGATCTGAGGTATTAGCTGGAGTCGATTGGCAAGGTGCACAGGGGTGGGAGGGGCAGACTCAGCTCACTTATCCTTGGGTGATCCTCTTCGGGAGGGGCCCTGTGGCCCCGGGAGAGAGTCAGACCCGCTGCCAGAGGGATGGATCCGCAGAAGCACAGTGCTGGGTGTTTGCGCGGTGCAAGCAAGTTCCCTGGGAGGAACTGGTTCCCTTTGAGATTTTGGCTGGGGGATGGGCGAGGGAGATGGTGCTGGTGAGCGCCTTTGTTCCCCACCAAACTGAGCTCTGTCGTCTGGGGGCTCAACAACTCTCCCTCCCTTTGTCCTCCAGCCTTCCTGCTTTCTGAGCAGAGCTGTTAACTTATAACCTTCCAGATGTTAAGTCCCGCTTGCTGTCTGAACACATTCCATCCGGCCCCTTCGCTTTTGCAAGCCAGACTCGGGGTCTCTGCTTGGCCAGCGGGCTGCCCCTCTGCCCCGGCTCCCTCCCGCCAGTCCGTGGAGCGTGTACTGCCTCTCCGCCCTTCCTACCCTCTTCCATGGGCCTCTCGTCTGCGCTTGGCTCTGGAGACTCCGTTCTGCTAGTCTTCTGGCAGTTTTCTGGGTTATTTAGGCAGGTGTAGGTGGAATCTAAGTGATCAGCAGGACGCGGTGAGCCCAGCGTCCTCTTACACCGCCATCTTCTCTCTGACCAGTCACAGATATTTTAACAGAAAATTTTCTCAATCTAGAAGAGCGAACATTATAGAACCTGTAATGTTTCAACCAAGAGTCACAAAAACTATAATCATCTTTCTCAATTCATTCAGACCCACATTACCAATTCTAATTGTTTGGTTGCAGCTTTTTTGCTAGTTCTGGAAATTCTCACCAGTTCAATTTTATGATCTTAAAGACATCAAATACCTGTATTAATTAAAAAAAAGAAAAAAGTCCTTTTCATGACTTTCCTTGATGACAAAACTCATTTGCAAAAGCATCAGACATGGAAATCTGGTTATTTCTGTGACACATAACACCTCAATAATCAGAATATCAAGCAATGACCTTATACCAGAACATAAGATACCAAATAAACAAGACTAATTAGTCAAAAAAAAAAAAAAAAAAGGACTTCATTTATAATTAAAATCTCAGGGAAGTTTGTTAACAACCTTAGAAAATTAAAAAAAATAATGTTTATTTTTGAGAGAGAGTGCAAGTGGGGCAGGGGCAGAGAGAGAGGGACAGCAGTGAGCCCAATGCAGGGTTCATACTCCTGAGCTGAGAAGTTATGCCCTGAGCCGACGTCACTCAACCAACTGAGCCACCCAGGCGCCTCAAAAACCTTAGAAATTTTAAAAGCACATGCCTAAATAGGATTACTTACACATAATGAAGGTGGCAATAAGAGATTCTCCAGGAAGCCACACAATTCTTACCAAAACTTAGCTCCTTTAACATTGAGAGGTTTTAACTGTCTTAAGTAATCAAAGGCCTGATAAAGACAAAGCATAGAAGCTTTGGTTTTCTGCACAGATAAATAAACCCCTTTGTTTACATTTTCTTATCAAGAGCAGACCAACAATCCAAGAAAACATTGTCTTTTGAACAGAGGGTAAAGAGTTTCAATCTTATACCAGTGTATGTTTTTTAAAATATTTTATTTATTAATTTTAATGTTTATTTATTTTTGAGAGAGAGAGAGACACACACACAGAGTGTGAGTGGGGGAGGGGCAGAGAAAGAGAGGGAGACGGAAATCTGAAGCAGGCTCCAGGCTCTGAGCTGTCAGCACAGAACCCAACACGGGGCTAGAAACCACGAGCCATGAGATCTTGACCTGATCACGACCTAAGTCGGACACTTAACCGACTGAGCCACCCAAGTGCCTCACCAGTGTATTTTTAAAATCCACTCATTTCAATCTTAGTCTGTCCTGACCACACATAAAATTCTTTTCTAAAGATTTCCATTCACAAACCTACAACTTTCTTTTGCATTCCGATTTTGTCCTAAGCCTTTTCTCTCTAAATAACCCACCTCATTTTAGGACAAAATTGTCTTCTTCCCTCAACACAAATGTATTCACATTCCTTCTATCCTCCTTATACATCTCCTGCTTTCCCACCTACAGAGTTGCTTTCCTTATCATCTCCATCAGTCTTAATGACATTTAGCAGGAGTTTAACTCTTAGAAACCTTCGTCTCCACTGAAAAGTAAGTAGTAACCAACTGTGAACTGTCTATTACATTAGGATTGTACACTAGCATATTACACTAGGTAGATTTTTGAATACATTTCATAATTTTTAGGAACATACATTTATCATAGTACAAATTTTCAGTAAGGCACAAAGCACATTTTCCAATACATCCAAGTATCTTTAGTTTCTCTGAAATAAGAAGTCAAAAGTAGATCAACCTTATGTTTAGTAATTAATGTTTCAGTATATTATCTTACTTGGAAAAGACTTAGATTTCCAATGAATCCAACCCAATTTATCATTTAACTTAGCAAAACCTCAAAGTTTCAGGTTACCAAAGATTTTGAAAGCTATCTTAACAATTACCCATGAGAACTTTGAGACAGACAAAATTAACCATTATTTTAAGCCATTTTTTTTTGCTAACAAATTGCAACAGAGATAACATGAGCTCATTTAACCTTTAGTAAACCCTGGTACAATAGAAGTTTTATATTTAATGTCGATAACTCTAAAGACCGATCTATTTTAGTTAAACCAACAAACTGTAGTTTGCTTTAAATATCAACTATGTTGCATCTGTGTCCACTAAAATCCATCAGTTTGTTCTCCATTGGCAATTTTTACCTAGGACACCTATAGGGAAATCTAATGTGGGTGGTTTGAGTCCATGTGCCTTCAGGGGAGGGGAAAGATGGTGGAGTAAAAGAGAGGTCATCTAGAAGGTCTGCAGTGTCAGATGAGCCATGAAACCAAGCAAGACACATTCTGCATGTTTTGCGAAGGTTGGGATTTGGGGGACAAAGCCATAAAGGTCTGAATATGTGGGAACTCTGACCATCTAGAGGAGTTCCAGCAAAAGAGGTCAAGCTGGAAAGTAAATTATAAGAAAGGTTTCCATGAATGTCCACACCTCTTGATCTGGGAGTTTGTATTGAGGCCAGGAAACATTATATTAAAAGATGAGACATTTTTCCTTAAAACTTGGGGGTCAAATGTGTTCCCATTTTTAAGAATACAGCCCAAGGGCAGGTCCAAGGAATACACATACAGAATCTGAAATAGAGGGGGTGTGCTCATAGTGGGAAAGTCTGGCTGCTGGTTTCCAAAGGGGTGGCCCACCAAAGGGAACAGAGCTCCAACTTGTGGTCCCGATTTCAGTCAGGGCATCCCACTGATCTGAAAAAGGACCAGACCTTATACAGGACAACTGACTCTACTAGGGTGTCCCAAGGAGAGGGTCAGAGCAAAGGGCAATTTTAATCCTTGCTGGGGCATCCCCTGCAACACAGAAAGCTGAACACCAGGTGGCCAAATTGGGTTGGAGAAAGGATGGGGAGGACTTACCATTCAGACACGTCAGAATGTGTTTTGCCTATAGATCAAGATGGCAGCTGGATCTCCAGGAAGGAAGGAAATGTGGGGGGCGTGGTGAAAGAAACACAGCAGTTGAGAGTCAGCCAGTGTCATGAAAGTGTCCCAACTGGGTCCGTAGAGTGTGCAGACTCACCCTAAACAAGTTACAGATGGAGTGTCAGAGGAGGGGAAAGCAGTCCTTTGCCCTCACACGCCTGGGCAGTCTGACCTGTTGCCTCAGACTTTGGACCACATGAGGGAGATGACCCGGCCAGAACTTCAGAAGTCTGAGGAATACTAGGGTTACACTGTGGAAATGCCAAAGAAAGAAAGGAGAGGGAGGGAAGAATCCCTCTGAAGGGCAAAGAGGGAAATCCCTCACCCTTCTAGGAAAGAATGGTCTGGTGGGTTCCCCCTGGATCTTCGGATCCTTACTGAGGGGTAACCTCACTGGAGTTTGTCAGTTCCCCAAAGAGTACTAGAGTCGGTTCACTGAGGGAAAGTCCCAAGATATTCCTGGAGAATCTGGGGACAGTCCCAGGATAACAAAGGGTCCCAATACGGGCCACCAAATGTGGGGCGCTCTGATTGGGTGGGGGCTGGCAGCACGGGTAGTGAAAGAATTCATCCAAGACAGAATGAAAGAGACACAAGTTTATTGAATACACTGCAAGAAAGTAGCGGGCAGGACAGCAAAGGAGAGATTGTCTGCCACAAGGCAGTGGCGAGGGTCCATAGTTAAAGAGCTGAGTAAGGGAGTATGGGGACATATGGAATCTTCCCTTTTTTGGTAATCTTAGGAACTGTGACTGGTTGTAAGCAGTCCATTGGTCATTTAGGGCCTGTGGCCATTTCAAGGTGGGTCACTTAATAAGCCTGTTTGTATTCAGCTTGGTGGTCACCATGGGCCCTTTGCCTTGCTCACCTCTCCTTTGTTCAAGCCTGTTGCCTACCAGTGGCCCTCACAGATAGACCTAGAGGGTATAGAGCTAAATGAAATAATTCATGTGGGACCCAAGGAATTTAACAAAAATCCCCTACCCCTGGACAAGCAGAGCAAGACTAACTCCATTTTGTGCTACACCCACCATCTCATATATAACCCCCACATGACCTACTTGTTGCTCAAGACACTCCCCCACCCTAGTTAAGCCACTGAGCACACCCTTACTGGAGACCGGCTCATATAGGAATACGGAACCACTAACCACCAAAGAATGTAAACCCCGCCTTTTGCCCGCCAAACTTGCGCGCCAATTCTGACCAGAGTGATAGGCTAGTTCAAACAGTTACTATAGGGTAAATTGTAATTCAATTGGCCACCTGTGTGTGGACTAACATGATTATGCAACTTTCTGTGTGTGTTACAATCTCATTGGCCACCGGCCCCTATAAAACTGCTACGCCTTTTAACGTAGGGGTCCAAGTCCCTGCTCTGCTGTGTCGGGTATACTTGGGCCCAAGCTCAAGCTTGCAAATAAACCCTCGTGCGTTTGCATCAGTATCGGCTCCTTGGTGGTCTCTTGGATTTGAAATCGGGGGCATTACAATTCAGAGAAAGACAAAGGCTGTATGATTTCATTCATATGTGGAATTTAAGAAGCAAATGAACAAAGACAAAAAAGAGACAAACAAAAAAATATACTCTTAAACACAGAGAACACACTTGTGGTTGCCAGAGCAGTGGTGGGTGGAAGGATGAACCTAACAGATAAAGAGGATTAAGCACAACAGATAAATAAACTGTGAATAACATTTTAAACAGCTTTATTGAAGTATAATTCACATATCATCCAATTTACCCTTTTAAAGTGTGCAATTCAGGGGTGCCGGGCCGGTTCAGTCAGTAGTAGAGCATGGGATTTGTAATCTCAGGGTCGTGAGTTCACAACCCACGTCAGATGTGGAGCCTACTTTAAAAAAAAATTAAATTAAATTAAAAAGTAAAGTGTGCAATTCAATGGTTTTAGTGTATTCAATTATGCTCCCATCATCACAATCAATTTTAGAACATTTTCATCACCTCAAATAGAAACCACGTAGTCTTTACCTATGACCCCCCCCCCTCCCCTGCCCCAATCCCTCCGCACTTTGTGGAGTACTTTGTGACTGGCTTCTTTCATTTAGCATAATCTTTTCAAGGTTCTTTCAGGTTATATAAGCACTTCATTACTTTTTACTGATGAATAACATTCCATAGTACAAATTTACCACAAGTTGTTTGTTTTGCTTTGTCTATTCACCAGATGAAGAACATTTGCGTTGTTCCTCCGGTTCTATTTAGCATATGAAAGCCTAGTCCTCTGAGATTACCTTTCAATTCCCAAGCAGTTTTTGAGCACAGGTATTTTTATCATTTTTATCACAGCTCCAAATTACTTCTTGGTTGGCTCATGAATGCAATCCTTGCTGAAATATATTCTGAAAACCCATAATAAAATTAAAGGATTTTGTTTTGTTTTAAAATCAGTTTATAAGACTTTTCAGAAATGTTTCTGGCAATATAGTTGCTCTTTTATTTTCTTTTGTAAAATTATATGAATAAAATATTTTTTAACATCAAGAGTAAACTGACTCACAAACACGGGGAAAAGAAATCAAAAGCCATATTCGGATGAAAAGGAACTTTTTTCCAGGAGACATAACAATGCAGCTTATGGAATTAGAACATTCTTGCCTCTCTTTTGAATCCTTCCTCAGTATATAATTGCTGAAGAATGGGGCATCCAACTTTAGCTCAGGTTCATGATCTCGTAGTTCATGAGTTCCAGCCCCATGTCCTGCTCTGTGCTGACAGCTGGGAGCCTGGAGCCCGCTTTGGATTCTGTCTTCCTCTCCCTGCCCATCTGCCACTTGCGTTCTGTTTCTCTCTCAAATATAAACGTTAAAAAAAAGAAGAAGAAGAAGAAGTAGAAGAGTAAAAAGAAGAAGAGTGAAAAAGAGTAGAAGAGTAAAAAAGAGAAGAGTAAAAAAAAGAAGTAAAGAGTAAAAAGTTAATCAAGTTAGGAGGCATCTGTCTTTACTCATGACTCGAAAATACAAAGCAGCAGTGTAGGGCAGTGTTCATCTTGATGCCCGTGTTCATGTTCTGTTGCTGCCATTTGCCATCCATGTGTTTTCGGGACAAATTACACACCCCCTCGTCATCTCAAGAGTCCTCATCTGTAACTAAGGATTATAAGACAAGTTTTCTGTGGGAATCTTACTGCACAATGGAATGTTTCACAAAATATGGGTATAAATATGAGGGGAAAAAAAAGAAATCACACTGCGCGACAGTATCTTTCAATTTTCTTCAACTTCATGCAATTAACTTAAGAAGAGTCTTGGTTTGAGCCAGTAGGGCTCTTCCTTAACACCTGTCTAAAACATTTGCAAGACAGAGAGAGCAGGTAGTTACCTAACTAAAATTTTAAAATGTTGTTGGCTTTAGCATTTAGTAATTTGAGTAAAGTATTTATTAATGCCACCCTCCTGAAGGCCCTTAACCCTGAAATTTGCTCCACTGTCTAGACTTCATGCCAGGCTCAAGGACAAGGAGTCACTTACATTTTCTTATCTTCTGCCTCTTTAAACAAATGGAATTGTCCTTGGCCCCAGGGTAAACAAAATCAAGCTATAAAGTGAGTACAGCTCACTAATAAAAGATTCCCAGTGATTTGGTAGAAAACTGAAAGAAGGGAATAGGGAAAGGACAGGGAATGTAAAAGCCACATATTTTTCATTTTCTGTAAGTGTGAAATCATCCAAAACGGGGCAACCGTTTGGTTGAGTGTTTACAATGTCCTCTCCATTGCCGCCACTGGGGAAGCAGAACAAGGTAAGACTCACACTGTGAACTGTAACAGCTCAAACTCTTGGTTTTGTGGCTCAGGTTATTTATTCTTTCTTGTTTTCTCCCTGGCTGTCCCCTGTGGGTCCTCCACCTTCCAGAATTCCCAGTGAAGTACCTTCTCCTTAGGGTCTTACTTCTAGGACAGTAAATGTGCTTCTCTTGACTGGCAGGAGTATTGCTAACGGGGAGCACCCCAGGCAAAACGTTGTTTTATATGTTCCAGTTTTACTTTAAATTTTTGTGTTGGTTTGCATTGTGTGCCAACATTCACTCCTGCTTGTTTTCATTTTATATTTATTTACCTTCAGAAGAGAAAACTTAAACTTTTTTTTCCAAATCTTTTGATCTGATTCATATGCTAGAATGATGCCCCCACCAATGGTCTGTGATCCCAGATTTAGTAGGAGTCAAAGAATACACTAGGATTTAGAATCAGAGAGCAGTGATTTCATCCTGACCTTCCAACTAGCTGATAGTCAGGTTGTGACTATCTGAGAGAGACAATGTCGGCCCTGAAATACAGAATTCAGAGATGCAGTTTTTGCCTTGAAACAAAATACTAGCCTGAACCTGTGCAAAGAAAAATCATAGGAAAGCATTTTTCATCCAACTAGCATTTATTGAATACCTACTATAATGCCTGGCACTGTTCTACATAGCATACAATCATGGTCAAAAGTACAGACTCTAGAATCAGACTTAATCAGTTCAAATCTCAGTTCTGCCACTTACTAGTCGTGTGACCTTGGACTATGTACTTTACTAATCTGTGCTTCCATTTCTCCATCTATAAAAGGAGGATAGTGAGAAGTACCTACCCCAGAACATTATTATGAGGACAAAATGAGTTCATATTTTTAAAGCACTCATGGTAGTGCATTTTAAAGCACTTATTTCCTAGCATATAGAAAATGGTATATAAGTTTTTGTTAAAGAAATAAAAATAGGCACCAAGAAACATGGCAAAGCCCTGTTTGCAGAAATTTAAATTCTAGCAGGGAGAGAAACAATAAGCTAATAAACATATCATATAACAAAACACTGTGATAGACACTAGGAGGAAAAATAAATCAGCCCCAAGGATGAGGGTGTACTTTGGATAGTGTGGCCTAGGAAAGTGTCTCTGAAAAGTGACTGTAATAGTCAGGGTTTTCCAGAGAAACAGAAGCAGGATGGATGGATGGATGGATAGATGGATAGGAAGAGAGAGAGAATGAGAGAGAGATTTATTATACGGTATTAATTAGCTCATATGATTGTGGAGGCCGAGAAGTCCCAAGATCTGATGTGTACAATCTGGAGATGCACAAAAGCTAATGGTACAGCTCTATAGCCCGACAGCCAACACACGATGGTAGATTCCAGTCCAAGTCTGAAGACCTGAGAACTAAGGAGCAGCAGAGGCAGGAGATCAATGTCCCAGCTCATGAAGTCAGGCAGAAAGCTAATTCAACTTTCCTTCTACTTTTTGTTTTAATAAGGCCCTTCACAGATTAGATAATACTCACCTACACTGAGAAGGGCAAACCACTTTACTCAGTTCCCCAATTCAAATGCTAATCTCTCCTGGAAACACCCTCACAGACATACCCAAAAATAGTTTAATCAGATATCTGAGCATCCCATGATCTAGTCAAACCGACATAAATTTTAACTATCGCAGTGACATCTGAGTGCCTATACAAAGAGGGTCGGGGAATGTACCATGTAGCTATCTGAGGAGATATTTTTCCAGGCAGAAAGAACAGTAAGTACAAAGGCCCTGGGGTAGAGTATTTCTAACATTCAAGGAGCTACAAAAAAGCCACTGAGACTGGAGTGAAGTAAACTTATAAGGATGTTCACTGAGCCCAAAACTGCATCTTAGAGCTCTGGAAGTAGCCCTACACACAAGCTATTTGAAATAACCCAAGAATTGATCATTGTCACCTATAGATAGTGGGATTTGAGGTCATTTTAAATTTCTTTTGAATTTTCCCAATTTGCCTCTATAGACTTACTCTCTTTAGAATCAGGGAATAAAAAAAAAAAAACTTTAAAACTTATGGAGTTAAATCTGTCGTTTTGTTTGTTTGTTTTTTTTAATAGTTGAAGAAACTGAAGGAAGAGAACTTATATCTCCAGATGCTGCAGAAACTTAAATCTTGGTTGTTTTATTCCTACTTCTGGGAGTCTTGGCACCAGCATGCTCAAACTGATAAGCCTCCCTTACTTCATGAAGGTTCTAACTGGTGAAGTACTGGACTCTTACCATGAGCAGGCAGCCAGGAACTAGAGGACACTGGTTAGGGGAGCAAGTCACCAAAAGTGATAACCCAAGAAAACAGGAAGCCACTCAATCTTCTCACCCAGTGGGACTTCCAGACTTTGATCTTGTATGAAAGGTCCACAAAAGTGGAACTCCCTCAAGTCATTCTACCTAATATAGTCATAGCTAAGTTGTAACTATAATTTGCCTAAAATTTAGCAAAAAAAAACTTAGCAAAAAAAAATTATTTTACTTAGCATACTTTCCCATATTGAAAGAATAATTATGTAGAAAAGTGAGTTTTAAAAATTGATTCATCAGGGCGCCTGGGTGGCACAGTTAGTTGAGCATTCAACTCTTTTTTTTTTAATATTGTATTTATTTTTGAGAGAGAAGACACCAGTGGGGGAGGGGCAGAGGGGGTAGGAGGGGATAGAGGATCTGAAGTGGGCTCCTCGCTGACAGCAGAGAACCCGATGCGGGGCTTGAACCCACAAACCATGAGATCATGACCTGAGCTGAAGTCGGATGCTCAACCAACTGAGCCACCCAGGCACCCAAGCATTCAACTCTTGATTTCAGCTCAGGTCATGATCTCATGGTCATGAGATCAAGCTCTGAGAGTTTATTGTTTCTCTCCCATGCCCAGTGTGGAGCCTGCTTAAGATTCTCTCTCCCTCTCTTCTTTCTGCCCCTCTCTTGCTTGCGCTCTCTCTCTAAAAAACATAAAAATAAAAATTGATTCATCTGTTCCACAAGCATCTATGGAGGGACTCCTAGGAGAAAGGCACTGTGCTGTACAGTAAACAAAGTGCCTCAGAGAACTTAGAGCCCAGTGGGAGACACAACATGGAATAAGCATGCAAATGGTTATATCCTTACAGCTGAGGTTTGCGCTAGGAAGGAAAAGGTGGAGTGCAAAGAAGACTATGACTAAGACTATCCCATCTAGACTGGGATGCCTTGGGATGCATCCCAGGAAGTGCTATTTAAGTTGACATCTAAAAGATGAGACCTAGAGGAGCAGAAAGAAATGTTGAAGACAAGGGGAATGTTCCAGGAAATAGAACTGCAAATGTGATGGCCTTGAATGTCAGAGGAATTGGGGGTGTTCAAAGAAAGGAGGGAACCTTGGGTGTTGGGAAACAGTGAGAGAGATGGGGAGTGTTGAGACCTGAAAATTGACACTACAGCAAGAGCCAATGCAGTGCCTTTCACTTGGATGAAGAACATTGAAATTACCTTCGGAGCAATGCCAAGTCAATGAAGACTTTATGCAGAGGGTTGATAATATTTTAACTCTAATATTTTATCTAAAGATATCACTCTGTGGCACCTGAGTGGCTCCGTTGGTTAAGCACCCAACTTTGGCTCAGGTCATGATCTCGAGGTTTGTTAGTTTGAGCCCCACATCAGCCCATCTGATGTCAGCGTGGAGCCCACTTTGGATCCTCTGTCCCCCTCTTTCTCTGCCCCTCGCCTGTTCACTTATTCTTTCTCCCTCAAAAATAAATCAATATTGGGGTGCCTGGGTGGCTCAGTTGGTTAAACGTCTGACTTTGGCTCAGATCATGATCTCTAGTTTGTGAGTTCGAGCCCCACATTGGGCTCCGTGCTGACAGCTTGGAAACTGAAGCCTGCTTTGAATTCTGTCTGTCTGTCTGTCTGTCTCTCTCTCTCTCTTCCCTTCCCCCACTCACACACTCTCTCTCTCAAAAATAAACATTAAAAAAATATTTTAAAACACCACTCTGAAGATTCAAAGTGTAACAAACACAACCACATTTTATTTCCCATAAATTACCACATTAAGCTAAAGGAACTAGATATACTGTAGATGCAAAATCAGAGGTAACTGTGTAGCTTCTGTACTTAGAAGATACAAGTCTTAATATTGATTAAAAATATTTACCCTGTATTGACAGCCTACTAATAATTACGTGGGAAAATAAAAATCTGATTTTAACAACGTCCACAGATCTTTATTATTTTGGTTGGCTCAAAACAAGTATTGTCATTTTAATCTGGTTTAGATAAGTGAGCAGTTAGAGGTACCTAGCTGGCTTGGTAGAGTATGAGACTCCTGATCTCGGGGTTGTGAGTTCAAGCCCCATGTTGAGTGTAGAGATTATAAATAAATAAACTTAAAAAAAAATAGGTAAGTGAACTAAGAAAAAAATGAAAGTAAGATGTGAAACTAAGATTAGATCATAGAGTCTGTTTGACAAGAGAATTTTGTTTAGCTACAAATTGTAAAAAATGCCCAGTCATTGTCATTTTTGTCAAATTTTGTCAACTTTGCATAAGACCACCAGAGAAATCTACTCAAAGTTGAGAGTTGAGTTTATTAAATTTACTGCAGGAGAGGACAGTGCCACCTTGACTCAATTGTGACTGGGAAGGAGGGGAGGAGGGTGGATTAAGGAAGGGTTAAGGATTAAGGCTTTGAAGGTCTAGACTTTAGTGGTTTAAAGAAGATCCTTCTAGACAGAGACCTGGTTGGAACTGGCAAAGTTTATGACAGCAAAGTGAGGATTTAAAGTAATTTTCGATAAGTAAACTGTTGTCAGAGAAGCAAGCTTTTTTCCAGGTGAGCAAGCTGTTATCTTAATAGCAAATGTTCCTACAGATGATCTTCCCAGATACACTGACTGGCAAGCACATCCTAAAGCAAATAGTGAAGTTATGTATTCTTTATATTCCTGGGCAAGATTATCCTAGAACAAAGAATTAAAGCAAATAGCCTCAATTTCCACTTTTCCTTTAAAGAATTCTCCTTTTAAAATCCACTAATGCAAGAGATCAATGAGCTATAGTTCAGAAAAATAATTGCTTAGTTGGTGGAGAATGCAACTTTTGATCTCAGAGTTGTGAGTTTAAGCCCCGTGAGCATAGAGCTTACTTAAAAAAAAAAACAAAAAACAGATAAAAGTGAAAGGCCATACAATGGAATATCATTTAGCCATAAAAAGGAATAAAGTACTGATACATTCTCCATGAATGAACCTTTAAAACATCATACCAAATGAAAGGAGCTAGCTACAAAGGCCACATATTATATATCATTTCATTCATAAGAAATATGCAGGATAGGCAAACCCAGAGGCAGAAAGTAGATGAGTGATTACCTAGGGCTCGGAGGAAGGGAAATGGAGGGACACCACTAAGGGTACAGGCTTTCTTTTAAGGATAATGACAATGTTCTGGAATCAGATAGTGGTGATGGTTGCACAACTTTGTGAATATATTTTAAAGAAAATCACTTCATGGTGTCGTACCTGGGTGCCTCAGTCAGTTGAATGTCAGTTGAGTGACTCTTGTGGGATCGAGTCCCATGTTGGACTCTGCACTGGGCATGAAGCCTGCTTGGGATTCTCTCTCTCTCTCCCTCTGACCCTTTCCCCTGCTTGTTCTCTCTCTCTCTCTCTCAAAAATATAATTAATTGTACACTATGTAAATGTGCATTACACCTCAATTTTTATTTACTTACATTTAAATATTTATTTATGTTTGAGAGAGAGAGCACAAGTAGGTGAGAGACAGAGACAGAAGGGAACAGAGGATCTGAAGCAGGCTCCATGCTGACAGCAGAGAGCCCAATGCAGGGCTCGAAAGTGAGATCATGACCTGAGCAGAAGTTGGATACTTAACAAACTGAGGCACCCAGGTGCCCCACATCTCATTTTTTAAAAGACAAGGAAAAGACTGAATAGGACCATCCCTGACCTCCACCCCTTGGTTCCTGGGCTCATATATTTAGCTACGAGGGAAAGGTATAGTTGCTGTCTACTGATTTAAGTCAATTATTCATCCTGTAAAACAGCATCTCAATCCTGTAAGGTAATTTTCTTTCCGCTAATGTAGTAACTGGATTTTTAGCAGGCCAATCTACCATTTTGTCAAGCCAGATGCTTTTGGGTTGTTGGAGCTTGTGATAATGTTGGTGTATCCTGAGTGTAATTCCATTCTATTATGTCCTTCCATATAAACAAGTTCCTTGGTCTGAAGTGATTTGTATGGAACATAAATGGCAATGAGTATGGTCTTCTGTTTAGTGCTGGTGGAACGCTTGGGGCAGGAAAAGATTAATTCATTTCTGAAATATGTTTCTATGCCCAGGAGAACAAACTGCTGCTCCTTCCATGATGCAAAGTGTCCAATGTACTCACCTGCCTCCAAGTAGCTCATCAGTTCCTTGGAGAATGGCGTGCTCTGTCTGGAACTCAGCATGGCTTTGACTCACAGCACACGGGTACCCAGCAGAGGCAGAAGTGAGGGGAGGTCCACGCAGAGCCTACTTCCCTGCTGCCATCTCACTTTATAGATAGGCCTAGTAAGCAAACACCAGGGTGGCTGGTGAAAGAGGTTGACTGACACCCACAGTACTGGATATACTGTTTCTGACCAGCAAGTCAACCCATTAGCCCCTGTCCATGAATCAATGTTAATTCATACATCAGGATACCTATCCACCAAAGTCCAAAGTTGATAACCAGATGCAATGGCTCGTCAGTCACTCTCATACTTGCTTAATAGGTTTATCAAACCAGATAGGGAATTCTGTTCTGATAGTTATTTATTGTTGTTTTTGTTGCCTGTTTAGACTAGTCAGTTTGTAGATGCTATAAAGGTGAATGAACCAGTACTTTATCTCTGCTTCACTTTAATCACATCCAAGAATCTGCTCTTATAAAGGCCGTGGGGTATTTCAGTATAAGTAACTCAAAAGTCATTTAAAAGAACTACTCTCATCTGTTCCTGGTGGCAGGCTATAACAAGGTTGGCTTTATCACTGTCATTTAGTATCATTTCTAAGTAGGGCTATAAAATAGTTCTGGCTGGAGTCAGCATACTAAACAAACCCAGTTCATAAACCAGGACCCTACTTTCTTTCTTTTCATTCACTCCTCATGCAGCCATATGTGTGGACTGAGGTATGACAGAACACTGAGGTGACTTGCTTATATATTCTAATTATGCCTTAAGAGCTGCTTGGGGCGCCTGAGGGGCTCAGTCGGTTGGGTGTCCGACTTCGGCTCAGGTCATGATCTCATGGTTTGTGAGTTCGAGCCCCACATCGGGCTCTGTGCTGACAGCTCAGAGCCTGGAGCCTGCTTCGGATTCTATGTCTCCTCCTCTCTCTGCGTCTCCCAAACTTGTGCTCTGTCTCTCTCTGTCTCTCAAAAATAAATAAATGTAAAAAAGCATTAAAAAAAAAAAAGAGCTGCTTGGACTGGCCATGTATATACTGTTTCCTGTAACAATGAAATGCTGCTGCACCAACCCAATTATATAGTTTTGTGAATCAGAGAATACCCCATTCATGATGGACAGTTCAGCATAGTCAATTTATGTCCTAAGAACAGGGCCTGGTAGCAATCTAGGAACTCTTTTTCCAAATGGAGAATACTTGTCAACAAAAGAGGGCATGATGCTAGGGGTTTTTGCTAGAATTCCCCTTTAAAATAAAGGCGGGGGGGGGGCGGGGTTTGGAGAGGATTCATACAGCACCAAAACTCCCTGTACCATTGGACTCCCTGGGCCATTAGGCCAGAGGGGAAGATGGCTTGCACCATAGCCTGAGCATGGTATAGAGCCTTCTCTTGCTTGTGGCCTCATATAAAGGTGGAGTTGTGTGAATTACTTTATAAATTACTTAGGGCAACACATCCATTTATGGTGTATGTTACCCACGACCCCAAAGAGGTTCATCAAACACTGTGCCTCTTTGTGGTGAGTGGTACAACTTGTGCGCCAGACTATAGTCAGACCCCCAAAATCTCACTAATGTGGCAGTCCTTGAATTTTTTTACATTTATTTCCCATCCTCTGGCATGTGTGTGTTTTATTAAATCTTACAGAATGCTTACTTTTTTTCCTATTTGTCAGGTCTATCTCGTTAGCATAATATCATCAAAGAAATGGACCAAAGTTCTACAAGATATCAAGATGACAAATCTTACTCTATAAAAGAAAGGAAATTGTTCAAAGGCAGATGTCTAAGCTACACGTAGATATACTCATTGTTATATGTCCATGTCCTAGAGGTAGAAAGAATTATCGTCAGGAGGCAAGAGGGCAACTAGGTGCTGAATCAGCCCACAGGGGAACTCAGATAAGGCCTCAGACAGGCTCTACCAGGGTGCCACTGATAACTCCCACAAGCCTATGGGGATCCCAGTGACAGAGAGATACATCTGTGGAAATCTTCCACCCACCCTGTAACACTGTATTATCCAAGAAGAAACATGTGGTCAAATAGTCACATGTAGCTATTTAACTTTAAATTCATTAAAATTAAGTAAAATTAAAAATTCAGTTCCTCAATAGACACAGGTGGCCAGCAGCTGCAGTTAGACCATGTAGATACAGAACTATTGGCCAGTGCTGCTATACAAAGCCAGAGTAGGGGTAGCTGGTGATATTTCCCTGACTAACCAATAAACAAGGTTCCTAAAAGCCTATAGAACCAAATAGGGCAATCCCTACACAGATTCTGCTAGTCATTTAGTATTGGTTTGGACCTGTCTGGACTATGCCAGTTTGTAGCTGCTACACAGGTGAATGAACAGTCCCTCTCTATCTGCTTCACATTTAATCATAACCAAGAATTTGCTCATGAAAGGAAGGTCTGTGGGATATTGAAGTATACTAATTCAAAGGCTATTTAAAGAGTTATTCTCTGGGAAAAGACAGTCTCTTCAATAAATGATGCTAGGGAAACTGGAAGCTACCTACAAAAGAATGAAACTGGGCCACTCTCTTATACCATACACATAAATAAACTCAAAATTGATAAAAGATCCAAATGTGAAATCTGACACCATAAAACATCTGGAAGAAAACCATAGGCAGTAATCTGACACTGGCCTTAGCAACATTTTTCTAGATATGTCTCCTCAGGCAAGTGAAATGAAAGCAAAAATAAACTATTGGGACTACACCAAAATACAATGCTTTTGCATAGCAAAGGAAACCATCAACAAAACTAAAGGGCAACCTATTGAATGGGAGATGACACTTGTAAATGATATACCCAATAAGGGATTAATATCCAAAATATATAAAGAACTTATACAACTCAACACACACACACACACACACACACACACACACACACACACACACATACACATTAGATTAAAAAATGGACAGAGGACCTGAATAGACGTTTTTCCAAAGAAGTCACACAGATGGCCAAGAGACACATGAAAAGATGCTTAACATCACTCATCATCACAGAAATGTAAATGAAAACCTTCAGAGGATACCACCTCACATTTGTTAGAATGGCTAAAATAAAAAACACAAGAAACAACTAGTGTTGGTGAGGACGTAGAAAAAAGGGAACCCTTGTGTACTATTGTCAGAAATGCAAATTGGTATAGCCACTGTGGAAGACAATATGGAGGTTCCTAAAAAATTAAAAATAGGGGCACCTGGGTGGCTCAGTTGGTTGAGTGTCTGACTCTTGATTTTGGTTTAGGTCATGCTCCCAGGGTTGTGGGATCAAGCCTCATGGAAGGCTCGGTGTTGGGCATGGAGCCTAAGATTCTCTCTCTGTCTCTTTGTCTCTCTCTCTCTCCCTCTGCCCCCTTTCCTCCACTTGTGCACTCTAAGAAATAAACAAATTTAAAAATAAATAAATAAATAAATAAAAATAGAATTACCATATGATCCATTTCCATTATTATTTACCCAAAGAAAAAGTAAAAAAGATATATGTGTTCCTATGGTTATTGCAGCATTATTTACAATAATCAAAATATGGAAGCAGCAGTGTCCATCAATAAATGAATAAAGATGTCATACACACACACACACACACACACACACACACACACACACACACACAGAGCCCAATATTACTCAGCCATAAAAAAGAATAAGATCTTGCCATTTGTGACATGTATGGACCTAGAAGGTGAAATAAATGAAATAAAATGAAATAAGAAAAATAAAGACAAATACTGTATTATTTCACTTATATGTGGAATCTAAAAACCAAAACAAAGGAACAAACAGACTCATAAATATAGAGAACTAATGGTTGCCAGAGGGGCAGTGGTTGGGGGGAATGGGTGAAATGGGTGAAGGGGAGTGGGAGGTACAGGCTTTCCAGTCATGGGATGAATAAGTCATGGGGATAAAAGGTACAGCATAGGGAATATAGTCAGTGGTATTTATAATAGAGTTGTATGGTGATACACTTACAACCATACACAAGATGGGAGCTACACTTTTGATTGTAACGTAATGTATGCACTTGTCAAATCACTATGTTGTACACCTGAAACTAATTTAACATTGTGTGTCAACTATACTTCAACTAAAAAATAGATAAAAATAAGAGTTATTCTCATCTGTTTCTAGTGGCATGATATACACAATAAGGTTGGCTGCAATAAGAATTCATTTTTTATTAGTCATTGACATAACACAAGTGTCTTTTAACATATTTTTCCTAATAACCACACTTTTAAACAGTTTCTGACAGATAATTTAGTTATTCAACAAGTGCTTCACATAAGTGATACATGCTGGATTCTTGTATTTTGGGTAGAGTTCCAGGTTCTTATTAATTTGCTCCTTATTAATTAACGTATCAGTTCTTTCACCTGTCCATAGAGGAAGTATAGCAGGAGAGTGAAGAGCCCATGGATGAAGTCAGAGAGCTGGGTTTGAGACTGTCACTCACTTTTGAACATTTAAGCCCAAATGTTCACTCATCGATAGTCATTCATTTATTCATAAAATAAATATCTTAAAAATAAGCCAGGAATTGGGTATACAATGGTGGAAAAAAACCAGTTTTCTGTTTAACACTGAGAATAATGATACCTGTGTCTCAAGGTTGTATGTGTATTGAGATAATATATGCTAAGTGTCAAGGAATAAGCTGGCATAGCAATTGGTAAATTCTAAAAAAATAAGTACCTCTTATGTACCTAGAGATACTTGAACACCTTTTATGTGCTAACATGTCCTGACTGTCCCATTCAGTGGTGACAGGCTACACATGACTATTGAGAATCTGAAATGCTAATCTGATTAGGATGTACTGTAAATATAAAATAAACACTAAAATTCAAAATCTCAATATCAAAAGAAAAGAAATATCTCAGTAATTTTCATATTACATGTTGATAATATAGTTTAAATATATTGGTTAGATGAAACACATTATTAAAATTAATTTTACCAATTTTTTTACCCTTAAAAATTTTTACTTATTTTGAGACAGAGAGAGAACAGGGGAGGGGCAGAGAGAGAGAGGAGGAGAGAGCATCCCAAGCAGGCTCCATACTGTCAATGCAGTGATGTTTTTTTACACTTTTTAATTGGACTACTAGAAAACTTAAAATTACATATGTGGCCCATATTTCATTGCTATTGCACAGCATTGTGCTAGACAATAGGCAATGTGAATATAAATAAAATTAAGCCAGAGTCCCTGCATTCAAGCTCCTAATCTGTCTAGGGATTGAGATTAATTGTAATATAACATGATAAGCATTCCTACAGCAACATAAAAATTCAGCAAGCTGGTTTTATATAAAGAAACAATAGGGAACAGTGGCATGGGCAGCAGGATAGAAAGAGGTCTTCCCCTCACAGAAAAACTGACCTTAGGGAAAGGCATTTGAGGAGGTTCTTCATAGCCCCATGGGTTATTTGACTAATGCTGGGAGTTTCCACAGCCACCTGGATGCTGTTGGGATTCAGACACAGTGGCTATATCTGAAGTGCACAGTGTGGGGACAGACCAGCCTAACTGCAATGATCACATGGGACTGGATCACTCAAAGGGATGATGTGACTCCAGGGGATATGCTTATATAAGGCTTTAGTAAAATTAAAGGATACAGTACAGGAAGGAAAGCACAGGCAGATAGAGATCGGAGGCTTCAGGGCACAGCTCCCAGGGCCCTTGGTTAATCACACAGAACATACTTTGTCTTTGCAGTATGAACTACCAAGATAGGAGCAAGATATTATAATCTCAGGGATGCTGAGGCATGAGTTTACTGAGGGGTTTTATACTATATACCAGGGAGTTAAAACCAGGTTAGGTAACCATTTAACTATATGCATCATCGTCTATTCTTATTTTGGCCAAGAAGCCAGACTTCCATTCCAGGCTTCCCTGGAATAAACACAAAGCTACCTAAATCTAACAGAAAGGTCATGCTTCCATTCCCATACAACAAAAGAATTTAGGGCTTAATGTAGTAAAGACTGTGGTAGGGAGCCTCTAGGATGGTCCCTAGTGACCTCTAAACCCCTTTTCCTTGAATGTGGGCTGGAAATTTGTGACTCACTTCTAAAAAATGAATATAACAAAACAACAGGATGTCATTTCTGAAATTAAGTAACAAAAAGACTGTGACTTTCCTCTTGCCTGCTCTTTCTCACACTCATGTTCTATTGCTTTGAGGAAAGTCAGCTGCCATGTTGTAGGTTGCCTTATCGAGAAACCAGCATGGCAAAGAATTGAAGGAAGCTGCAGGCCAATGCTGGCAAGGAACAGAAGCACTCAGTCTAAAAGCCTGAAACACCTGAACCCTGACAACAATCACATGCATGAGTTTGGAAGTGGATCCTTCCTCAGTCAAGCCTTCAGATGAAACTACAGTCCCAACCAACAACCATGATTCAGCCTGTGAGAGACCTGAAGGAGGCACTCAGCCCAGCACACCCAGATCTCTGAAACTTATGAACTGTGACATAATGTTTTAAGCCTTACACAGTGTCAGTACCTGATGGAGGAATCTAACAATGAGTTTCAGTCTGCAAAAGGATAAACACATGATAGTATGTTCCAAATCTATGAAGTTGGTATATAGTACTAAATCACAAATGAAGGGAAGAGTAAGGGAAGTTAAGGTCACACTGACACAAGGTGAAGCGGGGCGGGGGGTGGGGGCACAAGGCCTCTAGTAATTATAAGTGCAAAGCCAAACAGAGGTGGAAACTGAAGGGCCATCTGTGGGAGTAGTATATTGGGATTACATAGCAGACATATTCAAGCAAATTAATCCAGCACTTCTAATAATGGAGAAAGGGCAAATGTTCGTAACTATCATGTAATGAAACGTTCCTTGGTAAGGAATGTATTGTAATCACCGACTTTGGTGTTTTGGACCAAATTAGAAGTTCTTTGATGACTACATTAATTCTTAGGTGCTCCTTTATTACTTTAAAGCTGTTTGACCTTATTTCTCTGTAACTCAGTTTTCTTATATGTATAACAAGGACAATATAACTTCCTGGTTTACTATGCATACTAAATAATCATTCATGACAGGCAGTGAGTAAAGGTCTAAAGGGCATACTTGAGTATGAGCACAAAACTTAACTATCCACACATTTTGTTTCCTACAAGATTCTTTGAAGCATCCAAAAGGAACGGAGTTAATTCTCCCCATGCATAGGAAGTTAATATTTTGCTCAGCCCATTCAGTCATGAGTAAGTATACGTTTTACATTTGATATGAGGTCTTAAAAATAATTAAAAGTGTTTGGGGTCCAGAAAATAATAACAACGTAGGAGCCACATTTTGGATATGCAATTCAAAGCAATCAGAGCAGGCAAATTCCCAATGACCAATGGAATTTAACACATCTAAAATGTTCCCAAAGTGACAGGAACAGTTCTGATCATCAAATCCCCACAATTACAACAGCCTAGACTCTCAAACATTATCAACATGTAGTTACAGAGAGATCAGATAATAGAAGACAGGAAGGAAGTGACTGAAAAGGACTTAGAAAAGAAAATGCTCAATTTCCTTTCCTGCTCCTTCCAACTCTTTCAATTCAGGTCAATGGTCTGTTTCTTGCTATTAAAAACAACAATTATCTCATAGACAAATCCATTCTACTTAGGCAAAGCAAAAGTTGGGAGAAACTACAAAGATTTCAAATTAAACCTCAATTTGTTTTATGAAATTTACCCTGAAATATCAGCTATGAAAATAATCATGTCTGTGAAAATGGTGTTCAGAGTACAAGTCCATTCCTTTCTAAAAGTTATGCTGAGTTGACTCAACCACTAAGAGGTGTGGGTTAATTTATTCAAGACTGTTGCCTTGCAGGCTGGCCTCCAAGTAAAAGCTCTATGGAAACTGGACACAGGCTTAACGTAATCAATTCCTGGTCAGCCTAAAGACTTCAACTCCCTAGTTACACAGGCAAGGCAGGCCTCTCTACCTAGTCAGTGGCACAATCTAGAAAAAACATTACTCCCTCTTGTTCTCCCTTACCCAATCTACCATCAAGTTCCACTGGCTCTTCCTTTGGAACATAGGTTCAAACTGTCTAGTGCATTTTATATTCTAGTGCTCAATACAGACACATATGGCTAATGGCTACCATTTTGAACAATTAAGCTCATTGATTACCTTCTGGTTACCTGTATCTACAGCAGGTTTACTAGGATTACTAGGTTTACTAGGACTATCGAAATGCTATCAGCTTGTATCACTTAACCTTCCTCAGCAAAGCTTTCTTCAAGGTGTATTCACACCCTTTTCAGGGCACCTTCCCAATCTTGATGTAAAATAATCTGACATTCAGTCTCAAGCTTTGCTTTCTTGACTATTTCAGAAGCCTTTCGAGTCCTGATGGCTGTTTGATGTGATAGTCTTCATTTAACTATAGTTTCGCTGCAGTCCTGATTCATACTCCATAATCTCTGCTCTGTAGTCTAAACTTGATATAGGAGAGTTTTGAACACTTCTGGGTTCTATTTTTAAACATCTAGAGTTGGAAGAAAATGAACCTTGAATGCACTCCTTTAAACCTGGAAATAGTAACAAACCAACATTATTTATGCTTCTACTGTAATAACAACATATTATTTGTGCTCCTTTCTCTGGACCTTTATCTTGAAAAGAAACTCAGATAAAAATTAATTGGCAAGACTAGTAGTTTTGGCCACTTCCATCTAGATAAAGGCAAGAGAAGGTACTAACCTGGCTGTGGTAAGGTAATATAAGGCATTCCAAAGTAAGAAAATTTCTGTAATTGTATTTCATCTTTTGTTAACATTTATGCCCCTCATAAATATCAACTGACATTTGGACACTTGCTTTTTCTCATCTTCCAGATTGGAAATTCCTTAGAAAAACTTGTTTTACTCCTCTTTGCAGCTTCTGTTGTAGTACCATACTTTCCACAGAGCTTCATACATTATAGGTATTTAACACTTGCAAATTTCCATTTCCAGGAACTAAGGTATATGTAACATGCTGCCCAATGTTACCAGTCAGATGGATTTTTTGTTTTTTCCTTTAAAATCAGTTTTATTAATGCTTTCTTTCTGTAGTCATTCTTTAGATGAATATCTGGTTTCTTTGACCTTTCACTCTTGCATCTCACTTCTATTTTCAGTTCCCTTCTTCCTGAAGAAATTTCATTGGTCTTTCTTTCATTGAGGGTTTGTCTTTTGCTGTATCATGCATAAAGAATATTTTAGACACACTGCTCAGAGCTTCAAACACCTAAAAGACTGAATTTATCTTTTTACTAATTTTAGTGGTTTATGCAGGCTACTCTCTCCTGTCCTTTGAAAATTCATTGTCATAGAATGTTCATTGGTACCTATAATAAGGTTCTAGCCTTAACATTGTAAAAGGCACCCCTAATATGAAAAGTATTAAAGAATAACAAAAGCAGCCATTCAACATTGTTACATGCAACCTTATATACAACCCTGTTTTACACTATACTAGTTTTTTGAAATATTTGAAAGTTAGTGTTGACTTTTGGGAATGATGCAAGTCTGAATACATTCAGGGTGCCTGGGGGTCTCAGTGGTTAAGCGTCCTACTTTTGGTTTCGGCTCAGGTCATGATCTAAGGTTCATGGGTTCGAGCAGCACATCAGGCTCTGTGCTGACAGCATGGAACCTGCTTGGGATTCTGTCTCCCTCTCTCTCTGCCCCTACCCCACTCATGCTCAAAAAAAAAATTTAAAAAAAGACTAACCATATCCATCTGTGCTTGCTCCTTAATCACCACTGTAATCACTGATTTTTTAAACCATCTTAAAAAACTGAGGAATTGAGATATGTCAATATTTATTCCATGAAAAATTCAAACATTTAACAAGTGTTTTTGTTTAAAAGTAAACCTATTACATGGTTACATAAATAGCATTTTTATGGAAAATATATATCCAAACAAAATTATGAAAAGTCTGGCCTTGTTTTACATTTCTGCCAATCTCTTTAATGTCTGACTTGATAGAAGACCCTTGAATTTCCTACCTACTTGTGCATTCAGCTTGTTGTTGAGCCATGCCATGGTTTAAGTGTATTAGGAAATCCCATCTCACACACATAGATGGCTTATGTGCACAAGAGCTTTCTTCCAGCTTTTTCAGATAATCGCATTATATTCTTCTTGGACACTGCACCAAAAGCTGACAGTGTTCCCTAAAGGTTAGTTGCAACATGGAAGCTTGACATGATAGGTATCTTTTTGCATTCTTCTATCGAAATCCATTTGGTCTACCTGGCATTTTCAATAATCTCTTATCAACATGCATCGGTCATCAGAAAACATTGGTTCACTAAGTTATGTAGATCTTCCAAATATTGACATACATCAAAAATTACATTCAGGGGTGCCTGGCTGGATGAGTCAGTTCAGCATGTGACTCTTGATCTCAGGGTTGAGTTCAAGCCCCCCTTTGGGCATGGAGCCTACTGTAAAAATTTTTTTTAAATGATCAAACTCATTTTCACTGAGCTGACCAGAGGTCTATTAGTAAGATGCTATGAAACTCCGTCTGATAGTTTTCCAAAATCTGAATTTTTTTAGAAAGCTCATTTTATCATTGGTAATAAATACCTTTTTTTTCATGGAAATGTGAGGAGGGCAGTTTTCAGAAAAATGTCAATGATTCCTTCAAGTAAAAATGACATCCTAAGGTTGAGTTAGTTCCCAAGTCAAAATGTTACATTTTTCCTCAATGACCAATGTATCATTATTGCTTATAATCTCTGCTTCAGATTGTTCTGAAATGCAGTTTCTGTACTTGCTATTTCACCACTTAGAATATTTAAAAGACGTGTACTCAAGGGTTGAGATTTAATTATATTAGCAATTTTCACTACTTTTTCAAAGACATTAAGACTTAAAAAAAAATATGGTGCCAGCAGTTTTCCCAACCACTGCTTTTCTAACTGAATCTTATCATTGACATGAAACCATCAAATAGTCAAAATGAGCACAGCTGCTTAGTATTTTATGAAAAGCCCAGTCTTCTGTAGTCTTCGGAACATAGTTTTTAAACTTGTAATAAAATACACATAAAAGTTACTATCTTAAGGACTTTTTTTTTAGTAAAAAAGATTTTTTTTAATGTTTATTTTTCAGAGAGACAGAGATAGAGTATGAGTGAGTTAGGGGCAGAGAGAGAGGGAGACACAGAATCTGAAGCCGGCTCCAGGCTGTCAGCACAGAGCCCAATGTGGGGCTCGACCTCACAAGCTGTGAGAACATGACCTGAGCTGAAGTCAGATGCTCAATCAACTGAGCCACCCAAGTGCCCCTCTTAAGGATTTTTAAGTGTGCAGTTCAGTGATGTTAAGGATATTCACAATAGCAAAACTGAAACTATACTCCCCTTAAACTCCCCATTTCTCCCTACTCCCAGAAATGTGGTTAAGTATGAACCATATATATATATATATATATATATATATATATATATATATATATATATAATTTGTTATTTTATGTATTATATATAATTTATACATAATATATAATTTATTATATTTTCATAAAATCTCAGTGCCATATATATTATATAACATATATAATATATACAATTTATAAATATATATAAATATAATATATATGGCATTGAGATTTTATGAAACTAACCAACACATTTCTAGGAGTCATAAAGTAAAACCCAGAAACGTTATTTTGCCTTCTTTCTTCCAATTTCCTGACCCCAGTAAAATGTTTGCTCTTCTTCTGAATGCAACCTAAAAATATTTACTTCTGACAGCTTAATTTAACATTTCTCCTTTTAAAAACACCCTTCTAAAATGTGTCCTGTTGTGAGGGTAGAAAACGAAACACAATCCATTATGACTTCACATATATATTTTTAAAAAATAAATGTTTATTTCAAGTATGAAAAGTAATGTTTAAACATTATCCAAAAATTATGTTCAGCTTAACAAGTACAAAACAAGACTTCTGACAAAGTTTACAATTAGGTATAAAATACTTAAGAATATACTTTGACGTTCACAGTGAGCATTTTTGAAAAATAAGTTTTGCTAATAAGCTTTAGAAATAAAAATATATTTACAGTCCCAGCTAAAATAAACAAGTCCTTAACTGAGAACAACAGTCCTCCCTCAGGATCGATAGTTAGCATTTCAAAATAAACAATGGTAAACTTTGTTCAGTAATGTCAAAATTCAATACCTTATGGTTTTGCTGACAAATACCATCTATCTCTTATGTCTGGTACCCACAAGCAAGGTTCTCAAGCCACTTAATTGATTTCACAGATGTATAAAACTTATGTAGTATCCAAACTCTCTTGACATTTTTTACAATTCTGAGCATTTTCAGCAAAATATTCTAAAAAGAAACTGGCAGAAACTTCCTGGTGCCCATTACAGAACCATCAAAAAAATTAGCCTTGAAGTTATTTTAAAGGACTACTACCAAGGCTTCTGCTTCTCTTTTCCATATACATCTTTTTGTAGGTTTGAAACATTGCTTTTGAATCTTTTGCTGGATTTTGTAGTGTTTCAAATCCATCTGCACTGAAGCTTCTCTTGGAGAGTCTTGCATTAGCCAAAACATTATCATCTAAGGAAACAGAAATTTTGTTTACTTTATTATTCAGTGTTTGTGACCAATATACAATCAATTAAAATGGAGAGGGTAACCCTGCACTCTTCTCTGGGATAAAATTAGGACAAGGAGTTGGACAAACTATGGCTTTTTACCTACAGAATTATAAATTACACACACAGGACATCTTGCCTCTTTTGGGGACTCTCTTCTACTCTCATCCCATCTTCACATCCCACAGCTATCCTGTTCTATCATTTGCACACTATTATAAATGTGACCTTTTTAACAGCTATCTAAACTAGCAATATAAAGAGCACAAACCAGCCAGTTTCAACCAGTGAATGGAAAAGTTCTTGTATTCTAAGACATGTCTATAGTTTTCTGTTGTCAGACCATTTCAGCGTTATATTAGCCTATCTTTTTGATGGGTCCAGCTTTTCCTACCTCCTGCATTTCTAGATGTGGCTGTACTTCTCAGTAGCCAATTCCCCTAGTCTAGAATAGAATTCCCTTGGTTTTCATTCCTGCTATAGCCATTCCTTTCTGCATAATAGTCTTGTTTTACTTTTTTTTTTTTTTGCCTAGGAACTCACACATTCTATCCTCTTAGTTTCAAATTCTTGTACATCCTCATTAGCTTTCTTCTATGACACTGATATCTGAGATGGGTTCCTAAGTCATTTTTCACTGGATTCTGTTACTCCCTCTTCTCTGTACTTCTCTGTACTTCCCTTGACTTGATAGTTTCACAACTTGCTCCATCTACACTCAAACCTTTGCTACCAAATGTAGATGTATAATTATCTAAACTGTTTCTTTGATCTGTTTGGGAGTTTGCAGCATTTGTTTTTTGTCTCATTTCCCGCTGGTTCATGTTCTCCACCTCTTCATCTTGGTATTTGTTCTTTCACGCTTTTCCTTCATCTCCAGACCTTTTTTTTTTTTTGGATTGTAAGTATTATTTGCTTTTATTTTTTAATTGAAGTATAGCTGACATACAATATTACGTGAGTTTCGGGTACAACATAGTGATTCATCTCACACTTCGCATCTTGGCTATTCCTTACCCTGCTGCAGATCTCCTTGAGCTTGTGCCCCAGTCTGTGTTTTTTTTATCACGATTCTCAGCACTGATGTTTACTCAACTTCAGTTTATTGCTCATCTTATTTGTGGCTGTCTTTATGTCTCTCATTTAGCTCATGCTTATATCTGGTCAATTTGCGCAGGCATCTATGAGTATTTTCAGATTCAGATTTCAATTATGTCTCTTACCTTCTCTATGGAGTAACATCTCTCCTATTTCCAAGGACCTTTCTTATCCAATCTCAATGCCCATTTCCATTTTTCTCACTTTTGAATTCCTGTGTTCCAACTTTAAAAGTATGCTTTCCACTCTTACGACTTTTAAAATTCATTTTGCCCTGTTTCAGCTGTTTTCTTGTTCTGACGAAGAGTGCAGTTCTTCTTTAAGACTTTAAATCAATTTAGTTTTTTCCTATGTGTACCTTTACTGTGCAGGACTCGATTTCTGCAAGCCTGCTTACGTATATTTGTTTTAAACTCTCTTTTCCACTTCATCACTTCCTCTCTTTTAAGAAATGTGCTTCTTTATTTTTCATGGTGAAATTCTGCTTCTACCCATTTTCAATGAGTTCTAAACACTTGTCTTTTCATAGTCAATTAACCAAAACTAAGATAAAACTCCTGAACCCTAGCTTCTAGTTCTCAATGCAAAACCCTAAAAACAAAGTGCATTCATTCCACTAAGTAAGATACTGAAAGCTCTGGTTTTTCTGGTTGGCACTCAGCCTAAATCCCTCCCATACAAAGAGAAATAAATTTTAACTAGGAGACTCAGTCTCTTATCATCAAAATAACTCAAATTCCACACTGAATTAACTTTGAAAAGAGGGGACAAAGTTCAAGTCCCTATTTGGTTATTAGTCATGGAATTTCTAATGACCTTACCTCCCACTGATAAAATGGGGACATGCTCATCTACTTGGTTTTGAGAATTAAATGAATTAAACTTGCTAATCACCCCACCTAGGAGCTAGCAAACAGGGTATGGCTAACCGTCTAGCCCAATGTGGTAAATAAAGTTTAACTGAAGTATAGCCTATACTCAAGTATAGCCTATACTCATTCATTTATTATTCTACTGCCATTTTCTCACTATAGTCTCGGAGTTGAGTATTCAGGAAACCTTACGATCTGCAAAACCTAGTACTTAATGCATAATCCTGTACAGAAAAGTTACCTAACTCATCAAGAGGAGAAATATTTTCTTGTTAACAGGAAACAGACCACTGCTCCCCTCTCCACAGTATGACAGAAAATATCAGAAATTATCTTCCTACCATACACTGAATCATTCAAAAAATATGGATAAAAATCAAACTTCACAATAGTTTCATAACTATAATCCAGCTTCTGTGTGACCAAGTGCCCAATACGTACAGTAAAAATTTAAATACATGAGGATTTTACCTATTTTTTGGTTGGCTTCTGGCATCCTTTTCTCCTCAGTTACACCTCTTAACCAGTCTTCTTTTGTACTTTTTATTCCTGAAACTAAATATTCATTTTCAGATCTCTAGAAATTGCTATTCATCTTTTAGTACTTTAATGAAGGAAAGTCATATAAACATAAAATAAATCTTAGAAGGCATTAAATATATTCACATATACTGCAAGTCTAAAAGAAGCCTCAAAAATCCTTCCATTTCAAGTGTCTGAGTATCTTATAAATGAAAAATGGGTTGCATTTAAAGTTTATCTTCACTATGGAATTGTTTCTCCCACTTAGGCTGAACACCAACAAATTCCAAGGTATTTAAGGGTACATGAGACAAAGAAAGCCCCTCCCATTGCCCCCACCTACTTCCAATGTTCTTGTTACACCCATGCCTCAGATACATTTATGTGGCCAAGTGAAATCACCAATACTTTACAACATAAATTTTATAGTCTATTTTTACCATACATCCCTATATCCTTCCAAGAAAATGTACCTTATATTTACATTGTAACTTTCTGTGCCCAGATACCATCTGAAGAACACAGGAGAAAAGAAGATTGCCATTCAAATCCTTTACTTTTCCAATCTGAATTTCTCAACACAATGTTTTATAAGTAATATTCACAACACTTAAATGTTTCCTGACTACCAAATAATTAGTCCTCTATTTTCTCCTTCCCTCCTGGCACTACACTGAGAATTCTATCATTCAGCCAAATGACAGTCATGCTTCCTTCTGGCCTTGGTAACTTAACACTGGACAAGACTGCTTCCGTTGCCCTCCCATTTCAAGAGCAGACTACAGGACAGTGCTTTAGCTTTCGTGATAACACAGTTAACAACTACTTCAAAGATAATAATAAATCAAACCATTTCCATATGTATAAAAAGTTTTCACAAATATGTAATGATTATTTCCTCATATTTAGACCAAAGCTTCAAATTCACAGAGCTTTGAAATCACAAGTACAAATGAGAATCAACAAAAGACTGAGGGGCGCCTGGGTGGCTCAGTCGGTTAAGCGGCCGACTTCGGCTCAGGTCATGATTTCACGGTCCGTGAGTTCGAGCCCCACGTCGGGCTCTGTGCTGACAGCTCAGAGCCTGGAGCCTGTTTCAGATTCTCTGTCTCCCTCTCTCTGACCCTCCCCTGTTCATGCTCTGTCTCAAAAATAAATAAACATTAAAAAAAAATTTTTAAAAAGATTGAAATAATGTATAACTAACACTCTTCTAACTTAGCACAAAAACATTTTTCATAATATCGGCTTCTTGGTGCAAAACGAAATCTTTGTATTTGGCAAACCTTACAATTCCATACACCTGTCATCAAGTACAAATTGAGTACAATTTACAGTAAGGGGAAGATAAAGTTAAAACCATGCCTTACAATGTTGTAGACATCATCAAAAAAATCATACCAGACCTTGCACAGGTGCTTGCTCCTTGCTAGGACAAGGCTGCAGATCCTTCCGGTTGTCATCAGAATTTGTATTCTTAATCAGTCCATCTGGACATAATTTAAACTCCAGCATGTTTGGTCTTTCTGTGGCATCTTTCACAGGTAAGAAGCTCTGAGGTTTATTTTCTGGTCTCCTCTCTTTAATAAGCTTCATGGGCGAACTGTCTAATTTTGTGAGACAAATGCTCTCACGTTCTGTGCATTTAAATGCAACTCTGTTCAGATATAGTTTCCTTTGATCCTTTGATTGGGGAGACATTTGGCCGAGTTCAACTTCATTGTCTGTACTGTTCAAATTTTTGTCTAATCTGGTTTTATCAATCCACATTTTATCAAGTTGCTTTCCACCAACTATCCCTTTAACATTCCTTGAAATACACATTTTAGATTCCTCAGAATGGTGAAATTTGAGGTTTTTAGCATGGCTTAAAGAAGTATTTAATGATTCTTTAGAAGCCTGTACACTATTGTATCTCTCATTTGACTTCCCACAACTCCCTGCTTGCATGGAAAGTTTACTGGACTTCATGTACTGAGAATCACACGTTACATTTCTCACATGGCTTTTCTTTGATGTGTTGCTACCCATCGCTTCTTTGTGCTTCTGCCTTTGTAAATACTCCTTCGGTGTCAGAACTCTACTCATTTTGGATGAAACATCCTTGGAGCCTGAGGACTTAGCATTTGATACTGTCTTTTCTTTAACTCTGGCTCTTTCATTTGCGAGTGACAAAAAATTACACAACTTAAATGTACCATCTCCCATATTTTTATTATGCTCTCGTTTATCATATTTCTTCCTCTTTATCTTTGAATCAAGTATGCCCCCATCATCTAACTTCCTTTTTTCCAAAACTTTTTGTCTCAAGCCACCTGCTTTCAATTTTATTTTCTCTGGGGATACTGACTGTACCAAAGAACCATTCTTCATACACAGATCTTTATTTTTATTTGTCAAAAAACCCACCTTTGGTTTTACTGGACGTAAGTTTTGTGCCATGAGCTTCTGGTGCAGGCTCTCTTGAGAAAATTTTGTCATCTTATTACTGCTATGAAAAGTTATCTCATGAAACTTCAGTTTTCCTTTCCTTTTGTGACTTTGCAAGGAATCTAGTTTTTTATCACCTTTAGATAAAAACTGACCTGATAATTCTTGTTCTGTCCTCAGTGATTTGTGATGTTTTATTTTGGGCTTATTTATACTTTTGCTTTCTTCTATTTCAGGAAGATGATTTTTTGTATCTGGACAAGTCAAAGGAATCTCCGGATTGTTATTTAGAGGACTATTACATTCAACAGGGGCATTTCTATCCTCTCCTTGTTTACAACTGTTGATCTTCAAAGGAGAACATTTATCTTCCCCTTCTTTCTCTGAAGCTGACTTCTTGATGGAATTGCACGGGCACTGGGGTACTCCTTCATAAACCATAGATAGCCATCCCAGTGCACAGCAACGGACATCATCTTTCTCTGAATCCATTACAGAATCATGACTCTTTTCATCTGTATCTGTTTGTGGGTCACACTGGCCCCCTTCTTTGTTTACAGGTTCTTCTTTCTGATGTTCTCCCAACTTGTCTACCTCACAGAGTTGATCTTCATGTTCAGGAAATAATTCTTTCATTTGCTCTGAGTTTAATATTGTAATTTGTATTTGGTCTGTTGAGTCTTTGGAGTCACAACCAGTTTTATCACAAGTTTGACCTTTTGGGATTTGGTTTGTTATTTGTTGGGCCACAGAACCTTCATGTGTGTTCACAGCTTCAATGCCATAGGGAAATTCTTTTAAAAGTTCTGACAGCTGATCATGTAGGTATAAGATGGATGCCTTATCATATAGAATCTCATTTCTTGTAGGATCTTGGGCAGTGTAATTGCAAACTGCATCAGCTTCCTGAGGGCAACTGCCCTGTTGGATAGCTGCCGATGAACACATATCATTAGCCATGCTTTCTTTTTTAGTGATATGTTCCAAATCACTTTCCTCTAAAACTCCACTATTAGCTTTAACATGCTTCAAAGATGATTCTGGAGGTTGAGGTGATTCTGCCTGGTCAGTTATTTTATGTGAAGCATCTGTGCACTTTAAAAAATCATCACTTTGTAAACCAAAGTCTTTATTTTCAGTGACATTGTCTGTATGTTCTTTTTGTTGTCCACTACTAATCACCTGTTGCTTAGGGAGAGAAGATTTCTGTGGCTCAACTCTTTTCAAAGGCGGCAAGTTGAATATCTCCGCTATTTGGGAATTATAAGACATATCACCTTCAACAAGAGAACAAATATTCTCAATATGTAACATATCACCGCTAGCAATATCACTTTTCCTTGGCTTGTATGAAGCTTGCTGTTCACTCACAGTATAATGGGTATCTGGTTCTGATTTGATATGCTTTCCTTGATTGCCATGAGGTGTGTCTGCTGCATTAGTTGACTCATTTTGCTCTTCCTTCTGAATTGGTAAGAACATCTTGGTGTCTGTCGTAGCACCTGCTACTGGTTCATCAACATTAGCTTTCAAAGCAGCAGTAATACTTGTATTTTCTGCCAACTGATTCTGTAAGCTACAAACACTGCCTTCTTTAATAACTGGATACAGTGTTTCAGATAAAGCTTCAGGTGTTATTCCTTTGACAGACAAGGTTTTGACATCTGAAAGAATTAGTGGTGACACTACAGCAACCTGAAGTTCTGTTCCTTTTGTGTTGGTTGTGCCTGAAGACTCAGAATTCTGTACTACCATTGACAAAGTTGTTTCTTGTGAGCTGTTTAACACCTTATTCTGAGAATTTCCCACAACTGAAAATGGACTCTTATCACAGGTTTCCACAGGCTTGGAAACTCCAACTGCTGTTCTATTTTTTCTTGACTCATTACACTGTTTTTCTTCGGTAGGTTCTGAAGGTTGCTTTTTCCACAGAGAAAGACATGTTGCTAGCAATTCCATGGAAAAGTGACTGTCACTTTTAGAAGGCATTCCACTTGTTGAGGATTTATGCTCAAGGCAAAAAGAGTTATCTAAAATCTTGGCATTTGTGTTACAAGTACTTGGAGCTTCCACTGTTTTCAAATTTAGCTGGTTACCAGTGATTTGGGTACTTGGATTAACTTCATAACTATGTGGTTTAGAACCCTGAATAGTTTCACAAGCATTTTTAAACAACTTCTCCTGAGGTTTATCTCTACACGTAAGTAAACTGAGAATTAGCGTATTTTTATTTGGATATTTTGAAACATATTCCTCAAAGGACGCAGACTGAGGAACGTAAGTTGTTTCAGAATTTGTCGGCACATTTAGTTCAACATTGACATTTCCTGATGAAATCTGGGTGTTATTTAAGGTTGCCTGGGTAATCTCAACAGTTGATGCCTTTAAAGAAGTCCTAACTTTCAAATCTTGTAACTGGTCTGGCATTGGAAACTTTTCTGAACAGACAGAATTTAGTAAAACAGAATTCACTTGGTTAAAATTTCCACAATTGGGGTCCTGAATGTTGGAATTCATTGTACTGTATGCTCTATTTGTTTCTTTTGCAGATTCCATTACTGTTGGTGGTTTATTCTCTGGAGTCACTAGGGTTACCTGTGGTCCAGACCGGATTTGGGCAGTTTGTTTCAGAGACAATCCAGAATTTGGAGCTAATTCACTATAAGAGGTATCAGTTGTTTTAATACAACCTGCTGCCATCAAAAGATTTTTATTAATCTTGATTTTCCTTGCAAGTTCCGAAAACTTCTTTTTTATTTCTACTAATGTTTTAATATCCCTCACTAACTTTTCTTTTGTGACACTTGTGTCCAATACTTGATTTGAAGTTAGATCACAAGAGTCTGTTCTCCTCTCTTGATTATTTTGAGCAAGAGTCTGAACACCATCCACAGAAGATCTAACAGGTTCATTAAAAGGCTGAATGACACTGCTATTTACTTTCAAGTTACAGGAATTTCCAACTGTGCTGACATTTTCATTAAGGTTTTGCCAATGCTGTTGAAAACTTCTAGAAAAGTCTTTCCTCATTTCAGGTAAGTGCATTTCTTGACTCTGAGGAACTTCCAAAGAAGCCTGTTTAATAACATGCTGAGTACTTTGCAAAGGCTGGCTTGCGTATCTACAGTCATAAGGAGGAGGAGGCCTTTTGTCAGTTTGAGGAACTGCGTATCGATAGGAATGTACAGTTGCAGTCTGCTTTGACTGTAAAGTCTGTGGAGGATCTGGAGGGTGACTATTTTTAATTTGCAATGATGCAGATGGCATAGGGTTTTGTTTCTGAAGGGAAGGATCTTGCAAAGAGCTTCGTGATGTGTAACTATATTGCTTTGGAAGAGGTCTGTAATCTGGATAAGTCAGTCCACTGGATGTATACTGTTGGGCCCAGTCAACCTGTCGTTCTGATACAGATGGGTTAAGTCTTGGGGTCCACTGATAAGTTACAGGAACTCTTGGAGAATTGGAGGGGATCATTTGTAGTTGCACAGAACAGGTATCTGAAGTTACAAATTGATTCTGTAGTGCATGTACATTAGGTGTATTAGTTCCAAAACTAGTTTGATGAGATACAGTTGCCCCTGTATGAGAATGCACAGAATTCTTCATTGGTGAGTTCAACCATACATTTTGGGTAACGCCTGAAGACATCTGCAAATTGTGATTTAGTTGTTTGGATCCTTTAACATTTGCATATGTTATTCTTTCTACTGACGTTTGTGAGGCCACAACTGTCCCGGTATGTATATCAGAAATAGGGATTTGCTGAGGAGCTATATAATTTCTCATGTTTAGCAGTGGCTGTGAAACTGGATTTGAATTTCCAAGAAACATACATGCTTCTTGGTTACTTCCAGGATAGCTTAAAGAACTTTGAGATGTTGTGTTAAATGTATTTATTAAAGCCTGCTCCAAAAAAGATGACGGCTTTTTAGGATAATGTGGTGGTAAGGTGACATTCTCTGGTTTTGCATTCCAATTCATTGTTGATTTGATGTAGTAGCAGAGTGTTAAAAGTCAGTTGTTTTGAATGTCAGGAATCTGTAGGAAATAAAGATCTTTCATTAAAAATTTGTTTTGTCTGCATAAAACTTCAAGAAAATTAGTTTACCTTAACACCAATGCTATGGTCTATTAGAATTCCAGAAACCTCTGACCAGTCAAAACTTCATCTTTAATTTGGGGAAGAGATACAAAGAAAAGAGCAAAGAAGGATGTAACAATAAATATGGCAAGCATCAATAAAATCTCTGGGGTGTTTTATAGGAATTCTACACAATATAGTATTTTGCTTGCTCCATTTAAGTGGCAATTACTTTGATCTTAACAGGCTCTTTATTCTAAGTAACCCATGTTCATTGAAACAAAACAAACAAAAAACTTCAAACACATGGCAAATAGTCCTTATTGTCTATCCCCATTGTCTAATTCCCCAGAGGTATCTATTGTTACCTCCTCTTACAGAAAATTTTATAGGTAAAAAACAAATACATAAAGGAAACCTCATCTTTTTGCCTCATTTTCATTACTATACCTAGGATACCTTATTATTTCACTACAAATATATTATCCTCATTGCCTGCAGAACATACACTTTCTGAGTATATATTACCATTTAACCAGTCCTTTATTGGCAGACAAAGTTTTTGCACTTGTAAACTATCCTAAGGATTCTTATATTTATACTTTACATTTTTGGCTAAATGTTTCTGGAAATTCCTAGAAGTGAAATCAATGTGTCAAAGAACATTAAAATTGTCTTCACGAACAATGACAAACTGCCCTCCAAAAAGGTTAAAACAACTTACACTCTCACCCACAGCTACTGGCAAATCTAAAAATGGTCAATTCTACAACCATAGTAAATGAGGAAAGACCAATTAAAATAAAATAAAACCAACTTCACTTAAACATATTAATACTACACCCTAAATGCAGAATATACATTCTTCCCAAGTGCACATGGAATTTTTACCAACATGACCATCTAGCTGAGCCATAAGCACATCTCAATTTTCAAAGTATTCAATTATTCAGATTAATTTACGGCGGAATCAATCTAGAAATTATAGAAAACAAAGTAAATAGAAAATTGCCAAAAAATTGAGAAATAAAGAATACACTTTACACTTACAGACAGAGAGAGAGAGAGGGCGCGCAGGCTCTCTGGTGCCTCTTTCCTCTACTTATGACATCAGTCCTATTGGATTAGAGCCCCACCCTTATGACCTTATTTAACCTTAATTACCTATAAAGGTCTCACCTCCAAATACAGTTACATTAGGCGTTAGGGCTTCAACATACAAATGGGAGAAGAGAAGACACACAATTCAGTCCATAACATGTTCCTATCCCCATGTTCACGTAACACATAACACTAATTTAGAGCATAAATAAATATGTTAAAGAGACTGGGAGGGGTGCCTAGTTGGCTCTGTCGGTAGAGCTTGTGACTCTTAATCTCAGGGAGTTTGAGCCCCACCCTGGGCATAGAGATTACTTAAAAACATTCATTCACTCATGCATTCATTCATAAATAAATGAATGAATAAATAACCAAGAAACAATCTTTGTATTTATCACAAGACTAATAAGTTAACCCAAGGAAAGAAATGATGACAGACTGAAATAAAATGAATAAAAATGTAGAAATTCAGCTAGTCACAAGTTGATTCTTTCAAAAGAATAAAAATCATTAAGCCTCTGACAATACCAATCATGAAACTTTAAAAGCACAATATTGGGAACAGAGGCTACCACTAGACCCTATAGACACTAAAATAAGTATTTATTCCAATACATTTCAAATTTAGGAGTAATAGACAAATTCTTTGAAAAATACATATAACCAGGACTAACACAGTAAGAATACCCTATCTCTTTAAAGAACTTACATTGATAATTAAGTATCTTTTCACAAAGAAAATGCCAGGCCTATATGGCTTTGCTGGAGTATTCCAACAATCATTCATGAAAGAAAACAATCCCCATACAGCTTCTTTAAAAGGATAAAGAGAGAACACTTCAGAGCTCATTCACTGAGGCTGTCCTCCAAATGCTGAAAAGAAGGAAAATTAATAATTTCTTTCAGAATGTAAATGAAAAAATCCTAAACAAAATGTCAGCAAACCAAATGGGGTGACCTATGGAAAGGATAACCCATCATGATCAAACTGGCTTTACTTCAAAAATAAAAAGTTTGTCATTTGAAAATTAACCAAAGTAATCACAGGACAATAATTTATTTATCTAACAGAGAAAGCAAGCAAGCACAAGCAGGGGAGGGGTAGAGAGGGAGAGAGAGAATCCCAAGCAGGCTCCACAATGTCAATGCAGAGCCCAACACGGGATTTGAACTCACAAACCATGAGATCATGGCCTGAGCCAAAATCAAGAGTAGGACATTCAACCAAATGAGTCACTCAGGTGCCCCAGATGATAAATTTTCAACAGATACAAAAGCTCTTGATAAAATTCAATATCCATTTATTAGAAGAACAATCATATCAAACCAACAATAGAAATTTCCTTAATTTTGATAAATATCAGCTTCAAACATTTATATTGACAATAAAATGAAAACGCCACTATTACCCCTTCTTTTCGCCATGGTACTAGAGATCTGGAAAGCATAAGAATTGGGAAGGAAAACATAAAACTGACTGTTCACAGAGTTTATGTAGACAATCTAAATCAGGGGCACCTGGGTGGCTCAGTTGATTAAACGTCCGACTTCACTCAGGTCATGCTCTCATGGTTCGAGAGTTCAAGCCCTGTGTAAGGCTCTGTGCTGACAGCTTAGAGCCTGAAGCCTGTTTAGGATGCTGTCTCTCTGCCTCTCTGTGCCCCTCCCCTGCTCAGGATCTGTCTGTAGGATGCTGTCTCTCTGCCTCTCTGTGCCCCTCCCCTGCTCAGGATGTGTCTGTCTGTCTGTCTGTCTCTCTCTCTCTCTCTCAAAAATAAATATTTAAAAAAAATTTTTAAATCCAAAACAATCTACAGATCTTTTACATCTATCAAGTCTTGGGTCATAGTGTTTTCACTAAAAAGAAAAACAAGATTGAAGAAGGTATGTATGCTTTTGAATTAAAAACGAATCCCCAAAAGAGAGAGATCTGTATATTCCTTACATGCCTTCTCTCAGGAAAGCTCCTTAATAATACAACTGACTAGGGATACCTGGCTGGCTCAGTTGCTAAAGCATGCAACTCCTGGTCTCAGGGCTGTGAGTTCAAATCCCATGTTAAGAGCAGTTTACTTAAAAAAGAAAAAAATAAATAAAGGCCGAAGCATAATACAAACTAGCTTTTCTACTAGAGTTAATGATGCCTAATAAATTCCCCTTACTTCTTGTATGTACTTGGGGGTGGGATGCTGTTATGAACTAAATTGTATTATTCCCCCTACCAATTTCAAATGTTGAGGTCCTAATCCCCAGTGTGACTATATTTGAAAACAGGCCTTTAAGGGAGGTAATTAAGTCTAAATGAGGTGAGAAGGATAGGACCACAATCCAACAGGACAACAATGCACACAGTGCATATGCACACGGTGGGGGGGAGAGAGACCATGTGACATCACATAGGAGGAGGCTGACCACAAGCCAAGAAGGGAGAGGCCTCAGGAGAAACCATAACCCTGATCTTGGACTTCCAGCCTCTAAAACTGTGAGAAATAGGGCACCTGGGTGGCTCTGTAATTAAACATCTGACTTCAGCTCAGGTCATGATCCCACTGTTAGTGAGTTCAAGCCCCACATTGGGCTCTACGCTGACAGTGCAGAGCCTGCTTGGGATTCTCTCTCTCCCTCCCTCTCTCTCTCTCTGCCCCCATCCCCTGCTCGCTCACTTTCAAAACATAAACTTAAAAAAAGAAAAATTTTCAACCCAGCAACTTTATTTGTAGTTTACCCTTATTACAGAAATTTCAAAGTAAAAAAATAACCTAAAAATCACAGCTTGTGGAAGAATAGTAATATTAGTATCTATTTTAAACACAATCACACACACCCATGAACAGAACTCTACGAAAATGGACTGGTAACATTATGATCTGCCTACTACAGGTCAGATGAAATTGTAAGAAATAGAACAGGACAAACAGAGCCACATCAAGAACTGTTTTATATACAAGGGTGACTGTTAATTTGTCAAAGAAACTGGGACATTATTAAAATGAAAGATAATGCTATTAATAGACAAGATGATAGGCATAAAAAAAGACTGTCTCAGAGCAGCCCAAAAGATGCAAACCTAGACAATGTCCAGCAGGCTTCAATAAATGTTTGTTAAATGAATAAACATAATCTGTAAGTACTGAACACCAAGTTAAAAAGAAGTCCCTATTTAAACTTCCAGATGGGAAAAAGTCCCCACTTCTCCTTTCAGATTCGTGTCAGCCATAAACATCACATGATTTCAATACTTCAAAAATATAGAACTTCTTAAAAAATATATTAAATACTCTTCTTATACCTGAAAAAAACATAAAACCCTTCTGGTATTTTTTTTTTTATTTTTTAACATTTATTCATTTTTGAGAGATAAGAATGAGACAGAGCACAAGCAGGGGCGGGGCAGAGAGAGAAGGAAACACAGAATCTGAAGCAGGCTCCAGGCTCTGAGCAACTGTTCAGCACAGAACCTGACACGGAGCTTGACCCACAAACCGCAAGATCGTGACCTGAGTCAAAGTCGGTCACCTAACCAATTGGGCCACCCATGCACCCCCCCATTCTGGTATTTTATTTTATTTTATTTTACTTTATTTTATTTTACTTTATTTTATTTTATTTTATTAATTTAATTTATTTTTTTTTTTTTTTAATTTTTTAATGTTGTTTATTCTTGAGAGAGAGAGAGAGAGAGCATAAGCAGGGGAGGGGCAGAGAGAGAGGGAGACACAGAATCCGAAGCAGGCTCCAGGCTCCGAGCTGTCAGCACAGAGCCTGATGCAGGGCTTGAACTCACGGACCATGAGATGATGACCTGAGCCACTCAGGCGCCCCTCCCCCCCATTCTGGTATTTTAAAGTGAAACTTTCCCTTATGGCTTAAGTTTGACATCTAATGTGTTCCACAAACCAAAGTTTATTTGGAGTGTCAGCTGATGTGGTAAAAATGAGGAAAGCCACTATTTTCCACTGAAAAACTGATTTACGTTAGCAAAAGCTATAGATGCTTCTGTAACATCAACAAAACCATCAATACCAACACTTCAATGTAAAATGCACTTTTCAGAAATTCGAAAAGTATCATGATTTTCTCAACCTATTATTCTAGCTCTGGCTGTTCGTATCCTTAGTCATAGAAGAAATTAGGCTATCAGTCCTTGAATTAGGCTTTCAAGAATATTCTAAATTTTGCATTATTTATAATACAATTCTATAAATAACAGCTAACATTTGAGAGTTTACCATATGTTAAGAACTGCACTGAATGCTTTAAATACATGATCACAGGTAACTGTCACAACAAATGAATGAAGCCAGGCAATAGTGCAAGGCTAGCAAGGCTAGAAATCCCACTATCACAGCTGTCCACATTGTCAGAGACAGAAAGGAGACAAGAATATAACTTCACATACAAATTTATTACTTACCCACACAGAAAAAAATAACATCAGTGTCCCTATTCCCAGAGGGTGATCCCAAGATGTTTGAGAACACAGGTTGCCAAAAAGCCAACTCTAAACTGCAGCCATTTTATAGCTGGCGACTATATAATCCAAGGATAAGGGAGGTGGTAAAGTCCTGTGCTCAACAGGAAAAAAAAAAACATCCCTGTGGCTATTTCTCACAAGGGTTCTTATCAACTTTTGTTCCAGAAGGGCCTACTGGGTGTCCTGCCAAGGTAGGAGTCAGACAGAGATTAGGCTTTGCCTATTTGGCCCATGAATAGACAAAGGTCATCAGAGTACAATGGAGAAGTTGCCCCCTACATCTCTACCCTCCACCCTACATGTGTCCTGCTACAAATTCTATTCAGAAGCACAGGACACTCAAATACCCTAACGAACTGTACTTCTTCTTAGGCAACACTGGAAAAGAGTGACTTGACCCTGACCCCTGGCAGAATGATCAGGCCGTTTGTGGAGGTCAGGCCACAAGCTCCCCATACGGAGCCATGTAACGTCCCAGGTATCATCAAGGGTCACCAATAAGAGTCACATGGCTTTCTCTTTGGAAGAACAAGGGAGTGGGAAATAAATTGCTCTAATTTTGCTCACTGATTAATCTAAGCAGAGCGTAGGATGCTGGCAATCACACATACCCATCATGACTGGCCAGTAGGAAGTTCAGAGCAATGCGTCTATCATTCAGGCTAGAAAGTTTACGCTTATGTCTTCAGAGCAGAGGTCAGAGACAAATTTCAAACTAACTTTAGAGTTGTACTATTCCCTAAAATGGGAATTAAATATCAGAGAGCACACATGAAAAAGTCAGTTATCCCTCCTGGGAGTTCTGCCTAGCAACTCATTTTAGAACCCTCCAGGTACCCACCACCTTAAGCAAACAAGATTCATTAGAAGGGTGGTGGTCTCAAATATCTAGAAATTCCTGACAAGTGCCTCAAATACAGAGGAGTAGTTTGCCAGTATAAGCTACCTAAGATGCAATATGCTGTTGGAGTATAAAGTGTATTAGGAGGATAAATACCACTATTACAACAGGAATGAGCCAATTCTGTGCCTCTTGAGATGGATAAACTCTTTGAACAGAACCAAACAGTTGCCATAAAAGCAGGCTCAACTGCCTTGAAGAGAAATCTGAAAACTGTTACATCCAGTTAGTTACCTTCGTCACTATAGACCATACTCTAGTGTTTACTCTGGTTGTACCAGGTTTTGTTTGGAGGACTGCAAGAACACAGGCATTTTGTTGGCATTCCATTAAGATCCAGGTTTTATAAAACTAAAGGTTAAGACTAATGACGCAAGGGGACCTGAAGTACCAGAAGAGACCTATAGGATAGAATCTACTTTCTTATTATCAGGGTCAGGTAGGGGATGACAGATCCAGTTAAATTCAGAACCATAACTGTAGTCTAGAAGATACAGACAAGAGAATTCTGCTTTCCCTCAATCAGGAAACCAATGGAAATCATGACTAACAGCATAAATTACACAAGTCTTGGCCCAAAGGACACCACTCCCAAGAGCATTCATTCCCCAAAAATTAGCAACTGCTGAGGGTTTCTAAGAGTCCTTAAGATTAAGATCTTCCACTGGCCAGCAGTATGTTGACGAAGAGTAGTAGGCAGCCACAAGCCTGAGGTAAATTAGATTACTAGTTTCTGCCTACTCCTCCAACCCTTATCCCCTGGGTCTATGGTCTTCCTTCTCCAACTAGCATAGAGGACCTCTGCAAGTTATGGTGGGTGAGAAGGAATGGCAATCACTCAACTGTGAACTCATCACTTCCATGCTCTAAGCCACCTTACCCACAACACCTTGTATAGTAGCATGGTCATGTGGAAGGAAAATGTAAAAACCAACAGAAGTTGTGGCAGTGAATCTTTATGGCCATAATGAAAGTGACCTACTTGAGATAAATTTCTGACCTCCAATAAACACCCTCAACTACTTCAACTAAAATAACACATGGCAAGAAACTAAATGCAGAAGAAGATTTGATATAACCTACATAAATATTCTTCAGGGTCCTAAAGAATTTCTAACGTACGAGAGGCAGGGCGCCTGAGTGGCTCAGTCGGTTAAATGTGACTGGTTACATGTGACTCTAGGTTTCCGCTCAGGTCTCCTGATTAGTAAGACCAATGTCAGGCTCTATGATATCAACTTGGGATCCTGTCTCCCTTTCTCTGCCCCTCCTCGACTCACACTAGTGAGTGCTCAAAAATAAACACTAAAAAAAAAAAGATTTCTGGGGCGCTGGGGTGGCTCAGGTCATGATCTCGCTGTTCATGTTCAAGCCCTACGTCGAGCTCTGTGCTGACAGCTCAGAGCCTGGAGCCTGTTTCCGAGTCTGTGTTTCCCTCTCTCTCTCTCTCTCTCTCTCTGCCCCTCCCCCACTCACACTCTCTCAAAAGTAAATTTAAAAAAAAAATTTTTTTAAGAATTTCTAATGTATATAAATGCTTCCTGACTTGATCTGTCCCTGCTGACTGTAGCTAGAGATGGCACGCCCATTCAGTACTCATGGAAGAACCTGGAAGCATGTACCTCACATCCACAGACTTTGCCTATGCATCTCTTTTCTGTTAGTCCTATATTGTATCCTTTGCTGTCATAAACTTTAGCCATGAGAATATAGAGAAAAGGAACAAAACCACAACTTGGGTCCTTGAAAAGATCAACGAAACTAATAAACCTTTACCTAAACTGACCAAAAAAAAGTCTCAAATTACTAAAATAAGGAAATAGAGACACTACTACCAACCTTTCATTGAAAACAAAAAAAGAATACTATGAACCACATGCCAATATATTCGATAATCTGAAAGAAAAGAACAAGCTCCCTGTGATATTGTAATTTATACAAAGAAATATATATTTGATCTTTGTCCCTATTTCTCACACAGAATTCCTAAAATCCTGAGGTTTTCCCAAGTGTTGAGTGAAAAAGGTGCCTTTTGTTAGGTTAATGAGGTGACTTTTAGACTGCACCAAAAGGTGGGGGCGGGCAGGAGAACCATCCATGTGAAAAGGGGGTTGGATCTTTTAGCCCTCCCCCACCTCCAGGGAGGGATGGAGAGTTGGAGGTTAAATCAATGGCTAATGTTTTTAATCAGTCATGACTGTGTAATAAAGCCTCTATAAAAACTCAAAAGGACAGGATTCAGAGGGCTTCTGGGTTTGTGAACACATGAAGATTTGGGGACTTTGGCATACCCAGAGGGAGCACAGAAGTTCCACACAACTTCCCACATACCTCATTCTATCAGCTCTTCTAGACTGTTGATTCATATTCTTTAAATTCCTTTGCAATAAACCAGTAACCTAGTAAGTAAAATGATTCTCCGAGTTTCATTGGCCTTTCTACCAAATTAAGATTCCAACGAAGGGGTTGGGGAAACCTCCAATCAACAGCCAGTTAGACACAAGTACAGGCAACAAACAATCTAGACTTGCGACTCATATCTCAAGTCCAAGGAGGGGAGTTATAAAAACCTCCAATCCGTAACCTGTTCGTCAGAAGCACAGGGAATAACCTGGGTTTGTGATTGGTGTCTCAAGTATGGATGAAGGCAGTCTTGTGGGACTAAGCCCTCAACCTGTAGAATCTGATGCTACCCCCCAGGTATATAGTGTCAGAATTGTAGGAGACCCAGCTGGTGTCCCCAGAGAACTGCTTGTTGTTGGTGTGAGGGGAACCTCCCCACACACATACAGTGGAATTCAGTGAAGAACCCCAAAAAACTCCAAAAGACACTGACTGAAACTGACTCGAGATACAGAAAATCTAACTAGGCCTATGAAGAGATTGAATTAGTAACCAGAAGATTACCCAAAAAGAAATGGTTAGGCCCAAATGGCACTCTGGACAATCATATCAAAAACAGTATTATAATATTATAAACCAATATTATAAACCAATTCTACAAACGTTTTTAAAACACAAAAGAGGGAATACTTCCCAAGTTAATTCTAAGAGGCCAAGATTACTCCATAGCAAAACCAGAAATCACAATACAACTACAGACCAATCTGTTATGAATATGGATGCAAAAATCCTCAAAAAAGAACTAGCAAACCAAATACAGCAGCATATAAAAATAATTATATACCACAACAAAGTGGGACTTATCCCTGAAATGCAAGGTTGATTTAAAAAAATCAATGTTATATAAAATATCAATACAATAAAGGACAAAAACCACATGATCATCTCAGTAGATTCAGAAGAAGGACCGTTAACAGGATGGAAATTCAATGCATCTTCAAATCCAACTCTTTTTCATGGTAAAAACACTCAAACTAGAAAAAGAAGGGAACTTCTTTGATTGATAAAAGGCATCTGCAAAAAACCCACAGCTTACATCATAATAGTTAAAGACTGAATGTTTATCCTCTAAGAAACCAGGGAAAAAACAGAGATGCCTGTTCTTGCTACTTCTAATCCATATTGTACTAGAGGTTCTAGCCATGGCAGTTCAGAAAAAAGAAAGAAAAGAAAGAAATAAAAGACATCCAGATTGGAAAAGAAGAAGTAAAACTATCTCTACTTGCAGATGACGTGATCTTGTATATAGAAAACTTTTAAGGAATCCACTAAAAAACTAACATAATTAATTAACTAGTTTAGCTCAGTTGCCTACTACAAGCTCAGTATACAGAAGCCAAATGTATTTCTAAACAACACTTACTCTGGAAATCAATCTCAATACAGTAACATTAAAAAGAATCAAACACTTTGAATAAGTTTAACAAAAGTGAAAAATTTATAAAACATTGCTGTAAGAAATTAAAGACCAAGGGCACCTGGCTGGCTCAGGTGGAAGAGCATGCAACTCTTGACCTCAGGGTTTCGAGTTAGAGCGAGCCCCACGCTGAATGCAGAGATAGAAAAGAAAAGGGGAGGGGAGGGGAGAAGAGAAAATTAAAGACCTAAAAAAAAGGGATAACATCCCACATTCGATGGATTAAAGGATTTAATACTGTTAAAGTAGAAACACCACCCAAATTCATCTACAGAGTCAGTACAACCCTTACCAAAATCCCAGATGTCTTCTTTCTAGAAATCGAGAACCTGATCCTGAAATTCATTTTGAAAAGAGTAAAGTTGGAGGACTTACACTTTCCAACTTCAAGACTTACTACAAAACTATAACAAAACCATGTGGCACTGACACAGGATAGACACTGATCAGTGGAAGAGAATCCAAAAATAAACCCTCACATTTACCATAAGGAACTAGAATTCAAAAAAGGACTCTTGCAACTCAACAATACAGACAACTCAAATTGAAAGTTTTTCCAAAGATATATAGTCAATATGCACATGAAAAGATGTTTAACATCATTAACCATCAGGAGAATGCAATCAAAAATATGGTGTGACAGGGGCATCTGTATGGCTCAGTGGGTGGAGCATTTGACTTCAGCTCAGGTCATGATCTCCGGGTTCGTGGGTTCAAGCCCTGCGTTGACAGCTCGGAGCCAGGAGCCTGCTTTGGATTCTGTGTCTGTCTGTCTGTCTGTCTGTCTGTCTCTCTGCCCCTCCCCAACTCATGCTCTCTCTCAAAAATGAGTATTTTTAAAATCTTTAAAAAATAAATATACATTTAAAAAAGCAAAAAAAAAAAAAAAGTCTACAGTAGCATACCACAAAAAGACAAGTGTTTGCCCTGGATGTGGACATACTGGAACTCTTATGCCTTGCTGTTGAGAATCTAAATCTAAATATAAATATATATAAATACTCTGAATAACACTCTGGCAGTTTCTCAAAAGACCAAGTAGTTATATGATGGAGCAATTCTATTCCTAGGTACATACCCGAAGGAATTAAAAATGTATGTCTACACAAACACTTGCACATGAACGCTCACAGGGGCATTATTCATAGTAGCTAAAAAGTGGTAACAATCCAAATGTCTGCTAACTGATTAAAGGATAAACAAAATGTGGCATATCCATCCAATGGACTATTACTTGACAATAAAAAGCAGTGAAGGACACGGATAAACCTTGAAAACAAAATGCTAGGTGAGAGACGTCATAAAAGATCACATATTATTAATCCATCTGTACGAAATGTACACACACATCTAGAGACAGAAACTAGATTAATAGTTGCCTGGGAATGTTTGGGTTGGGGAAAAGGGGGAGTGATCTGTGAAAGAAGATTCCGAAACAGAGTAAGCATTGCTAAGAGAGTCACTCTAAATAGAGTCAGATGAATATCGAAAGTAGGGTCGAGGCTTGTCTCCAGTTTTAATTTTTTTTTTCCCAGTTTTAATTTTCAAAACATCACAAAATTCTGACTTTTGTCAGTTACAACTGGACCACCTCCTGGAATGCATCGTCCTACTTTGGCTAAATAGCCAAAGCCTACAAATAGCCAAACACGTATTACAGTTAGTTTCAACTCTGCTAGCACCCATCAACCAATCATTATTCATCCAAAACAAGTTATGTAACCTTGTGCCTTCTGCTTATGTAAGCTTGCACTCCCCACTTGTCGCAGCACTTTACTTTGGATTTTGTCAACTCTGTGTGTCTCAGATTGCAATCCCTAAGGGTCTAAATAAACCTTTTTGGTTGCTGTGCAGATTCAACACCTTCAGGATCAACACCATTAATGAGCATGGAGATTGTTTTGGGAGTAAAGAAACTGTTCTAATTGACTGCAGTGATGGTTGCACACCAGGTGAACATAACTTAAAACCACTGTACACTGTAGTGGGTGCCTGAGTGGCTCAGTTGGTTACGTGTCTTGACTCCTGATTGGTTAAGTTACCAGGGTCTTGGGATCAAGCCCCATACATCTGGCTCCAAGCAAGTAGTGGAGCCTGCTAAAGATTCTCTCTCCCTCTCCCTCTGCCCCACTCACGCAGACACACAAGGGCACACTCTCTCCACAATTAAAAAAAAAAAACACTGTACACTGTAAATGGACAAACTGAATTTTATAAATACGGCATATGAATTATATCCCTAAACTGTGGTTTAAAAACTAAACATAGTTATTTCCCTGTCAATAGCACCGACATGGGTACATGACCCAAAGAAAGCCAATGAAATTATAGACTTTTGGTAGAGCAACCATACAAAAGGCCTGTCTGTTTAAGTTCAAGCTGATTGGATACATACCTGGAGATGCTAGAGCCACTCAAGGAAGAAAGGTGTGCCTGCGAATGGAGTCAATGCTGAAGAACAGAGCTCAAAGATGGAGGGTCTTAAAGTTTTTCTTTCTTTATATTCAGATACTGGATCCAGCCAAACATGAAGGTTGAACTATTTGAACTTCTTAATGATGTGATCCAGTAAATTATCTTTTAGGGCTTAAAAAAAATAATTTGCTTATGATTTGTTTCTTAAAACATAGGGTAGACAATATAATTTCTTATAATACTTTGCAATCTTAACCATAAATTAAAGATTTAATTTACAGTGAAGTCATATAATTTAATACATCTCAGGAGAATCTTAGTGATTGTCATTAAATCTTTGCAGTCATTAGAACTATGAGCAAATGTCTCACGACATTTACCTCAAGAGGCCAGCCTCTAACACTGCCCTTCAATTTACAAGTACACTTAGGATCTCAAGAATATACACACTACAATGCTGCCTCCCAACAAAGCATTTAGAATTTCTCAAAGTTCCCAGTTAGTTCTTTCTTTACAAGACTTATTACAAAGTAAATTTTAACTTGCATTCTAGAGACAGAGTTGGTAAACGTTGTCTCTTTATCTCAAATTGAATGCTTTCCATGTCTGTTTCAATGGGAGGGATGGGGCAGGAGGGTAGAGAAGGCCTGCTTACACACACACAAAACCCTTGAAATTCACCTTTATAAATACCTTTTCAAACAACAAGATCAATTCCCTAAACATTTAGGTTCCTATTTATACAAGACATCGATAAGCTAAATGGTAAGGGAGTCCTGTATATCACACAGTAATACGGAAAAACGAGGCTCTGGGGCAAATATGCCCTGAATTAAAAATTTAACAGAGGGGTGCCTGGGTGGCTCAGTCGGTTGAGCGGCCGACCTCAGCCCAGGTCATGATCTCGCGGTCTGTGAGTTCAAGCCCTGCGTTGGGCTCTGTGCTGACAGGTCAGAGCCTGGAGCCTACTTCGGATTCTGTGTCTCCCTCTCTCTCTGCCCCTCCCCGGCTCATGCTCTGTCTCTGTCAAAAATAAAACATTCAAAAAAAAATTTTTTTTAAAAAGGAGAATTTAATGGAGATATTCTTGATTTCAAATTAAGCCTAGAGGTAAAAACCAGAGTTGTGTCTAGTACTTCCCTACAGAAACATAACCTACAACAGGATCTATAGTAAAGGGTTTAATCAACACGAAACTGATTAACGTATAGCTGATAAACTTAGACCTTAAAGGAGGAAACTGAATTTCCTATTAGATACAATGTTGTCTGAGGCCATAAAATATCTTTCCTCTAACAGGACAACAACTAAAATTTACTGAGCTCTTATCACTCACAGACAGGGGCTGTCCCACGTGTGTTGTATGACTAAAATTCATATAATTTGGGGCACCTGGGTGGCTCAGCCGGTTAAGCTTCCAACTCTTGATTTTGGCTCAGGTCATGATCTCATGGTTTGTGAGATCAAGCCCCACGTCGGGCTCTGCACTGACAGCAAGGAGCCTGCTTGGGATCTCGGTCTCCCTCTCTTTCTCTCTCTCAAAAACAAATAAATAAAATAAACTTACAAAAATTCTAAAAAATAGAGCAATCCTAAGTAGACCTCTGCCTGAGTAACCTGAACCAGTCACCTCCCATAATCTACTCTTTCTTGCAAAGACTAACAACTAAATTCTCTATGCTATGTCAACCATATATTTCTCCTCAAGCTCTGTCATCAAATCCATTGTGCCCTACTGTTTAATATTTAACCAACGCCCATTCGTTTAATTAACAATTTAATTCCATAATAAATTAGAGCAGGCTACTTGGAGGTAACATACTTACTTTTAAGTACAATGTTAGTCTTTTACTACTATGTTCCCATTTCCCTCCAAGCATGTCAGTCCCCCTTCACACAGTGTTTATTATACTTCTTTGGTCCTAGGAAGAGCAAGAAACATTTTATAATTAGTAATAATTTAATATCAACTGCATTTTTTTTTTATTCATAGGAAACTTACTTTACGATAAAAGCACATGCTATTCTGTTTGCTAGATAGGACATTGCTGTGCCAAACTGTGTTCCTTCAAGGTTGCACCAAAAACATACTAAGTTTACAGAATTCTCATTAGGTGTGGAAAGTAACAAATAGAAACTAGGTGTGGCCTAAAATACCATTCACTGTTTAAGTTAGAATTCAAGTTGGTCCTCCAGGATCACTACTGCCCTACCATTCCAAAACAGAACTACTTTATCTTAGCAGCTTTCCTCACTGGAACAGTAAGAGAATCCGACTGTACAGGGGGAAAAGTAACTAAAACCTTAACATTCGTGAATCCTAACAATGACTAAAACATACAATTTACAAGCACCGTTAAGCAGAAAAGTCCCCAAACAAGCTCTGCGACCCACCTATTCAATTGCACCCCAAGCTGAATCGTATCATGGGCTGTTCTCTTTATTTTGAAGGTAGGCTCCTTAAAGTATTACAAATAAATTGTTTTCACTGAAACGATTCTCCTCAAAAGGTTGCTGCTGAACTCAAGATCCTAAGGACATTTGCTTAGAGCATTCGCCTCCCTCGAAAACACCTAAAATCGGTATGCATTTGTGCATTTAAAAATGCCTCGAGGAACTAACTACTGCTGAGGAACAGAAAGCATCTGCGGAACAGAGGCGTTCGCGGGCCACTTGGAGATACAAGCCGAGCAATTCTGTTTCGGGAGGGTCAGCATAATGGAGGTGGGGAGGAAGGCAACGCTCGAGAAACCGTAAATGCAAAACAAAGATTTTTTTTTTTCCACGCCACCGACAGGAAATAATTAAAAACATAAGGTACTCTCACACCCACCACCTCGTAGTTCAACAAAATGCGTACTCGCTCTCTCCACCCCGACCTCCACCGCAAGAAGTGAGGCAATTTAAAGAAAACACCCATGAGGCGCCGCCCTCCGGCTCGGGCTCGGCGTCCGCGGCTGGCCCCGGCCGGCCCCGCGCGGCAGGCAGGGCCACGAGCGAAGGGGCCGGCACGCGGTGGGGCGCGCGAGTCGCGGGGCCGAGGCCCGGAGACGCCCGAGCTCCCGCGACCCCGAGACTCCGTCCTCGCCTCAGAACAAAAGCGCCCGCCGCCTCGCGCGCGGCGCCTGCCCGCGGGCGCCTGGGCTCCTGACGGCCAGCGCCGCGCCAGGGACCTGAGGAGAGCGAGGGGCAGCGGGCTCCCCGGCCCCACACTTACCGACGGGCGCCGAGCCCAGCGCGGGTAAGCGGGGAGGACGCTCTGGGCCTCCCGGGCCCCTGAGTTTAAGTCAACTCGGTCCGCCTTCAGGGGCGGGTCGATCAGCGAGGCCCAGGCTCCCCGAACAGCTAGGCCCCGCCCCCGGCCGTGAGGGGCAGCGGTGAGCCCTGCGCCGCCCGGGTCCTAGTGCCACACGTATACAAAGGCTGTGGCCAGCCCCGCCCTCCAGTCCCTGGCGGCGAGATTTGCAAAGGCAGGTTTACTTGTCCTATGGAGAAAACGTCTCCATCAGTGGTACTTTACGTTTCACTTGCGTCGGAATCGTCCAAAGGATTGAAGAGCACCACCTGCAAAACCAATTCAGTAGGGCTAAAGTGGACTGAAAATGTAGATTTCTAACAAGTTCCCAGGATAGGCTGTTGCAGCTGGTCTCAGAACCAATGATGTAGAGAATGGGGTTGGCAAACTTTCCATAAAGCATGTGAAAGAAAGCACACAAAGTGAAGCTAAGGAGATGTTTTTTTCCCCCCAGCCAATGGAATAGGGAGAACGTCCATTAATGCAGAGGAAGCTTCTCCAAATAAATAAATAAATAAATAAAATAAATCAATGTTTTCTATACAAGGATTTTTATAATATGAAGTAAATAAGGGAGTCCCATCTGAGTGGTTAAGAATAAGAAAGGGCAGAGGTGGTTAGTTTTTGCCAAAGGGTGGGCAGGGAATTCCTTTGACCTAAGATTTGGATCTTGGCTCTGCCACTCCCACTCACTAGATCTACAACCTTGGGAAAATCACTTAACCTGTCTCTGCTCAGTTTTCTCACCTATAAAAGGAGAATAACAGGAATGCAGGTTTCTCCTGCTATCCAAAAGTAGAGAATTTCGATGAAAACTTTGCTAATCCAAAATAGTGTAGTGATGCAGCAATTACCATTACTTTATATGGGAACATTTTTTAATATTCCCAGACCCCCAAAACTGAAAAGAACAGCCCTGCCTTAGTTTAAAGCTAAGTTCTCTTTTCTGCTTATTATGGATCTTTGATAAGAAATACAATTGCTGGGGCGCCTGGGTGGCGCAGTCGGTTAAGCGTCCGACTTCAGCCAGGTCACGATCTCGCGGTCCGTGAGTTCGAGCCCCGCGTCAGGCTCTGGGCTGATGGCTCGGAGCCTGGAGCCTGTTTCCGATTCTGTGTCTCCCTCTCTCTCTGCCCCTCCCCCGTTCATGCTCTGTCTCTCTCTGTCCCAAAAATAAATAAAAAACGTTGAAAAAAAAAATTTAAAAAAAAAAAAAAAAGAAATACAATTGCTGAGAAGTCTGTTTTGCTTGCTGTTTGCTACGAGCATTGTGAAACCTTTCCTGAATGTAACTCACTATGTAATAGAGTAAGTTGTGAAACTTCCTAAATGTAGTCTGGTGTGTAATAGAATAAGTGACTGTACATGAACTAACCGGCATTTCTCGCTTCTGTAAACCTGCTTGCTTAACACATCCCTTCCCCCTTCCCCCTTTTTCCTCCCGCCACGAGTAACGGACAAAGCCTTCCCGCCAAAGGACAGACAAAGGACGCCCAATCAGAGAACAACAAATGTCCTTACTTTAAAACCAACTAATCAGGCCCCTCATAATTTGAAACCTCCCCTGTGCTATTTGTCTCTGTCTATAAAAACGCTGTACCAACCCTGATCGGGGCCTCTTAGCGTCACCGACAACGAGTGCGCGGAGGTCCAGGTTCGAACCTGCAATAAACGACCCTTGCCGCTTGGCTTTGACTTACGACTCTGGTGGTCTCTTGTGGGTTCCACGACTTCGGGCATTACAAAAACAACTCCTTTTAGGCTTTCCTTAGGACACATATTGCTAATATCTGTTAAATAAATGGGGATAAAGCACAGATGCTCACAGACATAGTTAAAAGCTATATAGCAGCTTGATGCTGAGACACTCAGTGTAGTTCCCAAGGAAGGAACTCAATGGTGCCACTCTCACTACTCAGGGTGCACGTTGAAAACAAATGCTGAATGCTATAGTCACTTTTCACCTTCTTTTCATGAAAGCAAAAATCCTCTTCAGATTTTTTTGGGGTTAGCAAAAACAGGTAACTAATGTAGGTCTTTTGTAAAAGCAAAGTGGCATAAGGAGAACTTTCAAAAAGTGAAAAGCAGGGGATAACTGTACTTACTTCATAGGATTATTGAGGTCATTCCATAAATTAATACATAACTTAGAACATCTCCTGGAACGTGGAGTGGTGCACTTGGCTCAGAAAAGGGATTTTCCAGAGCCTAAGCTGCACAGATCAGCAATAAGGAATCAACCCAAGGAAAAGGGAGTTTTATTGCCAGAAAGTCTGATACAGACCCCACTCCTATAGAGCCAGAGGGAGCCTTAATGCCCAGCAAGATTTAATGCCCAGGAAACTACAACTGTATTTGGGATGAAGTTGCTGATCTCTCTGCCATGTATCCTTGTCTGTGTTTATGCTGACTTTCTCCTTTCTCCTTGAGATAAGTAAAGCTTGTCTGATTTCCCAAAAGTATTTCTTTCCACAAATCCTAAAGTACAACTGGCATTCATCATTATAGCAGCCCTGAAGGGTCATCAGCAAAGAGACTTGCAAAGAGAAGACATAATCTCTAGGACTTGAAAGTATGTTTAATCCAGTGCTCGACTTTACATTGCCTTCTTTTTAAGGTACTTGTAACACCGAGTGCCAAACGAGGAACCTTGTTACCCAGCTGGCCAGGCTGAGGAAAGATTCCCCCAAAAGATTAGATTGTTCTATGCTATGTCCCTTATCATAAATTACACATCCTCCCACTATGTTTCCCGACATTCAAAAGCAAAAATTCAAACTTAATTCTACTATAGATACTGTCTCAATCTTCCAAGAGCATAATACTTAGCCTCAAGGATGGTTAACTCCTAAACTTATAAAACAAGTTTTAGAAAAGTACATGACATCATTAGCATGTCTATAATAAAACAAAATTATAGTGGCATACTAAAGATGACTATTACTCATTTCAGTTGTAAATTGGGTCATTGGTTTTCTTTTTCTTTTCTTGAATGTCCCCTATATTCTGTTTCCCCTTCCTGTTAGTAGTTTTTAGCTGAGTACAGGGACATGTAACTGAAGACTACATTCCCCAAGCCTCCCTTGCAGCTAAGTATTTCCACATTTCAGCTCTCACAAAGACTTATGAGCAGAAATGTTGTACACAACTTCCGCCTAAGGGAATGTTTTTGCCCAAAAGTTCTCTATCTTTCTTATTTGTTTGGGTTGGAATGTAGAAAAGGCAGTAACCAAGTTTCAACCATACAAAAGAAGATTAATTTCTGAGGACAGGAATTGTTTTCTTTTTTGGGGCCATAAATCTCTTTAGCAGCTCGGTAGAACCCATAGACCCCTACTTAGAATAATGCTTGGGAATGCTTAAAATAAAATACATAAGGCTACGAAGGAAATTAATTCAATTTGAAAGTTCTCAAAATATTTTTAAAAACAAATTGTAACATGGTTATATGTATTTCTTTGTTAACAGATAAGATCTAACAACTGTGATTTTGTTTTTAACCAATGGACTTAAATATTTCAAGATCATCTGCATTAACTCTAATAATATGAAAATACCTGTGATTTTTAAAAAACTTTTTGTTTATTTATTTATGGGGGGGTACAGAGAGAAGGAGAGAGAATTCCAAGCAGGCTTCACATTGCCAGCACAGATAATGACACAGGGCTCAATCTCACTAACCCAAGATCATGACCAAAATTAAGAGTCAGATGCTTAATCAACTGAGCCATCCAGGTGCCCTGAAAATACCTGAAAATACCAGGTGCCCTGAAAATGGTGACAAATTTACTGTTACTACTGTTATGTTACTGTGGAATTTTTTTTTTTTTTTTGCCAACATTCATAATTGAAGGTATGAAAGAAGATTCAAAATGAAATAACCATTGCTAAGATAGTCATTCAAAATAGAGTTGGAAGGATATTTAAGAAGTAAGGCCTATGCGCATCTCCTGTTTCAATTCTTAGAACACTATGAACTTTTGACTTTTGTCAATTGCAGCTTGTCAGTTGCAACTGGATCATCTCCTGGAACATATCCTTCTGCTATGGACTGAAATAGAGATAATCTAGTTCTTGTTAGCTAAATAGCCAATCATGTGTTAGATAGTCAGTTTAAATTCTGCCAGTACTGACTATAATTCTTTCAAAACAAATTATGTTACCTTGTGGTTTTTGCCTTTATAAGCCTGCACTTCCCACTCATAATTTACAAATTCCCAATTCAAAGCATACTTTGGATGTTGGTGGACACTTGTGTCTTCCTGATTGCAACCCCTAAGATCCTAAATAAATGTTTTGGTTGATTTACAGCCTCTTCTTGATAGATCAACAAAGGATATGGTACATTTCAGTAAAATGTTAGTGAAAATAGAGTTAATTGTTTTGCCATTATGGGGGACCAACTATTCCTATCCTTTTCAAAGGTCCTTCTAGCTGGATTAAGAATCAAACTGACAGGGTGCCAGCCTGGTTCAGTTGGTAGAGCATGAACCGACTGTTCTTGATCTTGTGGTTCTGAGTTTGAGCCCCATGTTGGGTGTAGAGATTACTTAAAAATAAAATCTTAAAAAAAAAAAAAAGAATCAAATTCACATGAGACAGATTAACTAGAGAAAACCAAATTTAATAACATACACATAAGGACTCCATACAGACATGAAATTTCAAAGACAGGCAAAATGAGTATTTATGTCATTCTGAACTAAGGAGAAGCAGGTAGGGGTCTGGGACTTCAGAGGAAAGGAATGTAATTCACAGGGCAGTAAGAAAAGAGCAGATGTTTGGTAATTAGATGTTTGCCCTGCCATACAGATGGGTTACTCAGGTAAAATTTATCTTTGCTAATAACCCTTATTCTGGAAAGACCCTCCTATTTAGATTAGATGTAGTAAAGGGAGGGGCAAAAGTTTCTCCTAAACCCACAGGGTCTTGATTGCCTTCAGTTCAAAATAGTCCACATACCAAAGGGGCACATAGGGGGCAGGCTGTCCCAAACCCTTTCACCATCCAATTTCATGGTATTACTTAATCCTATCCATGAATGTAGTAGTTAGGATTTTGGCCTTTATAATCTTCACCTCCCAGATGCTACTCCAAGGTTATGTTACTTACATACAAAAGGGATTTTGCAGATAACTAAGGTTACTAATCAGTTGACCTTAAAATAAGCAAATGAGTCTGGATTATCTGGGTGGATCCAGACATGAGCCCTTAAAAATCAGAAGAGGAAGATGGGGCAGGAGACCAGAGAGATGTGGCAGAAGTGGAAATCAGATTGAAAGCATAAGAGAGGCTCACTTCACTGTTGCTGGTTTGAATGGAGGGGGCCGCATGGAAAACATAAAAAGGAAGTAATTTCTGCCAACAACATGAATGGGCTTGGAAGTGAAGTCTGTGAGATAGTAAGTAGGTGTTGTTTAAGCAACTCCGTTTATGGTAACTTATGATGGCAGTAATAGAGAAGTATGTAATGGACTCCAGGTTATAACCCCTACCCAAGGCAATGTTTAAGGAATAAAGTGGAAGGAAAATAGATACTGAAATCTCTGTAAAGAAGAAATATCTGTAAAGAAGCCTGGACCAACTAGACCGTTACTAATAAAGAAGTAAATTTCTGACTTTTAAAAGTTCATCAAAACTCTGGATATGAAGGAGTATTACCTTATGTGAAATGTAAAATGAGAAAAGAGGTTAGGACCAAGCCTCAAAAAACTCTAATGTTTAATGGCAAGAGAGGAGGATAAACCTTAAAGACCCAAAGGAATAGCCAGAAAGAAAGATGGAAAACAAGGAGAATGTTGTTACAGAGGCAAAGAAAGAGACTGGTTCAGGTGAGTAAAAAATGTTCAGTTTGTTAAATATCACAGAAAAGTAAATAGGAAAATATCCTTTGGATTTAACAAGAAAGGATAATTGGAGACCTGAGCCTGGAAATAGAAAGGAACAAGAATGGCAAAAACAATCCTGAAGAACAATCGAAGGACTTTCACAACCTGATTTCAAGACTTACTAAATAATAATAAATGTAGTTTTGGTTTAGGGATAAACCATCAATTCCCCCTAATGCATGTGTACTTTCGTACTTTTCTTCATGCTCATTCAACCATGTATTAATAAATATACATCTAGAGACATTTTGGTCATCATTTTATTACATAGCACAGTACACATTTCTCTGATTCTTGCTTTATTCAACAAGCCATAGCAATCCTCCAGGTCATGGAAGTAGCTCTAAGTCATTTTTAATAATTAGTTAAAATGCATCATTACCCAATTGAAACTCCCATTTTTGCCACTGGTGAACAATCCCAAGTATTGGAAGGATTCCCAGGAGGAGGATTGTTGGATTAAAATGTGATTTTAATATAACAGGTATTGCCAGATTATTTCCTTTTAAGGCTATAAGAATTTGCATTAACACCCAGAAACTTATCCTTTCCCCATCATTAACAATGGCTATTAACTTCTCAATTTATGTAAAGTGATCTCCTTGTTGTGTTTATTTGAACAGTCAAAAAGATTTAGAGTTGAACTACAAACTGGAAAACAAAATTCAAGGTCAATTTGGAAAACAAAGAGCAAAAGGGTTGGAGGTGGCCATAGGGTTCAGTAGTCAAAAAAGAAAATAGACCAGCTATTCAGATGCTAAGAGCTTTGAGTTTGAGACTGAATGTAAAATGCTACTAACTGATCAACTCATTCTTTTTTGAAAAATAACTATTCTGTTCACATTTGTGGCCAAGGGGCCATCAATTCTACCACCACAGGAAACTAGTTTTTAAAGACTGAATTTCAGCCCAGTTTTGTTAGGCCAGTTAATTCTCAGTGATGGTATCCCACATGACATTGAATGTTGTTAAAGACACTGAAGGTCTGAGAATTTTCCAAAGCTGTTACTGCCCTTGTCCCCCCAAGAGGTGTTCCCCCTCATACCTCCTTGCACATGACCATAGCCCCTACCTATTATGCCCTCTACTCCTCTTTTTTACCCTCCTCCACTCCTCTTGACCAAACAATGATTACCAATCTACAAAAATTATTCCTCTCTTTATTAAGGACCTACCTTTGATTATCAGTTCCCAAAATTAGCCAAACTTCAATTTACCCCTTCTGCTAAGATGCCATCCTTTTACAAGTGAGACTGATCATTTGGAGCCTTCTCACACCTGGCATTCTCCAATAGATGATACTGTAAGGGCAGGAAAATGTAATCCTGGTCATGACATTATTGTACAAAATGGAAAGTTTCCTTCCCATCACACACTAGAAGTTCTTCATGACTTGACCTTGCTAATCACCAAAGCATAATTTAGAAGAGTTCTTGGACTCATAGGATCTTGTAGACATTGGATTTCTAACTTTTTGTGTTCGTTGCCCCTTTATATGATCTTTAGTTGACACGCGTCAGGGTGTTGCATCCACACGACTCCTGAAACAGAATGCTACAGGCACCAGTGACAGTCACAGCAAAGTTTATTGCAAGGAGAGGCAAGGCCGACCGATTGGGACCAACACTCTTGATCAGAATGTGGCCTCGAGCAGCCGGGGTACAGAGTTTTTATAGCCGACCACGACCCGACCCGACCACGTTGTCTTATCATCACTTGGGAACAGAACAAAGAAATAGTTCCCAGATGGGGGTGGAAACAATTCAGACATTCTGCCCGTTAAGCCCAACCAGTTGACCTCCTTGACCCTCCCTCTGGCGCCACTTTTTCAAAGTTCTCAACATGCCCTTGCCCCAATCCAATCAATCACCAATCCAGTTGATTTTCCTTGAACTTTTGTTCCCTTGATTGATAGGACAAGGCTGTTATCTCTTAACCTACAGTGTCAAAACAAAGCTGTTATTTCTCAAGGCTACAGGTTAGCCCTACACTACAATTTAACCCTTACAAGGGAGCAGGAATTTCCTGTCCCCATCAGTGTCCTTCTAGGCAGACTAAAAATCAAATAAATCAACATGAGACAGATTAAAAGGAAAACCTCAATTTAATTTTGTACATACAGGGAATCCACATGGACATGGAAATTCCAAAGATAGTCAGGCAAAAATGAAGGGTGTATGTCATTCTGAACTAAGGAAAAGGGGGTAGAGGTCTGGGACTTCAGAGGGAAAGAATGCAATTCACAGGAAGATGAAAAAGAGTAAATGTTTAGTAAACAAATGTTTGCTAGGTCACTCAGAAATAATGAGACATAGAGGACTTTACTGAAACAGGGCTTTCTAGGTTCCCCCCTGTCTACCATAATTAGTTCCTGTCAAAATGTAGTGATAATACCTCTCTTCCTGGAGCAGGTTGCCTATCTAAATTCTTTTTATGCAGTTGAGAGGGAGGTAAAGAGCTTTTCCTGAATCCTCCAGGTTTCGATTGCTTTTTAACTTGAAGTGATGTTCATGCCAAAATGACCCATTTTAGGGCAGCCTGCCTTTGCCCCTCACACCTGAGTCTTTGCCCTGAGTAGACCCATCACCCCTGGGTTCCCTAATCGTCACAACCCTTTCTTTCTATTTGTATCTAAAAAATCAGGACAAACTCTAGGGGTCTTAACAACAGCATGATGGACATCAGAGGCCCATTGATTATGTCCCCTCATTTGAGCCCATTGCAAATGCCCACCCACCTTGTTTGGGTGCAGTGACAGCAAGTGCTTATTATTACCTGCACGTAACCTCATAGTCCCTGATGCTGCTCAGATTTCATTCTTAAATGAAAATAGCTAGCATTTCTCTGCCTCTGGATTGACTTTCTAAAAAATCATCTCCTCTTCCCTGTACCTCTACCCTGTATTTATCCATTGCAGGGATAATCTAGAACCCACCAATGTTCTATCTCATTCAAAGGAAGGCAAACCTCATAACTGTTACGGGCTTATTTGGGAATTACACCTACCTCACTCTCATTTCTTTGAAACTCCTTTACTTAATGCATATTTAAAGCCCTTTGTAGATGGGCACTATTTGAGGAGGAAACAAGTAGGGTACCCAACGCTGTTACAAATCATTCAGATTTCTTTGGACCCAACCCTCTCCCAGAGGCCAAATGTGCACAAGAGTTTGACAGTCCTTTGTTTAACAAATTTCTGTATGGTGGGATACACGATTCACTTGAAACTACATGTTCTGAAGTAAATGATATTTGTTTTCTTAACTACAAATTCACCAAATAGAATAGAGAAGGTGAATTTTTGTTATTAGTAATCCCCTGATTTCAAAATAAAACAGCTAGGTTTAAAATATCTGAATGGTATGGTGTGTTTTTTCCTCTAAGTGTTCTGTTTTGGACTGAAGTAGGCAGGATTATACGTAAAACAGGAGTATGATGACTTTGTAGTAAATCAACCTAGCTAACTTCAAACCAACTTCCCCAGAACTTCTTTCCCTGCATGATTTTGAGAAATATGAGCATGTTTTAGAAGGCCTAAGTGAAGCAGCAGTCATGTTTTTCATGCCAAAAGTCAGTATAGGGTGCCAGGTATTGTGGTAGTGAGCACATGTTGTTGCTAATGTGCTAGCTCACCTAGTAGTGAACGGTAATACTCAGCTCATAGTTCTTCAAGCACACACCATATCCCTTCCTTCAGTTTTTCCTAATCTTGGGCCAGGGGTATGGGTAGTTCCGTGAGGAAGGACACCAGGTTCTACCACAGGTCACCCAAAATCATGGTTTGTCCTTGTGGTTTCTAGTCTCTCCATATGGACTCCAGTTCTTTCTCTTCCATACCTCACATCCAACTTCCCTGATTGCCAGCCTGAATGACATCAGGCTCTATCCAACAGCTTTGCATCAACTTCTCAACCAGCTACCATAATCATCTAAGTTCTAATGCCTACAATGAAACTCTTATTCTATTATTGATATTGTTTCTGCTTCTCAAATCTAACTCTGCCTGCTACAAGGACTCAGGGCACTTACGAAATGAGCATCCTCTAAGAGAAACATAAAATTATATTTGTAGCATTTATGATTTTCTATATGCCAGACATTTTGGTAACTGTGCCTTATCTTGCTTGATCTTTACCACAATATTATTTTACAGGTGAAAAAATTGAGTTTAAAGAGATTAATAATTTGCCCAAAGGCACACTGCTAGAATATGAGAAGCCAGGCAATCAAGAGTTTCTAGGTACCTGGCTGGCTCAGTCAGAAGAGCCTGCAACTCTTGATCTCCGGGTCATGAGTTTGAGCCCCATGTTGAGTGTAGAGATTTTTTAAATAAATAAATAAATAAATACACTTAAAAAAAAAAGAGTTTCTGCTTATAACCTTTGTGGCATCCTGCTTCCTCAAAAAGGATCAATTCTGTACAGTAATGAATTCTCTACATAGAATGGTGAATTTTTACCCTAAAGGTATTTCGACTTCATTTGTTCAAGGGATCAGAATACACCAACACAAAATATGCCACTTTGACATAGGGATTATTTTGTTCTGAGGACTTTAAGAATCACACCTCTACCCCTAACCACCACCACCACCACCGGGGAGACAAAAATGATTCATATTATCCTAGCCAAGGAGCCATCACTAGGATGAGTTTGCTTAAACAAAACCTTATTAAAATAGCCCTTATCTTCTATTAGTTTTACTTCCCCACCACTCACTGTCCTTTGAAGCCCAAACTCCCTTTCTTTTGTTAAAAGAGTATATAAGCTCTGATTCTCTGAGTTCCACTTCTCTTCTGTGAACTCCTACACACATAAAAAATAAAAAACGAGTGCCTTTTCTCCTGTTGTTATTTAATTTGCATACCCCTAGGTATTAAACCTAACAGGGTAAAGCTTTTTTTTCTCCTTATGTCTATTAAAAAAGTATTTTCCAAATAGATAAACATCTGAAGTAGTCCCTTTGATTACTAATACAGTACAGAAATGATGTCTTCTTAGTCAAAACTTACAAGATTTTAATTCAATCACAGATTTTTAAAAAATGTTTATTTATTCTTAAGAGAGAGAGAGACAGAGCATGAGCCAGGGAGGGGCAGAGTAAGAAAGGGAGACACAGAATCCAAAGCAGGCTCCAGGCTCTGAGCTGTCAGCACAGAGACCAATGCAGGGCTCAAACCCACCAACCGAGAGATCATGACCTGAGCCAAAGGTGGATGTTTAACCAACTAAACCACCCAAGTGCCCCTAATCACAGATTAAAGTGTTAACTTGCACTCCTTGAAAAAAAAAAGTCAACTATCAAATATCCATTATGTGAGGTAAAATTCAAAGTTGTGGGAAGGAATACAAACTACAAGTCTTTGTAAAAGTCACAATAGGCCAAAGTATTGCCTCACACATCCTCAAAGACAAGAGTCAGGGCATGCTGAAACATGCTGCGTTTTGTTTGTATCACCATTTTCCTCATTATTAAAATAATATATGCTCATTAGGCAATGAAGAAAATAGTGAAAAATAAAATTTTTTTTTGTTACCCAAAGACAACTATCATTAATATAGATTCTTTTCTTCTATTATTTCTTTTCTATGCATATATTTTTTAATAGTTTTATATGTTAAAATATAATCTTTGGAGATGTGGTTTATATACACATGGAATATTACTCAGTTATCAAAAAGAATGAAATCTTGCCATTTGCAACAACGTAGATAGAGCTAGAGTGTATTATGCTAAGTGAAATAAGGCAGTAAGAGAAAGATAAATACCATATGATTTCAGTCATATGTAGGATTTAAGAAACAAAACATATGGAGGCACCTGGATGGCTCAGTTGGTTAAGCACCTGACTTAGGCTCAGGTCATGATTTCATGATTCGTGAGTTCAAGTCCCAGATTGGGCTCTGTGCTGACAGTGCAGAGCGTGCTTGGGATTCTCTCTCTCTCTCTCTCTCTCTCTCTCTCTCTCTCCCTCTTGCTTGCGTGCTCTCTCTCTGTCTCCCTCAAAAATAAATAAATAAACAAAAAAATAAGAAACAAAACAAATGAACATATGGGAGGGTGAAAAAAAAGAGAGGGAAATTAGCCAGGAGAGACTCTTATTGATAGAGAACAAACTGAGGGCTGATGGAGGGAGGTGGTTGGGACATGGGCTAGATGGGTGATGGGTACTAAGGAGGGCACTTGTTACAATGAGCATTAGGTGTTGTATGTGAGTGATGAATCACTGAATTCCACTCCTGAAACCAATATTATACTGTATGTTAACTAACTAGAATTTAAATAAAATTTTGAAAGAAAAAAAAAATACCACCAAAACAACAATAAAAAATTAAGCAATTAAAATATAATCTTTGGGGTGCCTGACGGGCTGTCAGTAGAGCATCTGACTCTTACTCTTGGGATTGTGAGTATAAGCCCCATGTTGGGTGTAGAGATTACTTGCCAATAAAATCTTTAAAAAATTAAAATAAAATGAAATATAATCTTCACAAACATAATTTAATGATTGAATATTTTTCTAAGAAAAGGTATAGTTTACTAAATCATTTTTTCTAGTGAACACAGAGTTCATGGAAACATTGTTTGCTTTTACTCAGACACAATAACATTTTATTTTATTTTATTTTATTTTATAAGTTTATTTATTTTGAGAGAGTGAGAGCACGCACACGTGAGCAAAGGAGGGGCAGAGAGAGAGGAAGAGAAACAGAATCCCAAGCAGGCTCTGCACTGTCAGGGCAGAGCCCAACATGGGGCTTAAACTCAAGAACCATGAGATCAAAACCTGAGCTGAAATCAAGAGTCAAATGCTGGCTCCCCTAACATTTTTTTTTAATTGGGATGTTTAAAATATAAAAGTAATACAGAAATGTAAAAATTCAATTTCCCACTTGTATCCCCAGAAATAAAATCACTGTCCAATTTTCCTTTGTGCATTCCTTCCAGAGCCTTGACTGTGAATACACAATTATATCGACAGGGAAAATTCTTAGATAAATTTGTTAGTACATGCAAAGGTTTTATTGAATTATGAAGGAAACAGGAGGTAAAAAAAGAGTTGGCTTGGGAAGATTTGAGAATAGAGTCTTATTTATATGCTCAGAGGAGAAAGAAATGCCAAATAAGATTGCTTAATTAGCAATAAAAGTGGTTAACTTTTTCAGAGCAATAAAGGCTTATCACATTTGGAGCTAAGCATCTAATAATTTATTAGGTTTACATGTTAACTTCTAATCTTATAGAGCAGTTGTCTTTCTGTACCCTCATCGATGTTGATTGTTATCAAATATATAGTGTCATTTCCCAAGAGTGTCACATTAGTGTAGGCAGAGTTAGAGGGGTCCCCAGAAAAAGAAAGACGAGACATAGCTTTCTTGACATAAGAAAAGCAATTTTTGAGCCTGCCATCTTGTGATCTATGCCTGATCAGAACTGCTGGTCCACAGCACATTTCTTGCAGAATTTCCTGGGATATGTTGAAATAGCAGAATAGACCTCAGAAGTTAATGATTTTAAGAGAACAAAAGAATGTAAGAACAAACAGCCGCTATCAGGTCAGGAGATAGCCTAATCATATCAGGGACAATAAATCAGTAGTAAAACTCCCAGTGCTGGTTCAAAAGTAAAGATTGACCTTATGCACATTCTTGAGTTATCTTTGCAGGATTTAAACCCCTTTGAGCACTCAAATACCAGACCAACTGGAGCCACAGAATTGACGATTCTGACCCTTGCTGCCGCTCATAACTTCTATCAACTAAGACCTAAACTCTGTCACCTTAAGATGACTTTTGCCCCAATTCCATGCTGAAATCTCCATTGCACAAACCCTTTCACGAATATGTATGCACCTTAGCTTAAAAGCTCCCCAGGTTTGTTCATATGGGAGATATCCCCCGTGTTCTCCTTTACTTACTGCTAGTTAAGACCCTTCCTTTTCCTATTCTTTGGCTTGGTTGTGTCTTTTTGGCTGGACACCCATCAAGAGGTAAACCCATTTTCAGGTAACACCAGGGTAAGTGGACTTAGTAAATGCTCTAGTGTGTATTAAAACAAGCAAACAAACAACTAATTGTCACATATACAATGTATATTTAAGGTATATACACACACACATATACCCTTTATCGCTTCAAAATTATAAAGGTATTCTCCTAAAAAGTTTTTTGTAACCTTATACCTTTGTTTATCTTTAGATTTTTAAGTCTCCCCCCTCCCCAAATATTTATTATTATTATTTTTAAATTTTTATTTATTTAAGTAATCTCTACATCCAACGTGGGGCTCAAACTTGCAACCCCGAGATCAAGAGTTACATGCTCTTCCGACTAAGCCTGCCAGGTGCCCCTCAAAATACTTATTATTTTTGATGTGATGTATGAATCTTTTTTTCATCAGAACAGACAAAACACCACTTATTGAATAGTTCATATTTCCCCGCTAACTTGAGATGAAACTTTAGGTAACTACACAGTAGAAATATGTCCTTAAGGTAACTACACAATATAAATATATATTTTTAACTGTATTTCTGAACATTTTTCCCGTTCAGTGACCAATTTGTTTATAACTGCTTTAATATGACAATATTTTAAAAACTTTATATTTTGATGGGAATGCAAGCTGGTGCAGCCACTCTGGAAAACAGTATGGAGGTTCCTCAAAAAACTAAAAATAGAACTACCCTACGACCCAGCAATTGTACTACTAGGTATTTATCCAAGGGATACAGGGATGCTGTTTTGAAGGGACACATGCACCCCCATGTTTATAGCAGCACTATCAACAATAGACAAAGTATGGAAAGAGCCCAATGCCCATGGGTGGATGAATGGATAAAGAAGATGTATATATATACAATGGAGTATTACTCGGCAATCAAAAAGAATGAAATATTGCCATTTGCAACTACGTGGATGGAACTGGAGGGTATTATGCTAAGTGAAATGAGTCAGTCAGAGAAAGACAAAAATCATATGACTTCACTCATATGAGGACTTTAAGAGACAAAACAGATTAACATAAGGGAAGGGAAGCAAAAATAATATAAAAACAGGGAGGGGGACAAAGCATAATAGACTCATAAATATGGAGAACAAACTGAGGGTTACTGGAGGGGGTGTGGGAGGGGGGGATGGGCTAAATGGGTAAGGGGCACTAAGGAATCTACTCCTGAAATCATTGTTGCACTATATGATAACTAATTTGGATGTAAATTAAAAAAATAATAAAATTAAGTATTATGTTGAAAAAAATTAAAATTAAAATAAAATAAAATTTGGTGAATTGAAAAAAATAATTTTATATTTTGATATCTAGGAGAGCATGTCCCATATGTTTATTCTTCTATTCAAAATATTTATGTCAATCTGTTCTTCAAGACGTTCTTTAATTTTGTTGTTGTTGTTGTTTGTTTATTTTTGAGAGAGAGAGAGAGAGAGACAGAGCATGAGCAGGGGAGGGGCAGAGAGAGGGAGACACAGAATGTGAAGCAGGCTCCAGGCTCTGAGCTATCAGGACAGAGCCTGATGCAGGGCTTGAGCCCACAAACTATGAGATCATGACCTGAGCCTAAGTTGGATGCTTAACCAACTGAGCCATCCAGGCTCACAAGATGTTCTTTTTTTTTTATTATTAATTATATTCTTTGGAATTGATAGAGGTGGAATTTTGGAGTTGTTGGATATGTTTAATTTCAAACTGTTTCTCATACATGTTATACCAGTTTATACTCCCAACAGCAGGGCACAAAGGTTCCCATTACTCACTTTCTCACCAATATGTTATTTTATTAATTTTTTGAAACCCCGTCATTTTGGTGGGTATATAGACATAACTTATTGTGGATATAGACACAACTTATTATGCTTTTACTGATTATTGCGGGATTAGCACATTTACCCATCTACTTGCCATTTGTAATTTCTGTTTTATGTAATGCTTGTTCAAGACTTTAGCATATTTGGGGAGAAGAGATCTATCTTCTCTTTGTTTTCATTATGGCTTTAAGTTTACATTTTTGATCCACGTACAATTAATTTTGGTGTAATGTAGGTTGTAGGAGTTTAAGTATCACTTTGAATTGGCTAGTTACTTGTCATAATACTACTTACTGAATAATCCATCCCAGATCATTGATAACTATAGAATCAATTTTGCACATGTGTATGTGTGTCTGTGTATAGCATATGTGTATATATATTCTATGAAGATTTCCTTTGTATTGCATAGAATGCATAGATAAATTAGAGAACTTCCTTGTGTTTTGTTTGTTTGTTTTTTACATTGAGTCCTCCAATCCAGGAACACTGAATGTTTCTCCATTTATCCGGGTGTTCTTTCACGCCTTTTTATTCAGTCTTATACTTTTCTTTCTAGATAGTCTAGTTTCTCTTACTGTTACAAAGATTTCTGCATCATTTGTTTTCTAATTTCTTCACTTATTCTACACACTTTATTATTTAAAAATTTTTTTTTTACCATTTATTTCTTTTTGAGAGAGCGACCAAGTGCAAGCAGGGGTGGGGCAGAGAGAGAGGGAGACAGAATATGAAGCAGGCTTCAGGCTCTAAGCTGTCAGCACAGAGCCCGATGTGGGGCTCAAACCCATGAACCGTGAGATCATGATCTGAGCCAAAGTCAGACGCTTAACTGACTGAGCCACCCAGGGGCTCCATCTTCTACACACTTTAAAAAATTGTGGCAAATATATATATATATATATAACATAAAATGTACCATTTTAACCATTTTTAAGTATATAATTCAGTGGCATTAACTACATTCACAAAGTTATACAACCATCACCACTATCCTCCAATTTATTTCTATCTTTTTCTTATTTCTGGCTACTTACTGAAGTCTAGCCATTCTGAGAGCTCCTGGTGGACAACCTTAATTGCAAAAACTTTCAACTAAAAGTTTGAAAGCATTCACAACAAACTGTTATATTTTCTATAAATTACTTTTATAACGGAGAGCTTTCTACCAAGCCTAGACCAAGGCAATGGAAGATCTGATGACTTCAGGGACCTACTAGTTTAATCAAGAAATAACAAGTGGTTCAATAATTGTTGACTGGGAAAGGCTGTGACAAGGCCAGATACACAACTCTTCTCCTTTGCCTGAACCCGCTTTCTACCTAGCCAACTTCTCTTTCCTTGTCTCCTTATTTTCAGCTAAGATTAGAAGTATTTGTCTCTTTGAAACTAGCTAACTAGAGACAAAAGCATTTGTTACAATAACTGGCTGATACTGCCCCTGCTTATAAAACAACCTCGACTGTAAAACGCCCCAGCTATAGCTGGTTTACCCTTGCTATGAAAGTCTAAGCCAATATTACCCTGCTGAGATACTCTGATCTGAATAAAATCAGTCTCCTTACTTGTGTGGTTTTTGTTTTTGACCACTGCAAAGGAAGACTGCGTGCTAACAGGAAGTTACACTTAATCAAGATAAAGCCATCTTTTCTTTTTTGTTTTTTAACTTAAAAAAAAAGTTTATTTTGAGAGGGAGAGAGAGAACAGGAGAGGGAAGAGAAAGAGAGGGGAGGGAGAGAGAATCTCAAGCAGGCTCTGCACTATCAGTGCAGAGCCTGAGGCAGGGCTTGAACTCACAAACTGTCAGATCGTGACCTGAGTCTAAGAGTCGGCCACTTAACCAATAGAGCCACCTAGGCACCCCAAACCATCTTTTCTTAAAAACTTTATTTTACACACCCAGTCATTACTTTGCAAGATGTAGGAAGCAAAGAATATATTTATCAGAGCCACCATAAATGATTTATCTTCTTCATAGGGCCTAACAAACCTAAATCATATGAGGTGCATAAGGAATTGAAAACTTGACTTTAGTACTCCTGGGAAATATTAATTAAATTCTCAGGAATTCCTCCAGAGAGATCATCTTATCCAGAATCATTAAAAGAAAGCTAAACTCTTTGTTTAGCTGTCTAAATTGCTCTCTCACCTCTTAGCTATTGACCTATGAGACAGAGGTTGGGGTGTGTAATGAGGCATCTTGTAAAATACATACCATTAGTTTATGAATCAGAAAATCTGAATTATAGTTCCAACTCTGGTGCTAACTAACTTTAGCAAGTAAGTTAACCTTTAAGCATTTGATTTTTTTCTTTAATATTTATTTATGTATTTATTTATTTATTTTTTGAGAGAGAGAGAGAGAGAGAGAGAGAGAGAGAGAAAGAGCACAAGCCAGGGAGGTGCAAAGAAAGAGGGAGACACAGAATCTGAAGCAGGCTCTAGGCTCTGAGCTTTCAGCACAGAGTCAGATGTGGGGCTCAAACTCATAGACTGTGAGATCATGACCTGACCTGAAGTCAGACACTCAACTGATTGAGTCACCTAAGCACCCCTTTTCTTTAAAAAGTCAAGGAGTTGTACTAGATTGCTTCCAGATCTCTTTGCATCCCCAAACTATAGCATTGTACAATTAGCCTATAATTAGCAAAGCACTTTTTTCAAGGAAACCTAGACTCTAGGCTTTATTCTTTCACATTTATCAGGTCACTGAGCACGACTTTTCATTTCTAGTCTAGTCACTTGCTTTCTCCTTTTTTGTTCTGTTTTCTTCCTTCCCTTCTTCCTCTTCTCTCCTTCCTTCCCTCAATCCCTTCCTTCCCTTTCTTTTCTTTTCTTCTCTTTTTCTTTCCTCTCTTTGCTTTCATCATCATAAGGAAATTCATTATTTCACATAATGGAAGTCCAGATGTAAAGTATTCTATCTTTTAGTTTAATGCAACAAATACAAAAATGTTTGAGATTCCTTGGGGAAAAGGAAAACTTGATCTTCATTACCCATAGGATGGCCTAGGTATGGCTTGGGGATGTAGGTGCCTTTAGGGACCACCCTAGGTAAGCACACTAATAATGGTTACTTTTTGCCCACTAAGTTTAGAAATAGCCATTTAAATAAAGCTGCCACCTGAGTCCTCAGTCTTCTAATCCTCCCCCGGGGTTTATTAAGTTCAGTTGTTAAGGGCTCTTTTTACAAGGCAAATCTTTATGCTTCCCCATCTCACCTTACTAAGATCCCACAAGAGGACTCCACTATTTCCAATCCAGTGAATTAAGACAGAGAAAAAAAGAGCAGAATTATTCAAAAAAATATGACAGAAATTTGTGTTTTCCAAGAGAATTAATTTTGTCAACAAGTTAAGTTCAATCAAATTTGGATCCTCATTTACCTCTTCTTAAATCTTTTCCCATATCCAACTTGTCCTTGGTTTACTAATTCTTACCTCAATAGATAGCCTATTATATCTCAGTCTTTATTCCTGTTTCAATCCAGGCTTCTCACTGCCAACTCACATACCTCACATATGCCATAATATGGGCTGTGGGAGGAAAAACATGATATAATCTTGACCTTATGAAGCTTGGAATTTTAGAGGAAGCGAGACATATAGATAGGAAGCTATTATAAATCAGTACAAAGAATTGTTTTGAAAATGAGAATTAATGATAAAAAAAATGGAAGCTCCCATCACACGCCATGAGCACTGAAAGTTTTTAAACTGAAAAGACAGGAAGCATAAAGAAGACAAGGAAATTTGACAAACTATAGATATTTACATTTGAAGAATCTCCAAATTAAAAGACAAACTAAAAACAAAAATTTAAACAACATGACAAAACTAAATATCCCTACATAGAAAACTGAGTATTAGAAAGTTTTTAGGCTCCTCGAAGAAAGATTGACAGTTCTACAGCCATGAAAACAGGATAACCCTCTTAAATCAATTTGCTTTTGTGAACATGAAAACCAACCAATCAGAGACAGCCCAATATTCCTGAAAGCCATCTAGTCAGCAAGGTGTTGGGGAGGAAAATTTTTTCTCTATCATTCAAGATTCATCTGGCTGGTCTAAGAATTAAATTGTCATGAGAGACATTAACAGAATTAAAAAGAAAAACCCACAAAGTTTAATTAGGTGCACACGGAGGTCCAATGATAAAATTGAGACACAAAGAAATGACCAAGACAGGCAGTTTTTGAGGAATTGATAAGATGAGAAAAACTGGGAGCTTCAATTAATAAGGAATTCTAAACAGAATTTGGGCTGAGATAGTAAATTAGTAGAAGTAACAAGGTTTGTCTATATAGGCTTCTTCAACACTGAATTCCCATCTCTGCTGATAAGGATACTTCTTTCAGTCTTCAGGTAAAGGGTTGGGGAAGTATCCTTCACATGGGAGATTTATTTCCTGCATTCAGGGAGAAAAGGGGTCAAGATGCCTTTCTTGCACTGGCTGCTTTTCAAATAATTCAAAATAATCATTATGCCTTTGTGCCATATTTTGGGGTGGTTTGCCCTGGGGGCCCACAAAGGCTTGCCAGAATAACCCACTCTCTTCTTTGTAACTAGGACAAGCCACATATCTAGGGGCTGATGTAAACTTACTCTTGCCTCTATAATCAAGACAACCACTAGACAAGTGCTTCCCATGAACCTCATAAGACAATTTGCTTTCTTCAAGGATATTGTGCCTGAATAAGTACAATATTCCCCTATTTAAGTAAGTCATAAATTTCTCTACAGATATTAAGTAGTAATCCCCACTTTTGATAGAGGGAGGTATAACTATGCAAAAATGCCATTAAATGTGCAAATGATATGAGACAGTAATTCATAAAGGAGGAAACCCAAGTGCCATCCCCCAGTTCAAACTTACAGGTAATCACAGAAATTCTAAATAAAACATTATACTTTTTTCTCCCAAAAGATTAATGTTGGTAAGGGTTTACTGAAATAAACACATTTTTTAAAGTAATTTCTACACCCAATATGGGGCTCAAACTCACAACCTCGAGATCAAGAGTCAGATGCTCCACTGACTGAGCCAGCCATGCACCCCCACAATAAATTTAAAGCCTTGAAAATCTTTATTTTACTCTAACTCAGGAGTCTTATTTTTATCCCATCTTCCTCCAGAGAAAGAAAGAGAAAGGGAAAGAGAAGGGGAGAGGAAGAGGATGGGGGGGGGAGGGTAGGGAGGAGAGAAGGATAAAGGAGGAAAAATGGGAGGATGGGGAGAAGGACAGAAAGGAGAAGAAGAAAGTTGATGAAGAAAAAACATGATTTATGAACAAATCTTTGCTGTGATAATAGACATATGAAAGATGTCTTTCATGGTCATTTGACCATGTTTTGATGGTCAAATTTATATAGTTACATGGATGAGTAAGCCAAGAATAGTCTTATATTCTTTTCTTTTTTTGTTGTTGTTTTGTTTTGTTTTGAGAGAGAGAAAGAGAGAGATCTCATACAAGTGTGAGCAGGGGAGGGGAAGACCGTGAGGGAGAGAGAGAATCCCAAGCAGGCTCTGCAGTGATAGCATGGAGCCCAAAGTGGGGCTCAATTTAACAAAGGAACCATAAGATCATGACCTGAGCCAAAATCAAGACTCAGACACTTAACCAACTGAGTAACCCAGGTGCCCCTAAACCTTTCTTAATTCTTCCATGCAGTCTATAAATGAATTTTTAAAATCCAATCTTCTTTTAACAACTAAGGCATCAAATCATCTACCTTTACTTTATGAAATTAGTTACATAAAAATCTGTGGAAAATCAATCAGCCATTCACTGGGTTAGGAGATCATAGGGAACCCATTGCAAAGCAGAACACTGCTTTCTGGCTGTGCTGAAAACAGCACACCAGGCTTCACTTACCTAGTTAATGTATACGTAGGGGGAACACCACTCTTTGCTTATATAGTTAATGTATGTATATCTAGGGGTTAGGTCCCGTCAGTGCTCATAAATTTCTTAGATCATGTTATCACATGGAATATCTTACTCTGTTTTCTACAACTGCTCTTTTGAATTCTTGGGAAAGCCTTAACGTATTTTTCTGCATGTTTTCAATATGTTCCTACTGACATGTAGCACACTGATGTATTGCATATTGTTTACCTAAACATATGCTTAATAAATACAGGAGCTTGAGAGTAATTCAGGGAGACTTCCCTTGGCCTCCCTCTCATCTCTCTTGACTTGCATAGAGTCTTGAGTAATTCTTTCTGCAGCCGTCGACTTTAAAGAACAAAGCCAAAAGCCGAACCCACAAAAATCTACCATCCTAGTTTAGGCTGTATTTACTTCCTACTCTTTTTTTTGTCTTCTTTTGGATTAATTTTATTATTTTTCCTACTAGTTTGGGAGTTATATATTCTATTTGTTTTGGGGACGTGGTTTTTGTTTTCGTTTTTTGTTATTGATTACCCTATACATTGCAACGTGATCATTTAAATTACAATGTCTGAAGTTAATAAATATCTTTATCTCCTCCAGAAGATGGACCTGACATATATTACTTTGGATTTTTTTATTTTAAATATACATATCATTAAATGTCATCATTGTTTTATAGTTGATATTTGTTTAGATTTATTCAAACATTGGGGCACCTGGGTGGCTCAGTCAGTTGAGCACCCGACTTCAGCTCAGGTCATGATCTCGCGGTTCATGAGTTCAAGCCCCGCTTCGGGCTCTGTGCTGACAGCTCACAGCCTGGCGCCTGCTTCGGATTCTGTGTCTCCCTCTCTCTCTGCGCCTCCCCCACTTGTGCTCTGTCTCTGTCTCTCTCAAAAGATAAGCATTAAAAATATTTTTTAAAAAATGTATTCAAACATTTACTACTTTTTTTTTTTTTTTTTTACCTTTGTTTCTTCTTGAACTTAGACTTTTCATCTGGGATCAATTTCCTCCTACCTAACCTTTTCCTATTTTAGAGACTCAGTTTTGTCTGAAAATTATTTTATTATGCCTGCATTGTCTCTTTTTTTTTTTTAATTTTTTTATTACTTATTTTTTTTGAGAGAGAGACAGAGTACAAGCAGGGGAGGGGCAGAGAAGAGAGGGAAACACAGAATCTGAAGGGGGCTGCAAGCTCTGAGCTGTCAGCACCGAGGCCAATGTGGGGCTCAAACTCCCGAATTGGGAGATCATGACCTGAACCGAAGCTGACCTTAACCAACTGAGCCACCCAGGCACCCCTAAAAAAAAAGATTTCTGAATGGAAATGATAATATGTTGAGCCAAATGATTATAAAAATATCACAGATGGTAAATGCAGAATGCAGCTAAATAATAGAAATTTATAAACTTAAAAAGCTTGTATTAGGAAGTGAATACAGTAAACTGGGAGAAACATAGCAAGACCTGTTTGTTTGGATTCTTCTCCTTGTCTCTTTGTCCTTGGAGTAAGGGCACTCCTTTCCTTCAGCATAGGGAAAGCTCCTCTCATATGATGGTTTTATGACCTTTGTAGGGGAAGAGGACAGAGGAAAGGTCAAAGTGACCTTTCTGTTTCTGTTTTCTCAAACTCCTTTAGTTCAAAATATTCAATATGCCAACATGTCATATTTATAGGTAGCATGTCCTAAACCCCAAAATGAGAAAAACACAAAAATAAATCCAACTTAAAAGGAAGTTATTTTAAAAGAATACACAAGTCTGGCAAGAATGATAAGAGAGAAATGTGAACAGACACTTTACCAAAGAAGTTATATGAATGGCAAATAAGAACATCACTTAATCATTGGGAAATGCAAAATAAAACCATGAAATACCACTTCACACCCACTAGAGTGATTCAAATTAAAAAGACTAATAATATCAGGTGTTAGTGACAATGTGGAGCATTTGGAACTTTAATTCATTGTTGGTATGAATCTCAAAAGTATTATGCTGTATGGAAAGAGTCCAACACAAGTGATTATACTGTATGATTCCATTTACATAAAATCCCAGGAAAGGCAAGCTATATAGTGACAGAAAGCAGATCCACAGTTGCCAGAGACCAGAGTAGGACAGATTGATTGAATGAGCACCTGGCTGGCTGTCAGTAGAGCATGCAAGTCTTGACTCAGGGTTGTGAGTTCAAGCCGCAAACTGGGTGTAGAGATTACTAAAAGAGAGAGAGAGAGAAACTAGAAATAAGAGCTTAAGGAAACATGTGGAACAAACGTAGGTGAGTATAAGTTGGTGTGCAGTAAAGCTTAGGTCTTAGTGTTACAGGAGGGTGGGAGAGACGCTGGTCCTTGTCTCATGGAGTTGAAGAATGAGTCTCTCAGACAGGAGAGAGTGAGCAAAGCAATAGAGTTTGTTGAGCGAAAGTACAAAGCTCTGAAGAGTGAGAAGGGTCCCCGACTGGGTTGCTGCCAAATGTTTTTCTTTTTATTAGTACCTTATCAGGAACTGGACAACAGTTTGTGAGACTATTCATGGCACCTAGCATGGGCAGGTCTGGAATGCATTTATCCTTTTTTTCCAAAACCCGCCCACAACTATAGCCTCCCACCAGCATGGTAGACACTGTGAGGAGTAGGAGGGCTGAGGGCCCCTAAGGTGAGCCTTGAACTCTAGGGCATGGCCCAGGTGGAGCCACTGCAGCTGCAATCAGCCTCAGGGAGGGTCCCTTATCTATCCCTGCCTACTGCTAACCCTTTCCCTACTTATTGAGGTCTCGCTGGTGACACAATGATGGGATAATCTACTGCAGTTGTTTTCAATTTTCTTTATTTTAAAGCTTATTTTTATTTATTTTGAGAGAGTGAGAGAGCGAGCAGGGAGAGGCAGAGAGAGAGGGAGATAGAATCCCAAACAGGTCCCAAGCTGTTAGCACAGAGCCTGATTTGAGGCTCGAACTCACAAACCATGAGATCATGACCTGTGCCCACGTAAAGAGTCCTTCACTCAACCCCAAGTGAGCCACCCAGGTTCCCCAGTAGTTTTCAATTTTCAAGTTACAACCCATTGGTCAATTCATAAAACCATAACCATATGGTGGTGGGTTTTGACCAGAATTTTTAAAAAACGAAGTGGAATCAAATGGACTAGAATATAACAGAAAAGAGTAGACTATGAAATACCAGAATTCATTGCAAGATTGTCTTGCCATTACCTTGTGAAACTTTTCTTTCAATTATATATGCACCTATGTCTATATTGGGTGGTGATATAAAATTGAACTTTAACTATGGGTTTCCAACAAAGTTGAAAAAATGTTGACACACACACACACACACACACACACACACACACACCCCACATTGACTTAGGAATTAATGTAGGAAGGGGTCTTGACAACACTGATCCTAAAAAGAACAAAAACATACTGAGGATATGATCAATCTGTATATTTCATAAAGGAAACAATAACAGAGGTAAAGTCATGCAGACAATGAGAGGAAAAGCTGAGATGAAACATTAAACTGCAAAACCATTAGCAATTATTGGTGTCCTATGTAGGGGTTGCTTAAATAATAGGGAGATTTCATAAATGATCACCCTCATGAGGTCACCACTGAGAGTGAAAGCAGAAACCAAGACAACAGGTCAAACGGGGATCCTGCCAGGCAATTGAGGACATACTTAAAAACACATACTCACCAATTAACAGTTATTTTTTAAGTATGAAGAATGAATGAGTGTTAAGATTGACCGTCTAACTACAATGTTTCATCACCACCACTGAGTTATCAAGGGCTTTTTCAGTGTCTGCCTTCATTACCACAGCTTTGCCTGACTCTGTCTGCCTCCACTAAACCTATCCTTGTCACAATTTGGATGACTCATCTAGTTTAAAGTTTAAACTACTAATCTGATTGTGCCACTGTGATATTGTGATTTATTAAAGAAATATCTATTTCTTTCTGTCTACTGTTCCTGCAAAACCCTTGCAATTTTCAGTATTAAGAGTTTTAGGGGCATCTTTTGTTTACAGTATTGATTTGGGTTCCCAGTTCCTGAAATAGCTCCAGGGTAAGGAAGAAGAAATGGGTGCCATTTGTTATTCATGTAACAATCCCCTTTCAGCCACACCTGAGTTCACATTAATGAGACTTTTGGAGTGCATCTAAGAAGGGGGCTGATTGCCAGTGGAACAAACTCTGTGATTAGAGGGTTGGCACTTTCAGTCTCTCCTCACTAACCCCCATCTCCGGGGAGGAGAGAGGGGTTGAAGGTCAAATCAGTCCCCAACGACCAAGGATTTAAGCAGTCCTGTCTGTGTGATGAAGCCTGGGCCGCAGGGGTATGTGAGGGTGCTGAGAGTGGTCCTCCTAGAGAAGACACAGAAGCTAGGTGTACTTCCCCACCTTCCCCACATGCCCCGCCCCATGTAGCCCTTCATCTGGCTGTTCATCCGTATCCTTTAATGCCCTCTGCAATAAACTGAGCAAATTTGAAGATCTAATTGGCTTTATTCAATACGTGAATTGGACAGCATCCTTCCTAGCAAATAGATAGGCTTTCTGAGGAATTGTACCAAACACAAGGTTTTTCTAGGCAAAAAGCAGGGGAGCAGGGAAGTTATTAGCAAAAGAAAAGGAAGGTTGTTTTAGGGCTTCTGTGTTTTGGGGGGAAGGGAATACAGGGACTTATGGAGATTATCTCACAGGTGCTGATCAGGACATTTCAGATCAACTGCTTAAAGGTCACATTTATTTCTGGGAGAGGTTCAAACTGCAGTTAAGTTTTGCTGTGCTGGGGGCAAGTGACTACATTTGGGGCTCACTGTTTCTTTCTTCTTTTTTTATGAAATTTTCTTTCTTTCTTCTTTCTTTCTTTCTTTCTTTCTTTCTTTCTTTCTTTCAAGAGAGAGAGAGAGAGCAAGCAGGGGAGAGTGGCAGAGGGCTTAAGCAGACTCTATTCTGAGTGGAGCCTGCTGCTGGGCTCCATCCCATGACCTGAGCTGAAATCAAGAGCTGGATGCTCAACTGACTGAGCCACCCAAGTGCCCCAGGGACTGTTGTTAACTCTTTTCCTAAGTTCTATGAGCTGCTCTAGCAAATTAATTAGAGGAGGGGGTGAACCTCTACGTTATTCGCTGTTGGTCAGAAGCACAAGTGACAACCTAGGTTTGTGATTGGAGTCTGAGGTAGAAATGAGGGGACAGTCTAATGGAACTGAGCCCTTAACCTGTGGGACCTGGTGCTATCTCCAGGTAGAAAGTGTCAGAATTGAGTTAAATTGCAGGACACCCAGTGGGTGTCATAGAATTCCATGATGTGTAGAAAACCCATATATGGCATCGTGAGTGTTGTGGAGTGTTCTTGGTGTGGGACACAAAGGCAGAAAGAAATGACAGATAAAATAAATTTCCTGAAAACCTGCAGCCCACTGACAAATACTTGAGGCTGGCAGAGTAAAACATTTCTCCAGGAATTCCCCAAAGCTTATGCTTTGCTAGAGGGAAAAACAACCTTAGCTTGACAATAGCTAGGCCTCCAGTATCCCGTGAGTCTTCTTTAGCATATGAAAATCTGATTGGAAGCTTGCCTTGAACTTTACATCCCCCAACTCCCAAGTTTATAACCAGTGTCTCTTCATGGTCCCAGGGCAGCTCTTTCTGCCCACGGGTCCTGTCCACATGCTTTAATAAAATCACCTTTTTGCACCAAAGATGTCTTCAAGAATTCCTTGACTGTTGGCTCTGGATCCCCCCAATCACTCCAAAACCTCATAATTCTGAGTACTGGAGTGGTCTGAATATTCGGAGGTTAGTGTGTATAATATAAATGAAGACATTAGTTTTCCTTTACAACCAGACACAGCTTTAAACTTTTTCATCACAAACTGGAAAAAAAGATTTGAAGCTCCATAGCATCATATACAATGGAAGGCTCTTCATAAACTCTCCAGCCTCTCAGGTAGCTGATACTCTTTTGGAACACTCTTCCAACTTTTTCTTACCCATCCTTCAAAATTCATTCTAGCTTATCTTTTCCTAGAAGCCTTCCTCAGAGTCCCAAGATAGACTAAGAGCAGAGGTGCCTGAAATTCTGGGTAAGGGAGCTTTAGCATGGCAGTCTGTTTGGATGGGTTGAATACCTAAGGGATTTATTTTGAAATACCATTTGTAAAAGACGGACACTTTGGGAAGAGGGAAAATATCCTCCCAAGACTGTTCGGTTCTTGTGACTGGTCAAATAATTAAACTGACACAAGACAGGTTAACGGTGAAAAAAGCAAATTTAGCTAATTCATGCAAAGGTCTCATAGATATGGGACTTAAGAAATGACGAAGGCAGGCAGCATTTATACTTTTTATACACAAAAACAAATATGTGAGGAATCGATAAGACAAAGAAACATAGGTTTGAATCTTTGAATCTATCCAGAGGCTTTTTTTTTTTTTTTTTTTTTTTTTTTTTTTTTTTTATGTCCTTGGTCCTGAATTCCTGTCTCTGATAAGGATGCACATTTCTACCTCTTGGTTCAGGGAGTATACCCTTCACATTGGAGGTTTATTTCTTGCTTTCTGGAGACAAAGGAGGGTGTTCTTGCATTGGCTGTTTTTATTCTTTTATTTTTATTTTTATTTATTCATTTTGAGAGAGAGAGAAAGGGGGAGCAGGGGAGGTTGAGAGGGAGAGGGAGACAGAGAATCTTAAGAAGGCTCCACACCTCATGTGTCTTGATCTCACGATCCTGGAATCATGACCTGAGCCAAAATCACAAATAACCAATATGCCAATGTGCCTGCCCCAAGACCCAACAACATACTTTTTGCCTTAGGAGGAATAGTATACTTTTCAAAAAAATAAGCATTAAAAAGAAAATCACAGGCCCAAAATGGCATCATTGAGGTTAAAGCCCCAAGTCAGTAGAGCAAGATTTAATACCTAACCTACCTACAGTTCCAACTCTCCAGGAATGTAATCTTTAGCCAGTCAACGTGGAATTTACTGGTCAATACTAGAAAATTTATTTATTTAAGTTTATTTATTTATTTTGAGAGAGAGAGAGAGAGAGCATGAGCAGGGGAAGGACAGAGAGGACAGAGAGAATCCCAAGCAGGCTCTGCACTGTCAGTGTGGAGCCTGACATGGGGCTTGATCTCACGAACCATAAGATCATGATCTGAGCCGAAATCAAGAGTCAGACGCTTAACTGACTGAGCCACCCAGGTGCCCTAATACTAGGAAACTTATTGATATATCCCTTCTACACTGTCACGAGTATACTATTGTCATCGGCTAGATCCCAAGACCTGACTTTTACTGTACAGCTATTTGTGTACTCACTGACCTTTGTCCCACATTTTTCCTTAAGCTCTTCCTTCCAGTTTATTTCTTAACTAAGGCAAATGGAAAGCAAACGCACCCCTTCAGCAATGGTGACAGCCCTGGCAAGACTTCCAGAGGCCCAGAACACCCAGATCAGTTTGAGCATAACCCTGACTCACAACTGTGCTGATGGACTATGCAGTGACCTCTAGAATGACCGACAATTACCTTTACCTCATTATAATACTAAAATCTCTGCCCAAAGAGGAGCACAAGCCTCATTTACATAACATACAATGTATGTGTAGGCATGTTTCCTTAAAGCACATGCACAACCTTATGCCCCTTGATATATATAAGAACCCCCTTTTTAAATATTTATCCTAACCCTAAATAAAAGGAACCCATCCACCGTCGCTTGGAGAGTCACAGTTTTAGAAGTTATTCTCTGTGATCTCCTTATTTGCTGCAAATAAACTTTACTTTGTGCAACAACTCAGCCTGGTGTAGTTTCTATCTGTGACTCACCAAGGAATGAACTCATGTTGGTTTGGTCACTCTAGGAAGACGAACACACACAAGATGTGTCTCTCCACAATGTCAGCTTTATTTAATTGCCGGAGTCCAGCTCCAGCAAGTCCAGGGGTTCCCGAAGGATGAACGGTGTCGGCGAAAAAGTGAAAATAAAACAAAACTAAAATAAAACAACTAAAATAAAAAATAAAAATGGACACAGACAACAGCAGTGTGTTGAACTGGCCGATTATTGCAGCAAACGTGGCATTATATTTGCTAGTGATTTCCTTGTAGCATACGTCATCTATGTTTTCTGGCATTACCCAATTGTAAAATTTTTCCTTTGTGTAATCACCCAATAAGGAATAACGTGGTTGTTTTTTTGTAACGTTCCCTCCTGCCCTTTGCTTATTGATTAATTTCTTTCATTGTTTTTATTATGTATCTACGTTTATCTATAAGCTAAGAAGTATTTGCTTTGCTGTTTTCATGAAAGGTCATCTATCTCTCAACACCTCAAGTGGAACAGTTACAGGGACGTGACCTCTTAGTTGTTTCCCTGAACCATTCATGGTTTTGAAGAACAAAAGTGTTTGCCTGGGTCCAAGGTGCGAGGAGGGGGCCAAAAGGGCCTTAGGAACCCACACCTTATGCATTCTCAGAGAGACAATGCACCTAGGAACTAATGGACCATTCTGTACCTTAACCCATTAGGTTCAATCATCATCTGGAATGCCTCCTGGGGGCCAAGTGGGCCTACGGGTTAGAGTGACCTGTGTCCATAGATGCACTCCTTAGTTGCCGGAGTGGGGCTCTCAAATCCATATGTCTCTCCTTTACAGGCCCTCTTTGCTGGCAAATGTATGAGGCTATCCTTCCTGTGAGTAGAGGAGTCTCCATAGGGGATGGCAAGGGCTAAACGTAAGGCCGCACAATTTCTTGCGGAACCTTATTTTCTTCCCTAATGGTTCTTTTCCCAGAGGGCCTGCAGAGGGCAATTCCCCAAAAGACAATACCCCAGGTAGTTTTAAAGCCAAATTACCTAAAAGCGGGAGTACAAGAAGCTTCACTGTCGGAGGGCCACCCTGTAGTCACCAGTCCGTCCACAGCCCGGGCCTTGCCACTCAGGCTGGGATAGCTCGGCTTCCAGCATTTAATCATAAAACAAGGTTAACATTAATTGTGAAGCAGGTTCAGGATTCCAAACTCAATGGCATTTCACCACGCATTTAACTTGGCTTCATGCATATCAACAAAGCAAAGCACAAAGTCACACAACAAACAAGATACATCAGGAGGTAAGAAGTTAATGAGCCAGAGTAAAGTCAGTCTGTAAGTACACAGTTGAGATGAAGCCTGTCTAGTCCAGGTCAGCTTTTGGCATGTACTGCTTATTATATTCTGGCATTGGAGGCTCCCTATAAGGTTCAGAGATGAACTGAGAGGCAGGTGTCTTTCAAATTCGGTCAGAGGTGAAAGGGTCTGTGTCTGGAGAGTCTGATATTTAGATGCAGAAGTTCTCCCTTTCCAATGGAGTTTAATCAGTGTTAGGCCTTTGTAGGCCCTTTCTGGTTCTAGTGATTATCAGCTCCTGGTTCTTCCAGGTTCCAGTGGTCGTAGAGATTATCAGTCCTTGGAACTGCTAGTCTGTTCTGGTTTTGGTGCTATCTGGCCTTAGTTGCAACCCATTGGCTGCTTACATCACTGCTTGACATGAGTCATTGCTTGACATGAGTAAGTCCATCTTATTCTCTACACACTACCCTTAAGAGGGCAACCTTGCCTAAACAATGCATTTCATGCTAATAAATTCTTTTCTTCTAGTTTTATGCACCTTCTCTGCCTTTAAAAACCTTTCTTTTGTTTAGTTCAAAGAAATTCCCTTCTACTTGCTAGATTGGATACTACCAGATTCACGAATCATTTAATAAAGCCAATTAGATCTTCAAATTTTCTCAGTTGAATTTTGTTTTTAATTTTTATTTTTAAATATTTATTTGTTTGTTTAAGTAATCTATAGACCCAATGTGGGGCTCAAACTTATGACCCCAAGATCAAGAGTCATATATTCTTCTGACTAAGCCAGTCAGGTGCCCTGAATTGTGTTTTTTAGTAGAAGGAACAGTGAATGTGAGATTTATTTATTTATTTATTTTAATATTTATTTATTTTTGAGAGAGAGACCACAAGCAGGGGAGGGGTAGAGAGAGAGAGGAAGACACAGAATCCAAACAGTCTCCAGGCTCCGAGCTGCCAGCACAGAGCCCGACGGGGGGCTCAAACCCACAAACTGTGAGATCATAACCTGAGCCAAAGTTGGACACTTAACCAACTGAGCCACCCAGGATCCCTGAATGTGAGATTTCTGAAATGGGAGCAATCTTGACATTAGGCAACAAATTTGAATTCTGTAAGAAAATGGAAGACATCTAAATGTCATTTTCTATTTGATACTGCCTTGGAATGCAGAATGAAATGAAACAGATGTAAAATGAAATCATAGAATGCTGATGTATTTATACTGCATGAAGTTTTTTTTTTTCTTTTTTTTTAATTTTTTTTTTTCAATGTTTATTTATTTTTACAGAGTGTGAGCGGCAAAGGGGCAGAGAGAGAGGGAGACACAGAATCCAAAGTAGGCTCCAGGCTCCGAGCTGGCAGCACAGAGCCTGACATGGGGCTCGAACTCACGAGCCATGAGATCATGACCTGAGCTGAAGTCAGGAATTTAACTGACTGAGCTACCAAGGCGCCCCTATACTGCATGAAGTTTTAACTCATCACCAGGCATCCATGATCCTCTTCTTCACACACACCCCAGCTTTACTACTTAGCTGGAAGGCACCACTCTGACGTTCCCAATACAGTGGGAATGGTGGCAATGATGTTCCCACTCCCCACCCACAACCCCACGCATTTATTCACCCCTCAACTTCAAAATCAATTTATTAAAATCTCACTCTAAAATAATAATAATTTGGGGCACCTGCGTGGGCCAGTTGTTTAAGTGTCTGACTTTGGCTCAGGTCACGATCTCATGGTCTGTGAGTTTGAGCCCTGCATCGGGCTCTGTGCTGACAGGTCAGAGCCTAGAGCCTGCTTCAGATTCTGTGTCTCCCTCTGTCTCTGCCCCTCCCCTGCTTGCACTCTTTCTCTCTCTCTCACTCTCAAAAATAAACATTAAAAAAAAATCTAAATACTAATTCAATAACAGTTGCTAAAAATAAAATAGAAATGACTCTCATTACTCTATTTTAGGATATTAAAGTTAAGTCGACTGAAATACAAAGTAATCCACCATGAAAGAACATTGATGGAACCAATGAGGTAAGTATTCATATAAGGCACACACAGTGACCCAAGCATATAAGTATGGAAATATGAAATGACTGTCAGTTTAATATTGTAAAACCTCTCTATATTAATATGAAATATTTTGTTAATCATCTACTTGATTTATGTCCTGAAGGGTCACATAATGCAATGGCAATAATATAAATTAAGCTAAACAAAAGACAGTGTGTATAAATAAAGATAGCTCCCAAGGAAGCTTCCGTTGATATTAACATAGATTTTCTGTATCAGAGAAATTTTAGTTGAGGTGGCTTTTTGGAGAGGCCAGTAAAGATTAGGACTGCAAAATTAGCCGTTTACACAGCTAATTGGCAATCACGTTGTTATATGAAGAAAATCTGCCTTCTGATGAGGCTGGAAATTCTTTAAGGGCAGGGACATTTTCTGTCTTACTCTTTGTTTCTCCAGCTGATATCCAATAAATATTGATGATAACTAACTCTTTGTTGGGGAGTAGCAGTAGAGTAGGACAGTGTCTAGGCATAGGGAAAATGATCAATGTTGTGTTCTAAAGGACGCTGGAGTCAAAGCTTAGAGAACGAATCACCTGCTGTAGAAATACTGAGGAGAGGGGCTAAAATGGGGGGGGTCTAAAGCAGTGAGAGTTTTAGCAATCTGCCTCCCAAGAAAACTACGAATAAGTAGGCATCCTAGATTTGTGTATGGGCTCTATAATGAGATTACCCAACTCTGTAATGAGATTAACCTGTCACTGCTGAGATAACTTTAAGGAATAATTTAGGGAACTGCCTTTCAAAACTCCCTTATTTCTTTATTAATATTAGGCCACACCTCCTAGCCTGATTCTTTTTTATTGACTAGATAATGAGTCAATAAATTACCTGCAGCCTATTTTTGTATCACCTGTGGGTTGAGTGGCTTTTTAAGTGGTTGGGAAAAAAAAATCAAAAGAATAATAATACTTAATGACCCATGAAAATTATATGAAGGTCACATTTTAGTGTCCATAAATGGTCTTATTTGAACATAGCCATGCTCATTCATTTATGTATTACCTGTGGCTACTTTTATGCTGTGATGGCATAGTTGAGTACTTGTAACAGACACTATATGGACCACAAAGCTGAAAATATTTATTATCTGACTCTTTAAGAAAAAAAAAATTGTCAACCAGATTCACCCATCCATAGAAAAGTTAGTGTGAAGGTGGTAGGTTAGCCAGATAAATGGTGTAATAACTAAATTCACAAGTTTTCTTTGGTGTTTTTGCAGTGAGAAGGCTTTAACCCACAGACTACTAGTGTTCAGTTCCCTTTCACAAATCTCATTTCAGCCTGATACCATTAAATATTTGATCATCTAGCTTCCTTTATTCTAATGATTTGGCTTCAAAGGTCAGACTGTAGAGTACATCTTATGTACTTATAAGTTGTATGAGAACAACTTATGTACATCATAAGGTTCTTGAGTATAGTATTTCCCCTCCCTGTCATAGTAACTTTTACCTTGTAAATTAATAATTGAGCCCTTGGTTGGGATTGGCTTCCTGGATGGCTTGAGTGCTGGAAGAGAATGTGCTCTTCATACAGAATTGAGCAGTCTGTGCTCAATGTAATTGTAAATTGATACATTGACTCTCTAGTTTTTCAAGGCCATCTCAATAGCCTACTTAACACTAGTTCATTTTTCAGAGATGGACTCACTCCTGGTGAACTCAGGGCATTACCTGGAATATACTGAGCTCCTCAGAAATTATACTGATTATTACTATAGACTTACCTCTAGGGAAGACAATGCATTGATAGGAGTTCTTTTTCAATAAATTGCATTCTGGTTTATACACTACTTTGAGAGTCTATTTAGTATGATTTAGTTCCGTTAAGCTTGCTTCTTCCTGAATGTTTAAACAAACTTGAGGTCCTAGAACTGCAAAACAAAGGATTAGAACCTGGAATTAGTTTGTCTGAGCATAATTTAGTCATTCATTATTCACTTATCTAACGTTCACTGAATATCTCCCATGTACAAATCACTGCACTGGCCTCTGGGGTTCACAATATGAATAATACATAATCTCTGCTCTCAGAGAATTTACAGCAGTGAAACAAAGTTATAAATGCAAAGATATAGATAGATATGAACAGAAGTTATCCCAAGGACACACGAGGAGCACCTTAACATAATCAATGGAGACTTTAGAGAAGTAATGCCAGGGCTGAGCCTTAAGAAATTGATAGTGAGGGGCACCTGGGTGGCTCAGTCGGTGAAGCATCCGACCAGCTCTGGTCATGATCTTGCGGTTCATGAGTTGGAGCCCTGTGTCAGGCTCTGTGCTGACAGTTCAGACCCTAGAGCCTGCTTTGGATTCTGTGTCTCCCCTTCTCTCTGCCCCTCTTCCCATCATGCTCTGTCTCTCTCTAGCTTTCTCAAAAATAGTCAATCTGAGAAGATAAAGACTCCTGGGAATAGAGGAGGTGAAGGCATGAACAAGGCAGAGACCCAAAGAACATCATAGTTTGTGGAAGAATGTATATTCCATTTGGCACACTGGGGTAATGAGCATGAGCCAGATTAAGACTTTGCCATCTTAAAGAGTTTCACCTTTAATATTTTTAGGATAATGGTGGGGAGTCACTGAAACTGCCACTAATATTTATTGAGCATGGTACTGTTTTACGTTTTTTAAAGTCATTTAATGTTTTCAGTGACACAGTAAATAGACACCATTATTATCCCCATTTGTCAGATGCAAAAACTAAGGCTCAGAGTAGTTAAGTAATTGTTCCAAGACTAGGTAGCAACACATGGCAGAACAAAGATTTGAAACAGTCTTTTTTTTTTTCCTTTAAATTTATTATTTCTTTTGGAGAGAGAGAGAGAGAGAGAGAAAATGAGAACATGAGAAGGGGAGGGGAAGAGAGAGAGGGAGACAGAAGGAGAGAGGAATTCTAAGGAGGTTTCATGCTGTCAATGCAGAGCCCGACATGGGGCTCAAACCTATGAACTGTAAGATTATAACTTGAGCTGAAATCAAGAGTCAGATACTTAACTGACTGAGCCACCCAGGTACCCTGAACCGAAGTCTTTTTAACCCCAGAGGTCATGTTCAATAGAAGCACTGTGGAATAATGTCAAGCCCATGTATTTTGAAGGAAGTCATCCAAATACTGTCATCCATTCTTTCTGCCTTGATTTTCAAGTTAGACTTTGAAGAGTCATCCTCAACCTTCCCTCCCCTTGAAAACAGGACACAAAACCCTTTTCATATGATGTGAATCTACTTGAGGAAACATATGTGGAAATAACACAAATGCCAAGTATGGGTAAATCATGTTTTACAAAATTTTTTCTATCCTGCCCTTTGAAGATAATTTCAAAGATGGTAAATATCCAAACTGTCTTTTGCTTTTCACTTACTCCTTCATCAAGCCCTATCCAAAAGGGCTCCACTCTTAAACAGTCAACATTTGAAGATTTCAAAATAGAAAAGAATAAAAAATTAGTGTTTTAAGTGACTTCAAGGGATCAATTTTCAATGTAAAGGAGTAACTCTGAATTTACTAGCTCATAAATTTCTTTTAGGATTTTGTCTGGGAGAATATTTAATTAAAGTACAGTAGACACTTGAAATTTTTAGATTAACATTCATGATGTGAAAAAATCATCAGAAATATCCTTTAAGCAATTTGCAATTTTTCTGAGTCATAATTTCAGGTTTTAAGAGAGTAGGCTGGTCTCAAAGTCCAGAGTTAAGTCTTAGATCAAAAGCTAAACTTCAGGAAATTAATGTCCACATCTTTTTCTAGTATCAAATCGGGATGAACAATGCAGGAATCTTGCATGTCCTAGGATGTCCTAATGGACACTCAGAAGCTTGACTCTCTGTGGAAGACCACAAAATATATTTTTTTCTACAATTCTTGCTGTTCTGTAACTTGTGTTAAAATCTCTTATAGACTTTATATAATAGAATTGCAGGCCTCAAGTTAAAGCACTCCTTTTTCTAGGTAGAATGGAAACCAAAGCTCCAGACTAGCTTAAATTGTAAGTTTCTTGCTAAACTTGAACGTAACTAACTCTCAAGCCATCTACCTTAGGTAACTAGAAATAAACTTTTGCCTTGCGTCACACATTATATTTTTGTTCCTTATAACATAAGGTTTCTGCTAACTACCAGAAAAGGGAGGAAGGTGAGTCATCTCAATTTCTGACTGACCTTTATAGGGGATGGAAAAATTTTCCTCTACCTTTCCAGATTCTTTTGGCTGGTCTATTAATTAAATTAACATAAGACAGATTAACAAGAAATAAACACATTTAATGATGTAGTATAGGGCACCATAAGAATGTGAGACTCATGGGGTGCCTGGTGGCTCAGTCAGTTAAGTGTCTGACTTTAGCTTAGGTCATGATCTCATGGTCCATGAGTTAGAGCCCTGTGTGAGGCTCTGTGCTGACAGCTCAAAGCCTGGAGCCTGCTTCAGATTCTGTGTCTCCCACTCTCTCTGGCCCTCTCCTGCTCATGCTCTGTCTCTCTCTCTCTCAAAAAAAAAATAAATAAACGTTAAAAAAAAAATTAAGAATGAGAGACCCACAGGCAGTCAGGCAATTGAGGCCTCTATGTCATCTTGAGCTAAGAAGAAGGCAGTCAGGGTCTGAGACCTCAAAAGGAAAGAAGACAATTCACAGGAAGATGGTAAGAACAAATGTTTGGTAAACAAACATGGAGAGACAATGGACACAGAGAGTAATCTGATCCACAGGCCCTGACAAACTTCCCCCGCACCCCCCCCCCCTCCCCGGTTTACCACACCTAGCCCATATTCTTTAGAGTTATCTCAGGTGATAGTTCTCTTCCTAGACCATGCTCTCTATCTAAATTCTTGTAGACAGTTAAGAGGGGAGATAAAAACCTGAGTCTTTTGGACCTTGATTGATTTCAACTCAAAGTAATCCATCCAAAATGGCACGTTTTGGAGAGGCTTATTCTGAACCTCTTCACCTTTCAGCTGGCAGCAAACGCTGTGTTCCCTTTTCTCACCTATTTTCTTGGGTCTTACTGTAAGACCCTGGACAAAGTGTTTAATCATCTTATGATGGCTATTAAGATCAAGAAGAGGTTTTGTTGAATTGAGGTTATTGCAGAAGATAATGTAATGTACTAAGAGATTCATCTAGAAAAATATTTGTAAATGTCTCCAACTCTTAGTCAGACTTGAGATTGGTACACACCCCTCCCATGATGCCAGTGGGGCTTACACTTTCAATAAGAATATTCCATTATTCTCTAGTTTCTATCTTATTTGGATCTTGGTAATTATGATAACTGAAACCAACATATTTCTCTGTTTCTATGTTAAATAATTCTGGAAGAAAGCATTCTTTCCTGCTTTTGTGCTATCAATATTAGGATCTAGCAAAAATAACTTAGCTACTCTCTCCAAGAAATACTTCCCCTTAGAAAATAAAACTATGAAACAACTAAAATAGCCTATTCATCTAGCTGACTGGTTAGTACTTACTCAAGAACATCATCTGGCTCTCCTAAACAATTCAAAACTATAATGGGATACATGTTATCTAATCCCACTCAACTCCTTGTTTTGCCAGACCCACCATAAAATCACCCTGCCCTGGCCTAAAACCTTATAAATATTGTCTCCTGACTTTTGCCTTTTGAGATGCTGTTAGGACTCTGTCAATGTGATGACTTTCCTTATTGTAATAAGGCTAATAAACTTAATTTTGTTTGATTAATGGGGCTTTTAGCTGGTCTTTTAGGAAGTATATTACAAATTAAGGAGCAAAGTCCTGATTTTACCAAGGTAATTTGCTTATATCTCCAATGTTTCCTCTTAAATAAAACACTCTCCTGGTCCTTCTCTCCTGATTTTCATGTTAATCATGCCCTTGCCTTTCTTTATAGCTTTCACAAATTCCTTTTTCTCTTAACAAACAGAGAAGGAAAAAAGCTTTTAATGAGAATTATGCCATAAAGTACCTGGCAATTGTTTCTCTGCTCCCCAGCATTCTCAGCAAGCTAACTGCAGATTCACCTGGTCACTTCATTATTCTGGCAGTAGTAAGGCCCCAAATCCTATGCAATTCAATCTTGGGGTTCCATTTGCATTACACTAAGAAAGAATTTACTGATAGTTTTCAGTTGTGAAATACTGAGTGCAGCAAGAACAAAACTATCTAGATAAGAAAAATGCAATGTTGTCACTATTTAGCAAATGCTCACAAGACAGAAAAGAGTGTTTTCTGAGAGTTTTTAAGAACTTCATCTGGGGCAATTTGGAGACATGGTCCTGAAAAACATACACAGGGTTGTAGTGTGCAAGCCTAGGACTGGATATCCAGCAGGAATACGGTCAAGGAGTGGGGAATGTTCTGTATTTTCTATTTCTGCTAACTGTGGTCTACATCTTAAGTCTCAGGAGTAGAGCAAAGCATAACACTTTTGTAAGGTAAAATGAAGATTCTCAGATGATCCAGGGTGCAAGGGAGAAGGGGTAAGAAATACAAAAATGCCATGCATAGACAAGATTCTCACCTCAGGTTAAACATGGCAGTAGGCATCTTGGGGGTGACATTCTCAGCATGTCTGTGTCTCTCCCAATCTGAACCAGTTGCCTTCTACCCTTGGCTCTTGATATTTATTTGTGATTTCCTTTCACTGCCATGTCAGGCATTCCCTTTGCCTCTGTCCCATTTCCTATGTAGCATACCTTGTTCTTTCTTAGTTTTCTCATTTTGGTGGCACATATCCTCCAGTGGTTACTTTTTCTTTTTCGTAATGTTTATTTTTGAGAGAGAGAGAGAGGGATAGAGTGCAAGAGGGGAGGGGCAGAGAGAGAGAGAGAGAGAGAGAGAGGGAGACAGGATCCAAAGTGGGCTCTGCACTAACAGCCCAGAATCTGATATGGGGCTTGAACTAATGAACTGTGAGATCATGACCTGAGCTGAAGCTGGACACTTAACCAACTGAGCCACCCAGGCACCCTTCCTCTAGTAGTTTCTTAAGGAAGGGTATATGGAGATTATTTTTATAGTCTTTGCAAAGTTTTCTTTTTTTTTTTAAGTCTTTGCAAGTTTTTATATACACCAGCACTTGTTTGATAATTTGGCTAAATAGAGAGCTCTCTGTTTGGGATAAATTTTCCTTCAGAATTTTTAAAGTACTACTCTAATGTCTTCTAGCATCTCAATGATGGGGTTCTAGACACACAACCCCAACATATGGCACCTTGGCATACTGAATATATTAATTTGGAGTTTGAAAAAACAGTAGAAGCAGGAAGGTCACTCTGACCTCTGTGCTGTCCCCCCCTTGTTTCCTCAAAGGAAGAGATAATTCCTTCATGTGAAAGATACCATCCCTCCACTAGGAGAAAGAGAGGTGTTCTTATAACCAAAGACAGGACATTTAGGGCCCAAAAGCCTGCATAAATAAGCCTTGTCGCCTATTTACCATTTACTATCCATAACCCAAATTCCTTTGTCTTGTCGTCTCCTCACAAATTTATTGTCCCTTTGTCTAAAAGGTATCAAAACTTCCTGCTCTGGTCACTTCTTCTCATCTTCGTTCTCTTATGAAGGCTCTTGTATACATGTAAGAATTCTACAAAATTTGTATAATTTTCATCCATTAATCTATGTCACTTTAATTTTTAGACATAACCAAGAACCCGAACAGGGTTAAAGAAAACTTTTTCCTCCCCTATATCACATTGCTGCTGAAAAGCCCAAAGCAATTCTGATTCCTGTTGATCTGCTTTTTATCTCCTATCTCCTCCTGTCCCTTTTCTGGAAGCTTGAGAATCTCCTCTTTTACCTTAAATGTTTTAGATTTCACAATTATCTATTTGGTGTAGGGCAATTTTTATCTGTTAAAATGGGCTCTTTTGATTTGGAAATTTGTGTCCTTCAGCTCTGGAAATTTTCCTTGAATTATTTCATCATTGATTTCTTCCCTTCTGTTTTTTCTTTCCTGGAAATCCTATTATTTGTCTGCTGAACTTCATAGACTGATTTAATTTTCTTACCTTTTTTCTCCTATTTCATATCTCCTTGTCTTTTTTGTTCTGTGTCTGATTTCTTCAACTTTATCTCTTCAAATTTATTAAATTTTGACTTATTTTTAAAAATAATGTCTTGTTCTAGTTTTAAAAATAAAATATATTCTCTTACCTCTCTCAGGACTGAGAAATGGAAAACTACTGAAACCACAACTTGAAAAACAAAAACAAAAAGCACCAAGACCACATTTTGCAAGACAGACAATTTCAGCAACAGCTCATGGGTTCAGGAAAGATAAAACCACAGACTCTTTCACAAACAGCCTTGCCTAACCTATCAAAGCAGTCAGAGGCTTAACTCACTTGCAAATTCTGACCAATTCTTTCCTGTCATAGCCCTACCCTTCCGTCCTGCCCCTCCCCCATTCTTACTAACTTCCGCCTAAAACCATCCTTTGACTAACTCCTCCCCAACAAAACTTTATAAAACTTAAGTGCCAAAGCTTCTCAGAGTCCATTTGACTGATTTCATTAGGCCATTTCCCTTGTCTGGCACATTTCTAATAAATTATGTTTGGTATGTATTGTTGTAATCATAATAGACTTCTTAGGTGGTCTCTTCTGGGAAGTTTTGAACAGAAATTATGTAACATTTTCTTTCTCCAGCATATTGTTTCCTCAACACGTGCTTCTTCTGCCTATTTGGTCTTTACCTTTCATGATAGAGACTTTCTTTAGAGTTCTGGTAATCTTTAGTTTTCTGCTCATGATTGAGGGCAAAAGACAGAAAAGCTGATTGGAAGTTCTGAGTACATGGAGAGCTTTTGTATACTTTGAGTTTACTCTAGGGCCATTTATTTGTTGGGCAATCCTAAATGTCAGTTTCTCTATTTCTTCTCTCTTAGGTTGCACATATTCCCTCAGAGAAAGGTGTGCAATATCCTGCCTAGAGGGTAAAGATACAGCTGCCATGGTTTGGGGGCTGAGTAGTTGATAAAGACTGTGGAGTGGAAGATAGAGTATTAGCACACACAATGCATGTGATTATGTTGCCAGAGAGGAAGACCTCCTTCTGCCCTATGGTCCTTCTAGCTGGACTTAGAATCAAATTGACATGAGACAGATTAACAGGAGAAACTCAAATTTAACAGTTGTAAGTATGGGGAACCCACAGAAACGAAATTCCAAAAAACAATGTGGCGACATGAAGCCTACATGAACTAAGGTGAGGGGTAGGGTCAGAGGATACAAAGTGGGGGAAGGCCATTAGCAGGAAGGTGAAAGAAGATGTTTGTGCAGATAAGTTCCTTAGGTAAAGTGAAGTCTCTGTTAACAGTTCTCTTGCTGGTATAGGCTCTTCTTCACAATGTAAATTTAGGCAGTTGATGAGGAAGCAGAGAGCTTTTCCTGCATCTGTTGGGTTTTGATTACTTTTAACTTGAAATAATCTTTATTCCAAAGTGGCCCATCTTGGGGCACTCTGCCCCTCAATGTAAACCTCCATTTTGCATGGTACTAATGACCTCAATTGTGCCTACTATTCCCCAGTTCACAGACTCATTTTTATCCTCTCCAGATACTTCCAGCTTCTACTAGAGTCAGGGAGAAATAGTCACCCAATAGCATGGATTTAGGGAGAGGATTTTTTCCACTGTTGCCAGAGAATTCAGTTTTCTCAGTTCTTCTAAGTTAGTTTGCAATCAGCTTGCTTTCCAGTTTCCAAAGGTTTATTTTTGTTGTTATTCTCCCTATCTTTGTGCTTTCATGCCTTTTTTTTTTTTTAAGATACCACTATTGTAGTTTTAGAGGAGAAATAAAATTAGATTGGTATATTGTATGTATCACTTTAACCTACAGTGCTTCCAATGTTTTTTTTCTTCATTAGCCATGTCGTCTTCCTTTGGCATTTCACCAGAAAAACATTTGTAGAGTCAACCATTTTGTAAAGGCTCATTCACTAATAGCCAAACTGTTTGAGGAAACATGTAGACAGATCATAAGAATAAGCAATGAAATGCTTTGACTACTTATCACTGAAATCTTTTTCATATTCAAAATTAAATCAGTGAATAGTTTAGGGAATGGATGCAGCAGACTTCTCTTTCAAAATCCCCCTTTTTTGCATTTTCTGAATCACAAGTCAAAGTGGTGTTATTTAAGAATGTACTGGGTATGAGGTGGGGGAAGATAAGAAGAAAGAGGAAGGAGAGAGAGAAAAAAGGAAAAAGACGAGAGGAAGAGAAAGGTAATTGTCTGTCTGTAGAGGGTATAGAGGAGGAAGGATATTCCCTCTGCCTTTCTAGGTTCTATAGTTGGATCTATGAAGTAAACTGATAAGAGGAAGACTACCAGGAGAAAGGATATATAAATTTATTGACTTTTAAAGTTACATGCACAGGGAAATTATAGGGAAAAAGGAGTGAATACCCAAAAAAGCAGTGAGATTTAAGAGCTTATATATAGTCTTTTTAAAAAATATATACAGTCTTAATAGGGGAAGGGAAAGGAGGATTAGGCTGCTGAGGGGAGAATAAGTGATTTTTAGGAAATAGAAATGGGTCCTCAGGAGACTATATGGGAGACATGATAGTTTGTGATAGTTTTCTAGTCTCTCCTGTGGTAAGAGCCAATTTTCCCTAGTTGATGAAACTCTAGAGGAAGAGATCTGTGACAACTGAGTTACTTTTGGAGGATCTGTCTATAGGCAGAGAAAGGGAATTTTAAAAAGTTTTGTCCTGCATTTTCTATTTTTCAAGTACCTTCAGCTCAAAATAACACTTATGTCAAAAATGCATATTTTAGGGTTGTATATTCTACCACCCTTCAAGGGCAAACTGGCCTGTCCATAGCCTTCTCATGCTATCTGGGCAGGGTCATCCATTCTAAGGCCTGGTCTTTAGAAATTAAAATGATGGAAGAGGAGTTAAGATGGCAGATTAATAGGGGGACCTTATGCTTGCCTTGTCCCTCGAACATGGCTAGATAAATATCAAATCATTCTGAACACCCAAGAAATGTATCTGAGGACTGAGAGAACAAACTGCACAACTAAAGAGGGAAAAGAGGCTATATAATGGAGGGTAGGAGGTACAGAGACCTGATTGGGGGAGAAAAGAATCATGGGTGTTGAGGAGGGGAGGGAGCCCTGATCACAGAGAGCGGAAAGAAAGAGAGAGAGAATGAGAGAGAACAGTGCACAGGGTATTATGCAAGAAAAGCACTTCCCCAAAACCATTGATTAGGAAAATGAGAGGGACTGTTTATCACGGGTTTTTAAAAGCAGCAGAGCTTGAAGACAGAAATTTTAGACATCCACACTGTGACAGGTGTGGAAGCTGGCAGGCTAAATGGTACTCCTGTGGAGTAGAAGGGCAGTGGGAGTGGACAGTGTGTTTTATGCACCACTTGGGTTTCACTAGGAGAGATAGTTCTCTTTGTTGGAGTGCACTTGGGAGAGCTGGCAATGGCGCTTAGGGTACAAAAGAGCTGGCAGGCACCACTGCACTGCCCTATTACTTAGCATAGGGAACCTGCTAAGGGCAACTAACCTGGACACTGGCTTTTTGTTGTACATTCCTATAAACTCCAAGCCTCTGTGCATTTGTGCAACTGTCCTTCTGGGACAAACTGGCAGCAGCCATAGTGTGGTGAGTCCCTCCCCCAGAGGATCATCATGGGTCCATGCTGTGCAGGGTCCCTAAAATTTTTTTGAAACTCAGCCAATATGCATGAGATAAAACACAGGGGCACTGTACCATTGAGGGGGCAGATGACCCAGACACAGGGTGAAAGCAGCAATCTGAGAGATGCCAGGGATAAAAGAGGGGAGATAGTTCACTCCTCTCTGTGGGATTCCTGGACTACAGCAGGTAAGAACTTCCCTCTGCAGAGATAAGACAGCAGGTTGACACCAGTTTTTATCACCTGCCCATCAGCACAGATGGATTTCAGTGAACAGCACAGTGTCCACAGTGGAGGCTTGAGCTGCTTATACCGAGCCCCACTCCTGTGCTCTTCAGGTGATTTTTTTACTAGAGAGCCTGAGAGCCAGAACAGCAGTGTGCCCCTCTCCCAGAAGACCAGCACAAACCCCCTGCATGCACCAAGCCTACCAACTATAGGGTGCTTCAAAGCTTCAGGTCTAGTGGAAATAGGATCAGGCTAGTTTTAACAAGCAGACCAAGTACACCTAATTAAAATTCATCACACACTGGAGAAGGTCCAAACACTACCCAATGAGGGAAAAACTTTGCAGGGAAAGAGCAGCCAAAACACAACAGCAGATTGCACACACCATACACCAGAGACACTTCCTAAAGCACCAGACACTGGACAGTATATAACCTCTTCTTAATAAAGCCATTACTTTCAAGAGAAGGAAACATAATAGGCTTTTCTAGCACACAGAAGAAGTCAAAGACCTAAAAAAATGCCAAAATGGAGGAATTCATCCCAAAAGAAAGAACAAGAAAAGATCATGGCCAGGGATCTACTCAAAATTGATACAAGTAATATCCTTGATCCAGAATCTAAAGCAACAATCATAAGAATACTAGCTGTGCTTGAGAAAAGCATAAAAGACACTGGGGAGTCACTTACTGCAGAGATAAAAGACCTAAAATTAGTTAGGCTGAAATAAAAAATGCTATAACTGAGATGCAAAACTGACAGCATGTAATGAACACAAGGATGGAAGGAGCAGAGGAACGAATAATTAACATAGAAGATAAAAATTATGGAAAATAATGAAGCTGAAAAGAAGAGGGAAACAAAAATATTGGATTTTTATCCAATGTATCCATATCCAATGTAGACTTAGGGAAGTCAATTATTCCATAAAGTGTAATAACACTCATATCATTGGAGTCCCAGAATAAGAGAGGGAAAAATGGGCAGAAGGTTTTTTTGAACAAATTGTATCTGAAAACTTCACTAATCTGGGGAGTAAAATGGACATTCAAATCCTGGAGGCACAGAAAGGTCTCATCAAAATCAATAAAGCAGGCTAGCACCAAGATATATTCTTAGTAAAACTGATAAAATACAGAAATAAAAAATCCTGAGAGCAGTAAGGGAAAAGAAATCCCTAACTTACAAGGGAGGACAAATAAGGTCATCAGCAGACTTATTCACAGAAGCATGGCAGGCAGGCCAGAAGGGAGTTGCATGATATATTCAACATTCTAAATGGGAAAAATATGCAGCCAAGAATACTGTATATACAACAAGGCTGTCATTCAGAATAGAAGGAAAGATAAAGAGTTTCCCAGACAAACAAAAACTACAGGAGTTCGTGAGCACTAAACCAGCCCTGCAAGACATATTAAAGGAGACTCTTTGAATGGGAAAAAAAGACAAAAAGCAACAAACATAAAAAGGAACAGAGAAAATATCCAGAAACGATGACTTTACAGGTAATACAATGGCACTAAATTCATATCTATCAATAATTACTCTGAATATAAATGGATTAAATGCTGCAATCAAAAGACATAGAGTGTCAGAATGGATTAATAAAAACAAGTTATGTGGTGACTGTAAGAGATGTACTTTAAACCTAAAACACTTACAGACTGAAAGTGAGGACATGAAGAAACATTTATCATGCAAAAAGACATCAAAAGAAAGCTGGAATAGCCATACTTATATCTGACAAACTAGATTTTAAACCAAAGATTGTAACAAGAAATGAAGAAAGGCACTATATCATAATAAAGGGAACCATCCAACAAGATCTACCAATTACAAATATTTATGCCCCTCAACTTGAAACACCCAAATGTATAAATCAATTAATAACAAACATGAAGGAACTTATTGATAATAATACAATAACAGCAGAGGACTTTAACAACCCATTTACAACAATGGATAGATCATCTAAGCAGAAAATCAATAAGGAAACAATGGCTTTGAATGACACACCGTGCCAGATAGACTTAATAGATATATTCAGAACAATTCATCTTAAAGGAGCAGAGTACTCATTCTTTTAGAGTGCACATGGAATATTCTCTAGAATAGATCACATACTAAGTCACAAATCAGGCCTCAACAAACACAAAAAGATTGAGATCATACCATGCATATTTTCCAACCATGACACTATGATACTTCAAGTCAACCACAAGAAATAATTTAGAAAGACAACAAATACATGGAGGTTAAACAACATCCTACTAAAGAATGAAAGGGTTAACCAGAATACTAAAGAAGAAATAAAAAAATACATGGAAACAAATGAAAATGAAAACACAACCACCCAAAACCTTTGAGATACAGCAAAAGTGGTTATAAGAAGGAAGTATATAGCAATTCAGGCTTACATCAAGAAGCAAGAAAAGTCTCGGGTGCCTGGGTGGCTCAGTCTGTTATGTGTCCAACTGTGGCTCAGGTCATGATCCCATGGTTCATGAGGTTGAGGCCCACATTGGCCTCTCTGTTGTCAGCATGGAGCCTGCTTTGGATCCTCTGTCTCCCTCTCTCTCTGCCTCTTCCCCATGCGTTCTCTCTCTCAAAAATAAATAAATATTAAAAAAGAAAAGAAGAAGCAAGAAAAGTTTCAAACATACAACCTAATCTTACACCTATAGAAGGTAGGAAAGGAAGAGCAAATGAAGGCTAAAACCAGCAGAAGAAGGGAAATAATAAAGATTAGAGCAGAAATAAATGATACAGAAACAAACAAAAAAACAGTAGAACAGATCAACAAAACTAAGAGCCGGGTCTTTGAAACAATGAGTAATATTGATAAACCCCTTGCCAGGCTTATCAAAAAGAAAAGAGAAAGGAGATAAATAAATAAAATCACAAATGAAAAAGGAGAGATCACAACCAACACCAGAGAAAGACAAAAAACTATAAGAGATTATTATTAAAAATTATATGCCAACAAACTGAGAAATCTGGAAGAAATGGATAAATTTTTAGAAATATATAAACTACTAAAACTAAAACGGGAAGAATAGAAAACTTGAACAGACTGATAATCAGCAAAGAAATTGAATGAGTAATAAAAAATCTCCCAATAAGCAAAAGTCCAGGGACTGATGGCTGTCGTAGACTCTAGGTCTAAAGTTCTTTCTTGTCTACCAAGAAAGCAGGACACAGGATTAAAATGCGAGAGATGGCTAATGTCCAGGAAAAGACAAGAGCCCTGAATAAGGGTCCTTGCCCCGTATTTATTAAGATCAGAAGGCTTACAAACGTGATGGGCATGTACAAAGAGACAATGAATCAGTGAACATTAACTCATGAGCATGAGGGAAAAGGGGGTTTTGAAGGTATATGGTATTTGGTGTTTGGGTCAATATAAAACAAAATCCTGGCACTGGGCAGATGTGCAGATGGTTGTTAACAGCAGACAGGAGGTGCCATGTCTGTTTATCTTAGCTAGCCTAGGGGATAAGACAGATAGGGGAAATAACCTCAGGGTTAACAGGGCACCTTTTCTTCTCCTAATCAGCTCTGCTCTGGGCAGCATGGTGGTCTATAGCCCTATATACCTGTTCATCTAATTTGGTCCTTCCATCCTGTGAGAGCAGCTTTCTGCTATAGTACTAAATTGGGGGCACTTTTGCCCTGAATGCCTAATCTTGCTTACCTCATAAACTGTTGTATTGGGGCCTTTGCCCCTCTGTATTCTGGGGCCTTTGCCCCTCCCTCTCTATTCTGGGGGCCCTGGCCCCTCCCTACTTTACTCTGGGGGTCTTGTGTTGTTTACACAAGCTTGGGTGAGAGCATCCTATGGCTTTGTAATTCTTTATGACTTGTTAACCCATTGATGTAAACCCAGGGAATTTCTAAGCTTATTCCCCACAATGGCTTTCCAGAGAAATTCTATCAGACATTTGTAGAGGAGTTAATACCTATTTTTCTAAACTGTTCCAAAAAATAGAAATGGAAAGTGCCAGGAGCCAATCCATCCAGCCTTCCTGATGGCACAGCCCGGTGGTTGGCGGAAGGGCAATGCATAGTGACCCTCTGAATGGGAAGCTACTGGTATCCCCCCTGTTACTCATCGTGGCCATCCCCATGGTCCAGTTGGCACTGATGATTCAAAATAAACCCATGGGGGCAAACTTGGGGATATTTTCTGGGGAAGACCCCCAGGAAAAACTCCCTCTGGGAAAAAACCATGAGAATCCGAAGATGGATAATGAAACCTCATATCCAGCTGGTCCCATCCCCACCTGTCCATCCCCTACCTAAAGGAAGGATAGCCCCCTATATTTCCCAGCCAAGGAGGGGGACAAATGGTTTCAAAATCCCCACTCTGGCAACAAAGGAATGTATCTATGATTACAAGTTACTCCAACCCCTAGGCCCACTTAGCCCCCAGGAGGCATTCCAGATGCTAATTGGACCTGGTGGGTTAAGGTACAGGATGGTTCATTAGTTCCTAGGTATACATTGTCTCTGGGAAAGCATAAGTCGTGGGTTCCCAGGGCCCTCTTGGCTCCCTCCTGGCACCCCAGACCAAAGCGAATACTTTTGTTCCTTGTACTGCAAATGGTTTGAAGGAACAATTAAGAAGTCATGTCCCTGCAAATGTTCCACTTGAGGTGTTGAGAGCTAGATGACCTTTCATGAAAATAGCAAAGCAAACGCTTTATAGACTATAAATAAACGTAGATACATAGTGAAAGTAGTATGAAGAAATTAATCAATAAGAAAAGGGCAGAAGGGAATGTTACAAAGAAATAACCATGAAGTTCCTTAATGGGTGGTTACACAAAGGAACATTTTTAGAATTAGGTAATGCCAAGAAACATAGATGATGCACACTACAAGGAAATTGCTAACAAATATAATGCCACGTTTGCCACAATAAAGCGGCCAGTCTAACACATTGCTGTTATCTGTGTCCATTTGTCAATTTGCCGACACCGTTCATCCTTCGGGAATTCCTGGACCTGCTGGGGCCGGACTCTGGCAGGAAAGAAAACTTTCAAACTCATTCTATGAGGCCAGCATTCTCTTGATTCCAAAACCAAAGTTTCCATTAAAAAACAGAACTAGAAGCCAATATCCCTGATGAATGTGGATGCAAAAATTCTCAAGGCAAACAAACAAACAAACAAAAAAACACCTGGCAAATCAAATGCAACTGTACATTAAAACAAGTATTCACCACTATCAAGTGGGATTTATTCCTGGGCTACAGGGATGGTTCAATATTCACAAATCAATCAACGTGATATACCATATTAATAAAAGAAAGAATAAGAACCATATGATCCTCTCAATAGGTACAGAAAAGTCATTTGACGAAGTACAGCATCAATTCTTGATAAAAACCCTCAACAAAGTAGGAATAGAGGGAACATAGCTCAACATAATAAAGGCCATATATGAAAGACCCACAGCTAATATCATCCTCAATGGGGAAAACGGAGAGCTTTTCCACTATGGCCAGGAACAAGACAGGGATGTCCACTCTTATCATCATTATCTAACATTGTACTGGAAGTCCTAGCCTCAGCAATCAGACAACAAAAAGAAATAAAAAGCATCCAAATTGGCAAGGAAGAAGTCAAGCTTTCACTATTTGCAGACATGATAGTTTATGTAGAAAACCCAAGAGACGCCATTAAAAATTGCTGGAACTTATAGATGAGTTCAACAAAATTTCAGGTACAAAATCAATGTACAGAAATTGGGGCACCTGGGTGGCTCAGTTGGTTAAGTGTCCAACTTTGGCTCAGGTCATGATCTCACTGCTCGTGTGTTGAAGCCCTGCATTGGGCTCTGTGGTGACAGCTCAGAGCCTGGAGCCTGCTTCAGATTCTGTGTCTCCCTCTCTTTGCCCCTCCCCCACTCATGCTCTGTTTCTGTCTTTCTCAAAAATAAATAAACATAAAAAAATCAATGTACAGAAATCTGTTGCATTTCTATATACCAAAATGAAGCAGCAGAAAGAGAAATCAAGGAACCAGTCCCAGTTACAATTTCACCAAAAGCTATAACATACCTAGGAATAAAGCTAACCAAAGAGGAGAAGATCTGTACTTTGAAAACAGTCATGGATTGGAAGAACAAATATTATTAAAACGTCTGTACTACCCAAAGCAAACCCCACATGTAATGCAATCCCTATCAAAATATCACCAGCACTTTTCAGAGCTTGAACAAACAATTCTAAAATTTGTATGGGACCACAAAATTCCCCAAATAGCTAAAGCAATCTTGAAAAAGAAAAGCAAAGCTAGAGGCAACATAATTCCAGACTTCAAGCTATTATTACAAAGCTGTAGTGATCAAGACAGTATAATAGTGGCACAAAAACAGACATTCAGATCAATGGATCAGAGTGGAAAACCCAGAAATGGACCCGCAACTATACGGTCAACTAATCTTTCACAAAGCATGAAAGAAATCGACTGGCAAAAAAAGACAATCTTTTCAACAAATGGTGATGGGAAAACTAGACAGCAATATGCAGAATGATACTGAACCACTTTCTTACACCATACACCAAAATATATTCAAAATGTATGAAAGACCTAAATGTGAGACAGGAATCCATCAAAATCCTAAAGGACACAATTGGCAGAAAACCTCTTTGATCTTGGCCATACCAACTTTTTACTACATACGTCGCTGGAGGCAAGGGACACAAAGGCAAAAATGAACTATTGGGAACTCATCAAGATAAACAACCTCTACACAGGGGGTGCCTGGGTGGCTCAGTTGGTTAAGCGTCTGACTTAGGCTCAGGTCATAATCTCACAGTTTGTGAGTTTGAGTCTTGCATTAGGCTTTGTGCTGACAGCTCAGAGCCTGAAGCCTGCTTCAAATTCTGTGTCTCCCTCTCTCTCTGCCCCTGCCCCACTCCCACTCTGTCTCTCTAAATAAATAAATAAATAAATAAACAAACAAACAAACAGTTTTTAAAAATTAAAAAAAAGACTTTTCAAAGCAAAGGAAACAATTTGCAATATATTTGCAAATGATATATTGGATAATGGGTTAGTGTTGAAATCTATAAAGAACTTACCGAACTCAACACCCAAAAAACAAATAATCCAGTTAAGAATCGGGCAGAAGCCATGAAGAGACATTTTTCCAAAGAAGACATACAGATGGCTAACAGACACATGAAAAGATGCCCAACATCATTCATCATCAGGGAAATACAAATCAAAACTACAATGAGACATCACTTCATACCAGTCAGAATGGTTAAAATTACCAACAGTGGGATGAGAAATAGGTCCTGGCGAGGATACAGAGAAAGGGGAACCCTCTTAGACTATTGGTGGTAATGCAACCTGGTGCAGCCAGTCTGGAAAACAGTATGGAGGTTCCTCAAAAAGTCTGAAATACAATTACCCAAGACTCAGCAATTGCACTATTAGGTATTTACTCAAAGGATATAAAAATACGGATTTGAAGTGGCACAACCACCCTGATGTTTATAGTAGCATTATGAATAATAGCCAAATTATGGAAAGAGCCCAAATGCCCATCAACTGATGCATGAATACAGAAGATGTAGTGTACATATACAATGGTATATTACTCAGTCATCAAAAGAATGAAATCTTCCCATTTGCAATGGCATGGATGGATCTAGAGTATTACGCTAAGTGAAATAAGTCAGAGAAAGACGACACCATTTCACTCATATGTGGAATTTAAGAAACAAAACAGATGGACCTAGGGGAGGAAGAAAAAAAAAGAGGAAGGCAGACTATAAGAGTCTTCACTAGGGAGTACAAACTGAAGGTTTATGGAGGGAAGGTAGGCAGGGGATGGGCTGGCTAAATGTATGATGGGTGTTAAGGAGGGCACTTGTGATGAGTACTGGGTATTACACGTAAGTGGTGAATCACTAAATTCTACTCCTGAAACCAATATTACAGTATATTTTAACTAACTAGAACTTAAATAAAAACTTGAAAAAAAAGAAATTAAAATGGTAAATATACATTTACCGCACATTTACATCACAACCTCAAGAAGTTCATTTATCCATTCTTTCATAAAGGAATTAATGTTGATTATGTGTCGTCCTCTATGCTGTGTGCTAAGGATACAAAGGTGAAAAAAAAAGACATAATCCTAGCTTTATGGTGCATATAATCTATATGTAGAGATACCTGCTTTTATATTTGTTATTTTATAGTGATAATAATACCATCAATGAGTATGCCAGATGTTATTCTGAAAGCACATTATCTGGTTCTCAATCAAGTCAAACAGGTATAAAATCCTCTCTTGCATGCCTTCCAGATTCAATGAGAATTTCATGTGCTTCAGCTTCTTTTTTATAGATGCCTCACAGCTCAAGATGGGTCAAAATATGCCTCTGCAGAGAGAATGAAATAACATTCATTAGATGTCTGCTTTCTTTTCCAATCATGTCCTTCTGAGATTACCTCTTGCTGATTTTTTTTTTTTTTTTTAAAGAGAGCATGCATGTGAAGGCAGAGAGAAGGAAAGAGAATCCCAAGCAGGCTCCACACTGTCAGCCCAGATTCCTACTTGGGGCTCAATCTCACGAAGCTTGAGATCACACCCTGAGTGAAAATCAAGATTCCAGCACTTAACCGACTAAGCCACCCAGGCACCCTACCTCTTGCTGATATTGGAGTTGGGGCATTCCTAATTTTTTTTCAATATTTACGACACGCAAAAATGTATAAAGAATAACTCAGCAGGCACAGGACTACCACTATCTAGCTGCTGAAATATATAACTGCCAATGCATTTAAGTCCCTGGTTCATATACCTCCCCACTTTTCCCCCCAGAATGAAGCACTACCTTGAAGGTAGTGGGTTATCATTTCATTAAGTACATGTTTAATTTCACAGTTTATATATGTATCTTTAAGCAAAACATAGAATTGTTTTGTGTGTTTTTTACTGTATGTACTGGTATCATATTATACTTATTACATCACAGCTTATTATTTTGAATGAACATTATATATATATATATATATATATATATATATATACCTAAAGATGAAACTTCATATAAACTCTAAGAACATCTTCAAATTTAGTGTATCAATATATCTTTCAATACTGCTTTAGCAATTAGCAATCCTCATTACCCCAACAATATATAAATTCCTGTTGCTTCACAATGTACTCCACATTTGGTATTGTCCAACTTCAAATTTTTTGTGACAGTGGGTTTAAAAGTGAATCTGGGGGTGCCTGGGTGGCTCAGTCGGTTGGGCATCCGACTTCAGCTCAGGTCATGACCTCACGGTTCGTGAGTTTGAGCCCTGCTTCCAGCTCTGTGCTGACAGCTCGGAGCCTGGAGCCTGCTTTGGATTCTGTGTCTCCTTCTCTCTCTGTCCCTCTCCTGCTTGTGTTCTGTCTCTCTCTGTCTCTCAAATATAAATAAATGTAAAAAAGAAAAAAAAGTGAATCTGATTGCTGCTTTGATTGATATCTCCTTGCTAATCAATGAAAACCTTTTCATATATTTATTGGCTATTTACATTCTCTATTTTTGTGAGTTGCATATGTGTAAGAGTGTAAGTTTCGTGAGTAGAACTTTGTATCCTCAGTGAGCAATGTCTAATACATTGTAGATATTAAATATATATATTTAAAAATATTTTGCTTACAAGTATATATAAATTTATTGCATACTGTAGGGAAGAAAAATTTTCCTTGAACCTCTTACTATTCCTGACTGGGTCTTAAATTTAAACTAACAAAAAAAGATCAACAGGAGAAAAAGCATACAAATTTAGTTAATAAAAGTTTTATATGACATGGGAGTCTTCATAAGAAAATGAAGACCTGCAGAAGTAGTTAGACCTGAGTACTTTTATGCTAGGTTTGATTGAAGAATGGGCAATGGAGGAATATGATAAATTGTGGAGGTTATATGATAGGTTAAGGAGTATGAAGTAACTGCAATAAACTGGGGGACACTTAGCAATCCCTGTTTGTTGACATTCTTCTTGGTGTCCCTTTGTCTTTGGAGATAAGGATGCTCCTTTCCTCTAGGTATAGGGAGGGCACCTCTCACATGAGGACTTTATGATCTGTTTCAGGAAAGAAAGGGAAGGGAAGGAGGAGGTCAGAGTAACTTTCTTGCTTCTGCTGTTTTTTCAAACTCCTTCAGCTTAAAATAGTCAATATGCCAAATTGCCGTATTTGGGGATAGTATGTCCTAAACCCTATCAATATGTTTATAGCATACATTTTTAAAAATTATCTTTTTCTTAATAATTTGTTAGATATTTTAATATATTTTGAATGCTAATCTTTTATGGGTTACATAGGTAGCACATATCTTCTTTCAATTTGTGGCTTGCTTTTTCCTTTTTTTTTTTTTTTAAGTGACTTGGTGCACAATTTTTCATATTAATACAGGTTTCTATTTAATATGTAAAAGTCAAGGATGGATATTCCAACTTGCCAGGTAGCTCTAGTCCTTATAGTCATTCAGGAGTCCAGGTTTCTTCCAATTTGAGTCTAAGCTACTTCCTAGGACTTTGATTCAGTTTTTGGTTCAAGCAAGGTTGCAGCTATAGTCCTATTTCAGTTAGGAGGAAAAGGTAAGACGAAAGTGGAGTGGGCACACATGCCCTGCTAAGGAAGGACATTGTATTTGTACTGTCTGCTCTTCAGTTGGGGAGAACTTATTCACATAATCATATCTAACAACAAAAGAGGGAGAAACATAGTATGTAGCTAGACAGCTACATGCCTTCTCCCCTTAGAAAAGGTGGAGTAAGATTGTACATATGTACATATGTATGTATGTATTTGTAAGTAGGTTCCATACCCAACACAGGGTTCAAGTTCATGATCCTGAGACCAAGAGTTGCATGCTCTACTGAGCCAGCCAGGTGCCTCCTTTTTTTGTTTTTGTCTTTGTTTTTGTTTTAGGGGGAACAGATTTTAATGTACATTTGACAGTTTTACTTTCTTTTTCTTTTACTTGGAAGAGCTTGTATGGTTACAATGATCTCTTCCTTAAAGGTCTAATATAACTGACACAAAAAATCTTCAGGGTCTAATTTTTTTTCATGGGAATGTTTTAAATTCATTATTGGAAGTACTTTACTGGTGATAGAACTATTTAGGCTTTTTATTCTTCTTAAGTCTTGGTATGTTATATTTTTCTTAAAAATCTGAAATTTTGATCTAAATTCTCAAATTTATTGGTATAAATTTATTTGTATAATTACTATTTATGTATTATATTAACATTTGCTAAATCTGCTATTACATTTCCCTTTTTTCAGATCCTAATATTATGTGTGGCTTTTTTTTTTTTTTTTTTTTTATCTCAGGAGAAGTTTGTTTTATTGGTATTTTCAAATAACCAACTTTTGGCTTTGTAGATTCTTATTGTGTCTTTGCTTTCTAGCTTCTTATTTTCTGCTCTTTTTTACTTTCTTGTTCTTGTTCTTCTTTTTTTTTTTTTTTTTTTACATTTATTTACTTTTTGAGAGACTTAGAGAGACAGAGCACAAGTTGGGGAGGGGCAGAGAGAGAGAAGGAGACACAGAATCCAAAGCAGGCTCCAGGCTCCAAGCTGTCAGCACAGAGCCTGACATGGCTCGAACTCACAAACCCTGAGATCATGACCTAAGCCCAAGTCAGACGCTTAACCGACTGAGCCACCCAGGCGCCCCTACTTTCTTCTTTTGTTTATTAAATTGTTCTTTTGTTTGCATCTTAAGCTTGTTAATTTCCAGCCTTTCTTATTTCCTAATATAAACATTTAAAACTAAAAAATTTTCTGTATGTGCTGCTTCAGATTACAGTCCAGAGGTACTGTTATTTGGTATTTACATTATCACTCAGTTTAGGATTTCTTCATTTCTATCAAGATTTCTGCTTGGTTCCATGGGTTATTTAATGTTACACTTTTATTTATTTAAGGTGTTTATTTTATTTTATTTATTTATTTATTTAGAGTGTGTGTGTGAGTGGGCGAGAGGGGCAGAAGGGGAGGGAGAGAGAGAGAGAGAGAGAGAGAGAGAGAGAGAGAAAATCTTAAGCAGGCTCCACACTCAGTGTGGAGTCCAATCTGGGGCTCCATCCCACAATCCCAGGATTATGACCTGAGCCTAAATCAAGAGTCAGACGCTCAAGCGACTAAGCCACCCAGACGCCCCTAATGTTACACTTTTAAATTACCAAATAAAATTTATGTTACCTTTTTAAAAATTAATTAATTACATTACAGTCAGAGGTTGTGCCCAGTAGACTATTCTGAGTACAAGGCATTGTTACCTTCCTTTCTTACTCTAGCACCTTTTCCTTGAACTAAACTGTCCTTCTTAACTTTCTCTTCCTTTAGGATAAATTTCAGAAATTTGTCTTCTCCTTACACCTGGTCATTAGCCCAAATGACATACAACACTTGCTTGAATCCTAGAGTGCGTGGAGCGTAGGCTCAAACTCCAACTCATGCCACATACGTAATTTTAGCCTGCTATATCGTGCATTACTTGTAATACTAGTAGATAGTGTTTACTGAAGCGTCACTATATGCTCGGTATAGGACTAAAAATCTTACACACATTATCTTATTTAATTATCCCAACAATACCATTATTAACTCCCATTTTGCAAACAAGACAATTGAGAAACCAAAAAATTGAATAACTTTTCTCAGATCACACAGGTTCAAGTGGTAACATCAAGAGAAGAACCCAGTGTTGTTGGACCCCAGAGCCTATGTTATATAAGCACTCAAATGAGGTTTGTTGAACAAAGAATTCCCCCTTTAAGTAGTTTATGGCTAAAACGAAGTTTATTGCCACTGAGTCATGCATTCACATAATTCTTTATTATCACTATACATAAAACACTCAATGCTTGTTGAAAACACTTAGAAATTTAGGATTACTTCTTTTTGGACTATTTCAAGTCATCTATGAAGCAACAATATGAAGAAGTAAAAGAGTTGTTACCTATCTTTTAATATCAGCTGTTTGGGAGTTACTTGTTTTTCTGAAAAACCAGTAGACATCCTCTGACCACATCCTTCTTCAAAATGTCCCCTGTTAATGCTGTTACAGCTCAGGCACTTGTAAATTTTCTAAATTGTTTACGATAATTTACAATCTTCCTTAAAAGTTATTTTCTTTTTTGTCATTTCTTGTCACATAATGTGTCTTTTTCTTCATTACATATATTTCCACAATTAATTACATATTTATTTTAAAATTTTTATTGCATATATATGTTCATATGTATAAAATTAAAAAACAAGAAAAAATTAAATACATGTTATGGAGTTTATTACTCATTTTTAAAAGTTTGTGAGATTTTTCTTTTTTGTTGCTTCCTTCTTGAACTTAATGACAACAAGCAATATTTGAAATTACCTTTTGATTTTAATTATCCACTATTTCTGCCATAAAATGAAAGAAAAACTTATGTATTAGTTAAAATAAAAGTGCTATAATGATTATCTACATTTTTTATTGTGATAAAAATACATAACACAAAATTGATCACTTCAGCCATTTTTTTTACCATTTATTTATTTATTTATTTATTTATTTATTTATTTATTTATCTTAAATCCAAGTTAGTTAACATATAGTATAATAATAATTTCAGGAATAGAACTTAGTGATTCATCACTTACATATAACACCCAGTGCTCATCTGAGGTGTCCTCCCCAATGCCCTCACTCCTCTAGCCCCTCCCCACATCCAACACCCTGCCAGCAACTGCCGCCTTCCAGCAGCAAACGGAAGAAGAATGAGGCACAAACAAGTCAGCTGCAAGAGAAAGGGAGCAGGGGTCGACAGTTGGAAGGACTGTAGCCCCGAACAACTCCTCATTCCCATATTTATTGGGGAAATGATATCAATCATCAAAAGACATCAAGATTCATTACATTGTTCAAAGAGTGTTCTCAAGAGAAAAACAGAACTTGCTTAAGCATGTAGTGGGAGTAACTTATGGTTGAGCAAGCACAATCAATGAATCTTATCAGATCCATTGCAGGTGGTCATGGTCTCTGGGGAAGCAGAGAAGTACAAACAAAAGAAGAAGGCAGCCTTCCACCCTGAGCGGGCCAGGCGTTCCCAGCTGCTCCGCTTCCGTGAGGTACATAAGCCGCCTCTCCAGAGAGACCTTTCAATATTACATTTTCTCAAGGCTATATTATTTATGACATAGCTCTGCATAATGTTTTTCTTCAATCATCACATTGTTGTCAGGGGCCATCACAAGCAACCCTCAGTTTGTTCTCTGAATTTGAGAGTCTCTTATGGTTTGTTTCCCTCTCTGTTTTTATGTTATTTTTTTGTTCATCTGTTTTGTATCTTAAATTCCACATTTGTTCATCTTTCCTTTCCTTTTGTTCATCTGTTTTGTATCTTAAATTCCACATGAGTGAAATCATATGATATTTGTCTTTCTCTGACTGACTTATTTAACTTAGCATAATACACTCTAGTTCCATCCATGTTGTTGCAAATGACAAGATTTCATTCTTTTTAATCACCGAGTAATTTTCCATATATATATATATATATATATATATATATATATATATATATACCACATCTTCTTTACCATCAGTCAGTGGACTGATGGACATTTGGACTCTTTCCATATTTTGGCTGTTGTCGATAGTGCGGCTATAAATATTGGGGTGCATGTTCCAATTCAAATCAGCACTCCTTTGGAGAAATACCTAGTAGTGCAATTGCTGGGTATAGGGTAATTCTATTTTTAATTTTTTGAGGAACCTCCATACTGTTTTCCAGAGTGGCAACACAAGTTTGTATTCCTACCAGCAGTGCAAAAGGGTTCCTCTTTCTCTGTATCCTCGTCAACATCTGTTGATGCCTGAGTTGTTAATTTTAGCCCTTCTAACAGGTGTAAGGTGGTATCTCATTATGGTTTTAATTTGTATTTCCCTGATGATGAGTGATATTGAGCATTTTTCATGTGTCTGTTAGCCATATGGATGTCTCTTTGGAAAAGTGTCTATTCATGTCTTTTGCCCATTTCTTCACTGGATTATCACTTTAGCCATTTTTAAGTGCAAAATTCAGTAGCATTAAGTGCCTTCTTAGTGCTGTACAACCATCACCACTATCCATCTCCAGAACTTTTTCATCATCATAAACAGAAACTGTACCCATTAAATAATAGTTCCCCATTATCCCCTTCCCCAGCTGTTGGTAACCTCTATTCTACTTGCTATCTCTACAAATGTACCTATTCTAAGTGCCTCATATAAGTGGAATCAGACAGGGCACCAGGGTGGCTCAATTGGTAAAGCGTCCTACTTCAGCTCAGGTCATGATCTCATGGTTTGTGAGTTTAAGCCCTGCATTGGGCTCTGTGTGAACAACTCAGAGCCTGGGGCCTGCTTCAGATTCTGAGTCTCTCTCTCTCTCTGTCTACTCCTCCCCCACTCACATTCTGTCTGTCTCTCTCTCTCAAAAGTCAACACAAAAAAATTTTTAAAAAATAAGTGAAATCAGACAATAATTGTCTCTCTGTGTCCCGTTTATTTCACTTAGCACAATGTTTTCACGGTTTATCTGCATTGCAGCACGGATCAGAATTCCATACTTTTTTAAGGCCAAATAATATTCCCAGGATATATATCACATTTTGTTTATCCATTCATTTATTGATGGATTTTTAGGTTGCTTCCACCCTTTGGTTAATGTGAATAATGCTTCTATGAAAACTGATATACAAGTATCTGTTGGAGTACTTGCTTTCAATTCTCTTGATTGTATACCTAGGAGTAGAATTGCTAGATCATGTGGCAATTCTACGTTTAACTCTTTGAGGAACCACCAAACTGTTTCCACAGCATTAAATCATTTTATAGTCCCACCAGCAATGCACAAGAGTTTCAATTTCTCTCTATCCTTGCCAATATGTGTTATTTTCACTTTTGTTTTGTATGGTAATAGCTATCTTAGTGCGTGTGAAGTGGTTTCTCAATCCAGTTTAACTGTCTACATGTAAAGTCTCATTTAAGAGGTAAGGGAATTGAAATTAGGAGCAACAAATAGAATGGCCCAAATACAGTTAGTAGATGGTAAAGGAGAAACTAAAGTCAGGGTTTCCTAACCCGAACAAGGGCTTTTCCTTCTTCCACAATCTTGCCTTATCATTTTCTATCTGTTTGGCTCTTTCTATATTTTGTCTGACTTACATTTAGAGATGAAACAGGGTAGTGTCCATGTAGTATTTTGTCTAAGTTTATGAGAGTGTTGTTTTTGCAGGCCAACACAATAAAGTACCAAGAATTTTCTATGGCTCAACTTACTATTGAAACATGTTCCTTTTATCATAAAGGGGATGTTAGGGGGTGAAGAGTAACATTTCAGAAGATATCTACAAATACATTGAAAGAAAAGTTGTTTGATGGACTTTGGAGGGTGAAGAAATTGAAGACTTTCTGGATATATGGAGTAGTCCATAGTTCTTTTAAATTTGGATTGCATTAGAACTCTATCCATGTATACTTTAAAATATGTTCAACGTATTTCCTTCTAATTCTAAAGACCCTTAAACTTGATCATATCCTAAGACACATAAATGTCTATTTTGTTGAATTTTAAAGACCTTTAGGCTTAATGTAAGCCAGCATCATTTTTATATTCTCAGAACCACCCAATTTTTATTCATATTCAAATGATATATGAGAAAAAAAGGGTTTTTGTGTAGCAGGTCAGCAATTAATTCTCTTTTGTTACTGGGAGGCACTTCTGGGAAAGAAGGAGAGGAGGAGATCTGATACAGTTTTCTTGTGAATATTCTAATAAATAGACTTCCTGGCAAAGAAGCTAATGGTACTTGCTAGCTGAAGAGTCCTTATGTATGAAATGCTTTTAGCAGAATGCATCTAGTTGACCAGGACTGTTATGGTAACTAACCTGGAGTCTATGAATTTATAAGTCTTCTTGTAAAATGTCATGTAAACTATGCAACTATCTGAGTATAAAATGGATATTTTGTGACTAAAATGTTGTGGGTTTGTTTTTGTTTTTTGTTTTTTTTTCATGTCACCTGAACACATTGCTTAGAAACCTCACATGCTAATCTTGGCCAGAGCTATATTGATCTGAGGGATGGGTCTCAGATCTGTCCCTACCTCACCAGTGCTTTATGACTACTTATATCCTTGAAATTAGAGGAAAGCTTAATATTAGAGAAGCCTCTTGTTTGATGAGTTTGATTTGTAGTCTGATCCTTTGTGCTATCCCAATATGTGAATTTTGGATGTCATCCATAGCTTTTCTGATTCATAGCCACATCATATATAAGATACATCCAAATGAATACATACAATAGGTCTTGACTCTTTTTAACACCTGCATAGGATTCCATTGTGTGTAGGTCATAATTTAGATCAACTTATCTACCCAGTCTCCTAATGAAGAATATGTAGATTGTTTCATGCTAGAGTAAAGATTTTTGTTAACAGATCAACTGGCACAGTTGGGAACAGATCAATAGGGTAGATTCTCAGAAGTAGAATTTCTTTTTTTATTTTTAAAAGATTAAAAAAAAATTTTAATGTTTATTTTTGAGAGACAGAGAGAGACAGAGCATGAGCAGGGGAGGGGCAGAGAGAGAGAGGGAGACAGAGAATCTGAAGCAGGTTCCAGGCACAGAGCTGTCAGCACAAAGCCCAATGCAGGGCTTGAACTCACAAGCTGTGAGATCATGACCTGGGCCGAAGTTGGATGCTTAACTGACTGGGCCACCCAGGTGCCCCTTAGAAGTAGAATTTCTGAGTCAAAAGACATATATATTTTCAATTTCAGGAGCTATTGTCAATTTGTTTCCTATAGAAGTTATACTCGCATAAACTATATGAGGAAGTGCCTATTTCTCTATACTCTCGCCTCACCTCTTCCAAACCAATAGGCAAAAGTTTGAATTGCTTTTCTCTTACAGGTATAATTAAACATTACATAAATACATCTTTTTAAAAATTTAATATCTCATTTTAGGTCTGGGACCTGGATTGGTAATTTGGGCATAGGCTGAAACCCAGGTATTGCTTCATTAAAGATGTCCTTTTTCACAGATGTTTTGTGTCTATAATTTTCCACAAACCCCCCCATTTTGGGTTCAGGTATGAATTTCTTGTTAAAATAAGCTCTCTGTAGAACAATGGTAACTATCAACCTTTGGATCTTAGTAGGAAAGAAAACTCCAAGCCTGGGGTTAGCTAGAAAGAAAAAAATATAGGAAATAATGAGAGGAAGTTTTGGAAGTGGTAGAGAATCATTTCATATTAGTGAAGAAGAAAATGACACCCTACAGTTTGCAAAGAGACAGTGGATGGATTGAAAGATTTAAATACAAGATGACTTTTGAAGTTAATAGAGTTGACTACAGCTGTAGGAGAAAGCCAAACTAGATATTTTATAGGAAGACATGAAGAATCTAGACTAAAGATTATGTACAGGGAGAGAACAGGTTGTTTATTTGTTTGCTTTTATCTAAATGTAGGTAATCAACATCGTCATCATCATCATCATCATCATCATCATTTTCACATAGATAGTTGTTTCACCATTGCTCTGCTGTTGTCAGCCAAGGTCCATCCAAAACAACAGGGAAATTGAGAAACAAAAAGGCACTCTTTATAATGGTGTGGGAACAGTGAAGAGAAACCAAAAAGGATGATGAAGCTTCTCAGGACTAGAAAGAGCATGGAACATTTACCACCCTTGGACCCAAAAAGCCAAGGGACAGAGTAATTATAAGAACTCAAAGAACATACTTCAAGCTGGAAGAGAGGGCCACTTGATAGAAGCCATGGCCTTCAGAAAGGGATGCGGCAAGGAGCAGGGAGGGATCCAGAGAATAAATACTTCAAACTTACTTTCTTCATACTCTCTCTCTCTTTTTTAAATTTTCTTAATGTTTATTTATTTTTGAGAGAAAGAGAGAGAGAGTTCAAGCAGGGGAGGGGCAGAGAGAGAGGGAGACACAGAATCTGAAGCAGGCTCCAGGTTCTGAGCTGTCAACACAGAGCCCGATGCGAGGCTCGAACCCACAAACCGTGAGATCATGACGTGAGCTGAAGTCTGGCACTTAACCGACTGAGCCACCCAGGCGCCCCTATACTCTCTAATCTTGTCACCACCACCTCCTCACTCCCAAGGACTAAATCCAAATGGTAATTATGTTAGACAGAATAATGACTCTCCAAGATGTCCATGTTCTAATACCTGGAAACTGTGAATATTTTTCTTAACATAGCAAGGGACTTTAGAGATGTGATGAAGAATCTCGAGACGGGGGATAATGGGGTGGGCCCAATGCAGTTGTAAAGGTCCTTATAAGTGAAAGAGGGAGAAGTGAAAGTGAAAGAAGAGTCAGAGAGAGGGATTTGAAGATGCTGTGTTACTGACTGTGAAGATGGAGGAGGGAGCCATAAACGAAGGAATGCAGATGGTCTCTAGAAGCTGGAAAAGGTAAAGAAACAGATTGTCCTCTAGAGCCTCTAGAAGGAATGCAGCCATGCTACCACCTTGATTTTAGCCCAGTGACATTCATTTCAGGCTTCTTATTTCCAGAACTGTAAGATAACAAATATGTGTTGTTTTAATCCACTAAGTTTGTGGTAATTTTTTATAGCAGCAATAGAAGACTAATACAAAAACCAAGGACAAGGCAACCTGTTGATGCAGTCCATAATGATCCAATCCCATGGACACAGAATAGGGTGGAAAGGGACAGGGCAAATATAAATTTGCCATGGTCAAATATAAATCACACAGCACTACTCTTTTTTAATCCTCACCATGCATTCTGTTCTTAGACAAAATGAGAAATTTTTTCCTCAAAATAAGAGACATACAAAGTACCACCAATCACCATATTATCATGGGATGATGTCAATTCAGTCATACTTTCAACATGAAACCAAAAATATTAGCAATTTCCAGAACTCTTTATATAAGTGTTCTGGGGAAAACAAAGAAGGGAGGAAACTCATTAATATAAAATGTGTCTACTAATTTCTCAACTGCTGGATTTAGTTGCACAGTTAAGTTGATAATTGTATCTTCTTTCTTCTACCCACCCCCCCCCCCATTCCATAATCTCCTTACCTCTGCTAGCTTCTTGTTTTAGACAGAGTCCTTTACCTGGTGGGGTGACCCAACCATTGATGATTCTATCTTTGTTAAGTTCCCAGTTTTCCATTGACCATTATTATGAGTCATGGCAGTACTGAAATGTACCCAGGTGAATCTCCTTGGTTCTAGATGTAGTCTTCCTTGATTTCATTTCCAGTTTTCCCCTGGTAATCATGATCAATCAATTTGGCCAATAGAATGACCAACTTCTCTATCTGGTGGTTCAGTGACATGAAGAACTCCAAGTGTCAGGGGGAGTCTCAGTTTCCAGTTTACCAAAAACTTGACTCTTTTCCCAGGAAGACACACACCTCTCCTGGGTGCTAGAACCTGTAACCACACTAAGCCCAAGAATTGCAGATAGGAAGCAAAAAATCATTCACCAGGTGTTTATGTGTAATAGTGAAAAAGCTACTCCCACTTTATCCCTTTTGCTCCCAGAATTATGTATCACAGTAGTAGAAGAGATGGACCTGAATTGCCACAAATAGTTAGATCATCAAAACGGACTCACATGAGTCTCACCAAAGATCTTACCAAAATCAAACTTTGCCAATTGGCTCAATTGATACATATAGGATATAGATACAAATGTAACATTTATCCCTGGAGGGGTACATCTTCCCAATTTCCCCTTTATTCCACCCTGGGATGTATTTTGGTTTTGGAGCAACAGATGAGCACTTAGTGCATTTTCAGAGAAAGTCATTTGATAGATAAAAAGGTTTGCAGGAGAAATTCTCATTATGTACACCAATCCATAAATTCCAGATTTATTTACGATAAGAAATCTAGACAGACAAGGTATAGCCATTTTTAGGTAATGAATTCCTTATCTATTTCCACTAGTAAATACCTTTAGCATGTTTACAAGGCAGGATGGTTAATGTCAACCGTGTCCCTGGTAGGGAGGAAATGAGTCACAGGCCTGGCATTAACTCTTTTCTTCACAGAAACATTTATTAGTTACTGGCTTAAGGCATACACAGCATACTGTAGGATGGTGTGCCAACTTCACAAGGCATCCTCTCCTGGCAGGCATCTTCAGCAGCTCTGGGTGATGGGATACATGTTGAGACAAGTGAATATTACAGGCATGAGCACACTGTCACAATGTTTTTGCTGTAGAATGAATGCCCTGGTCTGAGTCTGTGTGTGGATACCGCACACACAAGCTGGTGGAAGCATTTTTGGCAGGGCAGGTAAAATTATACCTGAAATGTATGTCTATCCCTATGACAACAAGCTGCTCCATCTCCATGATGGAAGGGATTCAGTGTAATCCATCTGCCAAAGGTTTGCCTGGTTTCTTGGGGAATGATGCCATATTCAGGCTCATCACTGGCCTTTATTGTTGTTGGTAGTCACAACCTCAATCTGATGATGAGAAGATGTAGTTAAACCCATGTGTATTACTTTGACAGAGCTGCCATAACAAAATACCACAGACTGGGTGGCTTGGACAAGAGAAATATTTTCTCACAGTTCTAGAGGCTTAGATGTCCGAGATCAAGGTGTTGGCAAATTTGGTTTCTCCTGAGGGCTCTCTTCTTGGCTTACAGATGGCTGCCTTCTCATTGTGTCCTCATAGGGCTCTTTGTGTGCACTCATCCCTAGTATCTCTGTCTGTATGTCCTGATCTCCCCTTCTTATAAGAACACCAGTCAGATACGATTAGGGCCCACCCTCATGGATTCACTTTAACTTAATTAGTTTTTTAATGGCCCTATCTCCAAATACCATCATATTCTGAGGTTATGGAGGTTAGAGCTTCAACATATAAATTTTGGTGGAATACCATTCAGTCCATAACATTCTGCTCTCTGGATCCTCAAAATTTATATCTTTCTTATAGGCAAAATACAGTCACCCCTATAACAACAGCTCAAAAGTCTTGGGGCACTGGGGTGACTCAGTTAAGCATCAGACTCTTGGTTTCAGCTCAGGTCATGATCTCATGACTTCATGGGTTTAGCTGATTTTCAGGTGTAGTTGATCTTCGTGGGTGTAGAGCCTTCTTGAGATTCTCTCTCTCCCTCTCTTACTGCCCCTCCCTCAGTCACACACATGTTATCACTCACTCTCTCTCAAAATAAATAAATAAACTAAAAAAAAAAGTCAACCCATTTCAGCATCACCCCGCACATCTCAGATCTCATCTACTAAATATTAGCTAAATTGGAGTACCCTGGTGGCTCAGTTGGTTAAGTATCCAACTCTTGAGTTTGGTTTAGGTCACTATCTCACGGTTTGTGGGTTTGAGCCCTGAGTCGGGTTCTGCGCTGATAGCACAAAGCCTTATTGGGATTCTCTCTCTCCATCTGTCTCTGCCCGTCTCCTGATTATGCTCTCTCGCCTTCTCAAAATAAATAAATAAACATTTAAAGAATAAAAATAAATATTATCTAAATCAAGTATAGGTGAGACTCAAGGTATGATTCATCTTGAGGCAAAAATTCCTCTCTATTGTCTGAAGATGTGAAATCAGACAAGTTATCCACTTCTGATATACAATGATGGGATAAGCAGGAAGCAGAAATTCCCAGTTCAAAAGGGTGAAGTCAGAAAGAACAAAGGAGTCACAAGTCCCAAGCAAGTTCATAAGTGCAGCAGAGTAAATTCCATTAGATTTTAAGGCTCAAGAATAAAATTCCTTGGTTTGATTCTCTGTCTTCTGGTCCCACCTGGGTGGTGGTCCTGCCTTTTTGGTCCACTGGGGCAGCAGCATCACCTAGAAGCCCTGGACAGTAGCTGTGCTCTGAAGGCCTTATCTGTAAATACCAGACACATTCTGAGGTACTGGGTTTAGGCTTCAACATTTGAGTTTTTCACAGAAGGGTACAATTCAATCCATGACGCCAGGCATAGCTTCTTTTCTTGCCACCATGGACACTTGTACATGGGTCCATTAAGCAAATGCTGGAGTAACTGGGGAAAGAAGGTTACTCATATGCAGAGGATAGGCCATCTTGTCTACCTGATTACTGACTCTTCCTCCAGAGTGGATGCCCGCTCGTGGCACTTACATGGGAAAAAAATATCTTCACATTCTATACCCTTTATGATAAGTCCATCCCCACACCTTTCTTCTTGTCCTCTTTTTGTCAATCTTCCAATCCTCTTGTTATCAAGTTTCTGTGTAACTGATCTACCATTAGTCATGAATTAGTGTAGATACAGATCTCAGGTCACCTCTCTTTTATGAAGTGCACAACCATTATATGATCCAGATTTCTGCCCCAGGGAGGGTTTCTCAACCACCTCAGAATTACCCTTCAGTGGAGCTATAGTGAAGTGGCCTTCCATTTTTGGCTTATGTCAGCATATCATGAGTCTCATTCACAAATCAGGTCTGCATTTTTTCTTATTCTGCTTTCTGGGCATAGAAAACTCCATATAAAACCTTAAATGTGAGGTGAAGACAAGACAGCAAATAGTATATGTAGTTACTACCAAGCAGCTCTGTCTCACCCACTCGTACAGTTTAACTGTACCTCTTCAATCTACTTGGGCCTTGTCTTATATATAATATTGCCATTATAAATAATGAAATGCTACAGCAATTAAATGTTGTTGTACCCATGTAATGTTCTGATTTGATCATCATGTCATTCTTAGTTTATGACTGGCAGTTTGAGTGAACTAAATACTTGGATGTTCCACATTTAAGGACCCAGTCTCTACCAGGTCCTAGGAGCAAGTGAAGAGCTACTTTTCAAGAGAAAAGTTGGGAGAAGAAGAGGGTGTGTACTTCTTCCAAAACTCTAGGGCTCTCTAACATGACTCTTCTATTAAGGTTTCCTGGAGGCTGAACGCATCATTTCTGCCTCCCAAAGACACTTCCAATACCATTGGGACTTCTGTCACCTGCACAAGTAACAGGGAATCTTGCACTGTACCCTAGACTTGCTACAATAACTTCTAACTCTGGGCTTTACTCAAAACTAGAAACCTTATGGGTTACGTGGTAAATGAGAGGGAGCAACACATCAGACAGAATGTAGGTTGTCAGTTTAAAGAGGTCCTCCAAGTATGATGCTTCTTTCTCCCTTTGGTGCAATGCCACATTCAGCAACTTCTTTCATTTCAGAGGGAAATCCCAACATAGCCTCAAGCTACTGGACCCCTAGAAATCCACCAGAGGTAGGTCTTGAATTGTGTGGGATTTATCTACTGTTCTCTGGCAGACTGTGTCCATAACGGTCAATCTTCTAGGAAAGGATAAGATAGAGAAGAATAAACACTATATATGGAGGAGAAAAAGATATAGTCCAGAGGTAAGATGGTAAAGGCTTATTGCTATCCCTGACACATGATGGCAAGCTGCTTTTGATTATCATTGCTAAAAGGAATTGGAAAGGATTATTTACTAGGTCATTAGCTCATACCAAGTGCCAGAGGCTATGTTGATTTGCTCCATAAGTACACCACACCCAGGATCACAGCTGTGATTGGCATCACTTTCTGGTTAAATTTCGGGTAATCTACAGGGGCACCTGGGTGGCTCGGTCAGTTAAGCTTAAGTGTCCAACTTCAGCTTAGGTCGTGATCTCACGGATGGTGATTTCGAGCCCCGTGTTGGGCTCTGTGCTGACAGCTCAGAGCCTGGGGCCTGCTTCAGATTCTGTGTCTCCCTCTCTCTCTGCCCCTCTCCCACTCATTCTCTATCTCTCCCTCTCTTAAAAAATAAATAAACATTTAAAAAAATTTTTTAATTAAAAAAAAAAGAAATTTCCAGTAATCTACAGCCATTTTCTAAAACACATGTGGCTTTTGCACCAACAGAGAATTAAGTGGGATTGTGGTAGAATCACCACTCTGCATCTTTAAAGTGTATGTTGGTAATACAAATCTTTAGAATTTTCCCACTGAAGCATAATAACTTTTGGAACACTATCTTAGTAGGCTTCTACTTGAACCTTCTTACTGTAATGGCCTTCACCCTATCAATCAAAGGACAGTTAATAAATATTCCTTTTTCATCATGTATTCTGAGAGGTAGGGAAGTAACTATAGGATGGCTCCATCACGACATTGGACCCACTGTGAAATTGATTCTGGTCAAGATTTGTCACCTGACCTCATAAGATCTAATACTGAATAGTGGACTTGGTGGATTTTGTTTGCTTTTGTTTTGTTTTGTTTTATTTTGCTTATTTTGTGTCTCTGAGGATTAGATATTAGCTTCAATTCGAAACCAATATTAAATAACCCCAAAAGACATTTATCTTTTTTCAGTTTACAGTCATACTGGGCCCACTTGTCATTGGGGAAAACTTTACTAAAGATTCACAACTGTGATCATATTGCAGAATACTTTGGGGCTCCAAGTCTGTGAATTAGTTTAGTTCTACAAACTGGATAAGAGGTTGTGAATCCCCATTATAGTGACTTAAGTTAGGTTTTTGCCTATTAGACCTAGAATCACCATCTGAATATGCCAAATGGCATGTTGGTAGGCTGCCCTTGTATTTATTTCCTAAGGTCTTATGACCAATTATACATTGTCACATATCCCTATAGGTCATACACTCTGATTATTGCCCTATCTCTGTGGGTTATTCTGGTAATTGTACTCACCTTGTTACTGAAGCCTAAGGATTGCTATGCTTCTTCCACTTCTGTACCTCTTCATTCATTACATTTGAGATGAGAGTACTCTATTCCTTGGCGATATCCTTCACTGACATCTCCAGCTGGCAAAGTACAGCCACCAGAGAGTTTTATATGGATGTTGGTGTCCCCCTTACTAAAGCATTCTGTAATGCATTGATATAAGGATTATCTTCCAGGTTTGCCCAGGGAGGCATGTGGTTCACAGTGGGAAAGCAAATAAATCATAATAGATTCATGTCATCATTCTTGAAAATAAACAAATTACTATTATGACACCTAACCATGCCATCTCATAATAGCAGAAACACCTTTCCTAACACCCTTGTAGTCATCACACCTTAAGGCCCAGATATATTGGAGAAGCAGGAGATCCTTCTGACTTAAAGAATCTTCAAGTCAGTAAATGTTGGTTGAGGATCCTTGCTGTATTATGTACCATGCCAAATGCTAGGGAAAACTGGTTAAACACAAAACTCACATAGTTCTTGCTTTTGAGAAGCATGTTTTTGTTAACTTCATAGGACCAGTTAGAACCATGGGGTCAATATGGGCACCATCTCTAGACTTTTGCTGAGAAAACTTTTGCATGTATTGGAAAAATGACCCTCTACTCATATTCCAATACTATCTCCAACTCCCTTTTAATTCAAGGCCTTCTCCATTACAATCCATATCCCAAAATCAAAACATAGACTTAAGAGTAGACAAGGCACAGTATAGGCCTAGATATAAAATGGGAGGCCAATCAGAGATTCCAATTTAATCACATTTCATATCTCAGATAGGAGGAAAAGGGCTTCTCTCATTAATTAAGAAATTCCTTTGGGGGCACCTGGGTGGCTCAGTTGGTTAGGTGTCCAACTTTGGCTAAGGTCATGATCTCACAGTTTGTGAGTTCAAGCCCCATGTCAGGCCCTGTGCTGACAACTCAGAGCCTGGAGCCTGCCTCAGATTCTGTGTCTCCCTCTCTCTGTACCTCTCCCCCTTTCTGCTCATGCTCTGTCTCTCTACCTCTCTCAAAAATAAACATAAACAAATTTTTAAAAAGAAAGAAATTCCTTTGGAGATTAATGTGGAAGGAATGTAGGATGTACAAGAGGATATTCTCAATTCTAAGATCTGTTAACTTGGAATAACAACCTAGAAGAGACCTAAAGTTTTAGTCATCATGATGTTTCCTGGTTAGAGCAGAAAAAAAAAAAAAAAGAAGAAAAAAAAATTAGGTTTCTCTAGCCAATATATTTATAATCTTTCAGGAAAAACTTCCTATAAAGCAAAAGATTCATGTTTGACTACACAATACATATATATAATATATACATATATATGTATATATACATATACAATAAGCTCTTATAAATAATAAGAAAAAGTACAACAATTTAATAGAAAAATTGATAGAGGATGTGAACCTACTATTAACAAAAAAATAAATATTAATGGTATATAAACAAATAAGAAGATGTTCAACTGTATTCATAGTTAAACAAATGCAAATTAAAACAGCAAAATATCATTTTAACTTCGATAGATAAATTCATGGTGCTGGAGAATTTGTTGGAAAAGAGACATACTTATTGGAACTACAAATCTTTGCAGCTTCTTTGATGGGCAAATATTGGAAATATATATCAAAATTGGAAGCATGATACTGTTTGCTTCAGCCATGTTCCATTTGCTCTCTGCTCCATTTCCTACCCTCCTGCTCAGATTTATCTCACAGGGGCTGACTCCTGCAAACTACAGACCCCAGGCTCCTTTGCCCACTAGCTTCCAGGTAGATTCGGTCAATAGGAAGTACCAGCAAGAGATTGAAGAGCCAAAGAATAGAAGAAGCTAGTATGTTTCTTTTCCCTTTTCAGTTCCAGGGCATTTCCAGCAGTGGCTGCATCTGACTCATGTATGACCCAGTGCCTGCCAGGCAGGACAATCCAACTCCCACAAAGTGCTTCTGGCTCCAGCCTCTGGTCATACTACCACCTCTTTGTCTCTCCAGTCCCTGGTGGCTTTATGTTGTTACAGATCTTTGAGTGACCTATTTGCTCTTTCAGGCTCCCTTCTATGTCTTTGAAACTGGCTCCCCATATTGAGTTCCCTCTATTAAAAGTAACCTGGAGTGTGATTTTAAATTTTTGTTTGTTTTGTTCTGTTTTTAAAATGTATTCTAACTGATATATTCTTTGACTTAGCAATTGTGGTAATTTCCCCTAAATTTTTAGATATGTGAGCACCTGTGGGCAAATACCTCAGTACAAGGATACTCAGTAAAGCATTGTTTTTAAGCGCAAATGCACAGAAATAAGCTAGATATTTACTGATTGGTAACTCATACAATGGAATACTGTACAGCTACTAAAAGGTATGAGGTAGATTTATAAATATGTTGATATGGAAAGATAGCCATGATATTATTAAAAGAAAATAACATGCAGAACAGTATGTATAGTGTAAGATTAAAAAAAAAAAACACATGTGCATTTATGTGTATCATGGCTGAGGGGTGCCTGGGTGGCTCAGTCAGTTAAACATCTGACTTCAGCTCAGGTCATGATCTCATGGTTTGTGGGTTCGAGCCCCACATTGACCTCTTTGCTGATGGCTCAGAGCCTGGAGCCAGCTTCAGATTCTGTGTCTCCCTCTCTCTTTGCCCCTCCCTTGCTCACATTGTGTCTCTCTCTTTCTTTTAAAAATAAATAAACATTAAAAAACATTTTGTTTTTAATCATGGCTGAAGGACACTTCTCTAGAGACAGATTGCTTGGGATTACATCTCAGTTCTGTAACTTGATAACTGTGTGAACCTGGGCAATTTACATGAGCTTTCTCTTTCCTTATCTGTCCCTATTTCTTTACCTGTAAAATGGAGATAATAATTCTCATTTTTTTTTAATATTAAGTAAACTAATGCAAGAGTTGAAAAACATTAACCCATAGGCCAGATGTGGCTGTTGCTTGTTTTTATAAATAAGATTTTATTAGAACATAGTCACACTTGTTAGTTTATGTATTTTCTATAACTGGTGTCCTTCAGCAGGAGCAAAGATGGTGGTGTGGTAGGAGGACTGTAGACTTGCCTCATCCTTCAAACACAGCTAGATAACTACCAAATCATTATGAATATCCAAGAAATTGACCTGACCACTGACAGAACAAGCTGCACAACTAGAAGAAGAGAGGAGGCCACATTAAAGAAGATAGGAAGTGTGGAGATGTGGTTTAGGAGAAAGGGATCAAGGGTGCTGCTGAGGGGAGGGAGCCCTGGTCATGAAGAAAGGTAAGAGAGAGTGGAGCACACAAGGATATAGACAAGAACACTTCTTCAAAGCCATTGGTGGGAAAATGAGAGGGGTTGCTTTTTGTGAGTTCTTGCAACCAGAGGGGCTTGAGGACTGGAGTTTTGGAGGTCCATGGGTTTGGCTGGGATAGAGACCTGAGGGTGTTGCCCTACTCCTTGAGAGAAAGAAAAGATTCTTTTATGAGAGAAAATCCATGCAAGGAGAGAAGACATGCAAGCCACCCGGGGCAGATGATGCAATCTGAGGATTGCCTAGAGTACATGGGTGAGATTTCCCTTCCTCTTAAATTTTTTTTATGTTTTATTTTTTATATTTGAGAGAGAGACAGAGAGACAGAGAGCGAGTAGGGGAGGGGCAGAGAGACAGAGTCAGAACCTAAAGCAGGCTCCAGGCTCTGAGCTGTCCACACAGAGCCCAACACAGGGCTTGAACTCACAAACTGTGAAATCATGACCTGAGCTGAAGTGGGACGCTTAACCAACTGAACCACCCAGGCACCCCTTCCTTCCTCTTGGAGCACATCTGTGAGAGGTGGCATTACCTCTCCATAGAAGAAGGAGCCAGGGGGCACCATTTCATTCCCTTGCCCCTCAGCATTGACAGAGAAACACGCTGCTGGGCGCAGCTAACTCAGACACTGGCTATTAAGCCTGCTTTCTCCAAATCCCAAGGCCCTGTGTTCTGGTGTGACCGCACTTCTGGCTCAAATCTGCATTGATCCTAGCACAGCAAGACCCTTAACCAGAAGACCAGTGCAGGTCCCCACCACAGCAGGTCCCTAAAGTTTGGAGTTTTAAAAGTCAGCAGGCTTGGCTAGAATAGAACCCAGAATATACTGCACTGGTCTAAGCAGGCAAGCAACCTGGACACAGTGAGAAAACAGCAATTTGAAAAACGCCAAGGACACACAAGAGGAAATTATTTACTCTTCTGGGAGGGCTTCCTCAAGAGCAGCAGCATGGACTCCCCTCTACAGGGACAAAGGAGATAGCAGGCACCATTTCCCTCCCCACCCTTCAGCATAAACCAACTTCAGTAAACAGCACAGCAACCAACACTGGCTGCCTAAACTGGTTATACCAGGTCCTGCTCCCCTGTGCTCTGCTGGCTCTCCTTTTCTTGGGCAAGTGTGCTGTAGGACCAGTGCAGCAGGTCTCTTCCCCAGAAGATGAGCAGAAACCTCCACACACACCATATCCACTGACCACAGAGTTCTGCAAATCTTCAGGTTTTTTATATTTTTTTTAAATAAAATTTATTATTTATTTATTTATTTTTGAGAGCAACAGAGACAGAGACAGAACACAAGTGGGGAAGGGAAAAGAGAGAGGGAGACACAGAATCTGAAGCAGGTTCTAAGCCATCAACACAGAGCCCAACCTGGGGCTCGAGCCCACGAGCCGTGTGATCAGCCTAAGCCGAAGTTGGATGCTCAACCGACTGAGACACCCAGGCACCCCTGCAAAGCTTTAGGTCTAATGGAAATAGCATCAGGTCTCATTTAAATAGCAGACCAGAGCACATATAGTTAAAACTCACCACACCCTGGCCAAGGTCCAAACATTCTTCATTGCAGGCAAGGAGAGCCTCTGCAGATGAGCCTCTGACCTCAGGGGCAGAGCAGTCAAAATATAGAAGTAGAGTGCATGCAGCAAATACCGAGACACTTCCTGAAGTATCAGGCCCTAGACATTACATGACCTCTTCTTCATAAAGCAATTACTCACAGGAGCAAGAAACATAACAGGATTTTCTAACACAGAGACCTACACAAAATACTAAGATGGAGGAATTCTTCCTAAAATAAAGAACAAGAAAAGGTCATGGCCAGAGATCTAACTGAAACAGATACAATATGCCTGATACAGAATTTAAAGCAAAAGTCATACAGATACTCGCTGGGCTTGAGAAAAGCATGGAAGACTTCAGGGAGACACTTAATGCAGAAAAAAAGAGGTAAAAAACAATCAGGAAGAAATGAAAAATGCGGTATCTGTGATTTGAAACCAACTGAAAGTAATGACCACAAGGATGGAAGAAGCAGAGGAATGAATAAGTTATATAGAAGATAGAATTATGTAAAATAATGAAGCTGAACAAAAGAGAGAAAGAACTGTGATCACAAGAATAGACTTAGAGAACTCACTGATTCCATCAAACATAATAACATTCATACATTGGAGTCTCAGAACAAGAAGAGGGAGAAAAGGGGGCAGAAGGTTTATTTGGGGAAATAACAGCTGAAAAGTTTCCGAATCTGGGGAAGGAAACAGACATCCAAATCCAGGAGGCACAGAGACCTCCATTCAAAATCAGAGAAGCAGGCAAACAGCAAGACATATTGTGGTTAAATTTGCAAAATATAGTGATAAAGAAAAAATCCTAAAAGCAGCAAGAAAAAGTAAATTCCTAACTTACAAGGGAAGACTCATAAGGTTAGCAGCAGATCTCTTCACAGAAACTGGCAAGCCACCAGGGAGTGGCATGATATATTCAACGTTACTGAATGGGAAAAATAGGCATCCAAGAACACTCTATCCAGAAAGGCTATCATTCAGAATAGAAAGATAGTTTTCCAGACAAACAAAAACTAAAGGAGTTCGTGAGCACTAAGCCAGCCCTGCAAGAAATATTAAAAGTGATTCTTTGAGTGGTAAGGAAAGACCAAAAGCGATAAAAACTAAAAAGGAACAAAGAAATAATGTTCCTTATTAAGGAACAGAAATAATGATAAAACAAGTAATAAAATGGCACTAAATATATATCAAAAATTACTTTGAATGTAAACGAACTAAATGTTCCAATCAAAAGACACAGATTGTCAGAATGTATTAAAAGAAGACCCATCTATATGCTGCCAATAAAAGAATCATTTTACACCTAAAGACACCTGCAGATTGAAAGTGAAGGGATGGAGAAACATTTATCATGCAAATAAATCAACATCAAATAAAGCCAGAGTAGCAATACTTATCAGACAAACTAGATTTTTTTTTTATTTGAGAGAGACAGAGAGAGAGCACGAGCTGTGGAGAGGGGCAGAAGTGGGGGAGGGGGGAGAGAGAGAGAGAGAGAGAGAGAGAGAGAGAGAGAGAGAGAGAATCCAAGCAGGCTCCACATTCAGTACAGAGCCCAACATGGGGATCAATCCTATGACCCTGGGATCATGACCTGAGTCAAAATCAAGGGTCAGATGCTTAACCAACTGAGGCATGCAGGCACACCAGACAAACTAGATTTTAAACCAAAGACTGTAACAAGAGATGAATAAGGGCAATAATATCACAATAAAGGAGACTATCCAACAAGAAGATCTAACAATTGTAAACATTTATGTCCCTAACATAGAAATACCCAAATATACAAAACAATTAATAACAAACATAAAGGAATTCATTGATAATAATACAATAATGGTATGTGATTTTAAAACCCCCACTTATATCAATGGACAGATCACTTCAGCAGAAAATCAACAAGGATACAATGGCTTTGAATGACACACTGCACCAGTTGGACTTAACAGATATATTCAGAACATTCCATCCTAAAGCAGCAGAATACACATTCTTTTTGAATGTATATGGAACATTCTCCAAAATAGATCACATACTAGATCACAAATCAGGGCTCAACAAATACAAAAAGACTGAGACCATACCATGCATATTTTCTGACCATGACACTATGAAACTTGAAGTCAACCACAAAAGAAAAAATTTGGAAAGCCCACAAATAGGTGAAAGTTAAACAACATGCTACTAAAGAATGAATGGGTAAACCAGGAAATGAAAGAAGAAATTTTAAAAAAATATATGGAAACAAATGAAAATGAAAATAGGATAGTTCAAAACTTTTGGGAAGTAGCAAAAGTGGTCATACAAGGGAAGTATATAGGAATACAGGCCTACCTACAAAAAAAAAATCTCAAATAAACAACCTAACCTTACATATAAAGGAGCTAGAAAAAGAATAACAAATGAAGCCTAAATCCAACAGAAGAAGGGAAATAATAAAGATTATAGCAGAAATAAATGATATAGAAACTAAAAAAAAAAAAAGTAGAAAAGATCAATGAAACTAGGAGCTGGTTGAATGAAAAAGTTAATAAAATTGATAAACCCCTAGCCAGACTTACCAAAAAGAAAAGAGAAAGGACCCAAATAAATAAAATCAGAAATGAGAGAGGAGGAATAACAACCAACACCACAGAAATACAAACAATTATATAAGATTATTATTAAAATTTATATGCCCCCAAATCAGAAAATATGAAAGAAATGGATAAATTCCTAGAAACATATAAACCACCAAAATGAAAACAGGAAGAAATAGAAAACTTGGGGCACCTGGGTGGCTCAGTAGGTTGGGCGTCCGACTTCGGCTCAGGTCATGATCTCACAGTCCGTGAGTTTGAGCCTCGCGTCAGGCTCTGTGCTGACAGCTCAGAGCCTGGAGCCTGCTTCGGATTCTGTGTCTCCCTCTCTCTCTGTTCCTCCCCTGCTCATGTTCTGTCTCTCCCACTGTCTCAAAAATAAATAAAAACATTTAGGGGCGCCTGGGTGGCACAGTCGGTTAAGCGTCCGACTTCAGCCAGGTCACGATCTCGCGGTCCGTGAGTTCGAGCCCCGCGTTGGGCTCTGGGCTGATGGCTCGGAGCCTGGAGCCTGTTTCCGATTCTGTGTCTCCCTCTCTCTCTGCCCCTCCCCCGTTCATGCTCTGTCTCTCTCTGTCCCAAAAATAAATTAAAAACGTTGAAAAAAAAAAATTAAAAAAAATAAAAACATTTAAAAAATTTAAAAAAGAAAAAGAAAAAAGAACTTGAACAGACTGATCACCAGCAAAGAAATTGAATCAGTAATCAAAAATCTCCCAACAAAAGTCCAGGGCCAGATGGCTTCACAGGCAAATTATACCAAACATTTAAGTAAGAGTTAGTACCTATTCTTCCCAAACTGCCCCCAAAAGATAGAACTGGAAGGAAAACTTCCAAATCATGGAAATGAGGCCAACATTCCCCTGATTCCACAACCAGACAAAGACTCCACTAAAAAGGAGAACTCCGGGGGCGCCTGGGTGGCTCAGTCAGTTGAGCTTCCGACTTCGGCTCAGGTCATGATCTCATGGTTCATGAGTTCAAGCCCCGCGTCGGGCTCTGTGCTGACAGCTCAGAGCCTGGAGCCTACTTCCAATTCTGTGTCTCCCTCTCTCTCTGACCCTCCCCCGTTCATGCTCTGTCTGTCTCTGTCTCAAAGATAAATAAACATTAAAAAAAAAAAAAGAGAACTCCAGTATCCCTGATGAATATGGATGCAAAAATTCTCAACAAGATACTAACAAACTGAATCCAACAGTATATTAAAAGAATCACTCACGGGTGCCTGAGTGGCTCAGTTGGTTAAGCATCCGACTTCGGCGCAGGTCTTGATCTCACAGTTTGTGAGTTTGAGCCCTGCATCGGGCTCTGTGCTAACAGGTCAGAGCCTGGAGCCTGCTTTGGATTCTGTGTCTCGCTCTCTCACTGTCCCTCCCCTGCTTATGCTCTGTCTCAAAAATAAGTAAAACATTAAAAAAAAAAATCACTCACCAGATCAAGGGGATTTATTCCTGGGTTACAAGGTTATTCAGTATTAGCAAATCAATCGACATGATACACCACATTAATAAAAGAAAGGATAAGAATCATATGACCTTCTCAATAGATGCAGAAAAAGCATTTGACGAAGTACAGCATCCATTCTTGACAAAAACCCTCATCAAAGTAGGGATAAAGGGAACATAGCTCAACATAATAAAGGCCATATATGAAAGACCCACAGCTAATATCCTCAATGGGGAAAAACTAAGAGCTTTTCCTGTATGACCAGGAACAAGACAGGGATGTCCACTCTTATCATTATTAAGATCTTATCTTATCTTAACATTGTACTGGAAGTCCTAGCCTCAGCAATCAGACAACAAAAAGAAATAAAAGGCATCCAAATTGGCAAGGAAGAAGTCAAACTGTCATTATTTGCAGACAATCTGATACTCTATGTAGAAAACCCAAAAGACTCCACCAAAAAAATTGCTGGAATTGACACACAAGTTCAACAAAGTTTCAGGTACAAAAATCAATGTACATAAATCTGTTGCATTTCTATATATCAATAATGAAGCAGCAGAAAGAGAAATCAAGGAGTCAGTCACATTTACAATTTCACCAAAAACCATAAGATACCTAGGAATAAAGCTAACAAAAGAGGTAAAAGATCTGTACACTGAAAACTACAGAAAGCTTATGAAAGAAATTGAAGAAGGCACAAAGAAATGGAAAAACAGGGGTGCCTGGGTGGCTCAGCTGGTTAAGTGTCCAACTTTGACTCAGGTCATGATCTCGCAGTCTATGAGTTTGAGCCCTGCGTTGGGCTCTGTGTTGACAGCATATAGCCTGGAGCCTGCTTCTGATTCTTTCTCCCTCTTTCTCTACCCTTCCTCTGCTTGCACTCTGTTTCTCTCTCTCTCTCAAAAATAAATAAACATTAAAAAAAAAAAATGGAAAAACATTCCATGCTCATGGATTAGAAAAACAAACATTGTTTAAATGTCTGTACTACCCAAAGCAATCTACACATTTAATGTAATCCCTATCAAAATATCACCAGCATTTTTTCACAGAGCTAGAACAAACATTCCTAAAATTTGTATGGAACCACAAAAGACCCAAGCCAAAGCAATCTTGAAAAAGTAAAGCAAATCTGGGGACATCTTAATTCCAGACTTCAGGCTATATCACAAATCTGTAGTGATCAAGACAGTAACAGTTTGGGGCTAGCACAAAAGGAGGCATATAGATCAATAGAACAACATAGACAATGCAGAAGTGGGGACACCTGGGTGGCTCATTCAGTTAAGGTTTCAACTCTTGGTTTCAGCTCAGGTCATGATCTCACAGGTTCATAAGTTTGAGCCCTGCACTGGGCTCCATGCTGACAGTGTGGAGCCTGCCTGGGATTCTATCTCTCCCTCTCTCTCTGCCCCTCCCTCCCTCCCTCTTTCTCCTTCAAGATAAACAAACTTAAAAAAAAAGAAAAGAAAAGAAAACCCAGAAGTGAACTCACAACTGTATAGTCAGTTAATCTTTGACAAAGCAGGAAAAGAATACCCAATGGAAAAAAGACAGCCTCTTTAACAAATAGTGTTGAGAAAACTGGACAGCAACACTCAGAAAAATGAAACTAGACCATTTTCTTACACCATACATCAAAATACATTCAAAATGGATGATGACCTAAAGGAAACCATCAAAATCCTAGAGAAGAACACAAACAGTAATTTCTTTGACATCAGCTGTAGCAACTTCTTTCTAGATATGTCTTCTGAGGCAAGGGAAACAAAAGCAAAAATAAACTATTGGGACTTCATCAAGATAAAAAGCTTCTGCACAGTGAAGGAAACAATCAACAAAACTAAAAGGCAGCCTATGGAATAGGAGAAGATATTGGCAAATGACATAACTTATAAAGGGTTAATATCCAAAATCTATAAAGAAATTATCAAACTCAACACCCAAAAAACAAATAATCCAGTGAAGAAATGGGCAGAAGCCATGAATGACATTTTTCTAAAGAAGATGTCCAGATAGCTAAGAGACACATGAAAAGATGCTCAAGATTATTCATCATTAGGTTAATACAAATCAAAACTACAATTAGATATCACCTCATACCACTCAGAATGATTAAAATTAACATCATGGGAAACAATGGATGTTGGCATGGATATGGAGAAAGGGGAAACCCCTTACACTGTTGGTGGGAATGCAAACTGGGGCAGCCAGTCTGGAAAACAGTATGGAGGTTCCTCAAACAGTTAAAAATAGGACTACTCTATCTTGCACTGCTAGGTGTTTACCCAAAGGATACAAAAATACTGATTCGAAGGGATATATTCACCCTGATGTTTATAGCAGCATTATCAACAATAGTCAAAGTATGGAAAGTGACCAAATGCCCATCAACTGATGAATGAATATATAAGATGTGATATATATATATATGTGTGTGTGTGTGTGTGTGTGTGTATACATACATATATATGTGTATACATACATATATATATGTGTATATATGTATATACACATATATATATATGAAAAAAATACAGACAAATCAGAAAATAGACTTAACTATAGAGAACAAACTGAGGGTTACTGGAGGGGAGGTAGGCAGGAGCATGGGTTAAATGGGTGATGGGTATTAAGGACGCATTTGTTGTGATGAACACTTGGTGTTATATGTAAGTGATGAATCACTAAATTCTACCCTTGAAACTAATATTACACTGTATGCTAATGAATTGGAATATAAATATATATTTTCTCTATAACTGCTTTCATTCTACAAGAGTTGAGTAGTTGCAACAGAGACTAAATGGCCCACAAAGCTTAAAACACTCTCTGACCTTCACAGAAAAGTTTTGCTGAGCCCTGAATTAAATTACCACCCAGCTGTAAGACAGGCATGATAAAAACTGCCTTACATTAATATGAGAGTTGGATGAAATAATGTGTCTAGATAGCAACTGGCCAGATATTATCAGTGTTATAGAATTTGTAATTACAGTTGACCCTGAACAATGCATGGGTTAGGAGCACCACTCTATCCTCGCACAGTCAAAAATCCAGATATAACTTTTGACTCCCCAAAACTTAACTACTAATAGCCTAGTGCTGACCAGAAACCTTACCAATGAACAGTCAATTAACACATATTTTGTATGTTATATGTATTACATACTGTATTCTTACAATAAAGTAAGTTAGAGAAAAGAAAATGTTATTAAGAAAATCATAAGGAAGAAAATATACAACACTGTACTATATTTATTTTAAAAATTAATCTATAAGTGAACCCATGCAGTTCAAACCTGTGTTATTCAATGGTCAATTGTAATGTTCTTTCACTTCAAGATAGGAAGGACTATTGGAGTCTCTGTGCTTCAATATAAACACTAAAGTGTAGATGTTTTCATGTAATTAGTTTTGAAAGATACAAAGTTACTGGGGACACACAGAGGCCCCTCTAGGATGGTTTGTCATATCCAGAGGTACATTTGAGGGCTGGTTCATTTGTAAGTTCATGGGAAGGCACAGATAACATGACTCAGCAGTTTTCCACAGCAACTTATCAAGGGTTTTTTTGTTTTTTTTTTCTCCCATCTGTTTGGATGGGATACTTACAGCTCTATAGATGCTATTTAGAAGAATCTTACAAACAATGGGAAGAGAACCTTGCCTGGAAATCTTACTAAAATCATCCCTGTAGCCATTTTATTTATGCATTGCTGGATAATAAACTATCCCAAACTATTCATGGTTCTGTAGTCTGTACTGCAGGCAGTGTTTGACTACATGGTTGTTCTGCTCCATGTGGCCACAGCCATAGTCACTCACTAGGCTGATTCCAGCTAGCGGCTGGGCTAGGCTGGGAGGCACAGGAAGATGTCACTCTTATCTCTAGTGCCTCAGTGCTCCTCCACATTGCTTTTCTTTCTTCATGCGGTCTCTCCCTTCAATAGTCTTGCCTGACAAACCGTAATAGACTCTTAAATACAGAGAACAAACTGAGTGTTGATGGGGGAGGGAGGGGAAAATGGGTGATGGGCATTGAGGAGGGCACTTGGTGGGATGAGCACTGGGTGATGTATGTAAGTGATGAATCATGGGAATCTGTTCCTGAAGCCAAGGGCACACTGTATACACTGTATGTTAGCTAACTTCACAATAAATTATATTAAAAAAAATAGTCTTGCCTGAGCTTCTTTATACTGAAGGGGTTCAGGACAGGTTCTCCAAAATGTGCCACTTTGTCATGTGGACTATTTGAGCTGAAGGCAGTGAAGATGCTGTGGGTTCAAGATAAACTTTTCCCCTCCCTAACTACATAGAAGAATCTAAACTAGGGGTCTTACCCAGTATAAGGGTTATTGTCAGAGATAAATATTATCTGAGTGACCTACCTGTATGGCAGGGCAAACATCTAATTACCAAGCATCTGCTTTTCTTCTTACTGCCCTGTGAATTGCATCCCTTCCCTTTAAAGTCCCAGATCCCTACCACCTTCTACTTGGTTCAGGATGGCATATATACTTCATTTTGCTTGTCTTTGGAATTTCCATGTCTGTGTGAATTCCCTATAAGAATGAAATTAAATCTTATTTTCTCCTGGCATTTTGTCTCATGTCAATTTGATTCTTAGTCCAGCTAGAGAGACCTTGAAGGGGACAGGAAATGCTTTCTCTTTGACAATACCATGGAATGTATCTTCTTGAAAAAAAAATGGAAGCTTCTAGACTCCTGAAAAGCTAAGCCTAGAATGGGCACAGCATCACTTTGTTGGAAGGAAAACTTTTCCTCTACCAGCTTAGATCTATTCATTGAGAGACTGCAAATTAATTGGCCATAGACAGATTAACAGGAAAAACAAAAACAAAAATAAGTTTTATTCACATGCATGCAGGAATGTCCAAAAAAAGGGGCTCATTGAACAGTCAGGGGTAAAGGTGTATTAACAGGAGAATGATGAAGAGGTGTATATATAGGACTTCTATGGGAAAGAAATAGAATAAATGGAAGGTATTACAGTTTGTAATCATGATTCTTTATGCAATTTTTCATCCCAGAAGTCTCTGTATTAAGTCAGATAAGGGAAGCTCAGAGAAGGCTTCTTTCTGCATCTACTGTATCTCAAATGTCTTCATTTCAAAACAATATTTATATCATTTTGGTGGGTTGTGAGTCTCTTCAACTTCCACTTTATTCTACTAGTTAAGGCAAGTTACAGGTCAGACCAGATGCTGGAAAAGGAAATAATCTCCACCTCCTAATGGCTAGAGCAGCACATGCATGCAGGGAGGAAGGGATTAATGGTGCTCATCTTTAAGAACTATCTGACACAGTATCTAAATCCAAAGGACTTGAAAGGATGGTCCTGTATAGGCTTCCCTGACTGTGGCTCCAGGGACTGTTTTCTGCCTTAGACAGAAACAGGAAGCACCCAGAAAAGTAAAATGGCTGCTTCCCTGAGTCCCTCAAGTGCCACCCAACCATCACCCCACCAGCTACTCCAGATATATCATAAAGAAGCAAAAAGTCACAAAAACCCCAAATCAGAAGTCTCACCTCTGGCTCTTGTTAATGAATCAAGTTATTATTGAATGTGGACTGTTATGATGATGCAGCCAGCATGAAATAGAACTGGAGAAGATCCAAGAACAGTGGGCAGAGATTCATCAGAAAAATCTTTTTGAGAATGTAATAGGTATGTGCCATATTATTTAAGCTATATCATTCAATTCTACTATACAAAACTTAAGAAATACACAAGTGAGGATACACTGAATTGTTTAGAGGCAAGTAGTTTGTGAGACAGGTAGAATCTATAAGATGTGTTCATGAACATTGTATTCATGAACACTGAATATATATGAGGTATATGAAGCAACAAAAAACTGTAATGCATTAAATATACACAAGAAATACAAGTGCTCAGTGTCTGTAAAATCATAGATGAGCTGTTAGCAAGCCCTCTTGCTCAACTATAGGCCCCAACAGTTAAAACCAGAGACAAGACTATTTAACTCATGCTGGAACTAAAATCCATTGTTCTTGTTTCTTATTACACTTTGAGACATTGATGAAGATGTTTTACAGTGCCCAGAACATTCCAACTGCCAGACCAGAAAAGCCCTGATAGCAAATAGAACACCCCACACAACCCCTTCCCTGACCACGACTCATGTGCTGAACACACCAACTCCTACCCATGATCACATGCTCCCTGTCTGCTCTCTTGCATGCACCACCCTCCCCCTGCAACCTCTCCTTATAGAACTTTAGGTGTCCATCTTTGGGACAGAGGTCACTTGGTAAGACTAGAGCCTGCCAGCTCCCTTGGCTGCCACCACCTGAAATAAATTTCTCTCTTTCTCTTTTCCAAACCCTGTCTCTTGAGTTACTGGCTTCTCTTGCAATGAGTTTATCTGACTGTTTTAGCAACAGTGTTGGCAAACCCAGCTGGGAGCTTCACTTTCAATTTGCCCAGCCTCTGAGGATTCACTGGAATAGAGCAGTAGGCCGTGTGCCAGGGCTCATGGATTAGTTTCTTGAGTTAGTGGCTCCGATAAATTGGTAACAGAGCCATCCCCATGCAAATAAAACGCAGGGTTGTTCAGCAGGCTAACTGGCAAATTACAATTGTGGCCAGGTACACTTACTCCTGGGTTTCTCCAATATGGAAAGTGTGTGTCATTGGACCCAAATACCTTTCCTCTAATTGAATCCTCTTGCTCATACTTCAAGTCTGGTCCCTGAAACCATGTGAGTAGCAGGGAAGGCTGCTGTAGCAGGGAAGGCTGCTGCAGCAGGGAGAGAGGCAGAACATACGGACATAATGTATCCCAGGATTCAGGTGATAAGGTCACTGTGTCCTGTTTGCACCCTATCTTAATTGTATTAAACTTATGCTCTTTTCTCTTGCTACTTGTTTGTTTCAGATTTACATTAAACATGTGATTAGTGTACCTTAATTTGTCTGTAAGCCTTTCTGTACCATAGCCTTTGAGTTAGCTTTTTGTGTAGTATACTTGGCAATTATAACAGATAATTTCTCACCTAACAGAAATTTTCTCTTTTTTTTTTAATGTTCATTTATATTTGAGAGAGAGAGAGACAGAGACAGAGACAGAGTATAAGCAGGGGAGGGACAGAGAGACAGAGATAGAATCCAAAGCAGGTTCAAGGCTCTGAGCTGTCAGCACACAGCCTGACTTGGGGCTCAAACTCACAAGCATTGAGACCATGACCTGAGCTGAAGTCAGACGCTTAACTGACTGAGCCACCCAGGTGCCCCACAACAGAAAATTTCTTAAATTCAGATTGAGGGGTTGAGCTCCTGCTTCCATGATGTTAACATGCTAATAATCTTTTTCTTTTTTTAAGATTATGGGAATCAGTCTGGTGTTTGTTTTTTTCATTTATTCTGGGAACCTAAGGACCCAGGGTTTTATGAAGAGAGTCCTTGTAAGTTCTACAGTAGGTGTAAATGAAAAGCAGTGAGTGTTCCCTTGAAGAATTTATTTCTGGGATCTGCCCCTTTTATTCTTCTTCTAGTATTTCCTTTTTTCTTTGTTAAACCTCTCAAGAGCAGTTTAAAATGTTGTTCTCTTTCTCCCCACCTACTCACCCTATAACCCACTGTGGTCTATCCTTCCCACTCACTAGCCACTGAAATTCATAAGTTGAATTTCCCAATGACTGTAATGAACAAATCCAAAAGTTCTCATTTCTTACTTACTTTGTCTTCATGTGTCATTTGACACTATTAATCACTCCCTACTTGACACACTATCTCTTTCTGGCTTCCCTGGTATTCCAAACCTTGCTTCTCACACTTTATCACCCCCCCCCCCCCTTTTATCAATATATGAAATTTATTGTCAAATTGGTTTCCATACAACACCCAGTGCTCATGCCAAAAGATACCCTCTTCAATACCGATCACCCACCCTCCCCTCCCTCTCCCCCCCATCAGCCCTCAGTTTGTTCTCTCTTTTTTTTTTTTTTTTTGTTCTTTTTTTTGTTCTCATTTTTTAAGAGTCTCTTATGCTTTGGCTCTCTCTCACTCTAACCTCTCTCTCTCTCTCTTTTTTTTTTCCTTCTCCCCCAAGGGTTCCTGTTAAGTTTCTCAGGATCCACATAACCGTGAAAACATAAGATATCTGTCTCTCTCTGTATGGCTTATTTCACTTAGCATAACACTCTTCAGTTCCGTCCACGTTGCTACAAAGGGCCATATTTCATTCTTTCTCATTGCCACGTAGTACTCCATTGTGTATATAAACCACAATTTCTTTATCCATTCATCAGTTGATGGACATTTAGGCTCTTTCCATAATTTGGCTATTGTTGAGAGTGCTGCTATAAACTTGGAGTACAAGTGCCCCTGTGCATCAGAACTCCTGTATCCCTTGGGTAAATTCTTATCAGTGCTACTGCTGGGTCATAGGGTAGGTCTATTTTTAATTTTTTGAGGAACCTCCACACTATTTTCCAGAGTGGCTGCACCAGTTTGCATTCCCACCAACAGTGCAAGAGAGTTCCCGTTTCTCCACATCCTCTCCAGCATCTATAGTCTCCTGACTTGTTCGTTTTGGCCACTCTGACTGGCGTGAGGTGATATCTCAGTGTGGTATGGATTTGTATTTCCCTGATGAGTGACATTGAGCATCTTTTCATGTGCCTATTGGCCATCCAGATGTCTTCTTTAGAGAGGTGTCTATTCATGCTTTCTGCCCATTTCTTCACTGGGTTGTTTGTTTTTCGGTGTGGAGTTTGGTGAGTTCTTTATAGATTTTGGATACTAGCCCTTTGTCCGATATGTCATTTGCAAATATCTTTTCCCATTCCGTTGGTTGCCTTTTAGTTTTGCTGATTGTTTCTTTTGCTGTGCAGAAGCTTTTTATATTCATGAGGTCCCAATAGTTCATTTTTGCTTTTAATTCCCTTGCCTTTGGGGATGTGTCAAGTAAGAAATTGCTGCGGCTGAGGTCAGAGAGGTCTTTTCCTGCTTTCTCCTCTAAGGTTTTGATGGTTTCCTGTCTCACATTCAGGTCCTTTATCCATTTTGGGTTTATTTTTGTGAATGGTGTGAGAAAGTGGTCTAGTTTCAACCTTTTGCATGTTGCTGTCCAGTTCTCCCAGCACCATTTGTTAAAGAGACTTTCTTTTTTCCATTGGATATTCTTTCCTGCTTTGCCAAAGATTAGTTGGCCATACTTTTGTGGATCTAGTTCTGGGGTTTCTATTCTATGCCATTGGTCTATGTGTCTGTTTTTGTGCCAAGACCATGCTGTCTTGATGATTACAGCTTTGTAGTAGAGGCTAAAGTCTGGGATTGTGATGCCTCCTGCTTTGGTCTTCTTCTTTAAAATTACTTTGGCTATTTGGGGTCTTTTGTGGTTAGATACAAATTATAGGATTGCTTGTTCTAGCTTCTAGAAGAATGCTGGTGCAATTTTGATTGGAAATGCATTGAATGTGTAGATAGCTTTGGGTAGTATTGACATTTTGACAATATTTATTCTTCCAACCCATGAGCACGGAATGTTTTTCCATTTCTTTATATCTTCAATTTCCTTCATAAGCTTTCTATGGTTTTCAGCATACAGATCTTTTACATCTTTGTTTAGATTTATCCCTAGGTATTTTATGCTTCTTGGTGCAATTGTGAATGGGATCAGTTTCTTTATTTGTCTTTCTGTTGCTTTGTTATTAGTGTATAAAAATGCAACTGGTTTCCGTACATTGATTTTGTATCCTACGACTTTGCTGAATTCATGTATCAGTTCTAGCAGACTTTTGGTGGAGTCTATCGGATTTTCCATGTATAATATCATGTCATCTGCAAAAAGCAAAAGCTTGACTTTATCTTTGCCAATTTTGATGCCTTTGATTTCCTTTTGTTGTCTGATTGCTGATGCTAGAACTTCCAGCACTATGTTAAACAACAGCAGTGAGAGTGGACATCCCTGTCGTGTTCCTGATCTCAGGGAGAAAGCTCTCAGTTTTTCCCCTTGGAGGATGATGTTAGCTGTGGGCTTTTCAGAAATGGCTTTTACGATGTTTAAGTATGTTCCTTCTATCCCAACTTTCTCGAGGGTTTTTATTAAGAAAGGATGCTGAATTTTGTCAAATGCCTTTTCTGAATCGATTGACAGGATCCTATGGTTCTTATCTTTTATTAATGTGATGTATCACGTTGATTGATTTACAAATGTTGAACCAGCCCTGCATCCCAGGAATGGATCCCACTTGATCATGGTGAATAATTCTTTTTATATGCTGTTGAATTCAATTTGCTAGTATCTTACTGAGAACTTTTGCATCCATATTCATCAGGGATATTGGCCTGTAGTTCTCTTTTTTTACTGGGTCTCTGTCTGGTTTAGGAATCAAAGTAATACTGGCTTCATAGAATGAGTCTGGAAGTTTTCCTTCCCTTTCTATTTTTTGAAACAGCTTGAGAAGGATAGGTATTATCTCTGCTTTAAACGTCTGGTAGAACTCCCCTGGGAAGCCATCTGGTCCTGGACTCTTATATGTTGGGAGGTTTTTGATAACTGATTCAACTTCTTCTCTGGTTATGGGTCTGTTCAAGCTATTTCCTCCTAATTGAGTTTGGGAAGTGTGTGGGTGTTTAGGAATTTGTCCATTTCTTCCAGGTTGTCCAGTTTGTTGGCATATAATGTTTCATAGTGTTCCCTGATAATTGCTTGTATCTCTGAGGGATTGGTTGTAATAATTCCATTTTCATTCATGAATTTATCTATTTGGGTCATCTCCCTTTTCTTTTTGAGAAGCCTGGCTAGAGGTTTGTCAATTTTGTTTATTTTCTCAAAAAACCAACTCTTGGTTTCATTGATCTGCTCTACAGTTTTTTTAGATTCTATATTGTTTATTTCTGCTCTGATCTTTATTATTTCTCTTCTTCTGCTGGGTTTAAGGTGTCTTTGCTGTTCTGCTTCTATTTCCTTTAGGTGTTCTGTTAGATTTTTTATTTGGGCTTTTTCTTGTTTCTTGAGATAGGCCTGGATTGCAATGTATTTTCCTCTCAGGACAGCCTTCACTGTATCCCAAAGCGTTTGGATTGTTGTATTTTCATTTTCGTTTGTTTCCATATATTTTTTAATTTCTTCTCTAATTGCCTGGTTGACCCACTCATTCTTTAGTAGGGTGTTCTTTAACCTCCATGCTTTTGGAGGTTTTCCAGACTTTTTCCTGTGGTTGATTTCAAGTTTCATAGCATCGTGGTCTGAAAGTATGCATGGTATGATCTCAATTCTTGTATACTTATGTAGGGCTGTTTTGTGACCCAGAATGTGATCTATCTTGGAGAATGTTCCATGTGCACTCGAGAAGAAAGTATACTCTGTTGCTTTGGGATGCAGAGTTCTAAATATATCTGTCAAGTCCATCTGATCCAATGTATCATTCAGGGCCCTTGTTTCTTTATTGACCATGTGTCTAGATGATCTATCCATTACTGTAAGTGGGGTGTTAAAGTCCCCTACAATTACCACATTCTTATCAATAAGGTTGCTTATGTTTGTGAGTAATTGTTTTATATATTTGGGGGCTCCAGTATTTGGCGCATAGACATTTATAATTGTTAGCTCTTCCTGATGGATAGACCCTGTATTATTATATATTGCCCTTCTTCATCTCTTGTTACAGCCTTTAATTTAAAATCTAGTTTGTCTGATATAAGTATGGCTACTCCAGCTTTCTTTTGGGTTCCAGTAGCATGATAGATAGTTCTCCATCCCCTCACTTTCAATCTGAAGGTGTCCTCAGGTCTAAAATGAGTCTCTTGTAGACAGTTAATACATGGGTCTTGTTTTTTTATCCATTCTGATACCCTATGTCTTTTGGTTGGCGCATTTAGTCCATTTACATTCAGTGTTATTATTGAAAGATATGGGTTTAGAGTCATTGTGATGTCTGTAGGTTTCATGCTTGTAGTGGTGTCTCTGGTACTTTGTGGTCCTTGCAACATTTCACTCACAGAGTCCCCTTAGTATCTCTTGTAAGGCTGGTTTAGGGGTGATGAATTCCTTCAGTTTTTGTTTGTTTGGGAAAACCTTTATCTCTCCTTCTATTCTGAATGACAGACTTGCTGGATAAAGGATTCTTGGCTGCATATTTTTTCTGTTCATCACATTGAAGATTTCTTGCCATTCCTTTATGGCCGGCCAAGTATCAGTAGATAGGTCTGCTACGACCTTTATGTGTCTACCTTTGTATGTTAGGGCCCATTTACCCCTAGCTGCTTTCAGAAAACTCTCTCTATCTTTGTATTTTGCCAGTTTCACTGTGATATGTCGTACCGAAGATCGATTCAAGTTAGGTCTGAAGGGAGTTCTCTGTGCCTCTTGGATTTCAATGCCTTTTTCCTTCCCCAGATCAAGGAAGTTCTCAGCTATGATTAGTTCAAGTACACCTTCAGCCCCTTTCTCTCTCTCTTCTTCTGGAATTCCTATGATACGGATATTGTTCCATTTGATTGCATCACTTAGTTCTCTAATTCTCCCTTCATACTCCTGGATTTTTTTTAATCTTTTTCTCAGCTTCCTCTTTTTCCATAATTTTATCTTCTAATTCACCTATTCTCTCCTCTGCCTCTTCAGTCCGTGCTGTGGCTGCCTCCGTTTTTATTTTTTACCTCATTTATAGCGTTTTTTAATTCATCATGACTACTTTTTAGTCCCTTGATCTCTGTAGCAATAGATTCTCTGCTAGCCTCTGCTTTTTTCAAGCCCAGTGATTAATTTTATGAATATTATTCTAAATTCTTATTCCATTATATTGCTTAAATCAGTTTTGTTCAATTTGTTAGCTGTCACTACTTCCTGGAGTTTCTTTTAAGGAGAATTCTTCTGTTTCATCATTTTGGCTAGTTTTCTGTTCCTTATGCATATTGAAAGCTTGTGTACTCTGCACCTGCGAGTACTGCTATATTAAAGGAGGGTCATACACTGTCCAGAGCCTGGCCCTGTTTTTTCAGGGATTGTTACTTGCTCTCTGTTGTTGTGACTTTAGTTATTTTATTACCCCACTCAAAGTAATACTTTGTACCCTCTATCAGGTGTGCTTTGATTTGTTCCTTGGAGTAGCCCTCTCTTTTTCCAACTTTCCCATTTTCTTCCTAGTAGATTCAGTCTCTTTTCCTCCCAGGCTCTGGTGTTCAAAGTCCTTTGGCTTCTACACTTCTTTGTTTGAGAGATGTGGGATGTATGGGCCACCCCCCCTACTTCTCTGCCATGTTGGTCCAGAATCAATTTTAACATTCCTTTATTCCACATAAATTTGTTGTTCTTTGATTTCTTTGAATAGATCATAACATCTTCTTGGTTTTTCTCATTTAATTAATGAAATAAGTAAAATCTTTTAGCATTAACAACATAGATCTACACACTGAGATGTGATTTAGACTTTATGACTCTCCTACATCACTTCCTGTTAGTCTCTTCCAGCCACCAGAACAGACTGAGTATTTGTGATTCTTCTCCTTTTGCTTTTGTGGGTTTTTTTAGGCAGCTCTTGGGAACCCCAATAGATTGGATGGACACACCCACACACACACACACACACACAAGGTCACAGAGAGAAAGGTCGCTGGCATGTTGATTTGGTCATTCACCCAGGAGCAGCTGGTAGCAATAATAAATCCTTATGGAATTCCAGCACTCAAATTTCCACTCTGAGGTTAAGGGCTCTGATTCTATTGTCAGCTTCTCATTTATATAACATTGTCAGGCCTCTCTAAGACACAGAATGTGCTTTATTGACCATGCTACCATAACCCTGACCTCTCTTAAATACTCCAATCTCTGGGAGCATTTTGCTTAAAGGGTGGTAGTGTAGCAAGTCTGTTGGAGAGAGCACTTGGTGCTAGATCTTTGTTATATGTATCCTATCACTCCACATACACTGAGGTGCAGTTGCTGCCAGAAAACAAAAACCATTTACCAAGGGCCTCTCATCACCAGTGCCTACTTTGCCGGGCCTATTTCTATTCACTTACTCTATGGGACCAATGAAATGGAGATGGGAGGGATGCCAAGAGGAACAAGAAAAGGCACGACAGGGGAGGAAAACAAACTTTTCCTCTACCTTCCAAGGTTTTCTGCCTGGTGTCTTACAAATTAGGCTGATAAAAGACAAATTAATAAGAAATGAACAACAGAATTTGTTAACATGCGCATTGTGCATACACACGAGAAGCTCAGTGATGAGTAATTCAAAGGGGGTAATTTGGACTTACATAACATCTTAACAAAGAACAATAAATTTGTAGAGAAGTGACAAGACAAGCAAGAAGGGTTTTAGGCTTCCAAGTGTTGCAAACTATGGGAAGGTAAATATATAGGGAGAAATAAGAAACATAAGGGTTATTTTAGTAAAGTTTATTGTGTAGATTCCTCTTGGTGCCATCTCTGGGCTAATAAAAAGCTCTAGTGATTACGAGTCTGAGAGTGTTTTCAGTGCTAGACCAAACAACTCTAAAATTTGCATGGAACCACAAAAGACCCTGATGCCAAAGCAAGCTTGTAAAAGAAAAACAAAGCTGGAAGCATCACAATTATGGACTTCAAGTTATATCACAGAGCTGTAGTAATCAAAATAGTATGGTAGTGGCATAAAAATAGACACAGATCAATAGAACAGAATAAAAAAATCCAGAAATGAACCCACAATTATATGGTCAATTAATCTTCAACAAAACAGGAAAGAATTTCCAATGGGAAAAAGACTGTCTCGTTTTTCCAAAGAAGACATACAGATGGCTAACAGACCCATGAAAATATGTTCAACATCACTCATCATCAGGGAAGTACAAATCATAACTAAAATGAGATATCAACTCACACCTGTCAGAATGGCTAAAATTAACAACATAGAAAACAACAGATGTTGGTGAGGATGTAGAGAAAGAGAAACCCTCTTGCATTATTGGTGGGAATGCACACTGGAACAGCTACTGTGTAAAACAGTGTGGGATTCCCCAAAAAGTTAAAAATAGAACTATCCTTCAATATAGCAAATGCACTACTAGGTATTTACCCAAAGAATGCAAAAATACTAATTCAAAAGGATACATGCACCCCAATGTTTATAGCAACATTATCTACAATAGCCAAATTATGGAAACAGAC